>NW_028270190.1:24847853-25506186 GCF_037043375.1 Chiloscyllium plagiosum
ATCTTAGAACATAGCCGATTGATTTAGATAGAGGATCTGCATCAGCGCAGACTTGGAGGGCCGAAGAGACTGTTCCTGCACTGTAATTTTCTTTTTCGGTTCTTTGTTCTTTACTTGGTTATTTGTATTTACCATCATCAACAAATTCTCGTTATAAAGATCATAAATTGTTTCATCATAGCCACTGGTTTGTCCACGCATTTATTTAACCCAAATCTGAAACTGAAATCTAATGAAAACATTTTGCACACAGGATGATCCTGGTTATTTTACCCGAATCAAGGTATTTTTGAGCCCAGGCAAATTGAAAATGCGCAATTCTTTTTCTTCGAATACAAAATTTCCATACCTAATACTTTTCCTGAAAGTGGCTTAACGATGTTTCCAAATATTCTTCACTCCAGACACGGCTACATTTTAATTTGGTTCTATCTGGTGTATGAATCTCACTGCCTATGTGATGCTAAGTATGTGGGTCAGGCATCTGAAATACTGATATATTGTTCCAAACAGCAGATCGCTTCAACTCTTTACAACAAGCAAGGAAGTGGCTGCACCCAAACAGCTTACGCGCACAAAATCTTAAGTCCAGTGTCCACCATTAGTCATGATTGGACAACAGTTTGACTAAATTATACTTCATTCATAGAACATAGAAAAGTCAAGCACAGAACAGGCCCGGAAGCCCATGATGTTTTGCCGAGTCATAGTCCTAATTTAAAATAGAGTAACTTAACCTACGCACCCATCAACTCACTGCTATCCATGTGCATGCCCAGCAGTCCCTTAAATGTCACCAACGACTTCACTTCCACCACCTCAGCTGGCAATGCATTCACAACTCTGTGCGTGAAGAATCTACCTCTGATGTCTCCTTTATACCTTCCTCCTAACATCTTCAAACTGTGTCTTCTCGTACCAGTCAATCCTGCTCTGGGGAAAAGTCTCTGGCTATTGACCCTATCTGTTCCTCTCATTGTTTTATACACCTCGATCAGGTCTCTTCTCATTCTCCTTCTCTCCAGAGAGAAAAAGTCCGAGCCTATTCAAGCTTTCTTCATAAGGAAAGCCCTCCAGTCCAGATAGCAACCTGGTAAACCTTCTTTGCACCCTCTCATAAGACTCTGGCCAGTAATGGATATTTCTGGCTGGGCCAGCATTTATTGCTCATCCGTAATGGCTGTTGGAATGTGTTGTTGACCTGCTTTCTTGAACTGTTGTTGTCCATATGTTCTACAGCGACTTGCAATATCGTTATGGAAGACTTCGAAGCAGAGTTACCTGAGGAATGGTCATACATGTCCAAATCAGGATGGTGATTGTCTTGGAAGGACTTTGCAGTGTGTGGTAATCTCATGAATCTGCACTCTTGTCCTTCTCGATGATTGTGGGTTTGGAATGTTATGTCAGAGGAAAGTTGATGAATTTCCACAATACATCTCGTGGTTAAAACATGTTGCTGCTACTGAGAGTCAGTGATCAAAATAAAATTGATGTGTGAATAATCAAGTGGAGTGCTGTATTGTGGGTGGTGTCTGGTGTTTTGGAGTTTCTCTCATCTCGGTAAATGATATGTAATCCACCATACGCCTGTCTGGTGCCTTGAGAATGTTGGAAAGTCAGGATGTGCGATATTCACTGCAATATTCCAGCCTTTGACCTGGCCTATTACCACTGCGTGTTTACAGTTTCTGATCAATGGCAATCCCAAGATGTTGATAGTTGACGATTCAACAACATTAATCCCATTGAATATCAAAAGGACAATGGTTTAATGCACTATTGTTGGAGATGATCATTGTCTCGCATATATGTGGCATGAATACTATTTATTTCGTTTCATCTCAAGGCTGGATGTTGTCCAGGTTTAACTGCATTTAGAAATGGAGTGTATCTGAGCAGTCAGAAATGCTGCAGAAACTTGTGTAACCACTAACACGGAGGGAAGTCCACTGTTGAAACTATACTGAAGATGTTCAGGCCTTAGACACTCCTTGATAAATCGCTGCAGTGATATCTTGTAGCTATGACGAATGATCACAAATAACTACAACTTCCTTGTTTTCTGCCAAGCGGAAAGTTTCCCGGATTTCCATTGATTCCATTATTCCTCAGGGACTTTGCTGATACACTAGGCCAAGAGCATCCTTGATGTTAAGCGCAGTGTGACTCGATCCAATCGGGAATTCAGCTCTTTCCATCGATGTTTGACTGCATGAGGTCAGGAACTGAGTGACCTTTGCAGAAACCAAACGGAACGCCACACTCAGCTGGTTGTGATCAAGCAGGTGCTGTTTCTTACCACTGTCAGCGAAACTTTCATTTACATTATCATGACCAAGAACATTTTGATGGGGATGTACTTCATTGGGTTGACTTTATCCTGTTTTTTCTTCTGCACAACACACAGTTGGGCAAGGTTGCACTCTCAGTTTGATGCCACTGCTGTAGCGATTCAAGATCGGCTTGACTAAGGGTGCAGCACATTCTGGCACTCTCGTCCTCTGTACAATTTTTGGAATGCTGTCAAGGCCCAAGCCTTTACCAACCAGACGCAGCCAAGATGGCAGTGATTTATGAAATGGTACAAGGAGCACTTGTGCTGAAGGCTGTGTATTGGTGGAGAAGGCCCTCGAAGTGCTCTCTCCATGGAGTGCTAACTGCCTTTCGGGCTTTCATGATGGACTCTGTATTTGGCTCTGAGTGAGGTCGCTTCCTGAGTACTCGGACTGTCAATGACTTTGATTGCGCTGAAGAAGTTAGGCACACTCTGGCTGTCAGTGATACATTGAATCTCCTGTTTACTCTCTCCATCTGTTCTTTCGGTCACGGGTTCTTTGTTACATCTTCAGTTCTGTGTCAGTTTGCTTCCTTTAAGGATTTGGTGGAGCTGCCCGTTCAGGAATAAATCATGTCTGCGATCACGGAGATTCTGGATTTCCTGCTTATTCGCAGTGAGGCTGTCTTGAAGTTTCCTTCTCAACAGACCGAGGTTCTCTATGCAGGTGCTGACTGGGGAGAGCTTTAGGGTTGATCAGATGTTGTGGGCACTCTGTGACTCGGGTATTTTGGTCATATCATGTCGACAGTGAGGGACTGCTTGAGAAAGACTTTCTTCAGCAAGATAGCAATTGTTCGAGGCTCGTGTGGGATGACTTTTTGTTTCGTCCATTGTGCGAGAATCAGGGAATAGGCAATGACGGCTGTGATGTGCTGGCCCAGTGTGTGTCAGAGTGTCATGAGGCGTTCACTTACCCCACGGGGAGATTTTTGAAATGTCAGAGTAGATTGTTTATTACAGTAAAGCTGGTCCCATAGAGGCAGTCTTCAGCGTTTGCCTTTCCACAAGATGGTGTAACCGCCACCTTGTCCTTTAAGTTGACTTCCTCCTCCCAGCGATATCTCTGTCACGGCAGTGATGTCAAAGTCCGTAGTGTTTGATGATGAAAGCAGTGTGCCATTCAGGTCTATTGTTTTTGCCTTTGTCCATCAGATTCCCAATACTACAGCTCCCACAATTCATAAGGGGTGGGGGTGGGTTGGGATGAGGTATCTGTTTGTGGATTCCATTGATATTGGTTTGTCATGACATACCAATCACTCCACGGTCATTATGGAGGGAGGTTTGATCCCAATAACATGTACAATCGAATACTACTGTAGATCAAGTTTTTACTTAGGATCCTGGTGGACTTATGTCAGCAGGATTTAGATCAGAGTTTTGCTGGAAAAGTACAGCAGGTCAGGCAGAATTCTAGGAGCAGGAAAATCGATGTTTCGGGCAAAAGCCCTTCATCAGGATTCCTGTAATTATTGAGAATGCTGTGCTCTGCCATGGTCACACAAGGTAAAGCATTTGTCATGGGCATTGACGATAAGATTCAAAACACAGAATTAGGGATGATATCAACATTGCGTCCACGATTTATTATTTTTCTCTCCATAATCAAATCAATCCACTGGACAAAGTTTCTTCTTTTATTTCAGAAATACAACCGGTCTGATTTTATGTGTGCACGCATGTGTGTGTGTGTGTGTGTGTGTGTGTGTGTGTGTGTGTGTGTGTGTGTGTGTGTGTGTGTGTGTGTGTGTGTGTGTGTGTGTGTGTGTTGTGTGTGTGTGTGTGTGTGTGTGTGTGTGTGTGTGTGTGTGTGTGTGACAGAGAGAGAAAGAGAGAGAGAGACAGAGAGACAGAGAGAGACAGAGTATGAGTTAGAGTGAGTGCTTTTGACTGTGATCCCGTAATCAGATGAGTATTTATGCTTTCATGTTATTGTTGGTTATTTTATTCAAGCATTGCATCTTCATTATGTAAGGTATGTTCTGTTTACAAACCACTAATGTGTTTTCAAACATTTCTGGTTGATAAAACTCTCTATTTCAACCTGACACGGAATAGACAGCTAATTCACTTAACATACAGTCTCCCAATTTTGCACCTCCCCTCTATCATCCTGTTTATTTGTCTTCCCCTGAGCAGATTCACTACACTTAACCGTGCCCTCTAAAGTCCTCCGTTACACAGCTCCCCGATATCACAGTCAGTTTGTATCTCCATATGTGTTCAATACTTTCGCACACGAAAAGTCTGAGTGGACCAGCAGCGGATAAATAAAACAAAGTAAACTGCACAGAATACAACAAAACGTGAATTGAGAACCTGCAGGCGATTTCAAATGATGCAGTGTGCATTGATGGTCGAAAGAGCGTGCTTATCAATGTGGTGCCAAACATGTGGGCTGCTTTGATCTGGATAGTGTCAAACCTGTTAAATGTTGTTGAAAGTCACTCATCCAGGCAAGTGGAGATCTGGTGGTCTGGAGGCGGTTTGGTCTCTGCAAAATTTCTAGCACCTGAATTGCTCTTGGAGACACAGTATTTTTATCAATGCCCCTGTTCAGTTTCTGGTCAATGCTAACTGCCAGGATACTGGTAATAAGAAACCTAACATCAATAATATCAAAGAAGAACAAGGATGAACAATTATCTTGTCTGTTATTAGAGACGGTCATTGAATATTATTTACCTTTTTTTCTGCACAAGTCAGGGTATTTTCCAGGCTTTGCACCATTTGGGCATGGACTGCTTCAATAATTGACATGTCGCAAATGGAGGTGGACATTTTATAATTGTTAGTGAGTATTGTACTTCCAAACGTATGTTGGAACATGGATGATTCATGAAGCAACTGAAAGTGGTTGGACAACAGACATGACCCAGTTGAATGTGACCTTTATGTGCAGATACTCTCACTTCACCTATGGAGTTTCCCTTTTTTTGCAATGCGTGTAAAGACGTTTTAATGAGGTCATGAAACAACTGGCCCTGTTTAAAACAATCCTGACCATATTGATCACGTTAGAACTTTACCAGTGGCGCTGAACAGTGATCCTTTGCTATCCCTTTGGCAATCACGGGAAGTAGACTGATAAGTTGGCAAATGGCTAGGTTGTGGTTGACGTTCTAATGATATATTCGGAAAAAGTTGGAAAATTTGCTTCATTGTCAGATTAATCCCAACGTTTTCGCTCACCTCTAACAGCTTGGCTGGGTGTAGCATTATGGAACAGAGTTGGAAACGAGTTTCCAATGCAATATTTAACATTGACTCCTGCCCCAATAAAATTTTATTGCATCAGGTCAAACCTGGACCAGAGCACCTCGTATCCATTCTCGATGAGTTCCACCTTCAACGCACCTTGTTGATGACGCATCTCTTTTCCACGTTCAGAAAAATTCAGAAGAGCACTGAGGGATAAGTGATAAAGACTACGAATTTGCAATCTCTCTCTATATATTTCACTCACTCATGCACTTTTTCTCTTTCACGCACTCTCTGTACCTCTCTCAGAAGTATTGCTGTGACTGTTTTGCTGAGAGAAATAAAAACATCAGAAGCACTGCGGAGCACATTCATGCTCAGAACAACTTTAAACAGCTTCTGTCTCTATCGTCCTAAATTGTGCTACGATTCTTTTCCCTGCTGTGGTTCTGTTCGCCGAGGTGGAAGGTTTTGTTGCAAACGTTTCGTCCCCTGGTTAGGTGACATCCTCAGTGCTTGGGAGCCTCCTGTGAAGCGCTTCTGTGGTGTTTCCTCCGGCATTGAAAGTGGCCTGTCCCTGCCGCTTCCGGTTGTCAGTTTCAGCTTTCCGCTGTAGTGGCCGGTATGTTGGGTCCAGGTCGATGTGTTTGTTGATGGAGTTTGTGGATGAGTGCCATGCTTCTAGGAATTTCCTGGCTGTTCTTTGTTTCGCTTGCCCTATAATGGTAGTGTTGTCCCAGTCAAATTCATGTTGCTTGTCGTCGACGTGTGTGGCTACTAGGGATAGCTGGTCGTGTCGTTTCGTGGCTAGTTGATGTTCGTGGATGCGGATCGTTAGCTGTCTTCCTATTTGTCTTATATAGTGTTTTGTGCAGTCCTTGCATGGGATTTTGTACACTACATTAGTTTTGCTCATGCTGGGTGTCGGCTTCTTCGTTCTGGCGAGCTGTTGTCTGAGTGTGGTTGTTGGTTTGTGTGCTATTATAAGTCCTTGTGGTCGCAGTAGTCTGGCTGTCATTTCAGAGATGTTCTTGATGTATGGTAGTGTGGCTAGTCCTTTGGGTTGCGGCATGTCCTCGTTCGGTTGTCTTTCCCTTAGGCATCTGTTGATGAAATTGCGAGGATATCCGCTTTTGGCGAATACCTTGTAGTGGTGTTCCTCTTCCTCTTTTTGCATTTCTGGTTTGAGGACACCTATACAAGGTATTCGCCAAAAACGGACATCCTCGCAATTTCATCAACCGGAGGCTCCCAAGCACTGCGGATGACACCTAGACAGGGGACGAAACGTTTTCAACAAAAACTTCCAGCTCGGCGAACAGAACCAAATAAACGAGCACCCGAGCTACAAATCTTCTCACAAACTTTGATTCTTTTCCCTGTTCACTGCACTGTCACTTTGTGTGACATCTGCAAGATTGAAAGCTATGACCTGAGAACCTAAGTGTAGTGACTGTAATGTTGTCAACCAGGTGGACCTCATGGAATGATTTCCCTGAATGCAGCTGTTAATCTGGTCCAATCAGACAACCCTGGCTGACAGATCAAAAAAGAAGTGTCCACTGCCCTTTGATGTGAAGGGCACTGCTTGTCACTGGCCACTCGGGTGTTTTCCTATCTTCCTGGTGGTGGAAAAAAAAATAAAAAAAATAAAAAAAGAAGTGTCAGATGTCCTGACAATGTGAGAGCTGGCTATTCCGGAATGGAAGCAGTGCAAAGGACCTTACAAGCATAATTAAAGGGTGACTTAGTGATGGGATACAGGCCTCTGTGGCGTTATTTCACCAATTCATGTCATGTTCTGAATACGAGCTGCTGTCAATGAGTATCGTCTGCTAGAAATACACATTTGGACGTTGTGTCCTTGATGATTGCCATTTTCAGCCTATTATTTTCAGAGGACCGATCCTTTGATGCCAGTGCCACTGAATCCGACATTGTAGAGTAATAGATCACATCACTCAGAAAAAAAATCGGTTATGGAATATCAATCACCTTTCAAATGTAGAACAAGTCTAAAATGAACGGCATGAACTTGTCTTAGATAATATTCACAACTCCATCTTCATGAAACAGCGGAAGAACTGTTTTCCTGTCACAGCTCAGCCAGACAATTTTTGCACACCTACATTTTGCACTTGTTAAGATTTGAACCATTTCCTGTGCTGCTGTTTTTTTTTTCTCATTTCTTGTATTATTTCTGAATCTCAGTCATAATCAAATCGTAACTGACATAAGCTCTGGTCAACATTAGAGGATTTTGGTAGGGAAATACCGAAGCAATTGCTGTAGTTCCAGAGGGGCGTTCAATCATCGAGCTCGAGTGAGACAACAGATGGTGAATTTCACCTTAGGATCAGCACGACTCTCGACATCTCACATCAGTCGTCCAGCCAAATGCGTTAATTAACTCTGAATTACGATATTTTGATTGCGGGACTGGCGGTTAAACAGACACTCAAGATTGTTTAGCCTAGAACACAATCTTGAGGAATTCCTGTAGTGTAGTCAAAGAGTGCAGATGGCTGATGTCCAACAACCACATAAATATCTGTGGCTTTGGAGTCAAGTGTAGCCCAGCCCACGTGAGGATAGAAGTTTTCTTTCCATAATGAGCATTAGTGGAGCAGATGGATTTTTAAAAGAATTAACAACGGTTTGATGGTCATTATGACAGCCACATTTCCATATACATATTACACTGACGTTCTGGCATGATATGATTTGAAACAGGTCCACAATAATACTTCGGAAGCATCTGAATATGAGACAATTCGATGGCTGGATTCCTGGCTAATTCAGATCTCAATGTGATGCTTCCATTCCAATTTCAAAATAATAGTTTGGCTTTTGTTGTTTATCATTTAGTGTAATGTTAATTTGTCTCTATTTGTTTTATAGAAAATGAGAGGGCAGTCAGATGAAGTGGAGGTTGTCAACTGCATTAACGTGATTCCACTCTGAACAATCGGGAGACCATCCAGTTTTTTTACAGTTCGAGATGGATTCGCATATGTGCTCAGCGGAAATGTTGAGATAACTAAAGTTAAATATACTAAATTGCTCGCCCATGCAAAGGACGTTTGCTGGTGAGGGTAAGACAAGGCGGACATGGAAGGTGAATGTATGGTCAAGGAACTGCTGCAGGGTACACGGATTTCGATTTTTAGATCATTGGGGCTTTTCTGTGTCAGAGGTGACATGTTCAAGAGGGATGGGTTACATCTGAACCGGAGCGCAAACAATATCTTGGCAGCCAGATTTGCTCATGCGGCCAGGAAGGTTTGAAACTAATTTGGCAGGAGGTGGGCTCCTCAACAGCAGGGAGGCAAGGGCGACAATGGAAGTAGATACAGTAATCTGAAATAGTAAAGTGAAGAGACAAATCAGGCTGCAAGAGGACAGGAATGCCTCCTGCATTAAATTGCATTTATTTCAAAGCAAGGGTGCAAAAACGTAAGGCTGAAGAACTCAGAGCGTGAATAGATACATTGGGTAGGGATATCATAGCTGGATATGTGTTGCTGGAAAAGCGCAGCAGGTCAGGCAGCATCTAAGGTGCAGAAGAATCGACGTTTCTGGAATGAGCCCTTCTTCAGGAATGAGGAAAGTTTGTCCAGCAGGTTAAGATAAAAGTTATGGAGGAGGGACTTGGTGGAGGGGCGTTGGAAATGCGATAGGTGGAAGGAGGTTAAGGTGAGGGTGATAGGCCGGAGTGGGGGTGGGGCGGAGAGGTCAGGAAGAAGACTGCAGCTTTGGAAGGTGGTGCTGAGTTCGAGGGTTGGGACTGAGACAAGGTGGGAGATGGGGAAATGAGGAAACTGGAGAAATCTGAGTTCATCCCTTATTCAGGAAGAAGGGATATCATAGCCTTTACAGAAACAAAGCTAATGGAGGGACAGGATTGGCAGCGTTACGAGCCAGGATATCGGTGCTTTAGTTGCGACAGAAATGGGGTAAATGAGGAAGGGGTGATGCATTTTTGATTAAGGCGAGTATCACAGCCGTACAGGTAAACAAAAATACAACAACTGAAGGATTATCCAGTGACGTTTTGTGGGTCGAGTTAAGAAATTTGAAAGAGATGGTGAATTTATTGAGTTTTACTATTGGCCCCAAAATTGTTAACCAGAATTAGGCAACCACATATGCCGGGAGATTGGTTCGATTTGCTTGAGCAATAGTGTTGCAATAGTAGGCGATCTTAATTTTGCAAGCATGGACAGGGACTACCAAAGCATTATAGTGTCGATGGCTTGGAATTTGTTAAGTGCAATCAGGAAAGTTTCATTAAGCAGTCGATAGAGCGTCCTATATGGGAAGGGATAAAGCTACACATACTCTTGAGAAATAGGGCAAGAGAGGTGACGGAGGTGACAGTTGGGGAGCACTTTGTGACCAGTGAACGAAGTTCTATTAATTTTAATATAGTTATGGAGAGGTACAAAATTGGTCCATAGGTTCATGTTCTAAATTGGTAAAGGAGAATATGCAGAGGTTTATTGGAATAATTTGTTTGCAGGCAACGGAATCTCCAGCAAGTCAGAGTTCTATATCAGTGAGATAGCTAGAGTTCAATGTATGTATGTTAATATGAGGGGGAGGGGCAAGGTGTGCAGGAACAGGGAACGCGGTATGCCAAGAGATATTCACGCTTAAACCAGAAAAAAGAAGGAGGGTTGGCTAAGTACAGATAGCTGATATCAAGCGAATCACAGGAGGGATATGGGATTACAGGTGTTTACTGAAGAAGGAAATGAGGAGGGCAAAACGGGGTTCATGGGATACCATTGCTTGAGAAGATTAGAGTAAACTCTATTTAAGTATATGACAGGAAAAGTAATAACTAAGTAAACGAAAGGAATCACCAAGGCCAAATTGGACCTGTGTGTGTCGAGCTGCAGGGCATTGGCGAGATTCTCAATGCATATTTCTCCTCCGTGTTTCCTGTAGAGAAATGCATTAAAATTTGGATATTTTGGGGCAGTCATTACCATAGAATATGAGGTGTTGGATCTATTAAAATGTATGAGAGTGGATAAAAGTCGGGGTCGTGACCAGATATATCCAAAACCACTGCAAGTGGCTCGAGAAGAATTTGCGAGGGGCGTGGCTGATGTTTTGCGTCATTCTAAGGGTGAAATTCAGGAAGACTGGAGTGTCGAGAATGTTGAAAAGTTATTCAAGAAGAGCTGTAAAGAAAAGCGTAGGAATGATGGACCAATAAGCTTAACCTATATGGTGGGTAAGTTACTTGAAAAGATACTGTGAAATAAGATACACATGCATTTGTAAAGGAAGTTTTTTTAATGAGTAGTCAACGTGGCTTTGTGTGGGGAAGATAATGCCCCAAAAATGTGTTGTAGTATTTTGATGATGTGACCAGAAAGGTTGACCAGGGCAGTGCGATAGACAGAGTCCATATCGATTTCAGTAAAGCATTTGATAACGTTCAGTGTGGTCGGTTGCTCTGGACAGTTAGATCACATAGAATCCTGGGGATCTGGCAAGTTGCATACAGCATTGGCTTGATGGATGGCAGGAAGCCGACAGTATTCGTACAAAGTGCTTGAGAGATTGAAGACCAGTTAATTTTGGTATTCCCTATCGGTCAGTGCTGGGCCTGTTGCTGTCTGTTACCCATATCAATGATTTCGATGAGAATGTACAAAGCATGTTTAATAAGTGTGCAGATAACACTAAAAAGGGGCGGGGTTGTGGAGAGTCAGGAAGGTTATGAGAAATTGCAGCAGGACGTTGATCCGAGAAATGGCAATTGGTGTTTAATAATCATAAGCGTGAGATCTTGTATTTTGGAAAGTCAAATCAAGGTCAGAGCTTCACGAGTAATGGGAGACCCTTATGGAGAATAATGGAACAGAATGTCCTTGGAGTTCAGGTGCATTGTTCTCTGAAAGTGGATTCACTGTTAGGAAAGGCATTGAAGAGCTTGTTTTTGGCACGTTGGCCTTCATCAGTTAATGCATTGTTTATAAAGGTTGGGAAGTAGTTTTGCAGTTGTACACGACACTGGTGAGTCTGCACTTGGATACTGTGTTCACTTTTGATAACCTTCTTATAGGAAGGATGTTTTTAAACTGGAAAGAAGGCCGAAAAATGTACAAGTTTGTTACCAGGACTCAACGGTCTGAGTTATTCCTGAAGAAGGGCCTGTGCCCGAAACGTCGAATCTCCTGTTCCCTGGATGCTGCCTGACCTGCTGTGCTGTTCCAGCAATAAAGTTTCAACTTTGATCTCCAGCATCTGCAGACCTCACTTTCTCCATGGAGAGAGTTCGGACAAGCTCGAACATTTTTCTTTACAGTGTTGGAGAAAGAGTGGCACCTCATGGAGGTATGCAAGATCACGGCAATCATGGATATGGTCAAACCATTCAGTCTTTTTCCAAAGGTTGTGGGATCACAGACTACAGAGCATCAGGTTAAGGGGAAAGATTAAAAGGGAACCTGATGGGCAACTTTTTTATTTACAGAAAGGGTGGTGCACACTGAGCTGCCAATGGAAATGGTTGAAGCGGGTATATTAAAATCATTGAAAAAATATTTGGATAAATGCATGAATGGGCAAGATATAGAAGGATACAGGTCATGTGGAGGGAAACGAGATTATCATGAATGGACATGTTGGTCAGTGTGGACCAGTTTGGGCCAAAGCACCTGTCCCCATGCCATGGGACACTATGACTCTATGAGTCTAAACACTAAAGCATTAATGAGGAGTGGGGTAGTGGAAGATCAAAATCTATCTAGAAATCTTAAAAACAATGCAAGATTTACAATGATTGTGTAATGGACCAGGCCAGGCCTCCGCAAAACATTAAAGAAAATAAGACATCCCTTAAATAAAAACAAGGGTAACCTAAGCCCTGTTCAAGGAGCAGCTTCATCACTCCCCCCCCCCCCCCACCCGCCAACCACCACCACCCCGCCGCCCGTTTCAAAACATGGACAATCAATGTCAAAAGATAGCTTCACTTTAACCCCCTGAATCTTAAATTATTAGTACTCGACACACACATGTATTTAATCCATTGACGATAAATGTGCAAACATCTACCACTGTATTTTGTTTCAGTCTGTTTTACGACTACCACCGAATGGTTTCATTTCTCATTAAGACCTCCACAATGCATTTGCAATCACATTGTCTCATCCTGCTGCATGCGCAATTTTCAAACCACTTGGCTTTAAATAACAAGTTCCATTGAAACAGTCTCGCTTGATTGTTATTAGATTTCTCCACAAACTTCGGTGGGTTATGGTCAGTCGATCTGATTGTCTCAGATGCATTCCTGGTAACAGAACAATGAAATGTTGTGTTGTCAAAATGGAGCTCCAACTCTCCTTCTCAACCAGTGAATATTATCACTGATGAATGTTCAATTTCCTGGAGAAATACACTATTGGTCGTCTTCCTGCAGGAGTATAACACCGACCCACACATCACTTGCACCAACAACCACCTTGAATGACTATGTGTAATTAGGTGTGACTGATAGCAGGGCTGTGGTTAACACAGGTTACAGACTGTCAAATGCATTCCCACAGTTCACTGTCAACTATAACCTCTTCTTTCTTTTGCAATTCATTGAGTCGAGGATCCACACTGCCAACATTTCGTACAAAATTTTGAAATATCCACTAAATCCCAGGAAGGTTAGAAAATCTCTTTCTGTCCATGATAAGGGAAACTCCCCAATTACCTTTGTGCTTGCAGTCTGTGGGGTCATTTATCCGTGTCCAATATCATGTCGCAGGAAGTTTTCTTGGACTTTTACGAATTGACTTTTAAACAGGATCATCATCAAACTTGCCTTCCGAGGTCAGTCGAACAAGTCTGAAAAATGTTGCAATTATTCCTTCCATGTGTTACGAAGATGTCAGTTTAACTTCGACAGAGTGAAGCACTTGGCAAGTGCACCGTGAGCTGCAGAATTTACAGAGCAAAATCTGATTGAGAACAAACAGCACTCGCTGAGTTGCTGATGGACAAAAACACAAATTCGCAATCGGCCAATCAATATAACTTATACCCTGAAAAATATCAAACTCCAGTCCAATTTGAATTGAGTATATTGACAAGCCTAAAGGACAATAACACATTCCAATGTTTTAGGCGTGTAAGGCCATGGAAAATTGAACAGTTGAGAAGAGAACTGTCAAACCCAGCAGGTAAATAGACTGCTTTAAAAATAGTTCTCATAAAAAGTACCTTTTCGATCAGTAATCTGTGATGCAGAAATTCCTAAAAAAGACGAAAAGAACACACGAATATCCAAATAAAAGAACCAAAGCTGTCTGGTTTTGACAGTTGAAGTGTGGTTTAACCAAAATTAATTGGGCGTTTTTTTCGGACGAGTATTATAGATGGGAAGGTAACAGATAGGTTAGAGGAAGGAATGGTAAACAGTTGTTGAGTAGATTGAATTACCTGCAGTGTGGAAACAGACTCTTCGGCCAAATAAGTTCACTCCGACCTCCTGTAGAGTTACCCACCCAGGACGATTTCCCCCGACTAATGCACCTAACACAATGGGCAATTTAGCATGGCCAGTTCACCTGACCTGCACATCTTTGGACTGTGGGAGGAAACCGAAGAATCCGCAGGAAACCCACGCAGACACGGGGAGAACGTGCAAACTGCACACAGGTAGTCGGTTGAGGATGGAATGGAATCTGGGACGCTGATGCTGTGAGATAGCGGTTCTAATCACTCAGCCACCGTGCCACCCATTCTCTCGTTAGTTCACCGTTAGTTCATTATTGTCTGCTATACTTCAATAATTAAAATGTTAATTTTTTGCTTTAAATACTCCTTGGCCACTCGATGTTTTACAGATTACTGCATGGGATAAATCTTTTCTGTGTTGCTGGTTTTAAATTATGCAGGAGGGTTTACCACGTGTAGTAACAGTTTGGGGGCGAGGGTCCGTCATTTGAACTGGTTTAGAAAGACTTGAATAGATTTGGAGGAATGAAAAAATCGCAGCAGATTTAAACACTTGCACTTAAATAAGACGTAGACGAGAAACATTTTTTAATTGCAGTCACTTTTAGTTCATAAAATTGAAAGTGAGGGAAATGGCTCTTAAAATTGTTGAAAAGGCTCTGTGATTTGAATATGATACTCAGATATGTCCAGAAAGTTTCGATGAAAAGAAAAGGCCATAATTTTAGAAATAGCAAAGAAGTTAATTTGGGTTAACCAAGGACAAAAGTAATGCTGAAATTGTAAGGGAATTACTCAAACACTCATGTGGTTCGCAGAAACATGTAAGTGCCCAAGAGGCAGGAAAACTGAAATTACAAATGAAGGAACATTGAGTTAGAAGATGAACAAAGAGAGAGAGAGAGGAAAAAGAGATGGAGAGAGTAAGAGAAAGAGGGATATAAGAAAACGAAAGGGTGGAGAGAGAGGTAAGTTTCTTGGCTGATCAAAGAGAAACAGAATAAAGGGAGCGAGAGAGAGAAGCGAGAAAAGAAAGAGAGAATTGAGAAGTTAAGAGTTAGTCAGAAAAGTCAAATTAACAGAATGGAGATGAAAAGCAAAAGTAATGACATACACAAACATACATGCACATGTCAAAATTCTGGCACGTCTTTATTTCATTTGAAGAATTTTCAGGGCAGATGATGTGGTTCGAGGATTTATGGGTAATGTTACTTCAGACCAACTAAACTAGTACGCAGACCTAGTGAGGTATTTGCCACGATGTCGGCTGGGGTGTCAAGAGATCATGAAGAGTTTGAACATGCGATTTTAATCGCTTATGAATTGGGACCAGAAGCACATACACAGCGTTTCAGAAACAAAAAGGAAGAACCAGGCCAGACTGATGTTGAGTTGAAAGAATTAAACATATTTCTTCTAATCAATGGGTGTGTGCTTTGAAAGTAGATAGGATACTTGAGGCTCGAAGATAGATTATTCTGCTAAAGGAGTTTAAAAACGCAATTCCAGAGATGATAAGAATTCACGTGGAGGAACAGAATGTTCAGGAATTGAGAAAGGTAGCAGAATTAGCGGATGAGAACATGTTGGTGCATTTGACAAGCTTCTGGCCAAAATTCCGTCCTGTGAGGTATAGAAATTGGGTGAAAGGGAGAGCCTGCACACTCCTGCACAGGGTAGAGAACACTGATAAGAATTTACCACAGGACAGAAAATAATCCCAAGAGGGTGGAAAGGAAGTGAATCGCCTCAGGTATTTCCACTGTGGTAAAGTTCTGATTTGTAAGGACACAGTGCTGGTCGTTAAAGAATGTCGCTGTGGAAATGATCTGGAAAAAGAAGCTGAGCCAATGGCATTATTGAAGATTGTAAAGGAGACCTCAAGTAAAGCTGAGGAGCTGCAGGAAAGTGCACAGCCCAAGAAGAGGATGAGTGTGGAGTTAGTACTTGATCTCGACAAAGAATTCGCCTTTCGGGGTAAAACTTACTCATAAAGAACATGGGGCGAAAGACAAGAATTTATAATTGTGAAAGATGCAGGACCGAATCAGTCTCTGATAGTAAGGAATGAGCGAATATGTACTCTTTCTGATCTGTTACCCGAATATGTGCTGTTTTCTGGGATAGATGAACAGAAGTGTAGGTTCCCCGATGTAAATCCGAATTGAAGTGTCAACTTAATACTGGGGAGGTTACAGTGGGAGTGACTGACAGAGAGTCAGTTCCAGAAATTCAGTTTGTTCTTGGGAATGATTTGGCAGCATCCAAGGTGGGAGTGACAGCCCTTGTTGGGGAGAGGTCCAAGGAAAACCAAGGCACTGAGGAGTTACGACAGAAAAATTCTGGTATTTTCCCAGACTGTGTGGTAACCAGATCCCACTATTATAAGTTACCGCACGAAACGTAAAATGAGGAGAAAGATGAACGAGTTGAGTTTTCGTAAACGGATATCCCGTTTGACGTTATGGTGCAGGAAGAACCTGAACAGGCAGAGTTTCAGACAAAAGGGCTTATTCCGGAAAGGCGAAGAGTGTTGCAACGGCAAGATAAGAAGATTATATAGATATATATATATATATATATACATATATATATATATATATAAAGATGCATACTCTGAAAAGAAGGCAGATAATATTCCGGAGGATTCTTAGCTGAAAGACAGAATTCTCTAACGGACATGGAGGCCACAGCAGGCTCGTACAGGGGAGAAATGGGCGGAAGTACACCAGATTGTGTTGCCAGTAGCATATAGACAGAAGGTATTACGGGTAGCACATGAACTACCTGTACGAGGTCACCTATGGGTAAGAAGGTCTGTAGCTAAGGTACAAAAAATGTTTTTATTGACCTGAAATGCACAAGGACGTGGTTAACTTTTGCCGTTCGTGTCATACATGTCAATTGGTAAGTAAGACAAAGGATGTAATAAAACCAAGAATTTTGTTGCCAATTCCCGCGTTTGAAGAACCTTTCACAGGGGTTATAATTGATTGTGCAGGTCTCCTCCTGAAAACTAAAAGTGGGAACCCGGACTTGTTAACCATAATAAATGTGACTACCAGATTTCTGCAGGCAATTCAATGACGGGGTATGAAGTTAAAACGAGTAGTAGAGGAGCTAGCAGACTTCTTCACATATTGGCTATGCAGACAGATTCAGTCTGACCAAGGGTCACATTTTACTGCACGACTGTTAAAGGAGAATATGGATAGATTAGTTGTACAGCACTTTAAATCCAGTGCGAATCATCCTGAATCGCAGAGAGCTATAGAAAGTTGTCATCAGATCTTGAAGATCGCGTTGTGAGTAGACGATCAGGATTAAGCAAATGATAGGGATAATGGTACCCTTTTTGTATTATTTACCATTATAGATGCCTCAAACGAACCCACTCAGTTGACTCCCTTTGATTTACTATTCGGTCATGAAGTAAGAGGCCCTTTGAAGTTAATTAAAGAAAAAATGTCAGAATCAAATTCGGAGATCTCAAATTAGATTATGCATCAGAGATGAGGGAGAGATTAAATCGAGTAGGTAAATTAGATAAGCAACACCTGAAGAGGGCACAATACAGAATGGAGCAGGTGGCAGACAAAAGATCTGAGACTCGGACGTTTTCCCAAAGGCTTAACGTGTTAGATTGTTACCAGTGATAGGTGATTCCTTCAAAGCAAGGTTTAATGTCCCTACCAAATTGAGAAAAAATGTTGATTCGGGAAAATATTTAGTAAAGATGCCAGATAGAAAAAAAGTAAGGATCGGGTATGTCATGTGAACATGTTAAAACGGTTTTACACGAGAGAGAATGAACTGGAGAAACAGTTGTTAGTTAATTTCCGGCAGAGTTAGGAGTCAAGTCCAGACCATATGGGTTTTGAGGTGCCTCAAAATAGATTAGAAATGAAGAGATCCTTGAGAAGTGTGATACATTAGGAAGCTATCTGCCTCACTCAGGATCATAGACCGGAGTGGGAAGATTTTTGAGAAACATTTGGGGAGCATTAATGTTATTGCACATGGCGTAGACGTAGGAAATACTGCAACAATGAGACAACACTCCTATCAACTTAATCCTTTCAAAGCCAGACAGGTCCAGATGGAAGTGGAGGCCGTACTCAAAGAGAACATGAGTCAACCAAGCCAGAGGCAGTGGATTTCCTCGATTGTCTTTGTTCCCAAACCAGACAGGACTCAATGATTCTATGCAGATTATTGGAAAGTCAATTCCGTAATAAAAGTTGACTCATAACGAATTCCAAGTATGGAGGACTAAATCTAGAAAATTAAACACGCCAGATACGTTTCCAAATTTGGACTTAATGCTTGGTGACTGGCAGGTACGTTTATTGCAGTTGTTGAAAGAAATATTCGCATTTGTAACCACACATGGGCTATATCAGCTTAAAGTTATGCCCTTTGGAATGAAGTACAAATCCACCAAATTCCAATGTCTCATGATGCGAGTCTATTTGGACGATATAGTTTTTTTACTGAGTCCTGGAAAGATAACTTAGTACAATTGGCAGAGCTCTTTGAACGACTACGAGAATCAAAACTGGTGATAAACTGAAACAAAGCAGATGTGACTTTCTTAGGACATGACATCGGTCATAGATGTTTGACCCCACAGAACGCAAAGACGAAGGCCATCGAGGATTTTCCACGATCAACTTCGAAGTAAGAGGTGCTTCGATTCTGAGGACTTGTCGTATTCTATTGGAAGTTTATTGCAAACTTCAGCTGAAACTTTATTGCTGGAACAGCACAGCAGGTCAGGCAGCATCCAGGGAACAGGAGATTCGATGTTTCAGGCACATGCCCTTCTTCAGGAATGAGCAGAGAGTGTTCAGCAGGAGAAGATAAAAGGTAGGGAGGAGGGACTTGGAGGAGGGGCGTTGGAAATGTGATAGGTGGAAAGAGGTCAAGGTGAGGGTGATAGGTCGGAGTAGGGTGGAGGCGGAGAGGTCAAGAAGAAGACTGCAGGTCAGGAAGGCGGTGCCGGGCTGGAGGGATTCGGCTGAGACAAGGTGGGGGGAGGGGGGATGAAGAAACTGGTGAAGTCCAAGTTCATCCCCTGTGGTTGGAGGGTTCCCAGTCGGAAGATAAGACGCTCCTCCTCCGACCGTCGCGTTGTTGTGGTTTGGCGGTGGATGAGTCCAATGACCTGCATATCCTCGGTGGAGTGGGAGGGGGAGTTGAAATGCTGTGCTACAGGGTGATTGGGTTGGTTCGTCCAGGTGGCCCAGAGGTGCTCTCTGAATCGCTCCGCAAGTAGGCGGCCTGTCTCCCCAATATAGAGGAGGCCACACCGGCTGCAGCGGATGCAGTAGATAATGTGGGTGGAGGTGCAGGTGAATCTGTGGCGGATATGGAAGTTTCCTTTGGGGCCTTGGAGAGAAGTGAGGGGGGAGGTGTGGGCGCAAGTGTTGCACCTCCTGCGGTTGCAAGGGAAGGTGCCGGGAGTGGAGGTTGGGTTGGTGGGGGGTATGGATCTGACAAGGGAGTCGCGGAGGGAGTGGTCTCTATGGAAAGCTGATAGAGGAGGGGAGGGAAATATATCCTTGGTGGTGGGGTCCGTTTGGAGGTGGCGGAAGTGACGGCGGATGATGCGCTGTACATGGAGATTGGTGGGGTGGTAGGTGAGGACCAGTGGGGTTCTGTCCTGGTGGCGGTTGGAGGGGCGGGGCTCAAGGGCGGAGGAGCGGGAAGTGGAGGAGATGCGGTGGAGGGCATCGTCGATCACGTCGGGGGGGAAATTGCGGTCCTTGAAGAAGGAGGCCGTCTGTGTTGTGCGTATTTTGAACTGGTCATTGCAAACTTCAGCAGTGTAGCGGCATTGTTACCAGATTTGCTGAAGAGGAACACAAAGTTCATTTGGACAGAACAATGCCAGGAGGCATTCGACCGTTTGAATGCGATATTAATCAGCAGACCAGCTTTAGCTACACAATCGTTTTCAAAACCTTTTAAAATAGCCATCAATGCTAGTGACTTTGGAGTAAAAGTTGTAATCCTACAGGAAAATAACAACGAGGTTGAACTGCCAGTTGGTTACTTTTAGAAGAATATCAACAAACACCAGAGGAAATACTCCACAATTAAAAATGAACTATTGAGTTTGGTACTGGCCTTACAACATTTTAATATGTATGACATGAACAATGTGTCAGAGACGGTTGTGTACAATAGCTACAATCTGCTTACATTCTTAGAACGATTTGAAGAAAATAGTATGAGACTATTTCCATGGAGGCTTATGTTACAGTCTTTTAACTTAAAAAAAAAACATACATGTGGCTGATCCAGAGAATGTAATCACAGGTGCATTACCGCGTATTTACCTAATACAGCTCAGATGAGTTTTGCCTTTATTTCATGTTATATGCATACTCGGGTATATGGAAAGAAGCTACAGTGAACTTATATTGAAGTTATCTGTATCGCAGGGTAATGTGCTTTCAAAGTAGCGAAAAGAAATTGAGCCTTCTTTTCATTATGATGGTTCATTTTTATGATAAGTAGGGAGGTGGTATGAACATGTGGGTGCACCTTTAAGAGATTGAAAGACTTAGCAAGTACTCCGAATGCTGGAGAATTTACAAAGTCACATTTGATTCAGAACAAACAGCACTCGCTGAGTTGCTCAGCGACAAAAACATAAATTCGAATTCGGTAATTCAGTTTAAATTATACCCCGAAAAAATATCAAACTCCACTCTAATTTTCACTGAGTGTACTGAAATTGTTAAAAGCCATTGACAAAATCCAGTGGTTTGTGGGGGTCTAAGGCTGGTGAATTTTGAACAGTTGAGAAGAGAACTGCCAAGCTCAGTCTGTAAACCGACTGCTTAATACAAAGCTCTCTTAAAAGAATCTTTTGCGATCAGTAACCTGTGAGTCAGAAATTCCTAAGGAGAAGATAAGAAGACACAGGAGTATCCGAATGGAAGAATGAAGGCTGTCTGGTATTGAGATAAGAAGTGTGATGTTGTAAGTCTAAATTGGGAATTTTATCGGACTAGTATTATCGAAGGGAAGGTAACAGATAGGTTAGAGCCAGGAGTGGTAAACAGTTGTTAGTTAATTATTCTCTGTTATGCTTTAGAAGTAAAGTTGTTGATTTTAACTTTAAGTAGTTTTTGCAATCTTGAATTTGTATAGATTACTGCACGGAATAAATCTTTTCTGGTTGCTGGTTTCAAATTAAGCAACAGGGTTTAATCCGTGACGTAACACATGAGTAACGAAAATTCACAAGGTGAAAGATGCACGACAAATGGTTGGGTAATCTGTCAATGAACTTACTGGTTAGTCTCTAAAATGCGGCTGGTGTATTTTCCATACCAAATGGCATGTTGTGAACTGATACAGTGCATTTAGCATTACAATATCCAAAATTTCCTTCATTCTTTAAGAGAAAGGTATCTGCCAGTAGCCTCTGAGGAAATACAACTTAGAAATATAAATTGTTTGCCCAACGTATGAACACGCAGAACTAGGTATACACCAGCCTTTGCAACTGTGTTAACTTTGCGATAATCCACAAATAACTGTTTGGTACCAGCTGGCTTTGGCACATCTATAAGGGTTGAGCTCCAGTCACTGTAACTTAGATCATTTATGCTATCTTGGAGCACGCGTTCAATCCCCTTTTTAACATGTGCCACATTTGGAGGGTTAAGCCTTTAATGGTGTGGCTTAATCTGAACAGCATCTACTATATCTAACTCATACATAATTCGGATCGTCCTTCGCAGCCTATTTCAACATATCTCCCCATGTGATAGTAAAAACTCTTTCGGATCATTTCGATTTTCCTCTGGAAGGTAACTCAATAATGTATCCTAATGTTTGACAACTTCCTAATTGTCCAACTTAATTTGAGGCATGCTCAATTCAGAATCATCTGAACTTGATTTGACCTTCTGTGTGGGAACTAACAATACATTCTCCTCTTCCTTTCCTTCTCTGTCAATAAACCTTTAGAGCACAATCACATGGCAAACTCGATGAGCTTTCTTTCCGCCTGAATTCCTTATCAAATAGTTCACGGCACTCAACTTCGTTTCAACTTGATAAGGTCCACCAAACCTTACTTGTAAAGGTTCACCTCTCACTGTCAGTAAATGCAACTGTAAGTAACACTTTGCCCCAATCATAAAATTGCGAATTTCTGATTTATTGCCTGCTTCCTGTTTCATTGCATGCTGTTATCGTTTTAATGCTGTCTGGCCGACTCCTCCATTCTATTTAACTGTACCAGAAAATTTGCCAAGTAGTCCAAATTAGTGGTCTTTGAATTCTGACTTAACAAAACTTCCTAAATCAATGTTGGTTGACCGCTCACTTCATGGCTAAATCGTAATTCAAATAACCTGGATTTGGTCGATTCGTTTTATGAATCTCTGATTGCAAGAAATACAAACACAATTCACTTGTACCAATCACCTGTATACTCTTGACTATAAACTTGGTCTTTAATGTCTGATGCAAACTTTCCAGCACTCCATGTGATTCTCAATGCCGGGGATCATTTTCGCAAAGCGACCACAATTGTGTTGGTTGGAAAGTAGTTATAGAAAAGGACAAGTCTGGTCCACAAGTTTAATTTACAAAATGGGGCAAGACAAATTTTGATAGCATGGGACATGAACTTTTAAAGCTGATTCAGGAGTCTATTAGCAGCGAAATGTAAGTCTGGCAAGTGTGAATATTTTTAAAAGTGATGTAAAATGAGCGATTAGGGCCAGCATCTCCAAATATGCTGCCTGTTTCTGTTTTGAATCCACATCTTTATATCTCGCAGGCAAGGGACTCCAAAGCCGAACAACTCTCTGAAGAAAGAAGTTTCTCCTCATCTGACGTTGCGCTGTTTTGTTTATAATCCTGAAATCGGGGCAGGTTGTTACTGTAGCGCCATATAACGAACACATGATTTTTTTTTTACTCTGTATTTTTTTACGTAATTTTGAACACGTCAATAATTTCACATCTTCGTATTTTCTGCTGCAAGAAGCAAAGGAAAATTGTCTCATGCTTCCTCAAACCAAGTTTAAATAGCAAAACACCAGGTGGCAATTCTACAGTTTTATTTGAAAGTATTAGCTTTCGAACACCTGCTTCTTCATCAAGTGGTTGTGGAACAGAACCACAAGACGCAGAATTAATAGCAGAAGTGTTGCGATGTCATGCGGCTGACATATTAAACAAATTTAGATTCAGCATTGCATCGTTTAGAATGATTTTGCTAACATCAGCTCGTTAATATGTAAATCCCATAAGTCCTTTTAAGTCACATTCTCAAGATAACTTCTGGTTATCGAACTAAAGGTCTCATTCAGCTCAGACAATGCGGAAAAGATGTGAGATTAAAGTGGGATTTAGATATGGAACCAGTCTGACTCACGGCTGGGACACAGACAGACTTTCACCATCTTTCGCAAAACCATTCTAAAGGATAAAAAAAAACTTTTTCCACGTTTAATCAAAATATTTCAGTCGCGTTTTGCTATAAATTCTGTGTTGTATGGTCCAACTCCACAATCACCTAATTATGAAATAAACCTTCAAATGTTAGTATTTCCAAATAAACCTATTGGACTATAACCTGGTGTTGTGTGATTTATAATGATATCCACCTGAGTCCTCAGTTCTCAGCTCCTCCAAATAATTCCGTTAAAGAGTCCTTCATTCTATTTATCATTATATTTGTTTATAGTGTTGTTGGTGATCTTTGACAAAATAATGCATATTTTTTTGTGTGAATGTGTATGAGTTTGTGTGTGCGTGTACGTGTTTGTGTGTATGTATGCATGTGTGTGTGTGAACAATCCTCGATAATGGGACTGAAATGCATAAAAGAGAGTGTGGACTGGGAAATTATATTCATTAAAGGGCAGGATGGTTAAAGATTAGCAGTAAATACTTATGAAGGTGCTAAATACTTCTCAATTAAAACAAATCGCTGTGAGAAAAATGGACTGTGTAAAGGTGAGAAAATATCCATACCTTTACAATGACGTCAATAATTGCATGAAGGCACAAACAGGGCATTTCATCCTGTATAAGTTTGTTGTGGCTGTGGAGGGTTGGGTGGGCATTTGCCTCGTCGTATTATTTTGGAGAGCTCATGGAGAGACACAGAGAATTTTGTGGTGACATGCATTTGAATGTTACCCGGGCAGATGGCGGAGTTCCAATTCAAGTCTGGAATTAATAGACAAATGGTGACCAGGAATCGATTGTCAGGAAAAAATTCTAATTCACAAAAGCTTTTGCGGAAAAGAAGCTGACATTCATATCCAGTAAAGCTGACACGTGACTTCAGATCTACAGAAATACATTTGTTTCTTAGCTAACATCTTAACAAATCTGGATGAGCAATAAATCCTGCCGCATCCAGCGACGTCCTCATTTTAGGAATAAATAAAATATAAAACTTTAAATTCCACAAATAGTCTCTGAAAACAAATACAAAATAGCTTATGTGAACGACGAAATGAAACGAGTAGAAAAACAGAGCACTTCGTGCCAAAAGCTTTTGCAAGTTTAAACGAAGGAAGATCAGAGTGAAAAGAGACGTTGGCCCTTCAGAATACAGCAAGTGGTCGATAATAATGGTAAATTCAGAAATGGCAGAGGTACTCAAACATAGTTCCAGTTTTCTCTGGGGAAGATAATCTCTTCTCAAAGACTGCAGTTACTGCAGAGGATTGCGATGGATTTTTTTATGATTAGGAAGACTTTTAAAAGTAAACTGATAAGAAGTAAGTCGCCTGGGCCTGATTCCTTGAACGCAGGCATTTGAAGGAGGAGGCAAGAGAGACAGTGAATAGATTAGCTTTGATTTTCAGGGGAAAAACATCCTTCGAATCTTGAAACATCGTAATATAACACATGTTTTAAAGAAGGGCATAAGCAAACATGTAATTTCTATTATACATTTGTTGGGCTTGAGTGTCACTGCCTTGTCAAAACTGATAGCCCGCTACGATTTGGCCTTGAGATGATAGTGATGAGTTGAATTCTTGAATCACTGCAATTCAGATTCCATGGGTTCGTTTGCCTGTGAAATTCGATTGATTGAAACAATTGACTGGCTTGCTATGCTATTTTGGAAGGCAGTTGAGACTCAACCATCTTGTTGCGGTTCTGGAATTACATGCTCACAATTGACTTCAGATTACTTCATCGAATTCAAATTTTACCATCTGTCGTGGCGGGATTTGAATCTGTGTCTCAAGATGATTCTGCTTTGTTTTAGAATTAGTAATCGAGCAACGATGGCAATAGGCCAGCATCTACGTGGCGACAAAAGCCAGTGAGATTGAAGTTTGTAGTGGGAGGTTGATGCATAATAGTGGGAAAGAGGATCCTAGTTTCAGTGTTTACAAATAGATTTTGGTAGCCTAGCTGAATGAGCAGGATCTGGCAGATTGACATTTATTTGAATAAATGTGTAGTTGTCTGTTTTGACAGAAACAATACACGGATAAAATATTGTGTAAATATGGGAATCAAAGTGCATTCATGGTGAAGGATCTGGGCATCTTTGTGCATGAATCTCAATGTAATTATTCAGTGCAGCAGAAAGGAAAGGGAAGTTTAAATCCTCATCTTTATTGCAAAGCAATTCGGTGACAATAGTAAAGTGTCATTACAATTGTAAAAACACTTTGGTTCTACATTTGGAACATTGTCTGCTTTCCTCTGCTTACTTGAGGAAAGATGTTGTGGCATTGCAGGCAGCTCAGAGGATGATCACGAATTTGATTCAATTCCAAATGGGAGACAGTCGAGGAGTGGTTGAATACTTTGTGCTTGTAATTCTTGGAGTTTAAAAGAATGAAGAGTGTGTATGATTGAATTATACGAAATTCTAAAGGAGATTGATCATATGGATGTTGAAAATTTGCCCTCTTGTAGGATAGTGTTGAACAAGTAGCAGAATGGAGAAAGTGAGGACTGCAGATGCTGGAGATCAGAGCTGAAAATTTTTGCTGGAAAAGTGCAGCAGGTCAGGCAGCATCCAAGGAACAGGTGAATCGACGTTACGGGCATAATCCCTTCTTCAGGAATGAAGAATGTGTGTCCAGCAGGCTAAGATAAAAGCTAGGGAGGAGAGACTTGGGGGAGCGGCGTTGGAAATGCGATAGGTGGAAGGAGGTCAAGGTGAGGGTAATAGGCCAGAGTTGTGTGGGGGCGGAGAGGTCAGGAAGAAGATTGCAGGTTAGGAAGGCGGTGCTGAGTTCGAGGGATTTGACTGAGACAAGGTGGGGGGAGGACAAATGAGGAAACTGGAGAAATCTGAGTTCATCCCTTGTGGTTGGAGGGTTCCGAGGCGGAAGATGAGGCGCTCTTCCTCCAACCGTCGTGTTGCTATGGTCTGGCGATGGAGGAGTCCAAGGACCTGCATGTCCTTGGTGGAGTGGAAGGGGGAGTTGAAGTGTTGAGCCACGGGGTGGTTGGGGTGGTTGGTCCGGGTGTCCCAGAGGTGTTCTCTGAAACTTTCCACAAGTCGGTGGCCTGTCTCCCCAATATAGAGGAGGCCTCATCGGGTGCAGTCCGGGTGTCCCAGAGGTGTTCTCTGAAACGTTCCGCAAGTAGGCGGCCTATCCAGAGTGCACGAAAGTATGTTCAAAACTGAGACAAAGAGAAATTGTTGCTCTGGGAGGGCTGTGAATCTGAGGTACTCACTGCCCCAAACTGTATTGGAGGAAGAAACAATCAAAAGACTCAAAAAGAAAAGACATGTTTCTGATGTAAAGCGGGAAAAGGACTATGAGGAGTCCGTAAGAAACTGCAGAATAAGATTAGCCACGATCACATTAATTGGCGCAGTGGAATCGATGTGCTGAATTGCCGACGGCCCCATCTAATTCCTATGTTTCCATGTTGTCCCATTTGCAATTCTTTGATTTTCAGTCATTGTTAATGGATGTGGTGGTAGGAGTGGATGGGTTACACTGAGCAAGTTGCACGCTTGCTCGGTTTGTGGGAAGAAGGAATGCAATTTCGAGATAGGAGTGCAATCAGGTCATAATGATTGCTGAAGTGCACCTGGGAACCACATGACCTTTTCAGTCCTTTATTAACGTGCCCGTTTCATAATAAATGGTAAATGATTACTTAGATTGGAAGTAAACCGAGACACTATTCTTTTGACATTTAAAGGTTATTTTCTGAAATTGCAGACGGGCAGCTAGTTGTTAGAACTGCGTTAGCTTTGTCGCAATTTGATAGTTTAGATAGTGAGTAAAAATATTCCATTATAACTCCATTGGAATGTGGCCCCATTCAGCATCCTTGGAAAAATATTCTATGATTATTTTAGTAAAATATAAAATTTAAATAAGTTAGAGATGGAAAATAAGAAGAAGAAGAATTAAACGTGTTTCAAGGGAAGAGACAAATGTTGATGTCTGGAACACAGTAGGAAAAACGTTTATGTGTTCGAAGATCCTGGCAGGTTGAATGGAAAAGCAATGTGTCCTTTCAATGGGGCACAGCGACACTGGAGTACCTTGATCTCAAAGCAAAAAGAAAATGGCATCTGCATGCTTTTACGGAGGCAATATAAATTTTGAAACTTGCTGTAACAGAACACTTTCAGAAGTACAGAATATGTTTTTAACTTCAGTTCGCGAAAATAATAATGTAACGACATCGAGAGAGCTCCGGGTATAACAACAGAAAAGATTCACTAAATTTGTTCCAGTGAGGAACATTTATCTCAGAAGAACACCTTGCCCAATTATCTGGCTGAATCTATTGGACGTTCGACCAATGACAAAAAGTGTTACTTAAATGCATAACGTTCCACGCAGCTTATGCAAATTGAATGCTGAAACAAGAATTCAATTTGTATAAGCGATTTACAATCGGAGATATTCTTTAAAACCGAAAAAAATCCCTGTGAAGAAGTGTTGATCATTTTATCCCTCTGAAAGTGTTGCGTATTTGTGGACCTCTCCTCCCAGAGTGCGATGGAGGAGAAATCGTTGAATATTCTTAATGCTGTAGAAAAATGTAGGAGCAACATGGTGGTGCTGATAGGAGATTTTAATTTTCCAAACATTGACTGCGATTCACTTCGTGTTACAGGTCGAGATGGAGCAGAACGTTTAAGGAGCGTCCAGGAGAGTTTTGTAGTGCAGTATAAGAATACTCCAATATAGGAACTGGCCATGCTGGACCCAGCGTTGGGACATGATCACGGCCAAGTGGTTGCGTCCTTAGTAGGGTATTGCTTTACGAATAGAGACCAAAATTCTGGAAGTTTTAGAATGCTCATGGAAAAAGACGAGAGTGGTCCCAAAGGAAGAATGCTATATTGGGGCAAGACAAACTATGACAAAATTCGGCAGGAGCTGAGGAATATTGATTTGGAGCAGCTGTTTGAAGTAAATCCATATTTGATATATCTGAACCCTTCAAAAAAAGGTTGTTTAGAGTTCAGGAGAGACATGTACCTGAAAGAAAATGAGGCATAGAAATGTCAAGATTAGGGAACCATGGATGACAGGTAAAGTTGTGAGACCATCTTAGTGGAAAAAGATGGCGTGCGCCTGAGGATTGACGAACCTTTGGAAGAAATGTAGCAGCAGTCTGAAACCATGAATTAAGATGGCTAATAGGGGTCAAAGATATCTTTAGAAAATGCCTTTCCTCATAAAACGTTACCTCCATTCTAGCCAAATCCCAGTAAATCTCCTCTGCACCCTTTCCAAAGCTTCCACATCTTTCCTATAATGTGGTGACCTAAACTGTATGAAATACGCCAAGTGCGGTCAAATCAGATGTTTATACGACTGCAGTATGACCTTGTGGCTCCAAGACTTAATCCCTCGACCAACAAAAGCCAACACACCGTATGCCTTGTTAAGAACCTTGTCAACATGGGTGGCAACTTTCAGGGATCTACGCACATGGACACTGAGAACTGTCTGCTGAACCTCAAAACCACAATAACCTACTGTGTGGAAGCTTATCAAAAGCCTTATTGAAATTCATAAAATAACGTCGATCAACCGCTTTACGCTCATCCACCTATTTGGTTACAATTTCAAACAATTCAATATGTTTTGTGAGGCACGAATTACCTTTCACAAACATGTGTTTAATAACGCTAATCACCCTATTGCTCTCTAGGTGAGTAAAAGTCCTATCCCTTCTAACCTCATGCAACACTTTACCCACAAACAATGTAAGGTTCACTGATCTTGAATTAGTAGGGTTCTCTCTGCTTCCATTTTTGCACAAGGAAACCTTTGCTATCATCCAGTCTTTTGACATTGTTCCTATCGCCAGTGATGACATAAAGATCAAATCCAAAAGCTCTGCAACGTCCTCCCTGGCTTCCCACTGAATGCAAGGATACATCCCATCCAGCTCAGGGAGGTTATCTATTTTCACACTTTCCATAACTGCTAACACCTTTTGAAACCGAATCCGTTCTACTCTAATAGCCGACATGTCAGTATTCTCCTCAACAACATTGTATTTTCCAGTGTGAATACTGACAAAAAATATTCATTTAGCTCTTCCTCTATCTCCTGGGACGCCACGCATTGCTTTCCACTAATAGCCTTGATTTGCCATTTCTTTCTTTGGGCATTTTAAAATTCCTGACATTCCCACAGAAAGATTGACGGTTTTCCTTAATCCTATCGACCAAAGTCTTTTCATGTCCCGTCCTGGCTCTTCTCCATTCTCTCTGAAAGTCTTTCCTAGCTAACTTCTAACTTTCAAACGCCATAACTGAGCCTTCACTTCTCATCCAATAAAAGCCTTCTTCTTCCTCTTGACAAGAGATTTAATTTCTTTACTAAACCACGGCTCCCTCGCTCGACCACTTCCTCCCCGCCTGACATGAACATACTTCTCAAGGACACGCAGTAGCTGATCTTTGAGAAAAGCTCCACATTTCAATTGTGCCCATAACGTGCAGTTTTCTCCCACATCGTATGCATCCAAAATCTTGTCCAATCGCATCGTAGTTGTCTTTCTCCCCGGATTTGCTCTTGCCCTACTTGTTTTTTTTACCTATCCCTTTCCATCGCTCAAGTAAACCAAACTGAATTGTAGTCTCTAACAAGAAACTGCTCATCTTCCTCGAAATGTAATCCTTGGCCAGTTTTATTACCCAGTACAAAAGAAATGTAGCCTTGCCACTTGTTGGCTTGTTCATACATTGTGTCAGCAAACCATTCTGCACACATTGGACAAAAACAGAACTATCTAAAGCACTTGAGCTTGAGTATTTCCAGTCAAAATTTGGAAAGTTAATGCTCCTCATAAAATACGTAACCTCTTACTCTCGCTCTTATCCAGAATTATCTTTGCTATCCTTTCCTGCACATCTCTGGAACTATTCGGAGCCCTACAGTAAACTCCCAACGGTTGCCCTCTGCTTTCCTCTTTCTAATCTCAGCCCATACTACCTCAGTAGACGCTTCCACAACCGTCCTTTCTGCCAATGTAATACTGCCCTTGACTTACCATGCCACATGTTCCCCTCTTTGACCATCTTCTCTGCACGTACTAAAACACCTATATTCCGGAAGCTGCAACAATTCCTGTACCTCTTCTATCCATGACTACGAAATGGCCACAACATCGATGTCCTAAGTACCAATCCATGCTGCAAGTTCACCACAGTATTCTGGATGCTCCTGGCGTTGAAATAGACACAACGTCTTGCTTGCCAATAAACCTTTGCAACATTCAAAAGGAAGGAAACTTGAGCGAGTAGTAGAGAAAAATGTGGGATTATGAATGATTACTTTTCATTGGTATTCAGGAATGAAAAGGATATGATGGTTGGTGTGGTTAGGGCAAGATCTTTGATTACTGTAGGTCAAGTCAGCATAAGGAGGGAGGAGGTGCTCGATATTCAGAAGAGCATGAACGTGGACAGCTCTGGAAGGTATCTGTCACAAGTTACTGAAGGAAGCGACGGGGAACAGCGAGGGCAGAGCAGCAATCTCTGCAGTATGCTTGAACACGGATAAGGTTCTGGAATTTTGGAAAATTGCTGATGGTGTCTAATTGTTTAAGAAGAGTTGCAGGGATAATCCAGATAATTGTTGACTGGTGAGCCTGGCGTTACTGGTAGAGACGTTGCTGGAGAAGATACTGACGGATAGGATCAGTTCTCATTTGGAAGAAAATGGGCTGATCTTTGATCTGCCCATAGTGTTGTGTAGAGATTTTCATGCCTTACAAATCTGCTAGAATTCTTTGAGGAAGTGACAATGTTGATTGATGAGGGAAGGTTTGTATATGTCATATATGTGGAATTTAGTAAGACATTTGATTAGATTATCCATGGTAGGTTGACAGAGAAGGTGAAGTAGCATGAGATCCAATGACTACTAGAGAGATGAATAAAGAACTGTCCGGGCAGCAGGAGACAGAGTAGTGCGAGAGGGAAATCCTGAAAAAGAGACCTTTGACCAGTGGTGTTCCACAGGCATCAGTGCTGGGACAACAATTGTTTATGATATACATAGATGATTGGATGAAGGTACAGGTGGTCTAATTAGAAAATTTGCAGATGACACTATGATTGGTGGAGAAGCAGCTAGAGAAAGCGGCTGTCACCGAATACAGCAGAATATTGAAAGATTGGAGTTTTGCAGAGGGGATTGGCAGATGGAGTTCAGTCTGGGCAAATACGAGCTGACCCATTTCAAGAGCGAACTATACAGTGAATGAAAAGTTGCTGGAGAGAATCGATGTGCAGAGAGATTTCAGTGCTCAGGTCCATTGTACCCTGAAGGTGGCAACGTGGATAAATATAGTGGTCAAGAAGGCATACGGATGTTTTCCATCATCAGACGGTGTATTGATTGCAAAATTTCGTAGGGTATGTCAGAGTTGTAGAGGAGTTTGTTTCGACTACATTTGAAAGATTGCATACAGTTGTAATTGCCACATTACCAAAAAAGCGCGGATGCTTGGAGAGGATGTTATCCTGGATGTTTCCTGATATAGAGAGCACAAGTCATGAAGTGTTGTTGAGCAGTTTAGGATTATTTTCATTGGAAGATGGAGGTTGAGTGTGGACCTGACTAAGGTCTACAAAATCATGAGAGATATAGAGGGAGTTGAGAGAAATACGTTTTTTTTTCAGTGTGGGGGATTTCATTAATTTTTGGACGAGTTCAAAGTGAGAGTGGAAAGGTGGAGTGGAGGAATGCGTGGAATGTTCTTCACTCAGAGGCTGGTGGGTGCCTGGAACTCGTTGCGTTTGGAGGCAATAGGGACGGGCACCGTAGTATCATCTATGATGTATTTAAGCAGATACACGAATGGGAATGGAGCGAAGGGGTACAGATCCTTAGGAATTAGATGACAGGTTTTGATAGAGGATCTGGATTAGTGCAGGTTTGGAGGGCCAAAGAGTCTGTTTCTGTCCTGCAATTTTCTCCTGTCTTTTTTGTATGTCAATTTGTTAAATCGTTTGAAATCCACATACATTAAACACTGTGTCTGCAACTGTGCCAGTTGTGTGGAAGATGTTCAAGAAGGCAACTCTCTGTGAAGGTCACCAGGACACTTGGATGACAAATAAACTCTGCTGTTGTTACTGCCTTCCAACACCAATGGACGTATAGGGATATATCTTGCTAAAAATAACAAGATTCATCATGCTTTCATAATGTACATTAAAATTCCTCAAATCTAAGGCCTTGTAGAATGAATGAGAACCAAGCATATCTGGTGCACGACATGACATTTAAATTAAAATTCCTGTCATTTTCATTCAGTCACTTTCAGAGACTTGATCGTGTATTGGCAGTGCCACTGAATTCAAACATTTCATGTCAATTTATCACAATGCAAGACATCATCGCTATTAGGCAACTTTAATACAGAAACTATGACATTTAATGTCAATAACTAAACGTTCGCGTGTCAAATGAAAAGAAAGCTTCTCTTTTCTGGTTCAGATCAGACAATTTGTAGCAGTCCAGAAAGAAAACATATTCGAAAGTGCTAGAGAGATAATTATCTGGTCGGATATCGTCCGAGAGGAGGGAAACAGAATTAACTTTGCGAGTCCAATATTTGAAGATGCCGATGTTGCACTGAGGTTTACAAAGTTAAAAGTCACACAACACCGGGTTATAGTCCAACAGATTTAATTGGAAGCACACCAGCTTTCGGAGCGCCGCTCCTTCATCAGGTTATAGTAGAGGACACAATTCTAAGGCACTGAATTCATAGCAAAAAATTACAGTGTGATGTATGCATTGAAAATACCTCGATTTGGTGTTGAGTCTTTCATCTTGGGGGTTGTGAGTGTGAGAGAAAGTGTATATGTGCGTGTAGTGAGTGTAGAGTGTCTTGAGTCTGTGAGGGTGTGTGGGAGTGTGTATGCGTGTCTGGGATGGGGGGATTTGAGTGTCTGTAAAGCAAAGGCTACGACAACGGATGAATGGGTGCCGCACAACAATCAACAAACAGGAGGGTTCCCTCCTATACGAAGAACACTTCAGAGGTCCAGGACATTCGACCTTCGACCTTCGGGTGACCATCCTCCAAGGCGGACTTCGGGACAGGCAACAGTGAAAAGTGGCCGAGCAGAGGCTGATAGCTAGGTTTGGTACCCATAGGGAGGGCCTCAACTGGGACCTTGTTTACATGACATAACAGTTGACCACCATTGCACTATACATACACACAGACACTCCTAAACACACACTCTCTCTCTCACACACACACACACACACACAGGCACTCGTATGCATACACATACACATGAACACACATGTGCACAGACACGCACACAGACGATCACACACACCCTTACAGACACACACATTCGCACACTCACACAGGCATCCTCTCAGAGACGTTGACAACTCTACATTCATGCACACAAATATACACTCTCTCTCATAGACACTCACAACCCCCCACCCCTTACATGCACACACACTTACATACTCACACATGCACCCCCTCACAGACTTGAGACACTCTACACTCAAAACACGCACATATACACTCTCTCTCACACTCAAAACTCCCCAACCCAGACAGACGAACACACGCAAACAGACAAAGACCCACATGCACACATATATTTTGTGGGGTGAATTTGTACTTGTAGAGTTACATTGTAATTTGCTCAAAAACCCCATGAATTCATGTCAAACTCTGTTATCTCACTTTTCAGGTTGGTATCAATCTAATCATCATGGCACGGACAGAGAACACGGGGGCTAACACCTTCAATTTATTGTAGAGCGAACACTCATTGTTACAGCTAAACTGAGAATGTAACTTTTTAAAACAAAGGGTTTTGTGATTTACACATGAAAGAAGTGGAACGATCATGGTATTCGAACAGATGAAAGACTCAACAGACAATCAAGGTATTTTTCAATTATAATTTCAGTTACATCACACTGTAATTTTTTGCTATGAATTCAGTGCCATAGAATTGTGTCCTTCACTATCAACTGATGAAGGAGCGTTGCTTCCAATTAAAGCTGCTTGACTATAACGTGGTTTTGTGTGATTTTTAACTGAGTCCAATATGGTTGTTTAGAACATTTTAATGTCAGGCTCTATATATTAACTGTGAGTTCTCTCCAGATGTTGCCTCAGAGTATCAACGATAATGGAAACCTTTACTTCCTTCCAGCAGGTCCATGCCGAACAAAATCCCAAACTAAACTGTTCAAACCTGCCTCCTCTTGGCCCATATCCAACCAAACATTTCCTCGTCAAGTACTTATCGAAATGTATTGTAGAAGTTGCATTTGTACCAACCATTTTCATCGATTCGTTCCTCATGAATATCATTTCACATGCGAACCACACTCCATGTAAAAGATTTATCTCTCTTGTTTTTGTTTTTCAGATCTCCTCTTTTCTGCGTTTCTCCACCATTTTCTATTTTTATTTCAGATTTCGATTATCTTTAGTACGTTGTTTTTACTGGCACATCCAAACAGACAATTGCTTCTACTTGGACAATATGGTTCATTTCAGTTCCTATTACTATTCTGCCATGCCTGTGAGGTTGATATCCCACAAGAGTCTCTTTATGTTCCAATAAAACACTTTTTGCTGTTATCCTCCTGAATGCTCAATCTTAGGAAATTCATTTTGTTTGCACATCATGAAACAACATAAATAGATTATACTAGATTAGATTAGATTACAGCGTGGAAACAGGCCCTTCGGTCCAACAAGTCCACACTGACCCGCCGAAGCGCAACCCACCCATGCCCCTACATTACTCCTTACCTAACACTACGGGCAATTTAGCATGGCCCATTCTCCTAACCTGCACATCTTTGGACTGTGGGAGGAAACCGGAGCACCCGGAGGAAAATCACGCAGACACAGGGAGAACGTGCAAACTCCACACAGTCAGTCGCCTGAGGCAGGAAATGAACCCGGGTCTCAGGCGCTGTGAGGCAGCAGTACGAACCAATGTGCCACCATGCCGCCCACTGATTATTAATCATTCCACACTCTGTGTTCTTCTCTAATCAATTTTGGCTTCCCATGATCAGAAACCATTTAATACAGATGTAAAGGGTGGCAAGGGGGCTCAGTGTGTGGCGCGGGGAGTGAGTCACAATACTTCAGTACTGGAGGAACGGTTCCTCAGTGGTTAGCACTTCTGCCTGATAGTGCGAGGGAAATGTGTTTGATTATTACTGTCAGGCTACAACTTGTGTGGAGTTCACGTATTCTCCTAGTGCCAGTGTTGTTTCCCTCGGTACCTTCGATTTCTGCCCCCAATCTATATATGTAGCATTAGGTGGATTGGCCATGTTCGTTTGCCCATGGTATCCACGCATGTGTGGGTTACATGGATTTGACGTGAGAAATGTAGTCATAATATTGTGGTCAGTTTGGGTGGGATGGTCTTCAGAGGGTTATTCTGGACTCACGGGGCCGAATGGGGTCATTCGATGTTGTAAGGGCTATATGCAATGATTGCAGCAAAAGGGATGGTCCAGGAGCCATCAATTCTGCATCCAATCGGGATCACCTGTGTTTTTCTTTCTATTTGTAATAATCCTGTATTCTTCCCGTTGCACTTGACATTCTGTTAGCCGTGTTTCTGTTATTAATTTTGAATACCCTATGCAAATATGCGCAATCTTATGCGCACCTAATGATTAGACGGTGTCAATATGAAATAATATTCCCACCATTTCAAAGTGTCCTGTTCTGTTCACATTGTCAACTGACATTATCGCCCATATTTGTTTCCTTGTTCTGCATTACATTTCCTTCCTTCTGTTAGAAAGCGTGATGGCGACAGTGTGATAATTTCCAGTCTCCATAGCCAAGGCACCTACTCACTTAGTCCTCCTAGCCAATGTTGTATTCATTCTGTCCCTCACCCATTAATACATGGATGTTAATGAACCAGTTTATTGTACATGCCAATACTTATTTCGGACTGAACTCAAATTATACAAATGTAACTGCTGATAAAAGGCAATAAAATATTTATCAATTTATTCTTCGAACGTCTGAACAAATCCACACGTCCCCCGTGGAACGGCAAGTATGGGCAAATCTTTTGGTGAGTGTTTGTTTCAGCTGAGGAGAGATCAACCTCCTAACTAAATTTTGTTTATCATCTCTTTAGGAGTTTTCGGGTTGGGGTCAGGTGGCCACAGCATTTTACATAGACAACACAGCAGAATCATGTAGTCTGGAAAACAGAAAGATCTATCATTTTTTTCCTATTACGTCGTTCATCAAACCAACGAGCGAAATAAGATGAAACCAATGGCTAACGACATCAACATCCAATTCAGTTTATTTAATATTGTGAACAGAAATTGATGCCTTGGAACTGGTTAACAGAAGCTGTTTGTTTCGTGACTGTAATTGATGACAGTCTCCATGGATTGTCACTGTATTCCCAGAGATTTGTGCTCATCTATTATTAATGGGCCTCTTTCAACAAGAATCCGATTTGAGGATCACATGGCTTGCTTCCGACAATAACGGGGATCAGCATCTGCAATGACAATGTGAGGACAGAATATTAGGAATCCAGACTGGAAAGTTATAACAATGGAGCAGAATCTGGAAACAACATACTTGAATGTTTCAACAAATGGTCAACCTCCAACAAGAAAAGGCTGGCATTTTTCCACAAAGGACAGGAGCATATCCGATGGCTTTTACTATCTTTCCTCGGAATCATTACCATATCGAATATTAGGTATTCTGATGTTTATTCAGGTGTGGTACTATCCCCTCCTTGCTATTGTTGGTGTTCCTGGTAAGTCTCTCTATCACTGCACATTAATTCATTTAATACATCTAGACAAACTTTGGTGCTATATCTGCGACCGATATTTGCAAAAGAAGAAAGTATAGTTTAACATTCAGTTACAAATTCAATTTATTTGCCACTAAGTTCAGACCACACCTTCACAATATTTGATCATAAGAATGTTCAAAACATCGAAAGTTCTTTTTGTCCTGAACTGATTTACGTCTCAGTATTTTCTCCTTCAGCAAACCTGTTCATCACCAACTCTATAATATCACATTTTTATCTCTCTGCCTCCATACTTTGCTGTATAACCATCATCTGTTTCTTGGCAAAACTCAGACTTTATAGTTCGTATTCTCTTCTGCCATTCTTTCAGTTACAAATATTTCGTTCATAAAATTGGCCGAGTTTCTAATGTTACTTCCCAATAGCTACACCTTGTCTGAATTCGTACTTTTGCCTTACAGGAACATCAGAGGCACAGATAATTGTATGAAATACACAGTTCCAAATCCACAATGTTGATGGCAGAACGTGACTTCAAATAAAAAAGAAAATTGGACTGAAAACTAATTTCACTCATACCAAACATACAACCACCAGCCTTTTGTCTGAAACCTCACCCGTTTCAAATTGTCCTTTGGTAAAGCCATCTAACATGATTATCTGGTCTGGATTAAGTATGACTTCAAGCCCGCAATAATGTGCTTGAGTGTGTACTGTCTTGAGAATTGGCATCACAGTTGAGCAAGAAATCATATTCAAAAAATGCTGTCCATGCCAGTGACGCCAACATCCCATGAAATCGCAGTATTAAAGGTTAAACGAAAAAAAAGAAACGCTGGACATCTGACATAAAGAGCAAGAAAGTGATAGGGAACCTGAACAGATTTGGCAGGCTCTTTCGAGAGAAAAAAAAAACAGTTCGCATTGTGAGTCCACTGATCATACGTCAGAATTGGAAGCAGTTGGAAAGTGATGTGATTTATGCTGGTGAGAGTAAATTGAATAAAAGGACAAAGAGGAGAAAGAAAGAAAAATAAACAAGTAAAGGTATGATTGTCGATCACCTGGTATGGAACTATGAGATTAAGCTCATTTAATTTATGACTTTTCCGATTTACCTGAATTTATGGCAGTGTGGATGACAGCCAAGATCCTGTTAAAATGAGTTATGTCCCCTGTCTCTGTCCTGTCTATGATCATCATCTTTTATGCATTAATGCAAAATGGGTGTCGCTCACTGGTCAGCATTTATTCCATTTTAATAGTTTACTTTCGGAAGGTAGTGCTGAGGTGTGTTCTTGAACTAATGCAGCTGCACAGCTCCATCCGGTTTTATTTCTGTGAGACTTTGTAGCGATTGATAAAACTGAATCATTGCTTTCGTCATTTCAAACGGCAATTGAGAGTCAACTACATTGCTGCATATCTGATGACGCATGTAGGCTAGAACAGGCGAAGATGACATTTTTCCTTAGATGAAAGGCATTAATGACCCAGATGGATTCCGATTAGAATGGATGAGTTTTTAATTGTTTCATTCGGTTCCGAATTCCAGACAATTTATTGAATTCAAATGCTACCATCTGCAAAGGAGTGATTCGAATCCGGGGTCTGGACCACTATATGGGTTTTTGCATTCGTAGTCTCGATATAATACACTAGACAATCGCCTCCCCAGCATCTCCAATGACCTCCTCCTGCAATAGTAGTGTTTCTGTTGATTAAAGTACAGAAGATTGTGCAGTCGCATTGTCACCCACTTCGGTGTAGACCGGAAATGTTCGTATTTAAGGACAATAGAATTGTGCAGTGACGTAATGGTTTGTTCAAGCAGGAAAATAAGTTGAGGAGAGGAGAGAATTTTCTACATTTAGCGAGGAGCCATTGATACACAAATATGACATTCTCCTTTCATCTGAATAACAGTGGATCTTCTCTCAGCTTGTGTTACCAGCTGCTGCATTCATGAAGTGAGATCTGAGGGCTTGGTGACTTCACTCTGGACAAAGCTTGGAGATTACATTCACATTGTATATGGGTCTGCAACACGGCGAAGAAATGAAGCTGAGAATGCATGGAAAGGAATTCTGCAAGCAGACAGGAGCAGGGTACTGCACTGTCCTCGCTGAGAATTCCTGGAACATTTCTGAATGTTATGCCTATTGCAGATGTAAAGCATGAATTGAGTTGGACTGAATTATATGAATGTTAAAGGGCTGTGTCATCTCCTTGTGCATAATAGTAATTTTCAGACTGTGCTGACTCTGGCCTTGAATTGAATTGGTTTGATTCTGGAACTCTCTGGTAACAGTCAGTGAAATATTCGATAAGGAACATATTGCTGTCTTTTGAAATCAAGTAACAGAGGCCATCTCTGCCTGGTGATGTGAATACATTAGTTCTGCTATCCACAATTGCAGGAAACATGGTGAATGGTGAAAGTAAAGAACTGCAGGAAGTTCGATTTATTAAAGAAGAAGTACTCATTGTAATGAAGGTTCGTCAGATGGGGCACCAAATGAAGGATGAACTTAGAGTACAAAAAAGTCTGTGCTGCACAATTAATCTTGATATTTAGCTCTTTCGGGAGTTCATATGAACACGATGGGTCAATGGCATCCTTGGTGTACTGCAAATCCCATAATTATGTGTGCCACATGCCTGACGTAAGAAAGAGTTCAAAATTCTTCGAACCTCATTAGATTCTGGAAAGGATCCTACAGATGAGAAAGTAGCATTTGCAAATACAATTACCTAAAAAAGGACGGAGAGGAAAACGAAGAAAGATAGTTGTGGATATCTAGGTACTAAGTATGAGGAAAATACTAGTTTATTTTGCAAAATATGTGATAACGAGATGTGGAACGAACATTGATATTTCTTGGGAGATCGAGACGAGAATCAGAAAAATGATCTTTGATAAACCTGTTTGAGCTTTTATAGGATTTTGGTGTTGACATCGAGAAGTGAGAATAAGTGGGAAGATATATTTGAATTTTCTGAAGTCGTTTGTTAAGTTTCCACACAGGAATGTAAAATGTAAGAGTACCAGTGTGAAAGCGGATCCCTATGTGCATTGGGAATTATATAACAGAGACTACAAAAATAAGGCTCCTGTTTTGGACTGAAGGACATTATCCATAGGTTATCATCTTTATCAGTGCTTGGAGTACAACTGCTCATAAGGCAAATACGTTATTTGGATGTGGGCCACGCTAACATGTTTTTTCATTTTGTCTTTATTAGAAGGCGAGTAGTTATGAAGTGCTGTTGTCGAAAAGGGACTGGGGATCAATGCTCTTGAGTTATTAACACAATTCATACACGGCAGCAAGTAATCACGACAGTAAATGGCACGTTGTCCTTCATTACATAATGATTGATAGATAGGAGTAAAGACATTGTCCTACAATTGCCGAATATTTTTGAGACAATATTTCCGACCTGTGTACAGATCTGCTCTCATTTGTTAAGAAGTGAAATGCCAGAGAGAGAGTGAAAATGAGTATCAACTGTCCAATCCCTCGGTTTGATGGTACCACAATGTGTCAGTGAAGGAAATGAGTGCTCAATCTGTTGCGCTGTGAGAGGTGATTGCAATTAAACGTGAGGGCTATGGGCAAACAATAACTGTGTTCAAGATCACAAATTGATAGAGTGAGAAATTGCGTGCATTGTTTCCTCATGATATGTGATTCCCGATCATTTACATAACTCTCCGAAGCCGCCATGTTGCTTGTCAGAGAACGTTTGTCTCTGAATAAATTCTCATCACCGAAGTGTGCAGCTGGTGTGTGACCCTGGACTGAAAGCATATTGTTCAGCGGCCACAAAGCCTTGCTTCTGAAAGTGTTAGACAGTCCCACCAATATCGTTCATCTGTAGACAGTACTAATCTGCCTGCTCGGAGATATTATGGAGATTCTATTGTTTCTCTGGGGTGGGAAAAGTTGAAAATCACACAAAACCAGGTAATCGTCCAACAGGTTTATTGTGAAGTAGAAACTTTCTGAGTGCTTTTGCTTGATTAGGTAACTAGTGGGGCAGGATTATAGTGCACAGAACTTATAGCAAATAATCGAATAGATTTCGATTGATACGAGGTCTTGAAAAAAAAATTGCTTTTAAGTCGTAATCACTGGGAATAGTTTGCAGGTTTAGATTCATTAATGTTTAGGGAGTAGGTTTGCTCGCTTAGCTGTTGGTTTGAATCCAGGCGTTTCATTGCCTGGTTAGGTAACATCATCAGTGGCGACGTACAAGTGAAGAGAAGCTGTTGTCTCCTGCTTTCTATTGATATCTTTCTCCTGGATGGGGTTCCTGGGGTTTGCGGTGATGTCATTTCCTGTTCGTTTTCTGAGGGGATGATAGATGGCATCTAGACCTATGTGTTTGTTTATGGCGTTGTGGTTGGAGTGCCAGGCCTCTAGGAATTATCTGGCATGTCTGTGCTTAGCTTGTCCCAGGATAGATGTGAGGGTGTTGTCGATTATGTTAAATGTCGCTTCTATTTCTAACAACACCCTCACAGGCATAAAGTTCACCAAGAAGGAAGAAACCGACATTCCTGGACGTCACAGTCGAAAGAAAGGCCAATGGAAAACTACAATCCTGCGTATACGGAAAACCGACAAACACTGAACAAATACTTAACTACACCAACAATCATCCCAACACACACAAACAAAGCTGTATCAGTACAGTATTCCAACGGGCCACCACACACTGCAGCACAGACGAACTTCGGAAAACAGAGGAAAATCACCTATACAAAGTATTCAAGAAGAACGGATACTCAGAAAATACAGTGCGCAGATTCCTCAAGAACAAACCACGACAAGCACACCAAACATAGCTAGAAACCCTAACCACCTTACCAAACATCAAAGAAGTTTCAGAAATGACAGCCAGACTACTGAGACCCCTCGGAATCCTAGTAGCACACAAACCCACAAATACTCTCAAACAAAAACTAACAAACTTAAATACCCAGTACGTTCCATGGACAAAACCAACGTCATTTACAAAATTCTATGCAAGGACTGCCACAAACACGACGTAGGACAAACAGTAAGAAAGTTAGCCACCAGGATACACGAACACCAGCTAGCCACAAAAAGACACGACCCTCTCTCCCTCGTAGCCCGACACACGGATGAAAATAAACCACCATTTCGACTGGGACAACAAATCTATCCTGCGACAGGCTAAGCAAAGACATGCCAGAGAATTCCTAGAAGCCTGAAACTCCAACCACAACGCCATAAACAAACATATAGATCTAGATGACATCTATCAATACCTCGAAAACGAACAGGAAATGACATCACCACAAACTCCAGGAACCCCATCCAGGAGGAAGATATAAATAGAAAGCAGGAGAAAACAGCTTCGCTTCACTTGGAGGTCGCCACTGATGATGTTACCTCGTCAGGAAATGAAACGTCTGGATATCAAACCTACAGCTCAGCGAGCAAACCTACACCCGAAACTTCAACCTGAGCTACAAACCTTCACAAACCTTACAAAAAACATTCATTCATGTGTAAATCCCATAACTACATTTAAGTCACATTCCCGAGATAACGTAAAAATTAACATGAAAAGAGTGACGTCTCAGCTCAGACAATGCATTAAATGTGAGAGGTTAGAATTTGTCTGCATTCCAAACTTGCGTCAGACTGGATCTTTTTCCAAAGTAGGAAGTTATGAAATGTCATATACACACACACACACACACACATACACACACACACACATATATACATATATATATATATATATATATATATATATATATATATATATATATATGCAAATTCACCCCATGGAATTATATGTTTGTGTAAGTGCTTGTGAGGGAGAGGGAGAGTGAGACAATGTTTATCGGAGTAACGAACAGAGATAATCAGTGTGTATGCGTGTGCCCGTGCTTGATAGAGTGCATGCATGAGTGTGACAGAGTGTATACCTGTGAGAGGATGTGCACGTGAGTTTGAGTATGGGTGTGTGTATGAGAGAGTGTCTGCGTGAGTGTGTAAGTGTGGAAGATTATTTGTTTGTGTGTGAGTGTGTGTATGTGAGTGTATAATGTCGTGGGAGTCACCTGTAGTGACATGTGAATACAAGATCCCGACGGAGGCCATCTCATGGGTACTGGGATAACGTTAAAATTATCAACTGTTACCCTGAGCAATGCAGCCAAGAGGAACAACATATCTGCTCAGTCTCTGCTTCGAAACTTTGTCATGCTGGAGCATGAATTAAATCCTCCAGTTCCCTCTCGGTTTCTTGAGGGGGGTAAATGATATCTGCTTGTTCGAGGCGGGGAGGAGTTTCTTCTGCATGGTCCCATTAAACAAATTCAGGGGCCTGATCAATTGATGCCTGGTTCCTTTATAAGGCTCGAAGTGCACACTAAGCTTTTCTATTCCTGTTTAAAAAGCAAGATGAATTAGTTGAGCTGTCCCACTTCTTATCCAATAGTTTTGATGCGCTGAAAGATTTTGTCACCTTAATGTGAAACCAACTTAACGTTCTGAATGAAGTCATGTTTGTTTTTACCGTGAAAATTAGCACTTTCTAGCAGTATTGTAACATGACTGTTTCCGATAGTGTGACAGCACAAGGTGAAAGTTGTCCACGGTTTGCTGCGCAAGGAGCTGCTTTAGAAGTTGAATGGAAGCAAAGTGTTCTGAATTCGTTGTGATCGTCAGTGAATATCCCCATTTTTGATCTTGTAACCTGGGGAAGACGTTGGTGAAGCAGCTAAAGTTTTTTGTTTTATGCACAGGAAACTGCTGAGGATCTTCTGCAGAGATATCATGGAACAAATATTCACCAACTACAAACATGTTCCTTCGTGCTGTGGATGTCTCTAATCAGTGGCAAATTGTCCGTTTATTTTCATTAAGTTCAATATAGTTCGACCTTCTGGCTATCATCCCCAATTAAATATTGCCTTTTTTCCCCGGCCAGGCGCTCTGGAATTGTATCCAGACCATTGCCCATGTCAATAGAACACGGTGGATGCATGGGGAGTGTTTCCTGCTCACAGAGCATAGTAACTGTCAGGACTTCCCAAGACCAGAGACCTAGGGCAGATGCATCACTGAAATGTTGGATGGGAGGTGGGGGTGGGATGGTTAGATTTTTCGTTGACACGACAGAGTTTGGAGGGCTACAAGGAATTGGACTTGAAAGATGTTTTGTCGTCTAGAATAGATGAGCTATCATCTTATTTTCGAGGAAGGCCCGCTTCAGGGACTAAATGCTGCACTCACGTATCCTATGTTGTCATATGCTACTTTGGAAATTTAGTTTTTGACATTTTCCTCGAAGCTCATTAAGAAAAGTTACAGTCGGACAGATCCGGAGGATTTCTTGAGTCATCTCTGCGTGCAGTATGAGGACTGCTTTCACAATGAATTTGGGACAAGAACATGCTCAACAAATCAGGACAGGGCAAAGTATGTGATAAGAGATGATTGGGTTGCTTCGCACTGACAACCATGCATTTATCATAAGAAAATGTCCCAACCAAATCATGTGTGACAGTCTTGAGGTTTTGAATGATCTCCTGGTTCTGTGCTCTAGGTACGAGGAGTAGGTGGCCTCCAACAGCTCCTGTGTAACAGATATGAGGTGCTAAATATACCTTCAGACAGCGGACTGAGAAGCAGGACTCGTTCCTTCCACACGTTGACCCTGCAACATTAAAGAAACAATGTAGCTGTGGTCTCAAGCCATATTTTCCTATCTGTAGTCCATTATCCTTCACTCAATTTTCTTTAAATGTCTAACTAAACCACCCATGAATTAATGCAGAAACACCGAAGCCAAAAACTTCTGGGGAAGAGACTTTCCACTGTAATGGTCCTTTAAGAACTTCTCCTCATCCCTGTTCAGATTGGGGATGGACGCTCCGTATTTTCATTTCAAGTCCTACTCATTCATGGGTCCTGACAAATCTTAAATGTAGATTGGTTGGTCTCGGACTGTGAACAAAAAACAAAGAACGAAGACAATTGCATCACAGCAATAGACACTTCAGCCCTTCAAAACTGCTCCAATCCAGAACAATTATATTAAACTCCAGCCTGTTCTCTCACGATTGCATTCCCCTCCTCGCTGCCCATTCATGCATCTTTCTAGACACATCATAAGTGAAGCTACCATGCCCGCTTCTACTATCCACGCTGGGAAATCGTTCCAGGCACCCACTACCCTCTGCGTAAAGAACGTGCCATGCATAGCTCACTGGAACATTTCCCCTCTCAGTTTGAACTCGTGACCTAAAGTACTTGAGTCCCCCACTCTGGAAAAAACAGTTCTTCCTATCCACCCTGTCTACAGTTTCCATAACTTTATAGACTTCAATTAGTTCCCCCTCAACCTCCATTCAAAATAATTCTAATTTACTCAACCCCTCGTCATAGATTGTACCCTACATCCTGCTGAACCTCTACTGCACCCTTTCTAATATATCCACATCCGTTGAGTAACGTGTCGACCAGAATTGTACGCAATATTCAAAGTTTGGCCAAAACAATGTATTACATAACGATAACATGACCTTCAACTCTTCTACTCAGCACCACGTCCCATGAAGGAAATCATGCCATATGACTTCTTCACCACTCTCTTGATCTGAATTGCCACATTCATGTTACAATGGATCTAAACAACCAGATCTGTCTGTTAATCGCTTTTTCCCAGGACATTTTCAGTTACCATACAGTTCTCTCTTAAATTGTATCCTCCAAAATTCATCACGTCACGTTTTTCCAGATTGAACTCCATCTGCCATTTCTCCAAACACTCCAAACGGTTTATATTCTACTGTATTCTCTGACATATCTTTTAACTCTCTGCTACTTCACCGATCCGAGTGTCTTCTGCAGACTTGGTAATGTGATCACCTATATCTTCCTCCAGATCATTTATGTTTGTCATCTACAACAGTGGTCCAGGCATAGATCCCTGTGGTCGCAATTGTCCATTTTGAAAAACTCCCTTCCCCAACTACCCTGTTTCCAACCAGTTTTTTTTTTATCCATCTAGCATGTACACCCTGGACTCAATGCGCCTTCACATTTTCCATCTGCCTCTTTTCAAACACCTTCCAAAAGTCCATGTATATGACATACACACCCCTTCGTTCATCGATTAACTCTGTCACCTCCTCAAATAATTCTATTAAGTTAGAACGACATGACCTTCCCTGCACAAAACCGCGTTGCCTATCACTAATAATCCCATTTTCGTCCAAATGAAAATACGCGCCATAAGGTTCAGTATGAGGAACAGGTCAGGTAAATGTTTGATTTTTTCAATAGTAACTCATCCATGACAGAAGCAACATTACTCAATCAAGGATGGAAAGGCTTTTTGGGAAATAAAACGTATTTACATGAATATTGTGATGACACGCCGGTGAACTCTTCTACATTCAACGAAACGCCCAGGAAAAACTCACCTCACCTCTTAGTCTGTTAATGTACGAGTGACAGAGAACTCGCAAATTCCACTATAGTGAAGAAGGAATATCAATTTATTCTTGAATTACAAAAGTGAACATTAAACATCAACTTACAACTCTATGCCTGCTTTCTCTTATAGGTTTACGATCTACCACCCACTCTATAACTGTACTGTTCCACTCATTCCCCGAATAAAACTGCATCAACTACGTGTTGAAACCCAGACAGTGGCGGTAGTAACCAGTCTCCGCCTTATTCCGGCTGTAGTTATCCCCGGCTTATTTTCCGTCTTTTGCTGCAGAGATGTTTCATTAAAAAAAGTGCCTTTGAAAGAAAGTGATTTGACTGACAGTCTCTCTCGATGGCCATTTACTGTCTCCGGCCAGCTTTCAATTTTTCAACTCCTTTATACGCTAAACGTCAGATCGCCATATTTTTTCGTGTTGTCAAAAACAATAAATTCAAACTCGACTTGTTTTTAGTGTCTTGGGTCAAAATTAAAACTGATTCGTTACTCTTGATCCGCTATGACAACAGCCAAACGTTGCATATTTTCAATTTTCCAGTCCATTTCAGAGACTGTTCGTCGCTCACATCACAGATGCCTGCAAGCTTTCAATGCAGAACTTCTTTCACTGTCTCTTAATGGCACAGTGCACGACTTCAACTTCATAACAATATTTGTCTGAAATAATTGCCGAAACACTCAGAAATACGTAAACACAGAGACACACACAGGCACAGACATAGACAGAATCACGCAAATAGAAAAACAGAAGATTAAGAAATTCTGTAGTATACCAACATGGAAGGCTTTTGTCCAAGTAATGGGGAAACTCGTCAGATAAATGAAAAAATTAGACTGCCCATATCATATTTTGCGTCAGAAGTTATTCTGAGTATGAAAGTTACTAGCAATGGAGTCTCTTTCAGCAACCGTGGGATTTGATTGAATTTATTTGCAAGAGGCAGTGGGGAGATTCTAATCAATCCTCAACTGGAATATTCCACGGCTGTGAAGGATGACTCACGGATTTTCAGCTCTCATACATTGCAATAAACAAGATCAAAAAGAAGATGGTGACATAGTTCGTTGCTTCTCAGGCAGGTTACATATTCACTTTCTCTCTCAATTGAAACGCACCAACCAACAAATCGGACCATATGAGAACTCCTTTCAAATTTCTTCAGGCTGTATAACTCCATCTCTTCTCCCGGGAAGAGAAATTCCTAGCTTGAAAATACATTCGTTAGGTATACTTTTTCTACAAGAAATTCATATATTCACGATACCTGTATTAAAATGAATGCATTGTTTTATTAAAACCAAGTCATTACTTTTTTGTCTACCACAAAAGAGAAGTCATTCATCAGCTTCGCACCAGACACACTCTCCTCTAAATCTTATCCTAATTCTCAGGCCCAAAATGTTATGACTTTGTACAGGTGTATAAAACCATGAGTGCCATGGATAATCTCCAATAGCAAATGTTATTTTCCGACAGTGGGGCAGTCTAAAACTACAGGGCATAAATTAGATGGGAGAGGAGTGGATTTAAAAGTAACATGAGGGGTGACCTTTCTATGAAAAGACTGGTGCATGTATGGAACGAGCTGCCAGAGGAAGTGGTAAAGATGAGTAAGAGTAAAACTTTCAAAAGGTAAATGGACGGGTATATGAAAAAGAAATGTTTGGAAGTGTATGAACCTCTCTCAGTCAAATGGGTCTAGATCCTCGTTTAAGACAGAGTTCTGCGATTTCTCTTCATTTAAGTAGCTTCTTGTTGTTTTTCCTTCCATCACAGCCTCAGATAAGCAAAGTTATACTCTCTGCCGAGGATTTGTATTCTCACACCCTCTGTCTGTATTCCATTACAGACCTTCTACTTTCACTTGACATCCGAATTGAGTTAATTGCGCTTCAAACTAATCCATCTCTTGCTGTGGTTCTGTTCGCCGAGCTGGAAGTTTTTGTTGCAAACGTCTCATCCCCTGGCTAGGTGACATCCTCAGAGCTTGGGAGCCTCCTGTGAAGCGCTTCTGTGGTGTTTCCTCCGGCATTGAAAGTGGCCTGTCCCTGCCGCTTCCGGTTGTCAGTTTCAGCTTTCCGCTGTAGTGGCCGGTATGTTGGGTCCAGGTCGATGTGTTTGTTGATGGAGTTTGTGGATGAGTGCCATGCTTCTAGGAATTCCCTGGCTGTTCTTTGTTTCGCTTGCCCTATAATGGTAGTGTTGTCCGAGTCAAATTCCTGTTGCTTGTCGTCTGCGTGTGTGGCTACGAGGGATAGCTGGTCGTGTCGTTTCGTGGCTAGTTGATGTTCGTGGATGCGGATCGTTAGCTGTCTTTGTCCTATATAGTGTTTTGTGCAGTCCTTGCATGGGATCTTGTACACTACATTAGTTTTTGCTCATAGCAACGAGCACCCGAGCTACAAATCTTCTCACAAACTTTAATCCACCTCTTCATTGAACTTATTGATGTAGATTGGATATCGTTGCTGATCTGGTACTGTTACTTGGGGCACTCCAAAAAGTTACTTAGTGTATCCATTTCCTGATAATTAACCAAGGTTCCCCTTTCCTCCGAGAAAGTTTGCATGGATTCGTTCTGTGACATGTAATGTGCTGAACGTTCTGAATTACTTAATTCTATTATAGCGTAAATTCTGAGGACGGCAGAACTGTCACCTCCTGTCTCATTGTAATGATCCTGGCTGACAGAAAGTGACCTTCCTTTACCTCTGGAACAGCGTCGAGAAGTTCAGTGAGAGCGCACACCTGCATTAGCAGTAACAGTTGGCTGTTTGGGTCGTCGAACTTGCTGTTTGTTGATGTGATTGCAGCTGAATACCGCTCTCCTTTATGCTCCCAATAAACATCGAATCTCTTGTACTTCAAACATCGATGGAACTCCTCCTGGAATATTTCCTATCACCCCGCTTTCGGGATGTTTGGAGACGAAAATAAACAATTCGCACAACCCTGAAGATAAAGGAATATCCCGACCTCAAACTTCAAAGGGAATACCATTATTTTTTTTAAATGTATTACCTCAAACCAATCAACAATATTTTGAGATTAAAGAGCGCAACAATTATGAAAACATATACACTATTCAGTTCCTCAAACCCATCCACGTATCTATTAACTCTCTTCAATCAAATGCTTATCAAATTCATCCTCCCCTGAATTAACAGGAAAAATATGTCATATATGATCAGATCGTAAGAGAATCACAAACTGGGATAGATTTTGGATATTAAGTATTCGACTCTTCTGTGCCTTTTTAATCAAATCAATTCTCCTGTCTTCACTAACTAACCATTTATCCACTCATTAACGAAAAAAACGTAGCTATCTCTGTCCGAAAGACACAAAGTTGCGGCAATCTGATGCGAACTCCGCTCTCCCTGCCGCATTGAATACCTGGTTGTATTCGCCCTCAACTGTCGTTGATGCATGAAGGCCAACAGAGGGGGACATGGAAGGACCTTCAACACCATCTCGTCTGTCAGACCCGCCGCTTACACATCTACACACAGAGGTGAGCACAGATGCAGATATATAAATGCACACTCACTGACACGCACAGTACAATGATACTGCTACAGATACACAAACATAAATACTAATAGACAGACATTTATACAGACATGGGAATGTACCAGTGTTTATTTTGCTGCAATGTGATTACCTCATTATTGCACTTGCTCTGTCTGGGGTGTGTCAGTACTTTTTTTGGTCGATGCGGAATGTGCTGGTTGTTCCTTTTATCATGTGATTGAGTCATCAGTATTTCAGAGCTTCTGTGTAAAGGGTAGCTACAGTACAATATTAATTCCTGCAGATCCGACACACTGAAGAACTTTAACGTGTGTGGAGGGTTGTGTAGCAGTCATGTCGAATTATTGCTAAGTGAAACGTCGATCTCACCCTTGCCTTTGATATTCTGTGCTTGCTTTGATTTTCTTTCCAGCTCCAACCTTTACACACTCCGACTCTCCAGTACCTGCAATCCTTACTCTGTACTGGAACACGAAATGAATGGGGAGAAATTAGCATCGTGTTCAGCCATGAGGGAGATGTGGATAAACGCAAAACATCACGACGTGATGCACATCATTAACATAGAAAGTGGAGGCAGGAAATGCCATTTTGTCCTTCTAGCCTGCATCACCATTTATTATGATCATGGCTGTTCAGACAGTTTCAGTTGTTGCTTTCTCTCCATAATCGTAATTCCATCAGGCACAATACCAAGTCAAGCGCCTTCCAGAATATATGCAATGGAACGGCCCCAATAGCCTTCTGTGGGAGAGGATTCCACACAGGGTCAGAACTCTCTGACTGAAGAAAAATTTCCTCATCCTGTACTGAACATTTTCTTAACTGTGATTCCTAGTTCTGGCCATCTAAAATATCGGGATCATTCTTACACCATCCAATCTGCCCCGTTTCAACAGGATTATATGTATTTCTCTGAGATCCAAACTCATTTTTCCAAATTCCAGCGAGAAAAGCCCAGTCGATCCACATTTTCTTCATATATCATTCCTGCCATCATGGGAGCAGTCTAGTAAATTTTCACTGGGCTCACTCAAAAGCAAGAACGTCCGCCTGCAGTATAGGAGACAAAAACTGAACACAATACACAAAGCATTGCCTCTCAAAGACCCCGGTAACTGCCGCAAAGATCTTCGCACTGCAACTTCTACATCCACGATTGCTTCCACCAAGAACGACAGATAGTACACATATTTGAATACCACAAACTTGAATGTCCATTTGAAGCCTTTGATCATTCTGACATGGAAATAAATTGGTATTCCTTTATTGTCGCTTGGTAAAAATCCTGGAATTCTCTCCTCAATGTCATCGTGGGTCAACCCGCAGCAAGTTGTCAGCAGCGGTTCAATAAAGCAGTTCACCACAATCTTCTCAACGAAAACTAGGGAAGGGCAATATATGCAGGCCAATCTGCAATGTCAAAACCCCAAACTGAATATTTAAAAACGTATCATGCACGTTGATGTGGCGTTGTACACATTTGTGGAATAAATAGAAGGTTAATACCTCTTGAAGAGGATTTAGATCCAAGATCTTGATCCATAAAGTAATGTGTGCTTCCGTTTATTGTTTTCTTTTTCTGATGTCCATGCAAGGCACGACTTCGGAAGCCAGACAACAGTACACAAAATTCCAATACCAGAGTGCATTGACTCCTCGTTCCCATCCCCCGAATTGACTACTTGTAAAATTTAAAGGGTTCTCGATCTGCTATTACACTAATTACTGAAAGAAATATTATAGAAAATAGTTTGTGAGATAAATGGTGCGTTGATCTTTATTTCAAGGGTTATTTCAGTGAAAGAGGAAGCACGTCTTACTGAAGCTGGACAGGGCCTTGACCTCGCCGCATTTCGAACATTTTGCAGTATTGTGTTCAGATTTGAGCACGTTATCTAATAAAGGATTAACCTGAAAATGAGGCAATGCACCTGATGATGACCAGACTCATCTCGTGGATGACAGGCTTGTTGTATGACCAGAGTTTGGAGCGCATGGGCCTCTATTCCATGAGGTTTATGGAAATGAGTTGGGATTTTGTGAAACGTATAACTGTTGCAGACAGAGTGAGACACATTGAAAACAGGAATGAATAATCCTTTGGCTGGGACGTCAAAAATAAGGGGCCAATTCATTTGCACTCTGCGTGGAAATGCAAATATCAGCACCCAATAATTGGTGGACCTGGAGAATTCTCTTCGACATAAAGCTGTGGAACACAAGGCACTGAATATCAGTCAGGATTTGTCAAAACTGAATGGACGGGGCGAGAGCAGGAGTATGATGTGGAAACAGAGTTTTGGCAATCATTACTTTGAATATAGGTCCAAAACGGATGAACAGAAAGAACTGCCTCAATTCTTAATCTCAATATTTCTGATGATAAATCGCGCTATGTGATATATACAATGTGTGGGAAAAGTGAAATGAAGAGATGGTCAGTCATGAAGGAGAAAGAGCAGAGGCTAAATGTGTTGAATGGCCAACACCTTTCGCAATGTTTCTGTGCAGTCTGTGATAAAGTTCTGCAAATGTTGCCACAATTTCTCTGATATAGGAAGGAAGCGTATGCAGAGTCGATAGGACTGGGTCTCTCGTTCACTCATCTGATAGCGAAGCTTCTGCCAGGCGTCCTGTGTGGTTTGTTCCAGTAAAAGATCAGAGCAGTTTCATGCAAAAAAAAACCTTGGCCGTTTACAGATAAGTGAAGAGTTCATTAAGTGTGTATGTTTGGAGTCACTTTTAGATTAGATCAGGAATGCACGGTAGTTTTGCTTCTTGAAAGAACATTAGTGAAGCAAATTGTTGATTGCAATCCATTTTGGCTTCAAGATCACTATTAGGGTCACCAGATTTTAGATCTCGTTACTTTAGTAACAGGTTTTAATTTCCATCATCTACCAAAGCATTTGCCTTGTCTGTATTGGTAATTGAGAGACAGTTCCACAGCAGTACAATCTCCTCATCAGAACTGTTGTAAATTACACTGAACATATTATTTCTGCGCTACTTGATAGCTCTGTCAAATTGACTATCGTGATGAGACTCAGGAAATGGCACAGATATTGTAATTACTGTGCTATTAACATACTAATCAAAGCTGAGATATTTTTCACGTTGTCAGATACACGTCTAAATCTGACCTGGAATTAGACAGCTTTCCTAGGGTCAGATTCGATGTACCACAAGTCTTCAGTTCTTTTGCAGGAATAGCTTCAGGGTTCATTTCCTTTGTCTTATCTACTGTGTTCAGTTGTTTAATGATGTCCCATGCAGCCAATCAAATTGTCTTTACATTGCGATCTCAGATTCCGTAGACATTACGATGAGAGTGAGGAGCATCGCCCACTCAACACGACTGGCTAAAGATGTTGCAGATATTACATTTTTTTCTTTTGTACTGACGTTCTGGGATGTTCATCATTTAGGACTGAGATATTTTTACAGCCTTCTCCTAGAGTGAGTTGCATAATCGTCTCGCTCCGCTTATGACTGGATTTAAAAGGGCTGAAAAGCGTGGGCAGAATCTGTAAGTCTTCGGATCGTGTCATGTTCTCGATCAGACTGTTGTTTTGAATGCAAGCAGTCATGGGTCAAAAAGGTTAACATCATTTTTAGTACCAGTGGTTCTGACAGCGGCATGTGCACCCACACTCGCGATTGGACCATAGATTGTCTTTATGTTCATGATAAAATGAGGGATTATCAGAGGGAAACAAGTTACAGTTTGTGGTTTAATCAATTCCGCTTCTGTTGCCGCACAAACTGGACATTAAGTGTTCGGCTTCAATATTTGTGATGGAATTCTGCTGCCTGTGACCCATTCATCTACCATCCCTTCACTCAGTGACCTACTTCGTTTTCCAACGTAAGAAAGCTTTCATTTTAAAAGTCTCATTTTTTTGAAAGTCTCACCGTGGTATCACGCTTCCAATTTGTCACATTCATAAAAACTGCTTAATATATTCACCTGAACATTTTCACCGCCAGCAGTGTTATTTTCTGTCTTTGGCGTCAATCCGCCTTCCTCTGCTTCTCTCCCTCGCCATGATTAAGACTCATTTAGTTTCAGCGACAACAATCTTATCTAACTTCTGAAACAATGAATGTGTGAACCTTGCACTTTTCTTCATTTTCCGCTGTATGGTCTTTCCTATTGTACATGGCGCATTCCAGATTTAAAAAACGCGTATTTGAAACTTGCTCAAAAGGGAAATGGCTTTAGGAAATAAGCAGGTCTGGCAGTTTCTGTGGAACGTACGTAAAGTTTATCGTTGTGACTCTTCATCAAAGCTCCCAGTTTCTTCAACAATTTTTGTTTCAGATTACCAGGATCACATTTTGTTCATTGAAAATTTGATCTGTGCCTGTTCATTTCTGGAGACACACAGCAGGTCTGGCAGCATCTGAGGAGGCAATGACACAGAATTAAAGTGGTGGGGAGTTGGTGACGGGAAAAGAAGTGTATGGAATTGCAGTGAAAAAGAGAAACTGTCTTTTATTACTTGTGAAAGAGAAACATATGCAAAATGCATTTAAATGAAGTCGTAATTGCGGGAAATGGCTTCTCACAATTAAGTGGAAGATAAGTAAGACACTGCAAAACAAAGGCAAAGGGAGAACATGAGGAAAAAATCATGACAAGTGGCTGAAAGTCATAATGTGCTCAGACAGGTGAGATATGGAATTGTGCATTACGTCCTGCTAGGTGTAAAGTAACAAAGTGTCACGTGAGATACTGTTCAAGCTTTGTCCATCTTTCATCTGAGCATTTAAGCTGCCCAAGAACAAACTGTTGCATGAGAGCAAGGTAGGTTATTTAAATAAAAAGCAAATAGAACCTAGGGTTTATTCCAACAAACAGAATGGACTTCTTCCTCAAAACAGTCTCTGCATCGTCTCAACAACGGAAAGGAGACTGCATTGTGAGCAGCAATGACAGTAGATGTCATAGAGAGAATACAAGTGAAATACTTCTTCACCGTGTAAGTGGGTTGAGGGCCTGCGAAAATAAGGAGGAATGAGATTATTGGGCAATTGCTGCAGCTTCTGCAAATGTATGAGAAGATCTAACAGTCTCCTGTTCCTCTTTAACAGACTCGTGAGGCTTAATGGCTTATTCCTGTGTAGCTGGCTGGACAGATGCAATGACCTGTCTTAAGATCTAACATACTTAAGATCCTGAATGGTCGTCTCCTTTTCTGTGTAAGAGAATCGACGGGTTGAATCGTGTACTACTGTTCCTGTGTAACAGGTTGGAAAAGCTGAAAGACAACTTATTGTTCCTCTGTAACAGGCTCGAGAGGCAGAATCAATTCGTTTTGTTCTTGAGTAACTGATTCAAAATACTAAATGGCCTTATCTTGTCCTTTGGTAACAAACATGACAGGTTAAGTGACCTACTCCTGTTCCAGTCTAACAGGCTTAGAGGTTGAATGGCTTCTCGCTGTTGCTGTTCAAGAGAGTTGAGGGGCTTTATGGCCTCCTCCTGTTCCTGTGCAACAGACTCGAGTGGCCAAATGACCTCTTCCGGTTCAAGTATGACAGGATTGACATGCTCAATGGCTAAATAAACGCCATGTATTTTGTGTAATAAAAAGGAGGACTCTCATTGACTTACCCCGTTTCTTTAGTAACAATGTCAGATAATCAATTACCTTCTTCATTTTTTCTGCATAATATGCACAAGAGGTTGAGTAGTTTCCTTCTATTTCTCTGTAACAGTCTCGAGAGATGGAATGGCCATCTTCTAATTACACATCAGAGGCACAAGCTGCTGAACGGCTTACTATTGTTCCTGTTCACCTGACCAGGGATCAGAAATCCCGCTCCTGTAACTGTTGGACAGATTGGAAAGAGTGAATGGTCCACTCCTGTTCGATGCAGCAGACTTAAGAGGCTGAATAGCCTCTTCTTCTGACTGTGAAAAGACTCCACAGGGTGAATGGCCTCTCCTGTCTATTGCTAACATTCTTGAGAGGCTGAATTATCTCCTCCTCCTCTATAGCAGTCTTAAGAGTCTGAGGTGTTCATATCTGTTCCCCTGTCGGAGGCTTGATACACCAAATGACCTCAGAGTATTCCTGTGCATCAGGCCAGAGAGACGGAATCGGCCAACTCCTGTTTCTGTGTAACTGAACTGAGAGGTTGAATTGCCTCTTCCTCTTCGTGTGCAGCAGGCTGGAAGGCTGAACGGCATCACCCTCTTTCCCCTTGTGAGAGTGAGGACCGCAGATTCAGGAGAGTCAGAGTCGAACAGTGCAGCGCTGGAGAGCACAACAGATTAGGCAGCGTCCGACGATCGGGACAGTCGACTCATCGGGCATAATTCCTTAATCAGGAATGGGTGACAATGTAGGAAACGTCGACACTCCTGCTCGTCAGATGCTGCTGAACAGCAGTGCTTTTCCAATGTCACATTTTTGATTCTGATTTTCCCGAGAACAACTGATGAACCACCGGATTATGGAGCAGCGCTCCGAAAGCTACTGCTTCCAAATAAACTGTTGGATGATAACCTGATGTTGTCTGATTTTAAACTTAACCCTTATGGCAAGATGTATAGACGAAATTGCCTCCTTGTTTTCCATGATAACAGCCTGTTGAGGCTGTGTGGTCTCGTCATCTTTCTCTGTAGAAGGAAGATGGGAAGGCTCTTTGCCTCTCCAAATTTAACAGAGTATCGTGCGAGGTGGGTTTCTCGGTGTGTTGGTTTTAAAATTAGCAGAGGGGTTTAGCCCTGTCGCGTTACAGTTTTGGGGCTTTTGTCCGTGATTTGAGCAGGTTTAGACTGTTCCAGTATAATTTTCAACAGGTTAGAATTGATTTTCTGCGAAGATAAAGCCCTAGAGATTTAAATACTTGCTGCTTCGTGTCCAGTTACATTAAACAAGACGTAGGAGAGACAATTTATTCAATATCGGTTTATTATGGTTGTTTAAATTAAAATAGAGAGAAAGGTTCTTAAAATTGTGTAAGAGTTTCGGATGTTTGAAGATGATTCCCAAATTTGCCAACAAAGCTGAGAAAGAAGAGAAAAGATGAAACCCTGACAATTAATAAATAGGTTATAATTGGGTTTAACCAAGCACAAAATAAAAGCTGAAAATGTAGAAGATTTACTCAAACACTTAGGTGTGTCAGAGAAACAGACAGGTGCAGTAGAGGAATAGAAACTTAATTTTTACTGAGGGAAATTGAGTTAGAAGATAAACAAGGCGTGAGAGAAAGGGAGAGAGGACAGAGAGAGGGGGAACGACAGCGAGAGGGAAGGTTCTTAATTGAGCAAAGAGAGCGAGAAGAAAGAAAGGCAGAAGAAGACATGGAAGAACGGGAGAAAGGTAGTGATATATACAAATATGTCAAAAGTGCCACACTTTGGTGAGAAAGATGTGGACGCCTTCTTTATTTTATTTGAAAAATTGACTAGGCAGATGGGGTGGACTGAGGATTAAGGGGTAATGCCAGTTCCGACAAAATAAATAGGCAGAGCTGGTGAGGCTTTTGCTTCACTGTCAGATGAGGGGTCAAGCGATTATGAAGATGTCAAACAGACTACTTTAGGTGCTTAGGAATTGCTAAGAGAAACGTATAGACATCAGGTCAGAAACAGAAAGAAGGAACCAGGTCAGACGTATTTTGAGATAGCAAGCATTAAATATAGTCATTTGATACTTTGGTGCATGGCTGAATGATAGATAAGACATATGAGGCTCTCAGAGAGATTATTGTGCTGGAGGAGCTGAAAAACCCGCTTCCAGAGATGATAAGAATTGACGTGCAGTAAGTGAGAAGAACAGCACAGTAAGCAGATGAACCGTGTTGATGCATACAAAATACTTCCGGCCAGAATTTCGTCCAGAGAGAGATGGAAGTTGGAAGAAGAGGATGTCGTCCCAAGAGAGCGGAAGTGACTTGAAAGGCCTCAGGTATTTCACTTGCAGAAAGTGTGACATGTAATGTTACAGTGTTGTACGTCAACGAAAGGCACTGTGGGAAAAGACCCGTTAAATCATGCTCAGCTCGTGGCATGAGTGGAGGGAGTAAAGGAAACTCCAAGAAAAGCCGATGAGCTGCACGAATGCATAGCTTCGGCAGGGGCTGTGTTAGGCGTTAGTGCCTGATCTCAATTTTTAAAACAATTCGCTGATATAGGTAAGGGTCAGTCATAAATAACAGCGGGAGAAGAACAAGGAGTTATAATTTTGAGAGGTACAGGATCCAACCAGTCGCTAATTGTAGGAAATGAACAAATTTGCATTCTTTCTGACCTGTTTCCAAAGAGGTGTGTTAATTTGTGGAATAGATGAACAAAACTTCAGTGTTCTTCATTAAGGTCAGGTTGGAGTGCCAACTCATGTCTACGTAAGTAAAAGTGCGAGTGATTGACAGCATATCAGTTGCAGGAATCCCGTTTTTGTTTCCTTGGGATTGGCTTAGCAGGCTCTGCAATGGGGGTGACACCACTTGTTGTAAAAGGCCCAAGGCAGATCAAGCTTCGAGAAGTCAGAAGTATAGTATCTTTCAAGACAATGGAGTTATCAGATCCAACAAGCATAAGTCACAGCAGGAAGTACAAGCTATGGAGAAAGATGGCGGAGATCAGGTTCATTTAACGGACACCACGTTTGTCGCAATGATGCAGGTAAACCGCAACAGCCAGAGGATCAGTCAGACGTGTTTAATCCTGAGAGGCTGAGAGACTTGCAAAAGCACGAAAAGATGATAAAACTATATATATATATATATATATATATATATATATATATATATATATATATATATACACACACATATATATATATATATATATATGTATATATATATATAATATATAATAAATATTTATTATTATATATATATACACAGACACAAAATAATTCGTCCTCTGAAAAGAAAACAGTCAACATTCTGGAGGTTTGTTATCTGAAAAATAGAATCCTCACAGGGAAATGCTGGCCACAGTAGGTTAGTGCAGAGGAGAAATGGGCCGAAGTGTTCCAGATCGTGTGCCTGTAGCATACAAACAGGGAGTGTTATGAATTGTTCAGGAACCAGCTAAAAATGTCACAAAGGGGTACTAATGTCTGAGGCTACACATAAAACGTATTTTTATTGACCTGAAATGCCAATGTTTAAAAATTTCCGTACGTGTTGACATCTTTGTTGTCAATTCGCCAGTTGATAAAACTTCCACGTAGATTATAATTGATTGTGTGGGTCCCCGCTTGAGAACTAAAATTGGATTACAATACTTGTTAACCATAGTGGATGTGTCTACCAGATTTTTTGAGGCTATTTTATTACGGTGTATCAAGGCAAAATGAGTGGTAGAGGAGTTAATAGCTTTCTTCACAAGATATGGGTTACCCAGAGAGATTCAGCCCGACCACGGGTCAACTTTTACTGCTGGGTTGTTTGAAGAAATAATGAATAGCTGAGGAATACAACATTTGAAATCAAGTGTGTGTCGTCCTGAATCTCAGGGAGCATTACGAAGGTAGCATTAAACCTGCAAGGCCATGTTGAGAGAATACTGCCAAGATTACCGGAATGATTGGGAAAGAGGTATTCCATTTGTATTGTTTACCAACAAAGACCCCACAACCGAATCTGCTCAGTTTTGTCATTTAAAGATAATATTCGGGCATGAATTGAGAGGACTTTTGTAATAATTTTATTAAAAATGTCAGGACCAAAGTCGGAGATCTCACACTGAGATTATGCTTCGCAGTTGTGAGAAAGATTCCATCGAGTAGCTGAATTATCTGAACAGCATATAAGGAGGGCACAGGAAAGAATGAAGCAGGTGGCATGTAAACATTCCGAGACTCGGAAGTTTTCCTCAGCAGATGACGTGTACGTACCGTTACCAATGATAGGAGATCCCTTCAAAGTCAGGTTTAGTTTTCCCTATCAAATTGAGAAAACGTTGAGTCAGGTCAACTGCCTGTTAAATAAGCTAGTTATTATAAAACGGTATCGGGTATGCCGTGTGAACATCCTGAAGCAGTATTATATTAGTGAGAAAGAACTGGAGAAACGAATGGAGGTTACTGGCCCACTGAGCGCGGAATCAAATTCAGTTGTTGTGAATTTAAATATGCCTCAAAATATGTTCACAAATGAAGAATTCCTTGAGGAGACGGGTAGTTCAGTCAACTGTCTGTCTCAGGAGCAAAGAACACCGTTGAAAGGTTTGGTACTACAGTATGAGGACATTCGTACGAATCAGATGGGGAAGGCTCATATGATTGTACATGACGTACACGTCAGGAGTAATGCTCCGATAAAACATCACCCCTACCTGAAAATGTATTCAAAGCCAGACACGTCCAGAAGGAAGTGGAGGCCATGCTCGAAGAGGATATTTTCGAACTGAGCCAGAGAATGTTGGGATCAACGGTTGTCTAAATTCCCAAACCTAACGGGCTTCAATGATTTTCGTGGATAATCTTAAGGTTCACGCCGTTATGAAATCGTAATCATATACAATTCCGAGATTGCAAGACTATATCGAGAAATTTGGACAAGACAGTTGCATTATCAAGTTGGGCTTCCTGCGTGGTCACTGTTAGGTGCCTGGATCAGAGTAGGGGAAAGAAGCTTCTGCGTTTTCAACTCCAAATGGACGATATCAAAAGAAGGTGATGGCCTTTGGAATGAAGAACGTACCCGCCACATGCTAAATACTCATGAAAAGAGTAGTGGCCGGGTTGACAAAGTGTGCAGTCTATTTGGACGATCTCGTGATCTTTCTTGACTCCAGGATTGAAGACATGGTTAAATTGGCAGAGCTGTTTCAACGAGTACGAGAAGCAAAACTGGTAGCAAACTTAAACAAAACTGTCTTCGTGAAAGCAGAGGTGACGTTCTTGGGACATAATATCGATCATGGAACATTGACCCCACGGGAAGCGAAGACAAAGAGTATCGAAGGCTTTCCACGTCCAAACTCGAAAAAAGCCGTCCTTTGATTCTTGGGACCTAATGGTTTCTTTCAGAAGTTTGTTCCGAAATTGAGCAGGGTCGTAGCACAGTTAACAAATTTGCTGTATCATGAGCAGTTGGGTTCGCAGCACCAACCCCGTGGAACCCACTAGTTTCTGCCTGCTAATTTAAAAAATACCCATTAATTCCTACTGATTTTTTTCCTATCTGCCAATTAGTTTTCCATTTATCTTAATAAATGTCATCCTATCCCATGCGTTTTAATCTTGCACAATAATATCTTCTGTGGGATTTTGCCAAACGTTTTCTGAGATTCCAATTGTACCACGTTATGAATGTCCTCATGAACCACATCGACTGACACCCCCGAGTCAATTGTACTAGCTACATCTTCAAAGATGTCCAACAGATTTGACAAACATGATTTCGCCTTCATATTCCATGCTCATTCTGATTGATCCTGCCATGTTTTTTTAAAAGACGGTGCTATATAGTTACTTTAATGAATATTGAAAATTTTCCCCAAACCCGATAGTAGGCCTGTTGGCGGATGGATTTTCTCTCCATATAGATAATCCTTTGCCTTTTTATTACCCTGATCAAAATGGATGACCTCATATTTATCACTGTTAATATTCATCAACCAAATGCATGTCCAATCACCAAACTATTGTGGTGTAATCTGAAAGTTTGGCTAAAGTATCTTCGATTACCTTTTCGAAGTAGAATAATGGATTGCAAATAGTTGGGGTCTGAGATCTGAACTACTTTCCATCCCAAAATTTGCCAACCGGGAAATGACACAACCAATGCATCGGTCGGTATTGTGCTGTTTGTCAATCCTCTGTCCAAGCTCATAAATTAATCCTAATCCTATACGCTCTTCCTTTGCAAATTAATCATTGTGAAGCACGATCATAGATGCCTTGTGTCAATACAAAACAAAATCTAGTATCCCCAATTTTCAATGTACTTGTTATGCATTTAAAGAACACAATGATCATTTAAAAAAATCTGTCTTAAAACAATGTTGACTCCATAGGTTGTGATTTAATTCTGCAAATCTCGTGCTATTATCTCCTTGACAATGAATTCTAACAAGTTATCACAACTCCCAATATTTTGTTTTTCCCAAGTGAAGTTGAGTATTCGATGCTCTTCCCTTTCTCTAACCTCGACATTCTCTTTCACTTCCTGTGGTACACGAATAAGGTTTTTATAGACCTGCTCCGATTGCTCTGTTAGAGGCATGAATAGCTTCGTACTATTCCTGATTTACAAATTCGATGATTTGAATGTCCTGCTTGTTTTCCTACATTATAGTCTGACGACCTGAATGCACTGATCCTGAGTAAGATGCTCAACGTCTGCAGGTCCTCCTTCTCCCCTTGATGTGTAACGAGCTTGGGACCTTATGGAATCTTCCTGTTGCTATGTAACAGGTTTTGGAGCTAAACACCCTCTGCACATTCCTCCATAACAGACTCTCGATGCTGAACTGCGTTCTGTTACGTTGCTGAAATGGAAATCATGAAAAGATTCGCCTTCAGGTCCCATACATGAGAATGAATTAACTCCTCCTTTCCCATAAAAAGTCGGAAATTGTTTTCTAACTTCTCTCCTTCCCGTACAATAGGCTTGATGTGTTTAATGGACTCCTCTCATTTCAGTGTAACAATCTCCGATAGCTTTTTTGGCTCTTTCAATTCCTGCGTTGCAGACTTGAGGCTGAATTCTGTTGCTGTGTGACAGAATACCGTACTGTATGACCTACTACGGCACTAGTCTGATGAGCTTGAGGAGGTGAGTGGCCTCCTGCTGTATATGCATATCAGGCTGCTGGGAAAGAATAGCCTCGTCCAGTGCTAAGGTAACAGGTTCAAGGGCCTGAACACAGTTCTGCTGTTCCTGTGTGACATACAGGAAGTTCCGAAAGCATTCCTCTATGATCTGTCTAATTTGATTCTGTTGCTGACTCCTTCCAGTGTTCAACGGATTAATGTCATCATCTTTTTGTTTAAAGTAATAACTTCATTGCAGGATTCAGTTGTGGGAAACATCACCGATCTACTTCCTCAAACAATCCCATTCTTCAGTGAGGAGACTAAATATGTATGCCCTGTTCCAGATATCGGATCAGTGGTGCTGGAAGAGCACAGCAATTCAGGCAGCATCCGAGGACAGGCAAAATCGACGTTTCGGGCAAAAGCCCTTCATCAGGAATAAAGGCAGAGAACCTGAAGCGTGGAGAGATAAACTAGAGGAGGGTGGGGGTGGGGATAGAGTAGCATAGAGTACAATAGGTCAGTGGGGGAGGAGATGAAGGTGGTAGGTCAGGGAGGAGAGGGTGGAGTAGATAGGTGGAAAAGGAGCTGGGCAGGTCGGACAAGTCCGGACAAGTCAAGGGGGACAGTGTTGCTGGAGGTTAGAAACTAGGATGAGGTGGGGGAAGGGGAAATGAGGAAGCTGTTGAAGTCCACATTGATGCCCTGTGGTTGAAGTGTTCCGAGGTGGAAGATGAGGCGTTCTTCCTCCAGGCGTCTGTTAGTGAGGGAGTGGCGGCGAAGGAGGCACAGCACCTCCATATCCTCGGCAGAGTGGGAAGGGGAGTTGAAATGTTGGGCCACTGGGCGGTTTGGTTGATTGGTGCGGGTGTCTCGGAGATGTTCCCTAAAGCGCTCTGCTAGGAGGCGCCCAGTCTCCTCAATGTAGAGGAGACCGCATCGGGAGCAACGGATACAATAAATGATATTAGTGGATGTGCAGGTAAAATTTTGATGGATGTGGAAGGCTCCTTTATGGCCTTGGATGGAGGTGAGGGAGGAAGTGTGGGCACAGGTTTTACAGTTCCTGCGGTGGCAGGGGAAAGTGCCAGGATGGGAGGGTGGGTCGTAGGGGGGCTTGGACCTGACCAGGTAGTCACAGAGGGAACGGTCTTTGCGGAAGGCGGAGAGGGGTGGGGAGGGAAATATATCCCTGGTGGTGGGGTCTGTTTGGAGGTGGCGGAAATGTCGGCGGATGATTTGGTTTATGCGAAGGTTGGTAGGGAGGAAGGTGAGCACCAGGGGCGTTCTGTCCTTGTTGCGGTTGGAGGGGTTGGGTCTGAGGGTGGAGGTGCGGGATGTGGACGAGATGCGTTGGAGGGCATCTGTAACCACGTGGGAAGGGAAATTGCGGTCTCTAAAGAAGGAGGCCATCTGGTGTGTTCTATGGTGGAACTGCTCCTCCTGGAGCAGATACGGCGGAGGCGGAGGAATTGGGAAGACGGGATGGCATTTTTGCAAGAGGTAGGGTGGGAAGAGGTGTAATCCAGGTAGCTGTGGGAGGCGGTGGGTTTGTAGAAAATGTCAGTGTCAAGTCGGTCGTCACTGATGGAGATGGAGAGGTCCAGGAAGGGGAGGGAGGTGTCAGAGATGCTATGCTCTTCCAGCACCACTGATCCAGAATCTGGTTTCCAGCATCTGCAGTCATTGTTTTTACCTCTGTTCCAGATATGATCTCGCTAAGTTGCTGTACATCGTCAGCGACACTTTGCTAGTCTGTTCGAAAGTTTCTACCCAGATTAGAGCAGTCTCAGTTGTCTGTAAGAAAAAAAGAGCATTGTTGAAAGATCATTGGCTTTGTCTCCTCCAACAGTATAAGCCGCACAATGATACATGAGGAAAACGAATACGATGTGTCGAGATAGTCTCAACATCGAGAATTGCCTCGTTCTATGGATCGCCTGAATCGACCATTATTTTGCCCATTCGGGGCGTTTCTCAAGCTCACCGAACCTGGTAACGTGGAGCTGAGAAACGACAAGGAGATGCAAATATTGAGGATTGATACATATCAGTTAAAGCTGCCATATAAATTTTAGCGATGTTCACAAAAAAAGCTGGAAATTACTGATAGATATCTGCACGTATTCGAATATTTAAGTTGCGCATAAACTTTGTTAAAACAAGTGAATGCTAATCCTGAGGAAATGTGGATTTCAAGAATTTGTCTGAAGTGGTTACGTTTAACATGATGTTGAGAAATCAGCGATCGATCAGCTTATTTTGGATCGGGTGTTGTGTGATCAGAAGAGCTAAATGAAAAGAGCTTTAAAAATACCTTGGAAGCAGTGGTTATAAAATATTGAACTTCACAAAATGCCTGAATACAAAACGGTTTGTTTGCGAAAGTATAGTTATAATCCTGAGTCTGGCAAGCCATGAAGGGACGGGCGACATGTTGTCTTATGGGAATTGGAAAAGTACAACAAAAGATTTAATAGAAGACAGGCAATGTATGTTACTTACAGAAACAATGGAAGGTCCGCAGTTTACATAAATCACGTGAAAGTGCAGAGTTCAAAGAACGATGACTCAATGATAGTGAACTAAAGTATTTAAAGATTGTGTGAGATCAAAGGGAGCGGCGCAGAAACGTTCCAGTTATTGTGGTAAACTATAGATTCAGGGTAATTTAGGAACAAAGAATCTGGAAAAATTAGCAATTGTTGTTAAATGAATGCTTGCAATTCCACAAGATTAACTGTGAAGGCCTTTAACACATGTATATAACATGCACGCAGGGAATGGAGACTTTTGCTGGATGCATCCCAAGGTCCGGGTGCCTTTTATCGAAGACTGCTAGAGGAGACGCGAAACAAAAGGCACTGTCGATACTGGTCACAGAGGAGGTACCAGAGAGTGAGAGAACAACTAACATGCTTCCACAGAACAGGAAGAGTGTTGGAGGAAGCAAAGGAGATTATCAAACAATAAGTCTCACATGGGTGTTAGAGATTTTAATGCAGAAGTTAGGATAGGAAAAAATAGATTTCATGTTAGACACTACGTATTATTAGTAACAGTTCACATGGATTTGTCAGACACAAATCGTCCCAAATCAATTTGAATAAATATTTTCAAGACCGTAATTTGAATGTTTATTCAGCAAGTCCTTTGACTGCGTGCCACATGCGAAACTGACAAAGAAATTAAAATATTATACCGTTGAAAGTAACTTGACAAGTTGCATCCAGATTTACTGCAGTGTCAGGTGGCAGAGGGTGTTCGTAGAAGGCTGTGTAAATGCAGGCCAGGAACAAGTAAGAAACCATAAGGTTCAGTGCGATATCCTTACTTTTGGGGTATTCATAAAAGCATTGGATATGAATCTGGAGAGTGTGGGGAAATATCAGAACTTTGTGTTTGACAGAAAATTTGTCGAATGTTTGGCAATATAGAGGAATGTCTTCTGGTACGAGGAAATATTGATGGAACGGGCAGATGGAAAGATCAAGTCAGATAGAATTTAACAGTGATGAATGCGCCACGACCTATTTTGGAAGAAGGAATCAGGCAGATGAATGGCAGTACAGTCCGAAGTTTAAAGGTTGCTTGTCCACAGATTCATGAAGTGACTATAATCTTTAAAAGGCCAGTTGAGAAGGCATAAGGGACGAGTGGCATAGGCAGGTATTTATTCATCAAGGCATAGATTATAAGAGCTACACAGAAGATGGCGAGACAATAGATGTCGTACCATGTGCCGTTTTATGCATCATACTACAGAGAGAATGGAATTGCATTGGATTGGGTGCAGAGGAGATTCACCAGAATGTTCCTTCACGTGTAATAAAACAGTGATAAAGTGAGTTTGGGTAATATCAGGTTGTTTGCTTTGGAGGAAAGAACATTGGAAAGTACCGCAATTTAAATGTGTAAGATTAAAGTAGGAAGGGAGACCATGGAAACTAAATAACGTTCTCTTTAGTTCAAGGCACACGATTAAGGGAGAACACATTTAACGTGAAAGGCTTGAGGTTCAGAGAGGATTGGAGAACTACTTTTCATCCGGAAGGTGTGGGGACACTGGAAGTCATTGCCTGACAGGGGACATTAGGCGAGTAACCTCACAACTGTTAAAAACTAATTGGATAAGCACGTGAAGAGACATAACACTCTTCTGGGAAAGTGCGTATTGTGTAGATGATACTTGTGATGGTAGATAGACTGTTCTTCTGATGGCTATGGAAGGTCGAACGTTGACCAGCCAACTGAGAAAATGATGGGTTTCCAGCGAGTAATTTTGCAATTGTAAAAGCTTCTCGAAGTGTACCGACGTGAAAGTTTAGAGGAGACAATGGCAGCTTTCTTACCGTCTGAAAGCAAAGAATGGAGAATAGGAAAATAGCAGAATATGAAGCAACGACATCCATTTTGTCTCAAGGGCAGAAAACGTTAAAACGTATGCGTATTTGTTTGTTTTCCCCTTCACAGTACGATGAGGTCTATGCATGGCAGTGACTTCTGAAGCCATATGTCAGTAAAGATGAAGTGTTTGTCACGCTGATCAAGGTGATGAAAGTGAGGACTGCAGATGCTGCAGATCAGAGCTGAAAATGTGTTGGTGGAAAAGCCTTTCCATCAACACATTTTCAACGGTAATCAAGGTGCACAGAACTTCCGATTGTGTAGAAGTGACGTTGAAAAGGATCTGGGTCTCCGTGCACACCAGTCAATGAAAGCAATATTGCAGGAGCAGAAATCAGTTTGGGAAGATTTGTGTAACAGAGTAGGGTTGCCTCACTGATGCTGTACAAGTACTTGGCAAATCCTCATCGTGAATATTCTGAAGTATTTTGCGTAGTTTAGTCTCCTCAACTCATAAAGCATGCACTTTTTCGAAAGGAATGAAGCTAAATATGAACAAACTGAACACTGTGATGACGGGTTTGTTGGTTGCACGCATTTTGTGTTAATTAGACATGCATTTCATGAAGTTTAGAAAAATGAGTGGAGATCACAGCGAAACATATAAAGCCCTGAGAGAGTTAAGGAGACTGAAAGCAGGAAAACTTAACCCCTGGATGGGACGTCTAAAACAAGGAGCCACCAGAATAAGTACAGTCAAGCCACGCTGCAAAGAGATGAGAATAAGTAGTTTCACTCAGAACTTGGTTAGCCTTGAAATTTTCTACGACCTAAATAATAGCAGAGGGGTAGGAAAAGAATTAAAAACAAAGACATCGTTGGTGGTAATCTTCAGACTGATTCCGGTGTAACGTGCTCGTGAGTTCAAGAATAGGAGGATATGACAGATGAATGCGTTTCGAAAGAGTTGGTGCGGGGGACGTGGTTCCGATTTTTTAGATTGATTGAATCTATGCTGGATCAGACTTCACCTGTTCCGGAGGGATGGGTTGCAAATAAGCTCGATGGATCCAAAACAATACAGCCAAGTTTGCTTGTATAAGAAGTACGGGTTTAAACCAGGTTGGCAGGTGGGTGTGATCCTCAACAGTGGGGAACACAATGCAGATTCAGTTATCAGAAATAGTAACTTAAATAGACAGACGAGGCTGGAGCACGACAGGGTGAGGTATGCCAATTGGATTGATTTTCACTTACGTCAATACAAGATGAATGGCAGGTGAGGCAGATGTACTTACGACATGGATAGATACGGTAGCTAGGATAAAAATAGCCCTGACAGAAACATGGTTAAGAGAGGGGCAGGAATGGCAAGAGAAGAGCTGTGTAAAGTTGGGAGTGGGAATTACATTTTTGTTTAAGATTCCATACAATGTAGAAACAGGCCTTTGTAGGCCCAACAAGTGCACACCTAATCACCAAAGTGCAATGCACCCAGAACATTCCCCGACATTTCCACCTGACTAATGGACCTAACACTCCGGACAATTCAGCATGGTCAATTCACCTGACCTGCACATTTTGGATTGTGGGAGGAAACTGAAGCAAACACACGCAGACACTGGGAAAATGTGCAAACTCCACACAGACAGATACCCGTGACGGGAATTGAATCCAGGACCTTGGCGCTGTGTGGCTGCAGTGCTAACCACTGAACCACCGTTCCGCCCAAAAAGCCGAATGTCGCAGCAGTCGTCAGAGATGAGATTACTGACGGATCATCTGATGAGTCTTTATTGGCTGCGCTTGAAGAAGTGGATTGTGACGTTATTGGGGCTGCATTATATGGCACCAAGTGGTAACTGGAAATAGAAGAACAAATACGCAGGGAGATTGGGGAGACTTGACAGAGCAACTTCGTGAAAGTGTGGCTATAATTATAACGCCCAAAAGACATTTGGATACTGACATGAATAGGAAAGGTTTGAAGGGATGTTGGACAGGAGTTGGCAAGTGGGATTGGTTCAGTTTGGGATTATGTTCAGCATGACTGATTGGATGTAAGTGTCAGTTTGCGTGCTGTATTATTGTATGGTTCTTTGACTCCCGAATGTCATGGGAGCTTTGATGATGCTGTTCTTTCGGTAAGGTGATGTTGTCCTTGGCTTTGTTTTTCTCAAGAGTTCGTAAAATAGACAGAGTCTGTACAGCCTCGGTTGGACGGGTTTTAGGACCAAATTGATTACAAACAACAGTACCGCTTCAGGCAAATGGCTTTCAAGGTTTTGTTTCTCCAAGTAGGAATTTACAATGAACGTGGAGTGGCCCGTTCTCCCTGCTCAGCGTTTTCTGGTTTGATTTGGTTTCGGCAGTCTGACCCGTCAGTGAAAGCAGTCAGGCAGCTGAAAAACTGCTGGTCGTAGAGAAAGCGTGTTCATGTTGATCCTCCTCGTTCTCTGACATCTCTCATGTGAGACTCTGGGTATTATTTTACCTTTTGGGCCAAGCAGTGTTTATGGGGACTGTTTAAAATATTAATAACAGCATCACTAATTTGATATACTCTGTTGGAAATTCGGATACGTTACTTTATTCGGTACTCTGTTCTCTTTATATTCAGTCGGAAAACTTATAAACAAATTTTGAGTTGTTTAAAATTAAGTGCGTTGACCAACTGTTTCCCTCCTGGAATATCCCCGTAACACTTGCTGAAAAAAGTAACAAAATTAGAGTCTATCCGACCTTTTTGAAATGGTTTGCGGCACTTTGGCCTGGTTCATAACAAACTCAAGGGACTGAATTGAATTAGGAATCAAATAAATTGTTTCATCGGTCTATAAGGACAGGAAAGAGCAGGGGTAATGTTTGGAAATAAAGGTTGAGCCTTCGACATATTGAAAAAATGAGAGGAGGTTTGATGGGCTGAACGGGCGACTACAATTACAACGTCATAGTTTTTTTTTTAAATTAATCACATGAAGAGATACACTCAAAGTGCGTTGAAGAGATGTTCAACCATGAACTAGATTGCATGGATGCTCAACGGACTGAGACGCCTACTCTTTCTCCTTTTGCTATTTCTCATGTGGGATAAGCTACAAACATTCTCACAATCTCTTAGATATTAGGAAAGAATAAGCTGCGGAGTCGATTGGGATGAGTTCGTCCTCTTATTTTTAAATGCCAAGGTTGCTGCTGGGTGTTTTGGCAAGTTTCAGCCGTTCAGACATCAAAGTTCTTTGATATCTTTGAATGGTCATTTCAGGCAGCATTTACGAATTAGTCACTTGTCTGTGTGTCTGTTATTGCTACCCGGGGAGAAAAATAAATTTGACTGGTGATGTGAATAGACCTTGCATTTTGACAGTTTACTAATTGTCTTTAACTTCGATTAAGTACGAGAGCATCAGCGTCGTCCCGTGGATGACGAAACCAGTGACGTTTCCACAACAGCACCATCCCCACATGGGGCCTATTGCAAACTACACTCAGCAAGCTATTTCTGTCCACCAAATTGACTATCATGCTGAGACTGGTAAGATCTGAAAAATGTGTTGCTGGAAAAGCGTAGCAGGTCAGGCAGCATCAAAGACGTTTCGGGCATAAACCATTCTTCAGGAATAAGGAGAGTGTGCCAAGCAAGTTAAGATAAAAGGTAGGGAGAAGGGACTTGGAGGAGGGGCGTTGGGAATGCGATAGGTGGAAGGAAGTTGAGGTGAGGGTGATAGGCCGTAGTGGGGGTTGGGGTGAAGAGGTCGGGAAGAAGATTGCAAGTCAAGAAGGCGGTGCTGAGTCCGAGGGTTGGGACTGAGAGAAGGTGGGGGGAGGGGAAATAAGGAAGGGGGAGAAATATGCACTCATCCCTTGTGGATTGGAGTGTTCCTAAGCGGAAGGTGAGGCGCTCTTCCTCCAGGCGTCGTGTTGCTGTAGTCTGGCGATGGATGAGGCCAAGGACCTGCATATCCTTGGCAGAGTGGGAGGGGGAGGTAAAGTGTTCAGCCATGGGGCGGTTGGGTTGGTTCGTGCGGGTATCCCAGAGGTGTTCTCTGAAACGTTCCGCAATTAGGCGGCCTGTCTTCCCAATGCATAGAAGGCCACATCGGGTGCAGTGGATGCAGTAAATTATGTGTGTGGAGGAGCAGGTGAATTTGTGACGGATATGGAAGGATCACTTGGGGCCTTGGAGGGAAGTGAGGGGGGAGGTGTGGGCGCACGTTCTGCATTTCTTGCAGTTGCAGGGCAAGGTACCAGGAGTGGAGGTTGGGTTGGTGGGGGGTGTGGACCTGACGAGGTAGTCGCGGAGGGAGTGGTATTTCTGGAACGCTGATTGTGGAGGGGAGGGAAATATATCCTTGGTGCTGGGGTCTGTTTGGAGGTAGCGGAAAAGATGAAGGATGATACGATGTATCTGGAGGTTGGTGGAGTGGTAGGTGAGGACCAGTGGGGTTCTGTCCTGGTGGCGATTGGAGGGGAGGGGTTCAAGGGCGGAGGAGCGGGAAGTGGAGGAGATGAAGTAGAGAGCATCGTCGACCACGTCTGAGGGGAAATTGCGGTCTTTGAAGAAGGAGGCCATCTGGGTTGGTCAGTATTGGAATTGGTCCTCCTGGGTGCAGATGCGGTGGAGGCGAAGGAATTGGGAATATGTGATGCTGTTTTTACAGGGACAGGGTGGGAGGAGGTGTAATCTATGTAGCTGTGGGAGTCAATCGGTTTATAATAAACATCCCTGTTGAGTCGGTCACCCGAGATAGAAATGGAGAGTCCAAGGAAGGGGAGGGAGGAGTCTGAGACGGTCCAGGTAAACTTGTGGTTGGGGTGGAAGGTGTTAGTAAAGTGGATGAACTCTTCAACCTCCTCGTGGAAGCACGAGGTAGCGATGATACAGTCATCGATGTAGTGGAGGAAAAGGTGGGGGGTGGTGCCAGTGTAGCTGTGGAAGATGGACTGTTCGACATATCCGACGAAGAGGAAGGCACAGCTGGGGCCCATTCGCGTGCCCTTGGCTACTCCTTTGGTTTGGAGGACGTGGGAGGATTGGAAAGAGATGGTTACTCAGTCGGCCGGTGGACAATCTTTTGGGAATAACCCGGCGCCAGGTTGACCTCCGCGGTGGAGTGGGGGGGAGCGGGCACCTGTCGGCCGGTAAACAGTCTTTTGGGAAAACCCGGCGCCAGGTTGACCTCCGGGAGGGGAGGCACGGGCGCCAGTCGGTCGGTGAACAGTCTTTTGGGAATAGTCCTCAAAGAGACTGGTAAAGTGCCAATTGGGGAGGTAGCAGTAATCCTTCTCTTAGATGTTTCAACAACCTTCCACACGGGCTGATATATGTCAGAGATGGGACAAGAATAAAACGGATTCTCCAGGGCCATGGTTTATTGTGCTACACAGGTCTTCATAACATTTCAGGAATTGTCTGGCCTTTGTCTATCCACTGCGTTCATGTGCAGTCACTCGAAATGTTCGAACACTTCATCTGTGATTCTGTGAGCATCATAGTGAGAGAGAGGTGAGTCATCCATTCCACGCTGAACATTGTGTGGTACACCTGTCTTGCATTTTCCACTGATGCGTGTGGGTCTAGCTTTTCTTGGAGATGATGATATGCATGGAATATCTGCCTCTAACGTGTTGTTAAATAATCCATCGCAATTTATTCATGCCTGTGTCAAGAATTCAGAACGTCGATGTTATGTTTGCAAGAGGATCATTTCGCCCATTCTCGCGACGTTTGGTTCAGATATTTTTGATCGTTTCGGTTTGCATGGTGCAGATCGAGGCATATGCAACCGCACTCAAAATTGTACCATATGTTTAGACAAAGGACAGCATTTCTGAAAACATTGTAATACGGTAGCCAACCCCCTAAACTATTTTTTAGTTTTTAAGGAAGATGAAAAATGGATATTCCAGGATTGATGCAAATAGTCAAATCTCGCAAATTGAAACAGTGCAGAATTAATTTAAATACTTCAGTTCAATCACGAACAAAATTCAAGAATATCGGGTAACAACCTATTTGACAACCCAAACGAAACGATAGTACAACTCAACGAAGCTGCTGCAATCCCTGTAACATCCCATGAATACAGCCATTGGCAAAATATAAATTCAAACGCAGGGTCGAAATGACAAGAGAGATTTCGGTGAATAGAGGCTGGCGAAAAAAAAATCTATTGACCATGCAACTTTGTTTCAATGTTGTCGTTGATCTGTTCCCAGCAGTTTTCTGACTGCATGCTAAAACCTATCCAAAATAGAAAGCACCTGCACTGGGAGAACTTCTCCCCCCCCCCCCCCCCCCCCCCCCCCCCTTCATTGTACATCTATGCTTGGAAGAAAACCGACAGGTCTCTGCCGTTTGTTGACTTAAGCCATGCATGTTAGCTATTACAGCACCACTGACTTTTCATCACCTCTTGAAAAATAAACTGGGATAACATAACCTTGTACATCATCTCATGTCTCTCCCTTTCATGGCAATGAAATAGTTTGGAATTGCTCTAGGAGTCACGTTTGCACAGTGTGGTTAAATACATTTCTGTTGCTGCTGTGTCATTTAGCAACACAAGGATATCCAATTTTGAGCTTAGAATTTCTGCAATATCATTCTGCTGCCTGTCCCTCAATTCATAAAGAGACACATCCACAATTGACACCTACACTGCCTCTTCTTCAGACCAAATGGGATTGGAAAATAGGAATGTCAACACCTTGACAGAGTTAGAGAAGGGGTGATGGATACAGAGGTGTGGAATCCAATTTCAAAAGGCAAAAGTGTTGTACTTGTGGCAAGAGAGAGAGAGAGATTTGAAATGGGCATAACGTCAGAAATGAAAGTGCGAAATGGGTCCTATCTACTGAATGGAATGCAACCAGGACACAAATAAAACTAAGCCATAGAAAGACGTTTAGAGAAAATGTGAGAAAAATGCAAAATTTGCATAATGCGACCAGTTTCACAAGTTATGGAATTTACTATTCATTCGTACAGGCTGATAATCTTATGAAGTGCGAAGGTAGAGACTAAGATGTTACCCAAGCTCGAGTTGTGCTTCTTCGGAATGATTTTGCATACCCAAGGATCTAAAAGTTAGCATGTGTTAGTTTTTAATCAAAGATAAACAATTAGAAAACCAGGGACATTGCTTCAGAAAGACTGGAAGTGTTCCACAAAACCGTTTATGCTTTCTTTGGTGTATGGCAATGAGACGACGCTGTGAGCAGAAATGACGATCAACTGGATTCGAGGGGAAAGGGTGAAATGCTGCGACAATTGGAAGATCTGTTTGTGGCCTTCGACTGCGAGGCGGCAAAAGGTGAATGGGCACGTGTTGCAACTACATTAATAGCATGTTAAGATGCCACAGGGAAGTGGGAAACTGTTTGCGGTGTTGGAGTATGTCACAGGGGCGATGTTCCCTGTTGAAGCAAAGACGTGGACAAGAGGGGAATGCATGCATTTAATCCAAGTATCCTCCTGGAGTTGTCAGAAGGCGGAGACGATGACACCTTGAATCCGGAGATGAAGGTAATATAATGTCAAGACAATGGGATCTCTACACCTGTTATGGAATCGAGGGGAAGTGGAGAGGGCAGAAGCGCAGGAAATGTGGCATTCATAGCTCATGTCTCTGTCCACAAGAATTACAACGCATCGCGTTTTTGATGCAGGTAAAGGACGCCATGCTGGAGGCTTCCAACTGGAACATAGCAGAATTGGACTAAATGTGGCAGTAAGGAAGGAGGAACTGGGAGAAGAGAGTCACTCTAAAGCTGGTCATATATTTGGGCACATACAGACCTTCCCCTCGACTCATTGAAAAGAACAAGCCAATTACAGTAAATTGTGACTTTCTGCTTTACAGCTTGTCAAAAGTGAGATTTGACAATAGTCCAAGGGAAAGTCAATAGATGTACAGTGGAAGAAACGTGAACAAATGTTTCACGATCCCGGTCAAAAAGGAAGAGTCGTTACAAAGACGAAACACCCACAGCTCACAAAGCCTTTCAAAGAAGGACACAACGAAAAATTAAAGAATTCAAATTGGTGAGAACTAGTGTAGGTCAACTTCGGGATGCGTATTTTTGGAATGACAAGCAGATGGTAAAAATTGAAAAGAAGAAGTAATATTATAATTGGAATAAATTGGCAAGACATATAAAAGATATCAACAAGAGCTTTTCAGTTAACATACATTAAAAAAAGACCAAAAAGGGGTTTTGTGAACCTTGGAAGAAACAAATTCCCGAAAGTACATGTGGATACTTTGGTGATATGACGAGTGAATTAATTGCAGATAATTTTTTAGATTGATTAGATTACAGTGTGGAAACAGGCCCTTCGGCCCAACAAGTCCACACTGACCCGGCGAAGCGCAACCCACCCATACCCCTACATTTACCCCTTACCTAACAATACGGGCAATTTAGCATGGCCAATTCACCTGACCTGCACATGTTTGGACTGTGGGAGGAAACCGGAGCACCCAGAGGAAACCCACGCAGACACGGGGAGAACATGAAAAACCCAACACAGTCAGTCGCCTGAGGCGGTAATTGAACCCAGGTCTCTGGCGCTGTGAGGCAGCAGTGCTAACCACTGTGCCACCGTGCCGCCCACAATTTAATTCAATATTTTGCTTCAATCCTCACAATGCATACATTTTAAAGGTACAAGCAAGACTGTAAAGGGAGGAAAGTTTGTTTTACTCTCGAAGACATGTGATGAGGCTTTTGATAAGCAAGTAAGACTAACGGGAGAAAAGTCAACAACAACTGACACTCGGTTTTAAAAGTAATGTTAGCAGAGTGACTGGTGGCATGGTTTGAAATATTCCATATCTTTCTAGATTCCTGCAGTGTTCCAGCGAATATGTTAACCTCGAATATGAGGCATGTCTTCAACAAAGTAAAAACACACAAATAAAGCATAAAACTCTCCAACAGGTCGTCTTAGATTCATTATTCGGAGTCTGCTCGTTTCCATCATTAAGGAACAGATTTCCAAACAGTTCAAATAAGTTTGACGCAATCAGAAAGAACACGATTTTGCAGAAGGTAAATCATGCTTTGTCATTTCAGATCATGTAAAGATTTCTCGGTGTTCACTCAAAACATAACAAGCAGACTTGAAAAGGGGAACTACAAGACAGCTTTCCAGAGTTTCCAGATGAGGTACCACAAAATAAACGTGAAATTCCCGCGTGTTCCTAGTAATACAGCTAATGTATTGTCACAGAATCAGGATTGGTTAACACGCAATTTTTGATCATTGGGATTTTTTTTAAAAAAATTGATTTTTGTGATTTGTACTTCTCTCGCCGAGCTCAGCATTTAATTGCCCGCAGTGCAGTTAAACACCAAGCACATTGATGTGAGTCAAGAGTTGCATGTAAGCCAGACCAGGGAAGGTGGACAATTTCCATCCCTGAAGGCCATCACTGAACCAAAAACGTTTTTTTTTCTAAACGAACAATTTGCAAAGTATTCATGCCTATCATTGGATTCGTAATTCCAAAGTTTTATTGAATTTAACTTCCAAACTCTGCTCTGGCAGGATTCAAACCCAGTCATCAGGCTATGTTCCATGTGCCTAGACGAAACATTCAGTGTTAGTACCACTCGGACATCACTTTCTCATTGAGCTTCGCAGGTTTAAAACATGTGTCTATTACAGTATCTTAAATTCAAAGTTTGTGAGAAGATTTGTAGCTCGGATGCTAGTTGCTGTGGACTTATAACAGCACACTAGGACTTATAACCACTAGGACTTATAACAGCACACAAACCAACAGCCACTCTCTGACAACAACTCACCAGAACGAAGGACCCGATACCCAGCATGAGCAAAACTAATGTAGTGTACAAAATCCCATGCAAGGACTGCACAAAACACGATATAGGACAAACAGGAAGACAGCTAACGATCCGCATCCATGAACACCAACTAGCCACGAAATGTCACGACCAGCTATCCCTAGTAGCCACACACACAGACGACAAACAACATGAATTTGACTGGGACAACACGACCATTATAGGGCAAGCGAAACAAAGAACAGCCAGGGAATTCCTAGAAGCATGGCACTCATCCACAAACTCCATCAAGAAACACATAGATCTGGACCCAATATACCGGCCACCACAGCGGACGGCTGAAACTGACAACCGGAAGCCGCAGGGCCAGGCCACTATAAATGCCGGAGGAAACACCACAGAACCGCTTCACAGGAGTCTCCCAAGCACTGAGGATGTCAACTAGACAGCGGATGAAACGTTTGCAACAAAAACTTCCAGCTCGGCGAACAGAACCACAGCCGTATCTCAAATATCAGTTCAATTAAATCAATTATTGCTCTCCATAGCAATAGTTTGATGGGGAGTGCTATTTGCATTATATATCCTTATTTGTGGATGACAAAACGATCGGTCGGAGGGCGTATTGTGTTAATGATGCAAGGAGTCTCAAATGTGAAATGGCTAAGATGAGACATTAAGTGGACATTTCTCGTTACAAGAAACAAATACGGGGATATACCATGTTTCATATTTCAACTGCGACGTGTGACCAGGAGCAAATGGGTAATCGTGCAAGAAAGTATGAGATCGGCACTACAAAAACAGGCAATTTTATATAGAGAGATCTCCAAATAAGGTGTAGTACAAAAGGATTCGTTTGTTTCTGTTTATGAAACAGAAAACACGATGGTGCAGCAAATACTTTTTGATTCATTCAGCTGATTCCTGGGATGAACGTTTCGAACTGTTATGGGTGTCTAAAATGATCGCTGGTGATTCATTGCAGTTGAGTTGACGAGGAGTGATATTACTGTAACATATAAAAGACAGAGGGGATGTTACGGGCCCAGTGTTGAAAAGATGTTTCCATTCTTGGGATGAGTCTTGAGCGAGGAAACATACGAACTGTACAAGAGAAAGCAATTTAAAACTGAGATGCTAAGAAATTTATTCTCTGAAAATGTACTGAATGTCTGGAATTCACTACCTAGATGGCTCGAGACGATCGATCATTTAATGCATTTAAAGACGTTTGCAGAGAGTTTTGACATATTGGCGATTTATAGGACACTTGGAATTGACATGAAAGCTGATTTGGACCATAGAGCAAATCACCTAATCTTTTGTCGAATGGAAGGCCAAGATTGAGGGGTGGAAAAGCCTATCTCTGATCCGAATTATTATGTTCTTATGTAATAGGCCAGACCAAATGCCCTTAAAATATTCAGACAATTGTCTAACACTTCCGTATTTTAAACGTAAGTGCAAATTGTTGCATTCCAGATGACATTCCTTTGTTCAAACTACTAGACTTCAATAAAAAAGAGTTTCTTAATGAATTCTAGTTACAATACAACAAAAGAAAGAAGGAACTGGAACTACTTATCTCGACTGGAAAATTTAACATGATCATAGATATAGCAACAATTACTGTTCAACTTCCAAGAGGGGAGCATTTCATAATCACAACCTTGAGAAACGACAAATGCAGAAAACAGTTTGTCTCACATGGAATTCTCCGTGCAGATAGACAATCCCCAGATTTGGTCGTAGTCCTGAGAAGCAAGAATAGCTTTCACTTCTTCAAGACCCCAACAGTAACGGGAAGTTTAAACTGAAATTACCGTTTCTGAGCGTGCTTGATCATACACATTCAGGCTACTTCAAACATCAGAAACAAACCGAGTTCTGGCAAGCGCTTTCATTGTGTGGTTCTGGTTGACTACTTTCAGATATGTTTCGAAGCCATTCATCCGAAAACAAAACAAGATACATCCCCTAAAGCCAGTCTTCAGTTCTGTTTTTGGAAAATCATTTTTTACTTTTGTGGATGTTGTGTGGGCAATGTTGCATTCAATGAGACCAGAGGACTTGCTTGAGACAAATCTGAGTGAGATATGGAGATTGTATTGACAGTGACCTGGGTCTGCACCATGACAAACATCTGGAGCAAATATTGAAATCTCTGAGTTGTAAAGAGAGATTAGAGGTATTTTCCTGACATAAACTGAATTTTGACGTACGTTTGCCATCTAACACATAACAACTGAAGTGGTGTGGATCAGGTCCTGCTTAGTATTTTCGAACGTATCGATGGACACTGCTCCACCAGCAAATAAATTTGTGGTTCATCTCATTCTTGATTCAGCTGAGTTTTTGTCTCCATGCACCACTCTTCCTGAACCAGAAATCGAGCATGGTCAGACTAACCTGCACTGTCATATTCACATCTCACCCCCGTACTCGCTGACTTATACGTTTGCATGCACCCAACAGTGAATTGTCCTGCACTGTACCGTTAACTCATCACACCATGCCTATTGACCGACGCTATCCTGTTCACCTATTACCCTTGTATTCACTGATCTGCACTGATCCATTCACGATTAAAACCCTATCTCACTGACATACAATTTGCTGTTCTCACATCACTCGTTTACTCACTAACCAACATTTTTCGATTAGTCCATCACCCCTATGTTCACTGACTTACAAAGTTACGATCACCCACCATCCCTGTACCTTTGAATTACATTCCTCAGTTGATTGATTCCCTGTAACCATTTTCCTACTCTGAGCGGTTCAACCATCACCCCTGCACTCACTGACCGACACTGTTCCATTCATCCATCATCCCTCTGCACACCGGACTACATTGTCCTGTTGAACCATCATGCCTGGACTCATTGACCTACTAATGCACCCATCAGTCGTGTACTCACTGTTCGACATTGTCTCATAGAGTCCACCACTCAAGCACTCACTCACCTGCACTGTTCCTTCACCCATCACCATTTCGTGACCTGCAATGTCCAATTCAAGCATCACTGCACCACTCACTGACTTCAATCGTGCCTTTCATTCATGATAAATGCAGTCTTGAGCCTTCACTGTTCTGTTGACCAACCACGCCAATATTCAGTGACTTACACTGTCCCGTTCACCAATCTCCGTTGTACACACTGAACTACACTGTTCCATTCACCCATCAAGCCAGTACTCACTGATATACACACTGACATTCACCAATCACACTTGGAATCACTCATCTACATTGTCCCATTCACCCATCAGACCTGGACTCACTGACCTGCACTGTCTTGTTCACGCATAACCTACACTGACTGATCTACACTGAAACAATCACGCATGCCCACTCTTCGTACTGACACATTCCTTGACGACAATGAACTCCGCTGTATTGGATGATCCACATTGTTTTATTCATCCATCACCCCTGTATTCAGTGACAAACTTTGAAGCATTCAGCCATTATCACCATACTTACTGACCTTTACTGCCATTCGTTTATTTCCCCTGTACTCAGTGACATGCACTGTCCTGTTAAACCACCACTTCTGCACTCCGTGACATACCATGCCCAGTTCATCCATAACCCTTTGTAGTCACTGACCAATGCAGTCTCATTCAACACAGTGTATCCATCGACTTACACTGTCCAGTTCATCGATAACCGCCATAGTCTATGACCTAAAATATCCAGTTCTGCTATCGTGTCAGTACTCACTCACCTGCAATGTTCCGTTCAACCATCAAGACAGTTCTCAGTAACCGAAAGTGTACAGTTCAATGATCACCCCGCACTCAGCGATCTAAACTGGCCATTTCACTCATCACTACTTTTCTGACTGACCTACACTGTTCTTTCTCCTACCATGCGAGGCTGAGTGAACTATACTGCCCCATTTACCCATTCCCCCTGCACACATTGATCTGCACTGTCATGTTTACCCATCGCCTACGTATTCATTGATCCACACAGATTCCTTGACTGACCGCAACTGTATTTACTGACCTGCAATGTATGTTCACCCGTGAACACTGTATTCACTGACTTACACTGTTCTGATCTCCCATCATCACTGTACAGTGGGACCTACATGGTCCCGTTCACCCATCACCTCGTACACATTGACCTACACTCTTCCGTTCACACATCATGCCTATAACCACTAAACTCCACATTTACGTTCAGCCATCAGCCCGTACTCGCTGACAAACGCTGTACGTTTCCTACATCACCCTTGAACAGATTGACGGGCACTGGTCAGTTCACCGCTTAGGCCCGTAATCAGCACCCTGCACAGTTCCATTCTCCCATCACCATTGCACGTTTGACCGACACTGCATTGTTCAATAATCATCGATGTACCCACTGATCTGCACTGTCTCGTTCCCCATCAACGCTGCACTCATTGAACTGCACTGTCCAGTTCAACTGCCACACGGAGACAGGCACATTCACTGATCACTGCTCCACTCACTTACATGTACTGTCTCGATCACTGCTACCCCTGTAGCGAATGACCTGTACTTTCTCGTTCCATCATCATCACTACATTTAGCAACCTACACTGTCCAAATAGCCAATCACCCCTCTACTCACTGACCTACATTGTCCCGTTTACTAAACGTGCCAGTACTCGCTGAAGACTCCATTATCAATTATCTATGCCGTCATGTTAACTCATCACTCCTGTTGACATGAGGCGACACTGAAACCTTGACTCGTCAACACAGACTCAATGATCTATACTGTTCCATTCATCCATCCTTCTGTACTTACTGACCAGCACTTTCATGTTCACACTTCACCCATGCAGTCACTAACCTACGCTGTCCCCTTTGCTGTTAACACCTGTGTTCACTGACCATCACTGAACGGATCCCCCATTAATCATGTGCTCACTGACCAACACTGACGTCCTCCCCATCACCCTTGTACTCACAAACCTGTCCTGTACGGCTCCCCAACCACCCCTGTACTCACTGATCTACACGGTTCCGTTCAGACATCACGCCAATGCTCATCGACCTGCACTGTCCAGTTCACCCCTCAGCCTTGTACTGTTTAACCTGTACTGTCCCATTCACCCATCACTTCGGTAACCTGTGAATTACAATGTCCTGTTTACTCATCACTTTTGTATTCACTGAGGTGTACTGTTCCAATCACCTGTTTCCCCTCTACTTACTGACCTCGACTGTCTCTTCACGCGTCACCTCTCTACTTATGACCTACTTTGTCCCTTTCACTCAACATCAATATAGACACTGACTGAAACGGTCCCATTCATTCCAATCAGCCCTCTACTCACTAACCTTTACTGCCCCTTCACGCATTATCCCAGATTCAATGACCTACACTGTTACATTGAACCCTCACTCCTGTAATCACACTAATCTACTCTTCACCCGTCAGCCCAGTGCTCACTGGCTTACACTGTCGCGTTCATACATTCCGCCTGCACTCTCTGACCGATACTTTCCCTTCACCAATCATCAATGAATTCAGTGGACTACTCTGGCCATTTACCATCACTCGTGTACTCGCTAATGTACACTGTTCCAGTTACCCCTCACCCTTTTACTACCAATATTGTCCAGTTCAACGCTTACCACTAGGTTCACTGCCCTACCCTGTCCCATTCATGCATCATTCCTTTATGACTGGACCTAAATTGGTCTCTGATGTGTCGACAGCTCCATTTTAATTTTCTCAGTCTTGTCGACCCGCTGTGTTGTCTATCATCTAACTTGTTTCCTTTCTGCCCTGTCTATTACGCTCATTCTTCCAATTTTCTTGAATATCTTTCACATAGGGGTCAGTTCTATTTTTATACAGAAAATGTTTCCGTATATTTTCCTCCCAACTGTAATTCTAATCTCTGTATTGTCGGTGATGCCGGCACAGGTAAGTTCAGAAACAAGGAAGTTACGTGGCTTGCCATGTATTTCCCTGCCCCTAATGTCGTGTGTGTTTTTCATTGATGGATCTCGCGTTTCTGCATCTTTGACTCACGCCTTTCAAAATTGTTCTGCACTTGTTAATTGAAGGTCTGTGTTAAACTCTGTCAGCTGGTACAATGGCGAGGGATTCCCTTGAAACATTACACAGAACCAGGCATGCAACCAGCAGCTGTGAGGCTTTGGCTGACTTGTGGATTGAAGAGGAAAGTGAATTTCGACTGAGAGGAAAGTCAGTGAACAATGCTAGAGATTTAAGCCGATGTTCACAATGCTTCCAAAATATTTTCCTCCTCAAAATGAAGGATTCTATGAGAAGATGATCCACCTGTGGTTAACGAAGTCAGTCAATGAAATGGGACAGTAAAAAAAAGGCAACAACATCAATGAAAACAATTTGTAATCCATAGGATTGAAAGTAATTTTAGGAGCCAGCCGCAGTTGACTGAAATCTTAATCATGTAAAATAAAATGCACTATGGATGTAAATTGGCTAAAACCATATCAGGAAACTGAAAACCTTTGTCTGTATTTGTAAACAGAGAGAGAGTAACGCATGTATGTCTGGGCTCCTCAGTGAATGGGTTTGGGGAATTGATAGCTGAAAATGTGTTGCTGGAGAAGCGCAGCAGGTCAGGCAGCTTCCAGGGAATAGGAGAATCGACGTTTCATGCATAAGCCCTTCTTCAGGAATTGGGGAATTGATAATCGGATCACGAAAATGATAAGTAATTATTTGGTGATCATGATAACGGACAAAATAAAAATTCTAAAAGGCATAAAAGAAAGTTAAGGAAGGGAGGAGTTATTTTGTAACAGTTTCTTTTTTGCAACGTACAACGTCTTGTACAACATAATGGGACTGAAGGCAAGACAGATCACTGGAATTTTATGGCCTGTATACATTGATTTTAAATGAAGTGGCTGCAAAGATATAATGGAGGCTTTCCTTGAAATATCCCGGAGCTCACTGGATTCAAGGATTGGTCCAGCCGATTGGGAAAATGCTAGAGTGACGAGACTGCTAAAAATGAGAGGGAGACAGAAAGAAGAAACTATAAACCAGTTCGCTGGATATTTGTTGCTGTGTAAATGCTTGTGTCCTTTAATTTAAATGAAATAACATGACTCATCATAAAACATCAACATTATCAAGCAGATTCACCAAAGTTTTGGCAAAGGATCATCGACATTCACAGATGTGCTTGTGTTTTCTGCGAATCAGACAAACAAAGCTGTAAAGGGGAACGAATGAATGTTCTGCACTCAGAATTCCAGATACATTCGATAGAATGTCAAATTAAAGATTATTGCATAACATGAGAGCTATCATTTTGGAACGTGATATACGTGTTTTTCATAGAATCCTTACAGTGTGAAAAACAGGTCATTTTGGCCCAACAAGTCCATACTGACCCTCCGATGAGTAACCTAATCAGACCCATACCCCTGCACTATATTTACCGCTAACTTATGCACCTAACCTCCATGTCCCTGAACACCATGGGCAACTGAGCATGGCCAATTCATCTGCACGTCTATGGATTCTGGGAATAAACCGGATCAACTGATAAAGGAAGATGGATTAAGGTCATATTTCCAACAGCGGGCCCAATAAAGGGCCTTTTCCGGTTGGAAAAACCTAAGTAGTAGAACACCAAAATAATACACCCTCGATGCTCAATTACGTTTGGTCATTAGAAACAACTTGCATGGGCAGAATTCAATGCATCCATATTAGCGTATGACTCAAAAAATATGGTAGAATATGTTGTGCTGAGTTCATAAATAAAAACTGATGAAATACAGGTAAAATACATGTGTATGTTCCGACTATGGCACATGGATGTTAATGTCGGAAAGAGTGGCATTATTTGTTCAGATGAATCGAACCACTTGTTGGTTATTTCAATGGAGACAGACTCCAGAAGCTGTCACGCAAAAAGGGCATGGGCATTCCTGTGTTTGGAACTCAAATCTTTAGAGTGTAGCTGCAGCAAGCAACGATGTCAGCAAAGAGAATTTTGGCCTTTATCGTGAGGGAGCTCACTTTTTTTTATTTTTATATTTAAAATGTAAGTCTATTTATAACTGAAATGTTGTTGGTGAGACTGCACCTGAAGTATTGTGAACCGTATTGATCTCACACTAGAGAGGACAATTCCAGCTTTGGAGGTAGTTTAACAGGGATTTGCAAGACTGATTCCTGAGATGAAATTTTCAACGATTCAAGAGTTGCAGGTTACATCTTTACCCATTAAAGTTTGTAGAAGTAGTGGGTGATCTCATTCAACGTCGTGATTCAGAGCTGGCTAGAAAAATAATTGTTGAGAGCATGTTTCCACTCGTGTTTAAACGTGAAAATAGGGGACGTAGTTAAACAATTAGGCACCACCATTTGAAACTGAAATATGAAGATATTTATTCTCTCATACGTTCGTGAATATCTGGCGTTCTCTACCGTAGACAGGTATGGAGGCTAGACCATTGGAAATGTTTAAAGATACTATGGAAAATATTTTGAAGCATCAAGCATTTTAAGAATGAACAGCTCATGCAAAATTGAAGTTGAGATCTGTGGGAGATCAGTCTTGATCTTACTGGATGTTGGTACGGGTTTGCAGAACTGAATTGTCTCCTCAGACATCTTTGACCCAGAATTTTCGGCCTATCACCTCCTCAAGCTGAGTGTTAAATTATGCCTGCTGGCATTGTGTGATGCGCATTGCGACGTTGATCTGTGATGTAGGCGTCTTACAAGATCATCTTATTTCGGGCGTGCGAAGACAATGAAATTATTATTCCATGACGTAGAGATTTACATCATTCAGGCTTGGTTTGTGCAATTCTTCCCGAACCTGAATTTGGCAGTCGCAATCTGTTTCAACACGGAAAATGCTGACATTGTTGGACAATAATGTTCTGCATGCGGCTACTCTATCTGATACCTGTGCCAGTCATCACTGAGTTGGTTAGGTTTATGCCTCACACATTATGTTTCAGGCTTGCTACATGATATATACAATGTGGAAGCAGGCCATGTTTCTCCCTACCCTCGATGTGTGCTTCTGTTTGTGTTCCACGTGATCATTCTCCTACCCACTTCATCCAAAACCATTAGCATTTCCAATACTTTACCTTTAGGCACATGTGCTGCATCGCTGTCAAAGCACAAAAGGAGGATGTTTGTGCCATTGTGAGGACACTCGCTACAGACCTGAGAAATCTGCTCAACGGAAGAGCAAGATCATTTTTCTGGCCTCACAATGTGTTCAGCCTTTCCTTGTGATTCTCTCATTGCTTTCATTAATAGCGGCCTTAATTAATCATTCCTCCTCCTGCGCCAGTGGAAAACACCTTGACAACACGCTTAGGCACGTTTCTTGTAAATTTTAAAATACATATTCTTTGGCTTCTATGTTTCATCTTTTCTGTAAAAATGTGCCTCAAACTCTTCAATCGTTTCTGGAAAGGTTGAACCTCTCAGTTTTTCATATCCCTGTAATATCGTTATGTGCAATTCACAGATCAGTCTGATCCACAGTGATCTCAGTCTGATCTGACAATTGAAAACGAGTGAACAGCCTGTGGCGCAATAACGTGTGTGATTCAGATCGGATGACTCCCCTCTTTCCTTAATTCCCATATACAGTTGATTGTGAATCTCTCATACTTGGGTGATGTTGATGGAATGCATAAGTTGGTGCTGTTATGCTTGGAGAAGCGACAGTTGAGAGCAGATTTGATGGACGTGTTCAGAATCACGAGGAGCCTGGACAAGGTAGATACGTAAAAACAGTTCGTAATTGATGGAAGGACCGAGAACAAAAGGCTACATTTGTCGAGTAATTGTCCAAAGAAGCAATGGCAAAAAAGTGGAAAATGTTGTTTTGCACTGAGCTTTTAGGAACCGGAATGCTCTGCCCAACATTGCAATGCAAGTCGTTTCATTTGAGCATGCCTGGATTATTGCCTGAAAAAGAAGAATGTGCAGGATTACTGAGACTGAGAGGAGACGAGTTGCGTATTCAAAGACTGTGCAGAGAAATGGCAGTAAGAATAGCCACCTCATGTAGTGTAACAATCTGTGTTGCATGCCTCAGCAAAGGTCGTGGTTTCTTTAAGGAATTGAGGTCAGAGCAAGCTGTATATAGTCAGGACTGGCGTAGGGTGGAGACGGTTGAAACGACGCAAAGACGAGTGAAAGAAAAGCATTCTTTATTTGACGTCATGGTTTCACTTCAAGCCTTTTTTGAAGAGATTTCTTTCAACCTGTGAAATGTACACGATCAGCATTGCTGACAATTTCTTTGACTTGGAGTTGTACTTTCAAGGAGAGAACTGATAAATTGTCTTGTTCTATTGAAAGCAGAAGCGATTCTAGGGAGATAGGTTCAGACTGGCTCTGCATGCATTGCTTCCAAATCTCACAGGTGATGCCTTGGTAAACTGCTTCCCAAGTTCTTGTTGAATCATTCAAAATTATGAGGTACTTAAGATGATAAATGCGTAGAGGTTGTTTCCCTTTAATCAAGAGTGTGGGACCGCACAACTCACAAAAGAAGGAGTCGTCCTTTTAAGATCCAAAAGAAAGACTTTTTCTAAACAAAAGGTAGTGCACTTGTTTGGGTGTTCCGTTTGATGATAGCTGGATAGATAGTTTGTAATGCAAAGAGATGCCAAAGGCATGGCGTCAATTTTCTTACTGGCTGAGATTCCATGTCAGAATCTACACATCAACTCTCGCGGTACCTCATGCATGAAAGCTTGAAATTTATATGGCAGACAGCCATCTCTCTTCAATGAGAGATCAGGCCTCTGCTTCGGCAGCACTGTGACAACATCATTGATATAACTCAACACAAGACAATATCCCGTCATCAACTCACCCTTTATTTACACGTGGAGAGTCCTTGGCACTGATTCGACTTTCTCAGAGTCAGCTGTCCAAGTGAAATTAAACTGTTTATAAGTGTCAACCAGCGCTCCTTGATTGGACTGGAATAACAGCGTCAGTCAGAGAACTCATATTCCGAGGTCCACATCATACAATCACAGAATCAGAGAGGAATAGAGTCCAATAGCACAGACACAGGCCATTTGGCCCAAACTGATCCCTGACAAAAACACAGATCCATTCAAGCTAACACTATTTCCCTGCACATGAACCACATCCATCTAATCCTTTCCTGTCTATATATTTGTGCAAATGCCTTTTCAGTGTTGTTAATGTGCCTGCCTCAACTACTTCGGCTGGCAGCTCATTTAATGTGCCTACCACCACCTGTTTAGAAAAGACTGTTTTTCAGGTTCCCATTTATTCTTTCCCTTCTAACCTTAAATTGAATGCCCTCTAGGCTTCGACTCCCCAAACATGGTGAGACGACTGAATGTATGCAAAGTATTCATTCCTTTCATGACATTGTAGACCTCTATAAGGGTGCCCCTCACTCTCCTTCGCACTGAAGATAAAATGTCCTAACTTGTGAAACAACTCCTGAAACTCGGATCATTGAGTCCAGGCAACATGCTTTTAAAGTTCTTCTGCATTCTTTCCAAATTAGTTGTGCACTTTCTGTGACAAGGCAACCAAAACTGAATGCAATACTTCAAGTGTGGCCTCACTTGCCTAATGAAGGCCATTATGCCAAAAGACTTCTTCACTGCCTTGTCTACCTGTGAGTCGACTTTCAGAGAACGGTGATCATAAACTCGACAATCCCTCTGTACTCAATGTTCTACTTGGCTGACCTGTAAATCTGTACATTGACTGCTAGTTATTCTTTGAAAATCCAAACCTCAGAAAGCTGTCAAGGCTACCTCAGGAAGTACATTCAAGGATGAGATGTACTTTTTTTTAATCAGGAGGAGAATCAAGGGGAAACGAGGAGAGGCCACTTGAGGGTTATCAGATTAGCGAAGAGTGTAGAAAGAGGCTAAATGGCGTATTTCTTCTCTTTTGTTATATGAGCTTAACCCAGGCTAAATCCTGTTGAGTCTCCTCTGCACTCATTTTCGTGTAATCAAATACTTCCTAGAGTGCAGTTGCCGAATTGCGTACATTACTCCAACTGTGGACTAAGCAAATATCTCAACAGTGAAAAACAGCGTTCTTGCTCTTATGATCAATGCCTTAAAAAGTAATGTCTGCCATTCGTGTTCTAACTTGTCCTATTAAAGGCATTTTACTCTGCTGCCTCCCTGATTTCACTATACAACCTATTCCTCTGCCTACTTTTGGTCACGTGCAAACTTCGCCACAATGTCCTCAGTTCCTTTGTCCAGATCTCTGAGTACAACCTGAACACTGGTGATACCAACACTGATACCTGCGGAAATCTACTCGTTACTGGCTACTGTCCTATTTTGTGGAACAGGCCATACCTCTCAAAACATTCTGAATCAGGCTACTCAGACCACAAGTGTACAGTGAAAATTATCCGCTGTAACTTAGCTAAGTTGACGAACAGGTTCTAAAGCAGACAAACGCTTATTCGCAATATTACACAATGATTCACCAAGAACAGAATTAAGAACCCTTACTGAACTCAGCCTATCCAAATTAGACGTAATTAGGCTGTTCTGAATATTTATTAAAGTCCCAATACGCAAACTCCATTTAAAACAAGCAGTAAAAATACCTATCCAATGCCCGATAAAATGCCCATAAAGAAGGAGAGTCCACCACTGCTACTGGCAGGGCATTCCATGAACTCACGACTCACTGAAAAAGAATCTACCCAAAACATCTGTCCTATACCTACCACCCCTTAATTTAAAGCTATGCCCCCTCGGAACAGCTGACTCCATACGTGGAAAAAGGTTCTCATGGTCAACCCTATCTAAACCCCTAATCATCTTGTACACCTCTATCAAGTCACCCCTAAACCTTCTTTTCTCCAATGAAAACAGTCCCAAGTGCCTCAGCCTTCCCTCATACGATCTTCCTACCATACCAGGCAACATCCTGGTGAACCTCCTCTGCACCCGTTCCAGTGCCTTCACATCCTTCCTATAGTATGGCGACCAAACCTGCACACAATACTCCAGATGAGGCCGCACCAGAGTCTTATACAACTGCAACATGACCTCAGGACTCCGGAACTCAATTCCTCTACCAATAAAAGCCAGTACGCCATATGCCTTCTTCACCGCACCATTTACCTGGGTGGCAACTATCAGAGATCTGTGTACATGGACACCAAGATCCCTCTGCTCATCCACACTACCAAGTATCCGACCATTAGCCCAGTACCCCATCTTCTTGTTACTCTTACCAAAGTGAATCACCTCACACTTACCTACATTGAACTCGATTTGCCACCTTTCTGCCCAGCTCTGCAGCTTATCTATATCCTGCTGTAACCTGACACATCCTTCCTCACTGTCAACAACTCCACCGACTTTCGTATCATCCGGAAACTTGCTCACCCAACCTTCTAGTCCCTCCTCCAGGTCATTTATAGAAATGACAAACAACAATGGTCCCAAAACATATCCTCGCGGAACACCGCTAGTAATTGCCCTCCAAGATGAACCTTTACCATCAACTACTACCCTCTGTCTTCTTCCAGCCAGCCAATTCCTCATCCAAATCTCCAACTCACCCTCAATGCCATACCTCCATATTTGTTGCAGTAGCCTACCATGGGGAACCTTATCAAACGCCTTACTAAAATCCATATACACCACATCTACCGCTTTACCCTCGTCCACCTCCTTAGTCACCTTCTCAAAGAATTTAATAAGGTTGGGAGGCACGACCTGCCCTTCACAAAACCATGCTGACTATTCTTGATCACATTATTCCTATCCAGATGTTCATAAATCCTATCCCTTAGAATTCTCTCTAAGACTTTGCCCACAACAGAAGTGAGACTCACCGGCCTATAGTTCCTAGGGTTATCCCTACTCCCCTTCTTGAACAAGGGAACCACATTTGCTATCCTCCAGTCTTCTGGCACTATTCCTGTAGACAACGAGGACATAAAAATTAAGGCCAATGCCTCTGCAATCTCCTCCCTTGCTTCCCAGATAATCCGAGGATAAATGCCATCAGGCCCAGGGGACTTATCTATTTTCACCCTTTCCAGAATTTCTAACACCTCTTCCCTACATACCTCAAAGCCGTCCAGTCTACTTAATTGTGAATCAGTATTCACATCGGCAACAATGTCCTGTTCCTGAGTGAATACTGATGAAAAGTATTCACTCAGTGTCTCCCCAAACTCTTCAGCCTCCACACGCAACTTCCCACTACTATCCTTGACTGGACCTATTCCTACCCTAGTCATTCTTTTATTCCTGACATACCTATAGAAAGCCTTTGGGTTTTCCCTAATGCTACCAACTAAGGACTTCTCATGTCTCCTCCTTGCTGCTCTTATCCCTCTCTTCAGATCCTTCCTGGCTACCTTCTAACTCTCAATCGCCCCAATTGAGCCTTCACGCCTCATCTTCACATAGGCCGCCGTCTTCCCTTTAACAAGGGATTCCAATTCTTTATTATCCACGGATCCCTCACACGACCCTTTCCTCCCTGTCTGACAGGTGCATACTTATCAAGGACACTCAATAGTTGTTCCTTGAACAAGCTCCACATATCAATTGCGCCCTTCCCTTGAAGCCTACTTTTCCAAGCCAAGCATCCGAAGTCGTGCCTCACCGCATCATAATTTCCCTGCCCCCAGCTATAACTCTTGCCCTGCCGTGCACACTTATCTCTCTCAATCGCTAGAGTAAAAGTCACCGAATTGTGGTCACTGTCCCCAAAGTGCTCACCTATCTCCAATTCTAACACCTGGCCTGGTTCGTTACCCAGAACCAAATCCAGTATGGCCTCACCTCTTGTTGGCCTGTCTACATATTGTGTCAGGAAACCCTCCTGCACACATTGGACATTCACCGACCCATCTAACGATCTCGAGCTATAGCTTTCCCACTCAAAATCAGGAAAGTTAAAGACCCCATAACAACCACCCTATTACTTTCACTCTTCTCCTGAATCATCCTCGCAATCCTTTCTTCTACGTCTCTCGGACTATTAGGAGGGCTGTAGAAAACTCCTAACAGGGTGACCTCACCTTTCCTATTCCTAACCTCAGCCCAAACTACCTCAGATGGCGAGTCTTCATCCATCGTCCTTTCCACCGCTGTTATACTATCTTTGACAAGCAATGCCACACCTCCCCCTCTTTTACCCCCACCTCTGACCCTACTAAAACATTTAAACCCAGGAACCTGCAACAGCCTATCCTGTCCCTGTTCTACCCATGTCTCCGTAACAGCCACAACATCGAAATCTCAGGTATCGACCCACGCTGCAAGTTCACCTACCTTATTTTGTATACTTCTTGCATTGAAGTATACACACTTCAAGCCACTTTCCTGTTTCCAGGCACCCTCCTTTGAGATTGATGCCATGTTCCTAACCTCCCTACACTCCAGGTCCTGCACCCTAAAGCTACAGTCGAGGTTCCCATGCCCCTGCAGATTTAGTTTAAACCCCCCTCAAGAGAGAGTTTCGCAACCGGTTTCCACACTGCTGAACTCCAAACGAATTCTGGACTGAACAGCTCAACTAGAGAGCTGACCACTCCCCTTTCATTATACATGTCACTCCTAAAACATGATCACGTTGGCCTGAAACTTCATCTGTTTACATCTAAACAAAAATGCCGATCAGTTTATTTTAAGGTCTGTACCAAACCAATGTATTTGGAACAGGGAGCTGTTTACGACCCCTCTGAAAAAAAAATCAAGGGCACCGTATTCTTGAGAAAAGGAACACCGTTTAGCAAAAAAGGATCAGCTTTATGATACCTCAAAAACGCATCTTCATTCTTAATCGTGGCCTCCCACTAGTCAGGGAATCCGTATCTTTCTCCTTACAGCTCTGGATGTGATTTCATTCAGCAGCCTCCTGTGTGGCATCTCATCAACGGCTCTCTGCAAATCCAGAATCCCATCCGCGCCATCTGTCTGTTTGTTACCACTCCAAAGAATTCAGGCGCAATTATCAGGCATTCCTTTTGCTTGAGTAAACTGTGTTGACTTCGCCGTATTTTAGCATGCACTTTAATGTACTCCACCATCTCATTCTTAATAATCAATAACAAGTCGAACCATCGACCGAGGTGAGCCAAATTTGCCCGAAGTGTCGATTTTCCTGCTCCTCGATGCTACCTAACCTGCTGTGATTTCCCAGCACCACTCTAATCTAGACTGTGATCTCCAGCCTCTGCACTCCTGATTTATACCTTGTCTGTAATGTCCACCATCTGCCGACTATAAACAGGTTGATCACATTATCTATTTTCGTATCTTCCCCGTCTCTCCACTGGCTATGACTTTTGTTGTTTGCGATGAATTTCTGCTTTGATTCCCAAATTAGCCCCAAAAATCCAGTCTTGGCTAATCCATGGAATTCCCTGCTCGTCTCTCTAACAAATTCTGAGCAGCTCTTCTGTCAGGTCTTTGTTGCTCCATTTAGTCATCGGTGTTATTAGATCTGATTTAAGGTTCTCCTTGTCAGATTGCAGAGTGACATTGATCATATTGTGGTCTCTGTCCGTGAGGGCTTCCTTCACCTTTCACTCTCTTACCAAGCAGCCTTATTACATAACAGCATCTCCAGGATTGCCTGTTCCCCAGTTGCATCTACCACAAGCTGCTCCAAAGACAAGTTTCATATACATTCCACAATTACTTTTCCTTGGGGTACACGACCAATCTGATATTCCCAGTCCACCTTCATATTGATGTCTTCCGTGATTATTGTAATAGTACCTTTGTTTACATTTCTTTTGCATCCACGGATTTATTTTCTGCCTCACATCGTGACTGCTGCTAGGAGGCTGTCTGCAAATCCCACAGGCGCTTCTTTTTTGTCTTTCTGACCATATATCATTCTTGGTATTGAGTTCATTTCATCTCTTTTGAAGAAAACATCCCTGCCTGACTTGTCCACATGCCTGTTCGTTAAAAAGGCATAGATCCTTGCATATTTATTCCCCAGCCCTGATGTCTTTGCAGCAAGGTCCCTAATACCCACAGCATGACAGTCACCATTCAATTCAATCTGGAAGCTCGTTAACCTTTTTTTGAGTAATTCGCTCATTGAAATGCAATATTCTCAGTGATATATTAACTATCTCCCTTCTTATATTTGTGCAAGAAGATCTGTGCCTCAAGTTAGATTACGGATCCGTTCCACACTTTCTCTACGTTTACAAGAGGTAGACATAGCTTCTGCAGAGGAACACTTCGGTTCACCCAATCCATGGAAAACCTAGTCACAAACCAAACTAATCCCAACTGCCTCTTGGCCCATATTCCTCTAAACTATTCCTGTTCATGTACTTATCCAAATGTAATGTAAACGCTGCTATTACATAATTTTAGATGAACAGAACATTCTCTGTGGAAAGAAATTGCCATATATATAAAAATAATCATCTCTCCTCTCAAATTAAAAGTGTGCCAACGAGTTTTGTAATCCCTAATCCTATAGAAAATATATGTTTCGTTAAGCATCCCTGGACTCTTCATGACCTTTAAACAATATATAAGGTTGCCTCTCAATTACCTTAACTCAAATGGTAAGCATTCCAGTCTATCCAGTTTTTTCTTATAACATTCCATTTGCGGCACCATCAAGGTAAATCTATTCTTAACCCTTTCCAGCTCCCACCTATAATTGTGCGACAGGAATTGGACACAATAGTACAGCAGTGGTTCACCAATGTTCTGTACAACCTTAATCTGACTTCCAAACTCCGGTACTGAAATGACTGAGCAGTGGACGCCTTTTTAATCAGCGTTTCTGTATATAATACAAACTTTAAATCATTTTGCACCGGAACCCGAAGTCCATCTCTTCGACAATAATACCCTTGTTTGTTTGAACAAAATACAATACCTCACATTTATCTTCATTGATCTCCATCCGCAGCTTTCCGGTCTATTGATTAAAAACCTGTCCTAAGCACATCCCCATCCAACTCCACCAAACCCCTCCCAACGCCCGTTTAACTAGTTCACAGTTCTGAGACCTCACCATTTCGCCATTCCACTCCAGCACAGCCTGCCGAGCGGATGAGATGGAGATTACAGCGAAGGTCCAATATTTTCTATCCCAATACAAATAACAATGCCAAGAAAATTGAACCCCTCTTTCCGGTACTGCTTGACACGTTGATTTCACAAAATTGTCTTCTTTCTGTGTAAGATTACAAGTAGATCTGAAAGTAGTTCAGGTATTCTGACACTTTACGTCATGCTTTTTTCATTTCATTTGTAATTCCTGATATTCCCTGCATAGGAACACTTACTTTATTTTATGTCACAATGATGCAAGTTCATCGATGTTTTAATTGTTAAAAATAAATTAAGGTGAGTCAAATGAAATAACAATATCTCCTAATTGTATTTGAATCGCGATACCTACACAACGACTGTAATTTGTTGATAACGATACTTAAAATACTCATTAAAAAACATGACGGTTAAATCTGGTGGAATATATCTTTTGGTAAGTGTGTCTTTGCAGAAATGGCGACCGAACGCTTGTTTGGTGAAAACCTGTCTAATAAGTGTTGAGGTGTCGTCTGGTTAGTGGCAGGTATGCAGAGGGCTGTGACATATTGACCAGGATACCATTCAATCAGCCACGATCTTAATGAGTGGTGATTGAAAGAATTAAATGTCCCTATTATTAGGAAACCCAAATTATGACATTACCCACGGCCTATTTCAGAATATAAGAGTTATTGCGAATATTGTCCGGTAACCGACAGTGCCTGGAACGTTCAGTAACAGTATTTATCTGTAACATTCAATAACCAACATGCCCTGGAACATTCTGTAAGCGACTTTCCCCAGAAATTCTATAACTGACCTTAACGGACTTAAGGTAATGGAACAAAAGGTAAAATCTCAAAAGAAGGTAGCCCATTCCAGGCTGAAGGAGATATTTTTTTCCGATGTCCCTTTCAGACAGTGATATTTGCTCTATTTCCATTCCTCCAATAAGAGGGTTAGCCACTATTTAGATTAAAAGACCGAAGTTTCCAAACTCCATTTGGCTCCATTTTAGGAACTCCGAGGAAGTGACCTGCGTCCACTTTTGATTGATTGATTGCACGAGAATGCTTCTACAAGTTAGCTATTCGCATGAATGTGAGCCTCTGAGGTTGGTCGAGTGGGGTATTTCTAATGCTTTGCATTACATTTCTGCATGTAATTCTGACCTCAGCATTTGTTTCTGCAGTTCCAAGTATTTTAGTACTTTTAATACATCTCTCAATAAAGTTATATGTTTGAAAATCTCACTGTCTTCCCAATCAAGCTGGTAAGTTTGCCTCCAGGCTGATGTATAATTTGTTTGCTTACCTTCCTCACAGTTAACGTAGTGACGATCTTCGTCCTGCTTTATAAAGACTGTGGATTGTCTCCATGTGTCAGACGTTACCTGGGGGCCATGGCAATGGCAGATCTAATGGTCATAATTCTCGACCTGATACTGCGACACATTCCAATTGTTTTTCAAGAACAGTTTGTTTTCTTGGAGTCAATCCCCGTGTGTAATATCCACGCAGCCCTGATTTGTGCAGCCACTGACTGTTCTGTCTGGTTTACTGTTACTTTCACCTTTGATCGATTTGTGGCCATTTGTTGTCAGAAGCAGAAAAGTACATATTGCACTGAGAAAACTGCGGCTCTGGTTCTGGGAACAGTGACAGTAGTGAGCTGTTTAAAGGACATCTTCTGGTATTTTATCCTCACAAGTCAGTATTGGCTGATCAACAACCCATGGTTTTGTAGTCCAATAGGCGAGGTATATTTCTTTCAGATCTGGGTCACCATCGAGTTCCTTCACCATATCATAACACCTGCACTCCCATTTCTCCTGATTCTGCTGCTCAATGTTTTCACCGTCAGACACATTTTCGTGACCAGCAGAGCCCGAAAGAGACTCCGGGCTAACATGAGTGGGAACGGTCAATGTGACACAGAAATGCAAAATCGAAAAAAATCCATCATTTTATTATTTGTTATCTCGGCCAATTTCATTCTGTTATGGTCAACGTTTATGCTATATTCTATATGGAGTCGCATGCATGATTTTGGATATCAGTCTGTGTATCTAGATTTCTTTGTAGCAGAATTGGGATTTATGCTCCAGCTCCTCAGTTGCTGCACAAACACTTTGATTTATGCTGTGACCCAGACTAAGTTCAGACAGCAGCTAAAGAATGTGCTGATTTATCCCTTTACCCAAATCAATCTCTCAATCAAATGTATGCATTAATAAATCCATTCAGGACTTTTTCATTTCAATTTGGTTATGCACAAATAAAGAGTCCTGTTGCTAGAGTAGCAGACAGAATGAAATGGTGGTTTGTCTAACCATATTCCACAGGATGTTACAGTGACACATTTCAAAGTTCAAAGTTTCTCTCAATTCAAGGGGCAGTCAGAAAAGGTAAAATTCATCTGATGTATATATAATTTTAAGTTTAAACAATAAAAAAATTCAATAAAAATTGTCAAGTGAAGGAGCGAGCCAAGATTTGTTCGTCTGATTTATTGAAGAAGTTGCGTGAGAGTAACAGACTCTGCGTAATTTCCTGTTCCTCAGAGAAGGGGAAGGGCACCAGAGCCAAGTTCTGGAGTTGTGTTTAAGCGGCCCCGTCCTTCATTTCACCTCTGCATCAACCACTCCAACGTGGTCTTGGCCAAACCTATCCTTCGAACATGCTCCCTCCCCTTCCATGTCATCCTCAGAATTAAACAATATCACGTTGTCTTCGTCTTCTCCTCTTTTCACGAAATCTTTTAGACTGCCCCGCCTTGAAACCTTCTCCTTCAGTCTCTCTCCGTCTCCCACACTCTCTACCTCCCAATATGCATCTCACCAATTCCCTCCAAATCTTCATACCTTCTGTTGATAGGGCAATAGACTACGGACGGGTTCACAATTCTCTCTCTCTGTTCCTAACTATTTTCTCTCAATAACACTCTAACCTTCTGCCTTCCTGCCTCCCTCTCTATTTTTATGTCTCTCTCTCTCTCTCTCCCCCTTTGGTCATGTATATCTTTTTATTCTCCCCCTGCTCCTCTTTCCCCCCTCTCTCGATCCCTCTCTCTCTTGCTCCATCTCTTTCTCAGTCCTTCTCTGTGTGTCTCAAGCATTCTATCTGTCCTCGTCCCCATCTTTCTGTACGTGTCTCTCTATTCCTCTCGCTCTCTGCCTCTCTCTCACACATTCTTTCTACAGTCCTCTCTCTGTCTTACTCGCATCTCTCTCTGCCAAACTCTGTCACTCACTATCTCTCCATCTCTCTCCCTCTCTCACACACTGAGCAGCACTCTTGCTGTTCCATTGTCACAGTTTATTTATGTCTCTCCGCCCTTCTGTCTCACTTTGTGTCATCCTTCCTCTCACTCTGTCTCTCTCAGTTCACACACCTCCCCCTTTCCCGCACCCGGCCTCTCTCTGACTTACTTTCTCTGTCACCATCCTCTCGCTGCCCACCTCTATGTCCCTGTTCCTGTGTCTGTCCGTCTTTCTTCATCTATCTGTGCCCCTCTATCTCTGTCTTCCTCTCTGCCTCTTTCTGACTTTTTCTGCCCGTCTTTCTATCTCGCTCTCCAATTCCACTCCTTTTCTTTCACTGGCCCCCTCACTGTCCCCCTCTCTCTGTGTTTCTTCCCCTTTATTTCTGTCTCTTTGTCACTCTCTCTTTGTGGCCCTCTCTCTGCTTGCCTCTCCTCGCTTTCTCCCTCTCCCTGCTTTTCTCTCATCCTCTGTCTCTCCCTCAGCCACTGTCTCTCTCATTGTGTGCCTCTCTTTTCTTCTGTCATGTTCGGTGTCTCTTCCTCTGTCTCCCTATGAACCACTCCCTCTATCTGTAACTATCACTCCCTATCTCTCCATCTCTCATTCTCTCTCATTGAGCTGCACACTCGCTGTTCCACTGTCACTGTTTATCTCTGTCTCTCCGCCCTTCTGTCTCACTTTGTTTTATCCTTCCTCTCACTCTGTCTCTCTCAGTTCACCACCCGCTATCAATGCACCTCTCACTCTCTGCCCCCTTTCTCCACTTCTTCTGCCTGTCTCATTCTGTATCCCTCTTTTTCTATGTTTCGCTCAGACTATGTCCATCTGTCGCTGTGTTCCACTCTCTCAATATATATCTTTCTGTCTCATCTTTATCCCCTTTCTATCAGTCTCCCTCTTGCCTCCCCCCACTGTGTGTGTGTGTGTGTGTGCCCGCGTGTGTGTGTGTGTCCCGCCACCCACTCATTCTCTCTCTGACCTCCGTCTTTCCTCTCTCAAACCCTTCATATTACTCTGTGTCTCTGTCTCTCTCCCTCTCTCTCGCTATCCCTCTGGCCCGCTCTGTCTGCCTCTTGACATTGAGCTCTGTGTTTTTGTCACTTTCCCTCTGTCTGACTATCATTCTCTCTAACACTCACTCGTTCTCTATCTCTCTCCCACTTCCTCTCGTGTCGTTCCTCGGTCACACTCTGTCTTTGTCCCCTTTTATCACGCTCCATTTCTCTACATATGCCCCTCTCTCCCTCTGTCCCTGTCTGTCTGTCTCTCTCTCTCTCAATTTGCCGTTCTGTCACTCATGTCTTCTCTCCGTTACTGTGTGCTCCTCTCCGTCGTTCCCTATCCCGCGCACTCCCTCTCTCCTTAATTTTCTGTGAAACAGTTCCAGTCTCGTTTCTTTCTGTCCCACTCTCTGGGTCCCGCACTTCTTCAGTTCCTCACTGGCTCGGCCTCCCTGTCTCTCTCTCTCTCACTCTCTCTCTCTCTCTCCCTCTCTCTCTCGCCCTCTCTCTCTTTCCCTCTCCCTCTCTCTCTCTCTTCCTCTCTATCGTTCTCTCCATCTGTGCCCTGCCCTACATCTATATCCTCCCTCTCTCAATATCCTGCATCTTACTTTCCCACTGTATGTCTCTTTCCCTGGCTCTCTGTCTGAATGTCACACTCTGTCCCTCTCTATCCCTTACTCTGTATTTCTTTCTCTCCCTGTCAGCTCCTCTCTCGTCGATTTCTCTCTATTTCATTTTGTTCCTCTCTCTCTCTGACTTTCCTTTCCCTCGCTCTCTGTTGTCTCTCTTTCTCGATGTCCCTCCCGCTCTGTATGCCTATGTAGTTGCCTTATTTTTCTCTGCTGCTTCCTATCTCACTCGGTTTCTTTTTGTCCCCTTGCTCCGTTCCGCGCTCTGTTCCACTCGCTCCCTCTCCCGACACTCTTCCTCTGTCTGTCTGTCACTGTTTCTCTCAGTCTTTGTCCAGCTTCCTCTCTTGGACCCTCTTTATCCCAATGCTACTCCCTCTGTATCCCGGTGTCCATCTCCCTCTCTCTTTCCATTTCTCTCTGTGCCCCATCGCTTTCTCTTAGCCACGTTCTCTGTTTCTGCTCTCCTTCTTTCTCTCCATATCTCACTCTTCCTCTATCTGTCTTTCTTCCAATCTCTCTCCCTCGGTCACATTCTCTGTCTCTCTATGTCTCTCAATGTCCCTGTGACTTTGTCGCTCGTTCTTTGCCTCTCCGTCTGTCTCTCTGACAACTTTCTCTCTGCTCCACTCTCTCTTTGTGCCTCCTCTCTTCTCTCTCCCTCTCTATCCCTGTCTGCCTTTGTGTCCCTCACTATCTCACCCTCTGCTTCTTTCTATCTCAACATGCAAATCTCTCTCTTCATCTATTTCTTTCTCAATCCTTTTACCTTCCTACCTCTCCCTCTCTGCCCCCTTCTCGCTCTCTGCCCACTCTTCGCTGTCCCACTCTTTCTCTGTACACTTCAGAACCGGTCTCGCTCTCTGTTTCATTGCCTCTGTTCGCTCTCTCTCGTTCCCTCTCCCTTCGTTCCTGTCTGCCCCTTTTTATTCTATTCCACACTCTCTATCTCTGTGAAACTCCCTCTCTGATCTTCCCTCTCATTTTTCCTTTGCATACCCTTTCCTACTATTTCGTTGACTGTCTCTCCCCATCCCCCTCTCTCCTTTACTGTGCCTGGTCAGCATTTTATGTGTTTCTCCCTTGCTTCTCTTCTTCCTCCTTGCCCTTCTCTCTTGACTCTTTCTCTCTCTTTCCCACTCTCGATTTGTGCTTGTCTCTCTCCCGTACTCCCCTCTCACGCGCTGTCTATCCCTTTATGTCCTGCCCTCTGTCTGTCCTCCACCCCGCTCTCGCTCTCTGTGCCTGTCATTTTCTCTCTTCCTCACACTCTGGCTCTCTCTATGTCTTGCTGCCCCCCTCGCTGTCTCTCCCTGCCTTTTCTCTCCTCTGTCTCCCTCTGTTTTTCTCTGTCCCTTTCCCTTTCTTTCTCCCAGTCCCTCTGTCCATCTCTCTCTCTACCTCCCTCTCCGTCTCTCCATCCCTGCCTTTCCCTGTTCCTCTTTGTGCCTTGTCGCTGCCTCGTTTTTGCTGTCCCTCTCTTGCTCTGTACATATCTACTCCCCGTCGCTCTCTTTTGGCCTCACGCCCCCTCTCTTTCCTTCCATATTCCCCACCCTCTTGTCCTTCTATTTCTTTCACCCTCTCCCCTTCACTGTATTTCTCTCTGTCTGTCACTCTATATCCTCCTTTCAGAACTTCTCTTTATCTCTGCCCGTCACTCACTGACCTGTATCTACCTCTCTGTCTATTTCTGTCCTCACTCTCGCTGCTCGCTCTCTCCCTGTCTGGCCCTCTCCATGTATCCCTCTCCACTTCGTTTTCTGCCCTCTCTCTCTCTCTTTGTCCCAACACGATGTCTCCCTCTCCATCTCTCTCCCACTCTCTCACACACACACTTTCTCCCTTCCCCTCGCTCTCTCCATATCCTTTCTTTCTCCATCTTTCTGTCCAACTCTCACTCTGTCCTTGCGTCACTCGCACATTTCGTCTCCGAATCTTTCCCCTGAGCCCTCTCTCTCTGCCCATCTCTCCGTTTCTCTCTACCTCTTTCTCTTTCCCTCTGATTGTCTTTGTCACCCTCTCTGTCTCTCCATCAATCTCTCTATCACTCTGAGTAAATTTCTCTCTATAAATCAAACAATCTATCTGACTGTCTATCTACCTACCTACCTATCTATCTATCTATCTATCTATCTATCTATCTATCTATCTATCTATCTATCTATCTATCTATCTATCTATCTATCTATCTATCTATCTATCTATCTATCTATCTATCTATCTATCTATCTATCTATCTATCTATCTATCTATCTATCTATCTATCTATCTATCTATCTATCTATCTATCTATCTATCTATCTATCTTTCTATCTATCTATCTATCTATCTATCTATCTATCTATCTATCTATCTATCTATCTATCTATCTATCTATCTATCTATCTATCTATCTATCTATCTATCTATCTATCTATCTATCTATCTATCTATCTATCTATCTATCTTTCTCTCTCTTTCTATCTCTTTCACTCGAAGTCCCTTTCCTCTGTGTGCCCAGATTTGTGGTCTTCCGTTCCTCTGTTTCTCGGCATAAATCTCTCTCTTTCATTCTGCCCCCTCTGCCTCTCTCTCTGCCTCTCCCTCTCTCTCCGCCCCCTTCATCTTTCTGTTTCCTCCTATCTCTGTTCCTCTCTTTCTTGATAAGACGAAAACTCAATCACTTTCGCATTTCAATTAACTTGTCAGATGTTGGACTTGGGTGGACGAAGTTAATAATAACACAAAACCAGGTTATACTGCAACAAGTTTATTTGGAAGCACAAGCCTTCAGAGCTCCGTTCTTTTATCATGTAGTTGTGGAGATTAAAGTCATACGCAGTGAACTTACATCCAAAGGAGTCCAGTGTCATGGAGATGTAATACATTAAATAATCTTGGATTAAAACTTTCATCTTCGAAACTGGGATATGCTGGTTTCTGTTATTTGATGTGTAAATCCCAGAACTTCTTTTAAATTCCGTTTTCAAGGTACCTCAGGTTTTCAAAAAATAGTTCTGACGTCTGTCTGTGCCCCAATGGTTTATCAGACTGACAAACACCCTGTACAGTTGTACGGAGCTTTTCATGGATTTATGCAGTTTGCGAGCAATATAAAATGTAATTCACTGAAAACAAATTTTTCCCATAATCTTATATGTGTGCGCATGTAGGAGAGATAGATTGAGTGTGCATGTGAGTTTGTGCGTGTGGATGTGAATGCATGTGACAGTGTGTGTATAGAGGTGTGCGTAAGCTTGGTTAAGTGTGTGAGTGTGATAAGGTGATTGGGAGAGGGTGCTTATGTTGATGTGACTGTGGGGCGTGTATGTACGTGGATATGAATGAGAGTTTGTGTATGAGGGAGGGTCTGTGTGTATGTGTGATTATGTAGGAATGTGTGTGTGTGTGCGCACGCGCGTGCGTGCCCGCGTGCGCGTGTTTCTTTTGAAAGCATTTTACCAACCTCAGGCTACATGTTCAAACCCATCTCTTATTGAACTGTCCCTGCATCATTCTGCAGCTCTTGTTTTCACAGAATTCGCTGAATATTAGTTTGTAAGATTCTGTGCTCAAAGTCGACTCTGTTAGCTTGCGATAACAGTTTTTCAAAGCTACCATTTTGCTAACCAATAGATTCACATTAATGCTGCATCAGACATGCTAATTATGACAATGCAGCCATATTTATGCCAAAACCCCGGCACTAATCCTGCCATGCTAATGCCACCTTGATCATGGGCTCCCTGAACATACTTGAAAATCTTAGAGCACAGCAATTAGAGCATAACAGCGCAGTACAGGGGGATGTTGCGCCGACCTGTGAAATCAATCTGGAGCTCATATGTGCTGCACAATTGAACTATGATACATACGTTGAACCCATGACGATTTAAATGCTCTTAATGCTGGCGAGTCTATTACTATTGCCGGCAGGGCGTTCCGTGCGACTACTAAGCTCTGAATAAAGAATGCACCTCTGAGATCAGTTATGAAGATGTGGGTGTACTGTACCTTTAAGAGAGTTAAACTCGAATAGAACTACCTGATACTTAACCAAGTGTTCTGACCAAGATATACTGTCGCATTAGTGTGCGGCACGGTGGCACAGCAGTTAGCACTGCTGTCTCTTAGCGCCAGAGACTCGGGTTCAATTCCCGCCTCAAGCGACTGACTGTGTGGAGTTTGCACGTTGTCTGCGTGGGCTTGCTCCGGTTTCCTCCCACAGTCCAAAGATGTGCAGGTAAGATGAATTGGCCATGCTAAATTGCCCGTAGTAGGTAAGGGGTAAATATGGGGTTATGGGTGGGTTGCGCTTCGGTGGGGGCTGGTTGGGCCGAAGAGCCTGTTTCCACACTGTAATGTAATCGAATCAAGCGACTAGATACATAGAGAAGACAAATTAAATTCGCATGCGGCCAATCGCATTAAAATTCACGTCAAGTTTTAATTTAGAGTATTAAAATCTTGAAAACCAATGACACAATCGCTTCTTTGAGTGGTTAAGACATGGGAACTTATTAACAATTTGGGGGGAGAACTGCCAAACCAACCTGCAGACCTCCCGCAGAATAGCCCTCTTAATGATCACTTCATAGAATGAAACAGAAGTACCTCAGGAGAAATGAAAACCGAGGAGGATACAGGAAAACATTTGACAATTGACTGTTTTTCAACACTTGAATGAATTTCAGGTAAATTGTAATCGTGTTTTTTTTATGGGATTCGTATTTTACAATGCAGAAAACTTCGATTCTCCTGATCCCTGGATGCTGCCTGACCTGCTGCGCTGTTCCAGCAACACATTTTCAGCTCTGATCTCCAGCATCTGCAGCCCTCACTTTCTCCTAGTATTTTACAATGGGAAGGTAAAAGATAGTTTGTAGGAAGAAGTTGTAAATAGCTGTCAATTAATTATTCTCGCTTATACTTGAATAAATAAAGTTGTTAATTTTTATTTTAGTTATTGGTCTCTCTAATTTTCATTGATTCATGCAAGGGATACACCTTGTCTGTGTTGCTGGTTTAAATTAAGCAGGAGGGTTTACCCCATGTCAAAATAGCTTGTGGGCTCGTCTTGGGATTTGAAATGGTTCAGACAGTTTCAAATAGATTTGTGGTACGAAAAAAGCCCAGCAGATTTAAACACTTGAAGGTTAGTCTCCTAGATGTTTATCTAAAACTTACGTGAGACATTTTGCTTAATTTTGGTGACTTGATGTTATTAAATTCAAATTGAGACAAATGGCTCTTAGAATTGCTAATGAGATTCTGGGATTTGAAATAAAATGGCCATACGTTTAGAATTAGCAATGCAATTAGATTTGGGTTTAACCAAGAATAATAGTAAAGCTGAAATTGTATGGGAATTATTCAGACACGTAGGTGTGCCAGAGAAACAGACAAGTGCAGGAGAGGCAGAAAAAATAAACAGCAATTGAGGGAAGTAGAGTTACAAGATAAACAAAGATAGAGAGAGGAAAAAAGAGAGAGAAGGAAGAGATAGACGGAGAGAAGATACGGAGAGAGAAAAGACAGGGAGTGAAGATGATTTGTTAAACACAGGGAAAGAGAAGAAAGAGCGAGAGAACGAGAGACAGGGAAGAGAAAGAGATAGACGGTTCTTAGCTGAGCAAAAAGGGAGAGATTGTACTGGAGAAGTTGCGACTGAGTCAGAAAAGTCATGTTAACAAGGTGGAGTTTAAAAGAGAAAGTAGTGATTTCCACAAATATATCAATCTCTGCCACATTTGATGCGAAAGATGATGAAGCCTTCTCCTTCTTTTGAAAAAATGGCTGGGCAGATGGAGTGGTCCGCGGATTTATGGGCAATGTTCGTTCAGACTAAATTGGTAGGCTCAGCGAATGAAGTGCTTGCCGTGCTGTCAGCTGAGGTGTGAAGAGATAATGAAGAGTTTAAACAGTCTACCTTAAGTGCTTATGATTTGGTACGAGAAGCATATGGACGGCGAGTTCAGAAACACAAAGAAAGAACAAGGTCAGATAACGCTGAGTTCTGAAGAATTAAACATTGACATTTTATCGACGGGTGCCTGCCTTAAAATAGATATAACCTTTGAAGCTCGAGGAGGGTGCATTCTGTTGGAAGTGTTTAAAAATTCGCTTCTAGGGATGATAAGATTTCACGTGGAAGAACAGAAATTTCAGGAAGTGATAAAGGCAGCACAATGAGCAAATGAGCATAAGACAAGCTTCTGGCCAGAATTCGTCCTGTGACGGATAGAAGTTGGGAGAAGGCGAGATCTCCATGAGGAAGCCAAGAGTAAAGAACAGTGGTAACATTATCCAGGGGTAAAAGAAGCCCAAGTGTCATAGGATGTGAAAGGAATCATGTGTTTCCATTGTGGGAAAATGGGACATATCAATCATAGTCTGGTCTTGAAAGAAAAACATTTCGGGTATATCTGTGGTAAATGAAGCTAACAGAGGCATTAATGAAGGAGTAAAGTAAATCGCAAGAAGAGGCGGGGAGCTGCCGGAGAAGTCACAAACTCGGCAGGTGCTGGGTATGGAGTTTGAATCTGATCTGCACAAGGAATTCGCCTATCTGGGTACAATGTATTCAGAAAGAATAGGGAGTAAGGACAATAAGTTATAATTCTGAAAGATACAGGAACTCACCAGTCGCTGAGAGCAAGGAATGAGCGAATATGCACTATTACTGATCCACTACCCGAGAGTGTGGTAACTTGGGGTATAGATGAACTGAATTCTTAAGTTCCCTTATGTAAGATCAGGTTGACGAACCAACTGAAGAGTGGGGAAGTAAGAGTGGGAGTAATTGACATAGTGTCAGTTCCAGGAATTCTGTTCGTTTTCGGGAAAATTTTGGCAGGATACAAGTTGGGAGTGATACTCCTTTTCGTGGAGAAGCCCAAGAAAGTCCAACAAACTGTGGAAGTAAACAGAAATATGCTGATATTTTCCAGGATTCTGTGGTAACCGCATCCAATTTTCATAAGTTAGAGCACAAAGTGAAAAAATAAAGAGAAAAATGAAGGCGTTGAGGTTTAGTTAGCGGATACCCTACTGGTACAGACAAAACCTAAACAGGCAACGCATCAGATAAAATTGATTCATCCTGAAAGTCTAAGTTAGTTGCAACAAAATGACAAGACGATAAAACATATATATGTGAATATATAGCTCGAAAAGGAGGCAGAGAATATTTTGGAGTGTTATTTTCTTCACGATATAATCCCAAGACAGAAATGGAAACCATAGAATTTTAGTGCAGAGGATAAATGGGCTGGAAAGCACCAGATTGTGTTGATGGCAGCATGCAGACGGGAAGCGTTGCCCGGAGCACATGAACTACGTGTAGCAGGTCACTTAGACTCAGGTTAAGTTACAAAAACATTGTTCTTGCCCTGGAATGCACAGGGATCTGGTTAGGTTTTAACACAGGCGATAATAAAACCAGCAATTTCGTTGCCAATTCCTGCATTTGAAGAAACTTTCACACGAGCTATAATTTATTGCATAGGTCCCCTCCTGAGAATAAAAATGAGGGAGCAGTAATTGTATCAGGTGAGTCTTGAGATTAGAGATTAGATATAGAATTTTGATTTCCTGAAGAAGGGCTTATGCCTGAAACGTCGATTCTCCTGTTTATTGGATGCTGCCTGACCTGCTGCGCTTTTCCAGCAACATATATTCAGCATAGAATTTTGATTAGTCTGGATCACCTTGACATAAGTAGGGAAGATGTGTTGGTTAGGCTAGAGGTTATTAAGGTGGACTAATCGCTGGGACCGGATGGTATCAATCCCAGGTTGCTGAGGGAGGCTAGATAGGAAATAACTGGGGCCCTGACCGAGATCTTTGTGGCATCCTTAAATTCAGGGAGGTGCTGGAGGACTGGAAAGATTCTCAGGTTTTCCCTTGTACAGGACGACTAGTAGGGATATTCCGGTTAACTGCAGACCAGTGAGCCTGACATCGGCGGTAGGAAAGTTGATGGAGAGGGTACTGAGGGACAGAATCTATTTACATTTAGAAAAAAAATGGCTTATCAGTGATAGGCAACATGGTTTTCAGCGGGGGAGATCGTGCCTTACCAACTTAATAGAGTTATTCGAGGAAGTTATCAAGTTGATAGATGAAGGGAGCGCTGTTGACGTCATGTACATGGACTTTAGTTAGGCGTTTGATAAGGTTCTCCATGGTAGACTAATGGAGAATGTGAAGTAATATGGTGTGCAGGGTGTTCTAGCTAGGTGGATAAAGAACTGGTTGAGCAACAGGAAACAGAGAGTAGCAGTTGAAGGGAGTTTCTCGAAATGCAGAAAGTTGACCAGTGGTGTTCCACTAGCGTCAGTGTTGGGGCCACTGTTGTTCGTAATATACATAAATGATCTGGAAGACGGCACTGTTGGTATGATCAGCAAGTTTGCAGATGACGTGAAGATTGGTCGAGTATCAGAAAGAATAGGGGACTATCCGGGAATATAGGGGAATATGGATAGACTGGAGATTTGAGTGGAAAAGTGGCAGATGAATTTCAGTGCAGACAAATGTGAGGTGACGCACTTAGGCAAGACTAATTCTTGAGTGAATTACACAATGAACGGAAGAGCCTTGGGAAAAGTTGATGGGCAGAGAGATCTAGGAATACAGGCCAATCGTACACTGAACGACACTGCACAGGTGGATAGAGTGGTCAAGAAGGCATATAGTATACTTGCCTTCATTGGACGGGGTATTGAGTATAACAGCTGGCAATTGTAGAAATTGTACAAGGCATTGGTTCAGTCGCATTTAGAATACTGTGTACAGTTCTGGTCACCACATTACCAAGAGGATGTGGACGCTTTGGCAAGGGCGCAGTGAATGTTTGCAACGATGTTGCCTAGTATGGAAGATGCTGGCAATGAAGAGATTTTGAGTACGTTAGGTTTATTTTCATTACAAAAAATGAGATTTTGGGGGAGCCTGATTGAGGTTTACAAAACCATGAAGGGTATAGACAGTGTGGATAGAAACAAGCTTTTTCCAAGGGTGAAGGATTCAATAAGAGAATTCACGCTTTCAAGGTGAGAAGTGGAATGTTTAAGGGGGATACATGCGGCAAGAGTGTGGTGGGCATTTGGAACGCGTTGCGAGCAGAGGTGGTAGAGGCAGGATGGTAGATTCACTGAGGACGTGTCTGGACAGGTGCATGAGTAGATGGGGAGCAGAGTGATACAGATGCTTAAAAATTGTCCGACAGATTTGGACAGCATATTTGGATCGCCTCAGGCTCGAGGGGCCGAAAGGCCTGTTCCTGGGACGATAATTCTGTTTGTTCTCTTTGTTCTTTGTTAAATACAATGGATGTGTCTGCCAGATTTCCGGAGGCAATTACATTGTGGTGTATCAAGGCAAGAAAAAGGTCGTACAGGAGTTAACAGCTTTCTGCACACGGTATGGGGAACACAGAGAGATTCAATCGGACCAAATGTCAACTTTTACTGCACTGTTGTTTAAAGAGGTTGTGGATAGTTTACTAATAGAGCACTATAAATCCAGTGCGCATTATCCTGAATCCCAGGGAGCATTAGAAAGGTGGCATTAAGCTTTGAAGACCATGTTGACAGCATTCTGTCAGGATTGTCCGAATGATTGAGATAAAGGTATCCCGTTCACGGTATTTGCTATTAGATATGCCTCACGTTACTCTCCCCAGTTCACTGCGTTCGAGTGAATATTCGTTCATGAAGTGATAGGCCATTTGACATTAATTAAGGAAAAAGGTGACAGGATCAAAGCCGGAGATCTCACAATTAGATTGTTTATCGAAGGTGAGGGTGGAATTAAATCGAGTAGGTGAATGAGTTAAGCACCAACTAAAAAGGTCAATGTATAGAATGATGCATGGAGCATATAAAAGCTGTGAGATTCTGACGTTTTCCAGAGGGATGACATGTGAGCATTGTAACCAGTGAAAGGAGATCCTTTCAAAGCCAAATTTAGTGGTCTCTATCAAAGTGAGAAAAAGTTGATTCAGGTGATCTATCTGAACCATTTGCTGGATTTAAGTAGCCTGATGACCTCTGACAGACCTGCACCGCTTTAATAATGACCATTACTATCTAAAACCCAGTCCACAACCTCCTTGTGACCAATCACCATCAATCCCAATACCCTGAAAGGATTATTACGTCACTGAGTCTAACCCGTCTGTGTTCGTGATGTAAATTATAGAACCCATGTGGGACAGTTTGCCGTTGATTAATTTATTTGTTACTGAGTTTCAGTGCTCGGACGAATTCAGCATTTTGAACATTGAATTTATTTCTCTATTAGGGTGACGGGATATATCACCACATTCTTCGATTATCTTCTGGACATTGCCTTGGCCACAGCATCGACTCTAGTCTTTGTGCTGCAATTCACGAGCTGTCGAATGAACCCGATCTCATGGGCTTTTGAAGGCAATTGAGCTATCAATTGAGCTATCAAGATGCCCTATTTGGTCACGTGTAGCGATTACAGTTAAACATTGCCCAAAACAATATCGATTTGCCAGGAAAAATACAAACACTAAAATAATAAAATAATTTCGTTCGGCGCTCCATCGCAGGCTCTTCCGAACTCTCCCCATTTCTTTGAGCCTGGAGTCTCCAGAGGGTTCTGCAGCTCATTGAAATGTGTCTGACGGTGAAAACGTTGACCTGCAGATTCAGCGGTGTTAGAAACAAAATTCAATAAAATTTAGACGAGACCACCAAAGCTGGAAACAAGACAATTTATTCCACGATCTTGCAAGAAAGGATCCCCAACTACATAGAGCAATTGAAGTGATGATTATTCAAACTATTACACTGTTATACTTTTGAGCTACGTGAGGTCACCTCTTCCGATCCCTACATTACCTAATCTTTTTTACTATTTCGCCTCTGCCCATCTATGCTCCACGCTCATTGCCCCCATCTTTCCAAGTTGGCAATTTTACCCCTTGCACGTGCTGTCATAAGGCTAAACTCTTATCTCGATGTTCCCTTTGTAACTTCTTTCATTGTCCATTGGTACATTCCATTCTTGTACATACATCTTAACAATGTATCTTTCTCGTGCTTCGCTTCTATGTTTCAGTAATCTTAGCTTTTTGCTGGAACAGTTGTTTTAAACATTATTGTAAAAGGAATTTTTTTTAAATAAATCTACATTACAGTTAGTGCTTAATTATCCATAATTATGTACTGAAAAGTATAGACACGCTTCCTTAAATACCTGTATGTTTTTTCTATATCTGCAAAATCAACACTTTCTCCCCCATTTCTCACAGCTGAAATAGAACATATCGTGTGAGAATGTAATAAAGATAATATATCCACGTAGATTTCACAGGGAGAGACAGACAGTGATAATGCACTTACACAGCGCTAACTGATATGCTGTTTGTGGTACAACTTTTTCCGTATGTTCCGCATTCAAAACTCCTGGAAAAAATGTTGTATGAGACTACACAAACACTACAGTTACCTGGACTCTGTCCCTTAAACAGTGTGAGGGCAGGGATAACACGAATTTGAATAAAGTGTAAAGCTTGTCTATGTTCCCCAAGTATATTATAAATATTTGATTATTCTGATGGTTTCTGTACTATTGGTGATGCCATAGGCAATGCATCAGCTGTGCCAGTGAGTGTCGGCACGTGGACTGCGTTAATGCGTTTGGCACTGCAGAAATCCCAAAGTAGGTTTGCCGGAGAGAATACTACAGGAATGTGCAAATTACAGAAAAGTTCTTCTCTGAGTTTTGCAGCTCCTGAGCAAGACCAGATGTTGTGGCTGTAAACTTCTGAAATTCTGTTTAGTAAATTGACTGTGGCCAAAAATGGACATGTTAAAACCTACAATCCTAGTTAGCTTAATGGATCATACATCTGGTATGTCCCGTCTATGCACGTGTTTGATCGTTACTAAAACAACTTTGCACGAGGCTGTTGCTTTTGATTGAAGAGCAGAACACAAGTTAATGACATGAAAGGACGAAAATAACAAACGATTTGCAGAGAAAAGAAAATTTAAAAGACATGAATGTGAATGTCAAATTAAAACGTCAACCTTTATTTTCTGAAACACTATCTAACACAGATACTCAAGGCCAAATGAAGCACATCCCCATCTCAGGTATTTGCAATCTTTGCAATCTCTACTGTTCAGCTTCTTTATTTCAGTCGTAAAGAGGTTTTTGTTGTTCATTCACGATTCCGTTCTTTGTAACGTCAAACTGTCTGGCAATTTGAACCTCTCCTCTCTCAACAATTTATTTTTTTAAGTCTCCTGAATACCCGGCTGCACAGACGAGAATCCAGATTAAATGGAAAGATTAGTTCTAATCTCTGATTTTTAAAAAAATCACATGTACCTCTGTATTATATACTATCTGTGTTTTCCTTGAAAATATTCCATGTTTTGGCCTCAACCGTTTTCAGTGACGGAAAAATCAACAGACTCATTCTACTGCTTGACTAATGACATATCTCCTCTTCCCGTCGAGTCCCGTCTCCTTGGTCTATAGTCCCCTGGTTTTGGCCTCGCTCCAGTCATCGGGAACATCCTTCCTGAGTTAACACTGTCTCGTTCTGTTCCACGTTTCGAGCCTTCTACAGCATTCCACAGCCCCATTCACTTCCTTGTCAGCCCAATCGATATTGTGCAAACCGTTCCTATCTGTCTTCAGACGTCAGTCCTGCCAGCCAAGGAATCAGACTAGGAAGACACAATCACAGAAACTGCCAGAAAAACATAGTTTACGTGGCAGCATCTGTGGAGACAAATCAGGGCGTACGGTTCAGAACAGAATTCTGTAGAAAGATGACTGGTCACGAAAATGTAGCTCTGATTATTCATCACAGATGCTGCCAGATCTGCTCGGTTTTTCCAGCAATTTCTGTTTTCTCGGATTTATAACAGCCGAGGATCTTCTGATTTTTTTTTCAGGCTGTTGAGCTATCCTTGTAATCCCTTTATGGTCAGTCCATCCTTCCACTCATAATGAAGAACGAGAACTGCATACAGCATTCTCGCTGTACTTCCACAAAGGCCCAATTCTCTTACCCAAATCATGTTTTTCTTGTGATGAATTGCATCCCAGCGTCTGCTTTCCTCGCTAATTAAGATGCTTCCTTACAGCGACTGGTGAAGATTACACTGAAACATTGTACTCTTCTTTCCATTCTATAATGATTCAGATAATAATCTGGTTGTTCTTGCTCATAAATTGTAGTAGCCTTACGTTGGTCCCCATTAAAATACATTTGCCATGCAATTGCCCGGTCGTTCAACTTGTCCAACTGCCACAGAATCTTCTCTGTCTCCGCCATATATTTCACTCACTCACCAAGTCTTTTGCCGTCAGCAAATATTCAGATGTTATATTTTCATCCCGAATCTCAATCTCTAATATTTATTGTGAATACCTAGAGTCAAAACACTGATCGCTGTGTTACTCATTGGTCACTCAGGAAGTGATATATTTCTTCCGAAATTTGTTCAATGTCCGCCACGCAATTGTCCATTCATGTAGCTGCTCTACCCAAAATCCCATGTGGGCACTCACTCTTATCAGAAGCCAACAAACACCCCTAAATACGCACCAACTCTATCGAACACCACCTCGCTGAAAGTTCAACCCTCTGGAAATTTTCCTCCCTGCATTGTGGAATTGATCATGATTCCAGGAGCTTTATGTCCATGAGTGTACACCACGCGTCACTGAGTGCATTTCCAAGTACGGACAGAATGTTGTGCAGAACAGGATTGAGGTCCAATGGTGTGTTGCATTCAGTGTTCAAATTGATTCATTAGTTTAACAATTAGAATAAATTTGGAAAACCACCAGATTTATAAACTATTACCTCATCGTAGCTTCGGAAACACCAGCGTTTGTGTTTCAACTCACTGCTGTAGCATGAAGTCAAATTCTGAGCGAAATTCCACTACCATGATCATCAATTCGGTCAAGTCTAGAGAAAACCACAAAAAACTGTCGATAACAGGATTAAATTGATTGAAAAAGGGATCAGTAAAATAATAGATTTTTGTGTCTCCTATTTCACTATCTTTGGTACACTGTCCTTTGTCTTGAGCCCAGAATCCCCCTCGGGTTCTCCTGCTTACGAAAACTATCTTGACAGTGAAAATGGTGAGCCACAAAATTCGTACAAATACGACATAGGGTGTTAGAATGTAATGAGCAACTTCAATTGTGATCCATAACGTGAAATAAACTTCATCTAACTCTTCTCCACAAAACATGTTATCATGCATAAAACATTAATTAATATTGTACATAAAAGGTCAGATTATGTATCTTGAAAAGGTCAATACATTCACTGTTCTCAGATCAACAACCATTTTTTTCTCACTACAATAAATATTTTCCACCTTCTGATAACCTGTGGCAACAAAATGTTCAAATTTGAACCAGTTGGAGCAGTTGGCGACTGTAACATTCAGACTGTGAATGTTAAACATATCCATATCCTCTGGCGAAATGATGTGTTCCATGTAAAGAATACGGACAAGTCTGAATGTCAGGTTGAGGACCACCACCTGTAAATCTGCCCTTGTTGCAGCTATACGGTAGCGCATAATACATATGTACAGATCACATTTTCCACGGGAGAGGATCCAAATCATTATCATTTTCACCAAGAAAGCAAATATGGGTATTCCACAGCTAATGTATACAGTAATCTGATGAATGGCTTATGCTTGACACGTCGACTCTCCTGCTCCTCGGATGCTGCTTGACCTGCTGAGCTTTCTCAGCACAACACTTTTTTCAATGTACACATACACACACAAACGCACACACACCCACACACACACTCACACAATCAAACACACACACACATATTTGAGTTAAAACGGAAGTGCCAATTCATTTGGTGTCTCTTGTTTAAGATCTTGCATCCCACATCAAATGGCAAAGTGGAAGGCCCGATATCACAGAGACTGCAGTGATTAATAAAGGCAGCTTCAAAGTTTGTGCGCACATTTGTAGCTCTGGTGCTCGTTGCTGTGGTTCTGTTCGCCGAGCTGGAAGTTTTTGTTGCAAACGTTTCGTCCCCTGGCTAGGCGACATCAACAGTGCTTGGGGGCCTCCTGCGAAGCGCTTCTTCGGTGTTTCCTCCGGTGTTTATAGTGGTCTGTCCCTGCCGCTTCCGGTTGTCAGTTTCAGCTGTCCGCTGTAGTGGTTGGTATACGGGGTCCAGGTCGATGAAATACTTCCTTTCGTTGCAAATCATTTCAACGAAAAAAAAAGCATTTAGTTTTCCGAACGCGCATACTCGACTTAACCATTTGCTCTGATATTCAAAATTAAGCACAATGTCCGGACGCATGCAATTTCAATCGCAATGTCACCAGCTCAGCTGCAGCTTGTCATGTTGACAAATATCGTCTGGAGAAACGTACCTTCAACGATCGCTCACTGTTCTACTGGATACTCACAGACTTTTGGAGTCAGGGTTATGTGCTGCTGATAAACTGCTACGAACCTTATGCCAAATGCATTTGAATTGTAATCGAACAGTGGGATTTTTTCTGCTCCCGAACGACGCAGTTGCATTGGTGTCAGCAACAGCTCAGAAGCCAATTGCACGTTTTCCTCAATCACTCACGTTGCTCATGCAATCTTCGTTTGACAGCATATTTAGCAAGTTATCACGCCTTCCTGCAGCGTTCGTCAGTGACAGATCAGATGCTAAGATGATTGCTTCAGACAGCATGCTACATCCTACATTTGAAAATGGAACAGTTGCAAACGTTTCCAGGCTGAACACTCACTCACTATTTTGCCTGGCGCGTCAGAGGCTGGGAGCGGATCTTATGGAGGCTTTTCAATCATGAGGGGCATGTATCGGGTAAATAGACAAGTTTCTTTCGCTCAAGTGTGGCAGTGCAGAACTAGAGGGTATAAACCAGGTGTGGGAGGGCGAGAATTGGAAAGGCAGTGATGGGCAATGGCTGCGCGCAGAGGGTGGTGTGATTGTGGAATAAGTTGCCAGACAAGCAGGTGATGAATGGTATAATTCCAATACTTTTAAGGAATCTTAACGTGTATTTGAATAGGAAGGGTTTGGAGAGACATGGGTCAAGTGCATGCAATCGCGGTTGGATCAATTGAAGATATCTGTTTGGAATGGACGAGTTCGGCCGAAGACTGTGCTTTCAGTGCTGTCCATATCTAATGAGCTCTATGATAGTGCAGCTGAAATGATAAAAAAGATAAATAAATTCAATGAAGAAAATTGTCTCAAGTTGTTGAATTCAAAAAACTTCAGGTAATGTTATTTCAATTATTTTATTTATCTTTTTTATTTGTGATTTTTTCATTGTTCTGTAACTCTTATTTCTTGATTGTCTCTCTTTCTCTCGCTCCCCACACCATCAATATCTTTTTCCTTTCCACTTCCCGCTTTGCTACCCTTCTCCCCTGTTTTCCATTTTGTCTCAGGTTCACCCACCCCCCACATATTTTGTCACAGAGCACTGGCTACAACCTGCGTCATTCACGGCTCCTAATCTCCCTTAGATCTCTCCATGCACTCTCATTATCACCTTTGCATCTGGAGCCCTGACTCACCATCTCGAAGCCTGGTGTAAACAGCTCCCTAATTCTCCCCCTTTTTTTATCTTTAACAAATGATCAGTTAGAATCGAAACGTCAGCTCTTTTCTCTCCTTGCAGATGGTGCCAGAACTGCTGAGACTTTCCAACATTCTCTCTTTTGGTTTCCGATTCCAGCACCCGCAGTAATTTCATTTTATTAATGGCTCTATGATATTGCTGGTGTCATGATAACTCCAGCTTCGATGCATGAGAGGTGTGCAAGCGAATGAATTCCCTCTGGAAGTCGCGTGACAAGTATTAACAGAGATCAAGGAAAATAACATGAACGAATCTTTGATTTGAATTGAAGCCTGAACTCTGGTTCTGCTCCGAGACTGTGCCAGGTCTGCTTAATACTGCATATATTTCATGCTTTGCATTTGTTTGTGAAAACAATTGAGACTGATTGATTTGCTGCAGACAACATCCAGCAGTCATCATGGGTACGGCGATCAAGTCGTGCGTCTATCCCTGTCAAATGTTTTATTGCGCAGGTGAGGCTTCCTGTTTCGTGGTTTGGTGGAGCACGTTGTTTGGAAAAATAGCAACGCAGCTGAGATCCGGCATGGGACCAGCGGGTTGATGTTCCATGACAGCGATGGTCGCCTTTCGATTGAAGACACATCTCAACCGACCATGTGACAAGTTCTTGCAGACGGTGAAAGTAAAAGCCACGGCGAACACTGACACAGACCTGCTAACGACGGAAGCGCCTCACATGGTCAGTGCCGGGATTGAACGGACGACCTTGGCGTTATTAGCACCACGCTCTAACCAGCTGAGCTAACCGACCAACGGAGTCCAGTCGCGAAAGCAAATGCCTATATTCCCGGGGCTCACAACCGCGGCGGCTGTTCATTTTCTGCTTCATGTCGATCGCACGATCGTCTGAAATACTTCCTTTCGTTGCAAATCTTTTCAACGAAAAAAAAGCATTTAGTTTTCCGAACGCGCATACTCGACTTAACCATTTGCTCTGATATTCAAAATTAAGCACAATGTCCGGACGCATGCAATTTCAATCGCAATGCCACCAGCTCAGCTGCAGCTTGTCATGTTGACAAATATCGTCTGGAGAAACGTACCTTCAACGATCGCTCACTGTTCTACTGGATACTCACAGACTTTTGGAGTCAGGGTTATGTGCTGCTGATAAACTGCTACGAACCTTATGCCAAATGCATTTGAATTGTAATCGAACAGTGGGATTTTTTCTGCTCCCGAACGACGCAGTTGCTTTGGTTTCAGCAACAGCTCAGAAGCCAATTGCACGTTTTCCTCAATCACTCACGTTGCTCATGCAATCTTCGTTTGACAGCATATTTAGCAAGTTATCACGCCTTCCTGCAGCGTTCGTCAGTGACAGATCAGATGCTAAGATGATTGCTTCAGACAGCATGCTACATCCTACATTTGAAAATGGAACAGTTGCAAACGTTTCCAGGCTGAACACTCACTCACTATTTTGCCTGGCGCGTCAGAGGCTGGGAGCGGATCTTATGGAGGCTTTTCAATCATGAGGGGCATGTATCGGGTAAATAGACAAGTTTCTTTCGCTCAAGTGTGGCAGTGCAGAACTAGAGGGTATAAACCAGGTGTGGGAGGGCGAGAATTGGAAAGGCAGTGATGGGCAATGGCTGCGCGCAGAGGGTGGTGTGATTGTGGAATAAGTTGCCAGACAAGCAGGTGATGAATGGTATAATTCCAATACTTTTAAGGAATCTTAACGTGTATTTGAATAGGAAGGGTTTGGAGAGACATGGGTCAAGTGCATGCAATCGCGGTTGGATCAATTGAAGATATCTGTTTGGAATGGACGAGTTCGGCCGAAGACTGTGCTTTCAGTGCTGTCCATATCTAATGAGCTCTATGATAGTGCAGCTGAAATGATAAAAAAGATAAATAAATTCAATGAAGAAAATTGTCTCAAGTTGTTGAATTCAAAAAACTTCAGGTAATGTTATTTCAATTATTTTATTTATCTTTTTTATTTGTGATTTTTTCATTGTTCTGTAACTCTTATTTCTTGATTGTCTCTCTTTCTCTCTCTCCCCACACCATCAATATCTTTTTCCTTTCCACTTCCCGCTTTGCTACCCTTCTCCCCTGTTTTCCATTTTGTCTCAGGTTCACCCACCCCCCACATATTTTGTCACAGAGCACTGGCTACAACCTGCGTCATTCACGGCTCCTAATCTCCCTTAGATCTCTCCATGCACTCTCATTATCACCTTTGCATCTGGAGCCCTGACTCACCATCTCGAAGCCTGGTGTAAACAGCTCCCTAATTCTCCCCCTTTTTTTATCTTTAACAAATGATCAGTTAGAATCGAAACGTCAGCTCTTTTCTCTCCTTGCAGATGATGCCAGAACTGCTGAGACTTTCCAGCATTCTCTCTTTTGGTTTCCGATTCCAGCACCCGCAGTAATTTCATTTTATTAATGGCTCTATGATATTGCTGGTGTCATGATAACTCCAGCTTCGATGCATGAGAGGTGTGCAAGCGAATGAATTCCCTCTGGAAGTCGCGTGACAAGTATTAACAGAGATCAAGGAAAATAACATGAACGAATCTTTGATTTGAATTGAAGCCTGAACTCTGGTTCTGCTCCGAGACTGTGCCAGGTCTGCTTAATACTGCATATATTTCATGCTTTGCATTTGTTTGTGAAAACAATTGAGACTGATTGATTTGCTGCAGACAACATCCAGCAGTCATCATGGGTACGGCGATCAAGTCGTGCGTCTATCCCTGTCAAATGTTTTATTGCGCAGGTGAGGCTTCCTGTTTCGTGGTTTGGTGGAGCACGTTGTTTGGAAAAATAGCAACGCAGCTGAGATCCGGCATGGGACCAGCGGGTTGATGTTCCATGACAGCGATGGTCGCCTTTCGAATGAATACACATCTCAACCGACCATGTGACAAGTTCTTGCAGACGGTGAAAGTAAAAGCCACGGCGAACACTGACACAGACCTGTTAACGACGGAAGCGCCTCACATGGCGAGTGCGGGGATTGAACCCACGACCTTGGCGTTATTAGCACCACGCTCTAACCAGCTGAGCTAACCGACCAACGGAGTCCAGTCGCGAAAGCAAATGCCTATATTCCCGGTGCTCACAACCGCGGCGGCTGTTCATTTTCTGCTTCATGTCGATCGCACGATCGTCTGAAATACTTCCTTTCGTTGCAAATCTTTTCAACGAAAAAAAAGCATTTAGTTTTCCGAACGCGCATACTCGACTTAACCATTTGCTCTGATATTCAAAATTAAGCACAATGTCCGGACGCATACAATTTCAATCGCAATGCCACCAGCTCAGCTGCAGCTTCTCATGTTGACAAATATCGTCTGGAGAAACGTACCTTCAACGATCGCTCACTGTTCTACTGGATACTCACAGACTTTTGGAGTCAGGGTTATGTGCTGCTGATAAACTGCTACGAACCTTATGCCAAATGCATTTGAATTGTAATCGAACAGTGGGATTTTTTCTGCTCCCGAACGACGCAGTTGCTTTGGTGTCAGCAACAGCTCAGAAGCCAATTGCACGTTTTCCTCAATCACTCACGTTGCTCATGCAATCTTCGTTTGACAGCATATTTAGCAAGTTATCACGCCTTCCTGCAGCGTTCGTCAGTGACAGATCAGAATACTAAGATGATTGCTTCAGACAGCATGCTACATCCTACATTTGAAAATGGAACAGTTGCAAACGTTTCCAGGCTGAACACTCACTCACTATTTTGCCTGGCGCGTCAGAGGCTGGGAGCGGATCTTATGGAGGCTTTTCAATCATGAGGGGCATGTATCGGGTAAATAGACAAGTTTCTTTCGCTCAAGTGTGGCAGTGCAGAACTAGAGGGTATAAACCAGGTGTGGGAGGGCGAGAATTGGAAAGGCAGTGATGGGCAATGGCTGCGCGCAGAGGGTGGTGTGATTGTGGAATAAGTTGCCAGACAAGCAGGTGATGAATGGTATAATTCCAATACTTTTAAGGAATCTTAACGTGTATTTGAATAGGAAGGGTTTGGAGAGACATGGGTCAAGTGCATGCAATCGCGGTTGGATCAATTGAAGATATCTGTTTGGAATGGACGAGTTCGGCCGAAGACTGTGCTTTCAGTGCTGTCCCTATCTAATGAGCTCTATGATAGTGCAGCTGAAATGATAAAAAAGATAAATAAATTCAATGAAGAAAATTGTCTCAAGTTGTTGAATTCAAAAAACTTCAGGTAATGTTATTTCAATTATTTTATTTATCTTTTTTATTTGTGATTTTTTCATTGTTCTGTAACTCTTATTTCTTGATTGTCTCTCTTTCTCTCGCTCCCCACACCATCAATATCTTTTTCCTTTCCACTTCCCGCTTTGCTACCCTTCTCCCCTGTTTTCCATTTTGTCTCAGGTTCACCCACCCCCCACATATTTTGTCACAGAGCACTGGCTACAACCTGCGTCATTCACGGCTCCTAATCTCCCTTAGATCTCTCCATGCACTCTCATTATCACCTTTGCATCTGGAGCCCTGACTCACCATCTCGAAGCCTGGTGTAAACAGCTCCCTAATTCTCCCCCTTTTTTTATCTTTAACAAATGATCAGTTAGAATCGAAACGTCAACTCTTTTCTCTCCTTGCAGATGATGCCAGAACTGCTGAGACTTTCCAGCATTCTCTCTTTTGGTTTCCGATTCCAGCACCCGCAGTAATTTCATTTTATTAATGGCTCTATGATATTGCTGGTGTCATGATAACTCCAGCTTCGATGCATGAGAGGTGTGCAAGCGAATGAATTCCCTCTGGAAGTCGCGTGACAAGTATTAACAGAGATCAAGGAAAATAACATGAACGAATCTTTGATTTGAATTGAAGCCTGAACTCTGGTTCTGCTCCGAGACTGTGCCAGGTCTGCTTAATACTGCATATATTTCATGCTTTGCATTTGTTTGTGAAAACAATTGAGACTGATTGATTTGCTGCAGACAACATCCAGCAGTCATCATGGTTACGGCGATCAAGTCGTGCGTCTATCCCTGTCAAATGTTTTATTGCGCAGGTGAGGCTTCCTGTTTCGTGGTTTGGTGGAGCACGTTGTTTGGAAAAATAGCAACGCAGCTGAGATCCGGCATGGGACCAGCGGGTTGACGTTCCATGACAGCGATGGTCGCCTTTCGAATGAATACACATCTCAACCGACCATGTGACAAGTTCTTGCAGACGGTGAAAGTAAAAGCCACGGCGAACACTGACACAGACCTGTTAACAACGGGAGCGCCTCACATGGTCAGTGCGGGGATTGAACCCACGACCTTGGCGTTATTAGCACCACGCTCTAACCAGCTGAGCTAACCGACCAACGGAGTCCAGTCGCGAAAGCAAATGCCTATATTCCCGGTGCTCACAACCGCGGCGGCTGTTCATTTTCTGCTTCATGTCGATCGCACGATCGTCTGAAATACTTCCTTTCGTTGCAAATCTTTTCAACGAAAAAAAAGCATTTAGTTTTCCGAACGCGCCTACTCGACTTAACCATTTGCTCTGATATTCAAAATTAAGCACAATGTCCGGACGCATGCAATTTCAATCGCAATGCCACCAGCTCAGCTGCAGCTTGTCATGTTGACAAATATCGTCTGGAGAAACGTACCTTCAACGATCGCTCACTGTTCTACTGGATACTCACAGACTTTTGGAGTCAGGGTTATGTGCTGCTGATAAACTGCTACGAACCTTATGCCAAATGCATTTGATTTGTAATCGAACAGTGTGATTTTTTCTGCTCCCGAACGACCCAGTTGCTTTGGTGTCAGCAACAGCTCAGAAGCCAATTTTCCTCAATCACTCACGTTGCTCATGCAATCTTCGTTTGACAGCATATTTAGCAAGTTATCACGCCTTCCTGCAGCGTTCGTCAGTGACAGATCAGATGCTAAGATGATTGCTTCAGACAGCATGCTACATCCTACATTTGAAAATGGAACAGTTGCAAACGTTTCCAGGCTGAACACTCACTCACTATTTTGCCTGGCGCGTCAGAGGCTGGGAGCGGATCTTATGGAGGCTTTTCAATCATGAGGGGCATGTATCGGGTAAATAGACAAGTTTCTTTCGCTCAAGTGTGGCAGTGCAGAACTAGAGGGTATAAACCAGGTGTGGGAGGGCGAGAATTGGAAAGGCAGTGATGGGCAATGGCTGCGCGCAGAGGGTGGTGTGATTGTGGAATAAGTTGCCAGACAAGCAGGTGATGAATGGTATAATTCCAATACTTTTAAGGAATCTTAACGTGTATTTGAATAGGAAGGGTTTGGAGAGACATGGGTCAAGTGCATGCAATCGCGGTTGGATCAATTGAAGATATCTGTTTGGAATGGACGAGTTCGGCCGAAGACTGTGCTTTCAGTGCTGTCCATATCTAATGAGCTCTATGATAGTGCAGCTGAAATGATAAAAAAGATAAATAAATTCAATGAAGAAAATTGTCTCAAGTTGTTGAATTCAAAAAACTTCAGGTAATGTTATTTATCTTTTTTATTTGTGATTTTTTCATTGTTCTGTAACTCTTATTTCTTGATTGTCTCTCTTTCTCTCGCTCCCCACACCATCAATATCTTTTTCCTTTCCACTTCCCGCTTTGCTACCCTTCTCCCCTGTTTTCCATTTTGTCTCAGGTTCACCCATCCCCCACATATTTTGTCACATAGCACTGGCTACAACTTGCGTCATTCACGGCTCCTAATCTCCCTTAGATCTCTCCATGCACTCTCATTATCACCTTTGCATCTGGAGCCCTTACTCACCATCTCTCAGCCTGGTGTAAACAGCTCCCTAATTCTCCCCCTTTTTTATCTTTAACAAATGATCAGTTAGAATCGAAACGTCAGCTCTTTTCTCTCCTTGCAGATGGTGCCAGAACTGCTGAGACTTTCCAGCATTCTCTCTTTTGGTTTCCGATTCCAGCACCCGCAGTAATTTCATTCTATTAATGGCTCTATGATATTGCTGGTGTCATGATAACTCCAGCTTCGATGCATGAGAGGTGTGCAAGCGAATGAATTCCCTCTGGAAGTCGCGTGACAAGTATTAACAGAGATCAAGGAAAATAACATGAACGAATCTTTGATTTGAATTGAAGCCTGAACTCTGGTTCTGCTCCGAGACTGTGCCAGGTCTGCTTAATACTGCATATATTTCATGCTTTGCATTTGTTTGTGAAAACAATTGAGACTGATTGATTTGCTGCAGACAACATCCAGCAGTCATCATGGGTACGGCGATCAAGTCGTGCGTCTATCCCTGTCAAATGTTTTATTGCGCAGGTGAGGCTTCCTGTTTCGTGGTTTGGTGGAGCACGTTGTTTGGAAAAATAGCAACGCAGCTGAGATCCGGCATGGGACCAGCGGGTTGATGTTCCATGACAGCGATGGTCGCCTTTCGAATGAATACACATCTCAACCGACCATGTGACAAGTTCTTGTAGACGGTGAAAGTAAAAGCCACGGCGAACACAGACACAGACCTGCTAACGACGGAAGCGCCTCACATGGTCAGTGCGGGGATTGAACCCACGACCTTGGCGTTATTAGCACCACGCTCTAACCAGCGGAGCTAACCGACCAACCCAGTCAAGTCGCGAAAGCAAATGCCTATATTCCCGGTGCTCACAACCGCGGCGGCTGTTCATTTTCTGCTTCATGTCGATCGCACGATCGTCTGAAATACTTCCTTTCGTTGCAAAGCTTTTCAACGAAAAAAAAGCATTTAGTTTTCCGAACGCGCCTACTCGACTTAACCATTTGCTCTGATATTCAAAATTAAGCACAATGTCCGGACGCATGCAATTTCAATCGCAATGCCACCAGCTCAGCTGCAGCTTGTCATGTTGACAAATATCGTCTGGAGAAACGTACCTTCAACGATCGCTCACTGTTCTACTGGATACTCACAGACTTTTGGAGTCAGGGTTATGTGCTGCTGATAAACTGCTACGAACCTTATGCCAAATGCATTTGAATTGTAATCGAACAGTGGGATTTTTTCTGCTCCCGAACGACGCAGTTGCTTTGGTGTCAGCAACAGCTCAGAAGCCAATTGCACGTTTTCCTCAATCACTTACGTTGCTCATGCAATCTTCGTTTGACAGCATATTTAGCAAGTTATCACGCCTTCCTGCAGCGTTCGTCAGTGACAGATCAGATGCTAAGATGATTGCTTCAGACAGCATGCTACATCCTACATTTGAAAATGGAACAGTTGCAAACGTTTCCAGGCTGAACACTCACTCACTATTTTGCCTGGCGCGTCAGAGGCTGGGAGCGGATCTTATGGAGGCTTTTCAATCATGAGGGGCATGTATCGGGTAAATAGATAAGTTTCTTTCGCTCAAGTGTGGCAGTGCAGAACTAGAGGGTATAAACCAGGTGTGGGAGGGCGAGAATTGAAAGGCAGTGATGGGCAATGGCTGCGCGCAGAGGGTGGTGTGTTTGTGGAATAAGTTGCCAGACAAGCAGGTGATGGATGGTATAATTCCAATACTTTTAAGGAATCATAACGTGTACTTGAATAGGAAGAGTTTGGAGAGACATGGGTCAAGTGCATGCAATCGCGGTTGGATCAATTGAAGATATCTGTTTGGAATGGACGAGTTCGGCCGAAGACTGTGCTTTCAGTGCTGTCCATATCTAATGAGCTCTATGATAGTGCAGCTGAAATGATAAAAAAAGATAGATAAATTCAATGAAGAAAATTGTCTCAAGTTGTTGAATTCAAAAAACTTCAGGTAATGTTATTTCAATTATTTTATTTATCTTTTTTATTTGTGATTTTTTCATTGTTCTGTAACTCTTATTTCTTGATTGTCTCTCTTTCTCTCGCTCCCCACACCATCAATATCTTTTTCCTTTCCACTTCCCGCTTTGCTACCCTTCTCCCCTGTTTTCCATTTTGTCTCAGGTTCACCCACCCCCCACATATTTTGTCACATAGCACTGGCTACAACCTGCGTCATTCACGGCTCCTAATCTCCCTTAGATCTCTCCATGCACTCTCATTATCACCTTTGCATCTGGAGCCCTGACTCACCATCTCTCAGCCTGGTGTAAACAGCTCCCTAATTCTCCCCCTTTTTTATCTTTAACAAATGATCAGTTAGAATCGAAACGTCAGCTCTTTTCTCTCCTTGCAGATGGTGCCAGAACTGCTGAGACTTTCCAGCATTCTCTCTTTTGGTTTCCGATTCCAGCACCCGCAGTAATTTCATTTTATTAATGGCTCTATGATATTGCTGGTGTCATGATAACTCCAGCTTCGATGCATGAGAGGTGTGCAAGCGAATGAATTCCCTCTGGAAGTCGCGTGACAAGTATTAACAGAGATCAAGGAAAATAACATGAACGAATCTTTGATTTGAATTGAAGCCTGAACTCTGGTTCTGCTCCGAGACTGTGCCAGGTCTGCTTAATACTGCATATATTTCATGCTTTGCATTTGTTTGTGAAAACAATTGAGACTGATTGATTTGCTGCAGACAACATCCAGCAGTCATCATGGGTACGGCGATCAAGTCGTGCGTCTATCCCTGTCAAATGTTTTATTGCGCAGGTGAGGCTACCTGTTTCGTGGTTTGGTGTAGCACGTTGTTTGGAAAAATAGCAACGCAGCTGAGATCCGGCATGGGACCAGCGGGTTGATGTTCCATGACAGCGATGGTCGCCTTTCGAATGAATTCACATCTCAACCGACCATGTGACAAGTTCTTGTAGACGGTGAAAGTAAAAGCCACGGCGAACACAGACACAGACCTGCTAACGACGGAAGCGCCTCACATGGTCAGTGCGGGGATTGAACCCACGACCTTGGCGTTATTAGCACCACGCTCTAACCAGCGGAGCTAACCGACCAACGCAGTCAAGTCGCGAAAGCAAATGCCTATATTCCCGGTGCTCACAACCGCGGCGGCTGTTCATTTTCTGCTTCATGTCGATCGCACGATCGTCTGAAATACTTCCTTTCGTTGCAAAGCTTTTCAACGAAAAAAAAGCATTTAGTTTTCCGAACGCGCCTACTCGACTTAACCATTTGCTCTGATATTCAAAATTAAGCACAATGTCCGGACGCATGCAATTTCAATCGCAATGCCACCAGCTCAGCTGCAGCTTGTCATGTTGACAAATATCGTCTGGAGAAACGTACCTTCAACGATCGCTCACTGTTCTACTGGATACTCACAGACTTTTGGAGTCAGGGTTATGTGCTGCTGATAAACTGCTACGAACCTTATGCCAAATGCATTTGAATTGTAATCGAACAGTGGGATTTTTTCTGCTCCCGAACGACGCAGTTGCTTTGGTGTCAGCAACAGCTCAGAAGCCAATTGCACGTTTTCCTCAATCACTCACGTTGCTCATGCAATCTTCGTTTGACAGCATATTTAGCAAGTTATCACGCCTTCCTGCAGCGTTCGTCAGTGACAGATCAGATGCTAAGATGATTGCTTCAGACAGCATGCTACATCCTACATTTGAAAATGGAACAGTTGCAAACGTTTCCAGGCTGAACACTCACTCACTATTTTGCCTGGCGCGTCAGAGGCTGGGAGCGGATCTTATGGAGGCTTTTCAATCATGAGGGGCATGTATCGGGTAAATAGATAAGTTTCTTTCGCTCAAGTGTGGCAGTGCAGAACTAGAGGGTATAAACCAGGTGTGGGAGGGCGAGAATTGAAAGGCAGTGATGGGCAATGGCTGCGCGCAGAGGGTGGTGTGTTTGTGGAATAAGTTGCCAGACAAGCAGGTGATGGATGGTATAATTCCAATACTTTTAAGGAATCATAACGTGTACTTGAATAGGAAGAGTTTGGAGAGACATGGGTCAAGTGCATGCAATCGCGGTTGGATCAATTGAAGATATCTGTTTGGAATGGACGAGTTCGGCCGAAGACTGTGCTTTCAGTTCTGTCCATATCTAATGAGCTCTATGATAGTGCAGCTGAAATGATAAAAAAAGATAGATAAATTCAATGAAGAAAATTGTCTCAAGTTGTTGAATTCAAAAAACTTCAGGTAATGTTATTTCAATTATTTTATTTATCTTTTTTATTTGTGATTTTTTCATTGTTCTGTAACTCTTATTTCTTGATTGTCTCTCTTTCTCTCGCTCCCCACACCATCAATATCTTTTTCCTTTCCACTTCCCGCTTTGCTACCCTTCTCCCCTGTTTTCCATTTTGTCTCAGGTTCACCCACCCCCCACATATTTTGTCACATAGCACTGGCTACAACCTGCGTCATTCACGGCTCCTAATCTCCCTTAGATCTCTCCATGCACTCTCATTATCACCTTTGCATCTGGAGCCCTGACTCACCATCTCTCAGCCTGGTGTAAACAGCTCCCTAATTCTCCCCCTTTTTTATCTTTAACAAATGATCAGTTAGAATCGAAACGTCAGCTCTTTTCTCTCCTTGCAGATGGTGCCAGAACTGCTGAGACTTTCCAGCATTCTCTCTTTTGGTTTCCGATTCCAGCACCCGCAGTAATTTCATTTTATTAATGGCTCTATGATATTGCTGGTGTCATGATAACTCCAGCTTCGATGCATGAGAGGTGTGCAAGCGAATGAATTCCCTCTGGAAGTCGCGTGACAAGTATTAACAGAGATCAAGGAAAATAACATGAACGAATCTTTGATTTGAATTGAAGCCTGAACTCTGGTTCTGCTCCGAGACTGTGCCAGGTCTGCTTAATACTGCATATATTTCATGCTTTGCATTTGTTTGTGAAAACAATTGAGACTGATTGATTTGCTGCAGACAACATCCAGCAGTCATCATGGGTACGGCGATCAAGTCGTGCGTCTATCCCTGTCAAATGTTTTATTGCGCAGGTGAGGCTACCTGTTTCGTGGTTTGGTGTAGCACGTTGTTTGGAAAAATAGCAACGCAGCTGAGATCCGGCATGGGACCAGCGGGTTGATGTTCCATGACAGCGATGGTCGCCTTTCGAATGAATTCACATCTCAACCGACCATGTGACAAGTTCTTGTAGACGGTGAAAGTAAAAGCCACGGCGAACACAGACACAGACCTGCTAACGACGGAAGCGCCTCACATGGTCAGTGCGGGGATTGAACCCACGACCTTGGCGTTATTAGCACCACGCTCTAACCAGCGGAGCTAACCGACCAACGCAGTCAAGTCGCGAAAGCAAATGCCTATATTCCCGGTGCTCACAACCGCGGCGGCTGTTCATTTTCTGCTTCATGTCGATCGCACGATCGTCTGAAATACTTCCTTTCGTTGCAAAGCTTTTCAACGAAAAAAAAGCATTTAGTTTTCCGAACGCGCCTACTCGACTTAACCATTTGCTCTGATATTCAAAATTAAGCACAATGTCCGGACGCATGCAATTTCAATCGCAATGCCACCAGCTCAGCTGCAGCTTGTCATGTTGACAAATATCGTCTGGAGAAACGTACCTTCAACGATCGCTCACTGTTCTACTGGATACTCACAGACTTTTGGAGTCAGGGTTATGTGCTGCTGATAAACTGCTACGAACCTTATGCCAAATGCATTTGAATTGTAATCGAACAGTGGGATTTTTTCTGCTCCCGAACGACGCAGTTGCTTTGGTGTCAGCAACAGCTCAGAAGCCAATTGCACGTTTTCCTCAATCACTCACGTTGCTCATGCAATCTTCGTTTGACAGCATATTTAGCAAGTTATCACGCCTTCCTGCAGCGTTCGTCAGTGACAGATCAGATGCTAAGATGATTGCTTCAGACAGCATGCTACATCCTACATTTGAAAATGGAACAGTTGCAAACGTTTCCAGGCTGAACACTCACTCACTATTTTGCCTGGCGCGTCAGAGGCTGGGAGCGGATCTTATGGAGGCTTTTCAATCATGAGGGGCATGTATCGGGTAAATAGACAAGTTTCTTTCGCTCAAGTGTGGCAGTGCAGAACTAGAGGGTATAAACCAGGTGTGGGAGGGCGAGAATTGGAAAGGCAGTGATGGGCAATGGCTGCGCGCAGAGGGTGGTGTGATTGTGGAATAAGTTGCCAGACAAGCCGGTGATGGATGGTATAATTCCAATACTTTTAAGGAATCATAACGTGTATTTGAATAGGAAGGGTTTGGAGAGACATGGGTCAAGTGCATGCAATCGCGGTTGGATCAATTGAAGATATCTGTTTGGAATGGACGAGTTCGGCCGAAGACTGTGCTTTCAGTGCTGTCCATATCTAATGAGCTCTATGATAGTGCAGCTGAAATGATAAAAAAGATAAATAAATTCAATGAAGAAAATTGTCTCAAGTTGTTGAATTCAAAAAACTTCAGGTAATGTTATTTCAATTATTTTATTTATCTTTTTTATTTGTGATTTTTTCATTGTTCTGTAACTCTTATTTCTTGATTGTCTCTCTTTCTCTCGCTCCCCACACCATCAATATCTTTTTCCTTTCCACTTCCCGCTTTGCTACCCTTCTCCCCTGTTTTCCATTTTGTCTCAGGTTCACCCACCCCCCACATATTTTGTCACATAGCACTGGCTACAACCTGCGTCATTCACGGCTCCTAATCTCCCTTAGATCTCTCCATGCACTCTCATTATCACCTTTGCATCTGGAGCCCTGACTCACCATCTCTCAGCCTGGTGTAAACAGCTCCCTAATTCTCCCCCTTTTTTATCTTTAACAAATGATCAGTTAGAATCGAAACGTCAGCTCTTTTCTCTCCTTGCAGATGGTGCCAGAACTGCTGAGACTTTCCAGCATTCTCTCTTTTGGTTTCCGATTCCAGCACCCGCAGTAATTTCATTCTATTAATGGCTCTATGATATTGCTGGTGTCATGATAACTCCAGCTTCGATGCATGAGAGGTGTGCAAGCGAATGAATTCCCTCTGGAAGTCGCGTGACAAGTATTAACAGAGATCAAGGAAAATAACATGAACGAATCTTTGATTTGAATTGAAGCCTGAACTCTGGTTCTGCTCCGAGACTGTGCCAGGTCTGCTTAATACTGCATATATTTCATGCTTTGCATTTGTTTGTGAAAACAATTGAGACTGATTGATTTGCTGCAGACAACATCCAGCAGTCATCATGGGTACGGCGATCAAGTCGTGCGTCTATCCCTGTCAAATGTTTTATTGCGCAGGTGAGGCTTCCTGTTTCGTGGTTTGGTGGAGCACGTTGTTTGGAAAAATAGCAACGCAGCTGAGATCCGGCATGGGACCAGCGGGTTGATGTTCCATGACAGCGATGGTCGCCTTTCGAATGAATACACATCTCAACCGACCATGTGACAAGTTCTTGTAGACGGTGAAAGTAAAAGCCACGGCGAACACAGACACAGACCTGCTAACGACGGAAGCGCCTCACATGGTCAGTGCGGGGATTGAACCCACGACCTTGGCGTTATTAGCACCACGCTCTAACCAGCGGAGCTAACTGACCAACGCAGTCAAGTCGCGAAAGCAAATGCCTATATTCCCGGTGCTCACAACCGCGGCGGCTGTTCATTTTCTGCTTCATGTCGATCGCACGATCGTCTGAAATACTTCCTTTCGTTGCAAAGCTTTTCACCAAAAAAAAAGCATTTAGTTTTCCGAACGCGCCTACTCGACTTAACCATTTGCTCTGATATTCAAAATTAAGCACAATGTCCGGACGCATGCAATTTCAATCGCAATGCCACCAGCTCAGCTGCAGCTTGTCATGTTGACAAATATCGTCTGGAGAAACGTACCTTCAACGATCGCTCACTGTTCTACTGGATACTCACAGACTTTTGGAGTCAGGGTTATGTGCTGCTGATAAACTGCTACGAACCTTATGCCAAATGCATTTGAATTGTAATCGAACAGTGGGATTTTTTCTGCTCCCGAACGACGCAGTTGCTTTGGTGTCAGCAACAGCTCAGAAGCCAATTGCACGTTTTCCTCAATCACTTACGTTGCTCATGCAATCTTCGTTTGACAGCATAGTTAGCAAGTTATCACGCCTTCCTGCAGCGTTCGTCAGTGACAGATCAGATGCTAAGATGATTGCTTCAGACAGCATGCTACATCCTACATTTGAAAATGGAACAGTTGCAAACGTTTCCAGGCTGAACACTCACTCACTATTTTGCCTGGCGCGTCAGAGGCTGGGAGCGGATCTTATGGAGGATTTTCAATCATGAGGGGCATGTATCGGGTAAATAGATAAGTTTCTTTCGCTCAAGTGTGGCAGTGCAGAACTAGAGGGTATAAACCAGGTGTGGGAGGGCGAGAATTGGAAAGGCAGTGATGGGCAATGTCTGCGCGCAGAGGGTGGTGTGATTGTGGAATAAGTTGCCAGACAAGCCGGTGATGGATGGTATAATTCCAATACTTTTAAGGAATCATAACGTGTATTTGAATAGGAAGGGTTTGGAGAGACATGGGTCAAGTGCATGCAATCGCGGTTGGATCAATTGAAGATATCTGTTTGGAATGGACGAGTTCGGCCGAAGACTGTGCTTTCAGTGCTGTCCATATCTAATGAGCTCTATGATAGTGCAGCTGAAATGATAAAAAAGATAAATAAATTCAATGAAGAAAATTGTCTCAAGTTGTTGAATTCAAAAAACTTCAGGTAATGTTATTTCAATTATTTTATTTATCTTTTTTATTTGTGATTTTTTCATTGTTCTGTAACTCTTATTTCTTGATTGTCTCTCTTTCTCTCGCTCCCCACACCATCAATATCTTTTTCCTTTCCACTTCCCGCTTTGCTACCCTTCTCCCCTGTTTTCCATTTTGTCTCAGGTTCACCCATCCCCCACATATTTTGTCACATAGCACTGGCTACAACCTGCGTCATTCACGGCTCCTAATCTCCCTTAGGTCTCTCCATGCACTCTCATTATCACCTTTGCATCTGGAGCCCTTACTCACCATCTCTCAGCCTGGTGTAAACAGCTCCCTAATTCTCCCCCTTTTTTATCTTTAACAAATGATCAGTTAGAATCGAAACGTCAGCTCTTTTCTCTCCTTGCAGATGGTGCCAGAACTGCTGAGACTTTCCAGCATTCTCTCTTTTGGTTTCCGATTCCAGCACCCGCAGTAATTTCATTCTATTAATGGCTCTATGATATTGCTGGTGTCATGATAACTCCAGCTTCGATGCATGAGAGGTGTGCAAGCGAATGAATTCCCTCTGGAAGTCGCGTGACAAGTATTAACAGAGATCAAGGAAAATAACATGAACGAATCTTTGATTTGAATTGAAGCCTGAACTCTGGTTCTGCTCCGAGACTGTGCCAGGTCTGCTTAATACTGCATATATTTCATGCTTTGCATTTGTTTGTGAAAACAATTGAGACTGATTGATTTGCTGCAGACAACATCCAGCAGTCATCATGGGTACGGCGATCAAGTCGTGCGTCTATCCCTGTCAAATGTTTTATTGCGCAGGTGAGGCTTCCTGTTTCGTGGTTTGGTGGAGCACGTTGTTTGGAAAAATAGCAACGCAGCTGAGATCCGGCATGGGACCAGCGGGTTGATGTTCCATGACAGCGATGGTCGCCTTTCGAATGAATACACATCTCAACCGACCATGTGACAAGTTCTTGTAGACGGTGAAAGTAAAAGCCACGGCGAACACAGACACAGACCTGCTAACGACGGAAGCGCATCACATGGTCAGTGCGGGGATTGAACCCACGACCTTGGCGTTATTAGCACCACGCTCTAACCAGCGGAGCTAACCGACCAACGCAGTCAAGTCGCGAAAGCAAATGCCTATATTCCCGGTGCTCACAACCGCGGCGGCTGTTCATTTTCTGCTTCATGTCGATCGCACGATCGTCTGAAATACTTCCTTTCGTTGCAAAGCTTTTCAACGAAAAAAAAGCATTTAGTTTTCCGAACGCGCCTACTCGACTTAACCATTTGCTCTGATATTCAAAATTAAGCACAATGTCCGGACGCATGCAATTTCAATCACAATGCCACCAGCTCAGCTGCAGCTTGTCATGTTGACAAATATCGTCTGGAGAAACGTACCTTCAACGATCGCTCACTGTTCTACTGGATACTCACAGACTTTTGGAGTCAGGGTTATGTGCTGCTGATAAACTGCTACGAACCTTATGCCAAATGCATTTGAATTGTAATCGAACAGTGGGATTTTTTCTGCTCCCGAAGACGCAGTTGCTTTGGTGTCAGCAACAGCTCAGAAGCCAATTGCACGTTTTCCTCAATCACTTACGTTGCTCATGCAATCTTCGTTTGACAGCATATTTAGCAAGTTATCACGCCTTCCTGCAGCGTTCGTCAGTGACAGATCAGATGCTAAGATGATTGCTTCAGACAGCATGCCACATCCTACATTTGAAAATGGAACAGTTGCAAACGTTTCCAGGCTGAACACTCACTCACTATTTTGCCTGGCGCGTCAGAGGCTGGGAGCGGATCTTATGGAGGCTTTTCAATCATGAGGGGCATGTATCGGGTAAATAGATAAGTTTCTTTCGCTCAAGTGTGGCAGTGCAGAACTAGAGGGTATAAACCAGGTGTGGGAGGGCGAGAATTGAAAGGCAGTGATGGGCAATGGCTGCGCGCAGAGGGTGGTGTGTTTGTGGAATAAGTTGCCAGACAAGCAGGTGATGGATGGTATAATTCCAATACTTTTAAGGAATCATAACGTGTACTTGAATAGGAAGAGTTTGGAGAGACATGGGTCAAGTGCATGCAATCGCGGTTGGATCAATTGAAGATATCTGTTTGGAATGGACGAGTTCGGCCGAAGACTGTGCTTTCAGTGCTGTCCATATCTAATGAGCTCTATGATAGTGCAGCTGAAATGATAAAAAAAAGATAGATAAATTCAATGAAGAAAATTGTCTCAAGTTGTTGAATTCAAAAAACTTCAGGTAATGTTATTTCAATTATTTTATTTATCTTTTTTATTTGTGATTTTTTCATTGTTCTGTAACTCTTATTTCTTGATTGTCTCTCTTTATCTCGCTCCCCACACCATCAATATCTTTTTCCTTTCCACTTCCCGCTTTGCTACCCTTCTCCCCTGTTTTCCATTTTGTCTCAGGTTCACCCACCCCCCACATATTTTGTCACATAGCACTGGCTACAACCTGCGTCATTCACGGCTCCTAATCTCCCTTAGATCTCTCCATGCACTCTCATTATCACCTTTGCATCTGGAGCCCTGACTCACCATCTCTCAGCCTGGTGTAAACAGCTCCCTAATTCTCCCCCTTTTTTATCTTTAACAAATGATCAGTTAGAATCGAAACGTCAGCTCTTTTCTCTCCTTGCAGATGGTGCCAGAACTGCTGAGACTTTCCAGCATTCTCTCTTTTGGTTTCCGATTCCAGCACCCGCAGTAATTTCATTTTATTAATGGCTCTATGATATTGCTGGTGTCATGATAACTCCAGCTTCGATGCATGAGAGGTGTGCAAGCGAATGAATTCCCTCTGGAAGTCGCGTGACAAGTATTAACAGAGATCAAGGAAAATAACATGAACGAATATTTGATTTGAATTGAAGCCTGAACTCTGGTTCTGCTCCGAGACTGTGCCAGGTCTGCTTAATACTGCATATATTTCATGCTTTGCATTTGTTTGTGAAAACAATTGAGACTGATTGATTTGCTGCAGACAACATCCAGCAGTCATCATGGGTACGGCGATCAAGTCGTGCGTCTATCCCTGTCAAATGTTTTATTGCGCAGGTGAGGCTTCCTGTTTCGTGGTTTGGTGTAGCACGTTGTTTGGAAAAATAGCAACGCAGCTGAGATCCGGCATGGGACCAGCGGGTTGATGTTCCATGACAGCGATGGTCGCCTTTCGAATGAATACACATCTCAACCGACCATGTGACAAGTTCTTGTAGACGGTGAAAGTAAAAGCCACGGCGAACACAGACACAGACCTGCTAACGACGGAAGCGCCTCACATGGTCAGTGCGGGGATTGAACCCACGACCTTGGCGTTATTAGCACCACGCTCTAACCAGCGGAGCTAACCGACCAACGCAGTCAAGTCGCGAAAGCAAATGCCTATATTCCCGGTGCTCACAACCGCGGCGGCTGTTCATTTTCTGCTTCATGTCGATCGCACGATCGTCTGAAATACTTCCTTTCGTTGCAAAGCTTTTCAACGAAAAAAAAGCATTTAGTTTTCCGAACGCGCCTACTCGACTTAACCATTTGCTCTGATATTCAAAATTAAGCACAATGTCCAGACGCATGCAATTTCAATCGCAATGCCACCAGCTCAGCTGCAGCTTGTCATGTTGACAAATATCGTCTGGAGAAACGTACCTTCAACGATCGCTCACTGTTCTACTGGATACTCACAGACTTTTGGAGTCAGGGTTATGTGCTGCTGATAAACTGCTACGAACCTTATGCCAAATGCATTTGAATTGTAATCGAACAGTGGGATTTTTTCTGCTCCCGAACGACGCAGTTGCTTTGGTGTCAGCAACAGCTCAGAAGCCAATTGCACGTTTTCCTCAATCACTCACGTTGCTCATGCAATCTTCGTTTGACAGCATATTTAGCAAGTTATCACGCCTTCCTGCAGCGTTCGTCAGTGACAGATCAGATGCTAAGATGATTGCTTCAGACAGCATGCTACATCCTACATTTGAAAATGGAACAGTTGCAAACGTTTCCAGGCTGAACACTCACTCACTATTTTGCCTGGCGCGTCAGAGGCTGGGAGCGGATCTTATGGAGGCTTTTCAATCATGAGGGGCATGTATCGGGTAAATAGATAAGTTTCTTTCGCTCCAGTGTGGCAGTGCAGAACTAGAGGGTATAAACCAGGTGTGGGAGGGCGAGAATTGGAAAGGCAGTGATGGGCAATGGCTGCGCGCAGAGGGTGGTGTGTTTGTGGAATAAGTTGCCAGACAAGCAGGTGATGGATGGTATAATTCCAATACTTTTAAGGAATCATAACGTGTATTTGAATAGGAAGGGTTTGGAGAGACATGGGTCAAGTGCATGCAATCGCGGTTGGATCAATTGAAGATATCTGTTTGGAATGGACGAGTTCGGCCGAAGACTGTGCTTTCAGTGCTGTCCATATCTAATGAGCTCTATGATAGTGCAGCTGAAATGATAAAAAAGATAAATAAATTCAATGAAGAAAATTGTCTCAAGTTGTTGAATTCAAAAAACTTCAGGTAATGTTATTTCAATTATTTTATTTATCTTTTTTATTTGTGATTTTTTCATTGTTCTGTAACTCTTATTTCTTGATTATCTCTCTTTCTCTCGCTCCCCACACCATCAATATCTTTTTCCTTTCCACTTCCCGCTTTGCTACCCTTCTCCCCTGTTTTCCATTTTGTCTCAGGTTCACCCACCCCCCACATATTTTGTCACATAGCACTGGCTACAACCTGCGTCATTCACGGCTCCTAATCTCCCTTAGATCTCTCCATGCACTCTCATTATCACCTTTGCATCTGGAGCCCTGACTCACCATCTCTCAGCCTGGTGTAAACAGCTCCCTAATTCTCCCCCTTTTTTATCTTTAACAAATGATCAGTTAGAATCGAAACGTCAGCTCTTTTCTCTCCTTGCAGATGGTGCCAGAACTGCTGAGACTTTCCAGCATTCTCTCTTTTGGTTTCCGATTCCAGCACCCGCAGTCATGTCATTTTATTAATGGCTCTATGATATTGCTGGTGTCATGATAACTCCAGCTTCGATGCATGAGAGGTGTGCAAGCGAATGAATTCCCTCTGGAAGTCGCGTGACAAGTATTAACAGAGATCAAGGAAAATAACATGAACGAATCTTTGATTTGAATTGAAGCCTGAACTCTGGTTCTGCTCCGAGACTGTGCCAGGTCTGCGTAATACTGCATATATTTCATGCTTTGCATTTGTTTGTGAAAACAATTGAGACTGATTGATTTGCTGCAGACAACATCCAGCAGTCATCATGGGTACGGCGATCAAGTCGTGCGTCTATCCCTGTCAAATGTTTTATTGCGCAGGTGAGGCTTCCTGTTTCGTGGTTTGGTGGAGCACGTTGTTTGGAAAAATAGCAACGCAGCTGAGATCCGGCATGGGACCAGCGGGTTGATGTTCCATGACAGCGATGGTCGCCTTTCGAATGAATACACATCTCAACCGACCATGTGACAAGTTCTTGCAGACGGTGAAAGTAAAAGCCACGGCGAACACTGACACAGACCTGCTAACGACGGAAGCGCCTCACATGGTCAGTGCCGGGATTGAACGCACGACCTTGACGTTATTAGCACCACGCTCTAACCAGCGGAGCTAACCGACCAACGCAGTCAAGTCGCGAAAGCAAATGCCTATATTCCCGGTGCTCACAACCGCGGCGGCTGTTCATTTTCCGCATCATGTCGATCGCACGATCGTCTGAAATACTTCGTTTCGTTGCAAAGCTTTTCAACGAAAAAAAAGCATTTAGTTTTCCGAACGCGCCTACTCGACTTAACCATTTGCTCTGATATTCAAAATTAAGCACAATGTTCGGACGCATGCAATTTCAATCGCAATGCCACCAGCTCAGCTGCAGCTTGTCATGTTGACAAATATCGTCTGGAGAAACGTACCTTCAACGATCGCTCACTGTTCTACTGGATACTCACAGACTTTTGGAGTCAGGGTTATGTGCTGCTTATAAACTGCTACGAACCTTATGCCAAATGCATTTGAATTGTAATCGAACAGTGGGATTTTTTCTGCTCCCGAACGACGCAGTTGCTTTGGTGTCAGCAACAGCTCAGAAGCCAATTGCACGTTTTCCTCAATCACTCACGTTGCTCATGCAATCTTCGTTTGACAGCATATTTAGCAAGTTATCACGCCTTCCTGCAGCGTTCGTCAGTGACAGATCAGATGCTAAGATGATTGCTTCAGACAGCATGCTACATCCTACATTTGAAAATGGAACAGTTGCAAACGTTTCCAGGCTGAACACTCACTCACTATTTTGCCTGGCGCGTCAGAGGCTGGGAGCGGATCTTATGGAGGATTTTCAATCATGAGGGGCATGTATCGGGTAAATAGATAAGTTTCTTTCGCTCAAGTGTGGCAGTGCAGAACTAGAGGGTATAAACCAGGTGTGGGAGGGCGAGAATTGGAAAGGCAGTGATGGGCATTGGCTGCACGCAGAGGGTGGTGTGTTTGTGGAATAAGTTGCCAGACAAGCAGGTGATGGATGGTATAATTCCAATACTTTTAAGGAATCTTAACGTGTATTTGAATAGGAAGGGTTTGGAGAGACATGGGTCAAGTGCATGCAATCGCGGTTGGATCAATTGAAGATATCTGTTTGGAATGGACGAGTTCGGCCGAAGACTGTGCTTTCAGTGCTGTCCATATCTAATGAGCTCTATGATAGTGCAGCTGAAATGATAAAAAAGATAAATAAATTCAATGAAGAAAATTGTCTCAAGTTGTTGAATTCAAAAAACTTCAGGTAATGTTATTTCAATTATTTTATTTATCTTTTTTATTTGTGATTTTTTCATTGTTCTGTAACTCTTATTTCTTGATTGTCTCTCTTTCTCTCGCTCCCCACACCATCAATATCTTTTTCCTTTCCACTTCCCGCTTTGCTACCCTTCTCCCCTGTTTTCCATTTTGTCTCAGGTTCACCCACCCCCCACATATTTTGTCACATAGCACTGGCTACAACCTGCGTCATTCACGGCTCCTAATCTCCCTTAGATCTCTCCATGCACTCTCATTATCACCTTTGCATCTGGAGCCCTGACTCACCATCTCTCAGCCTGGTGTAAACAGCTCCCTAATTCTCCCCCTTTTTTATCTTTTACAAATGATCAGTTAGAATCGAAACGTCAGCTCTTTTCTCTCCTTGCAGATGGTGCCAGAACTGCTGAGACTTTCCAGCATTCTCTCTTTTGGTTTCCGATTCCAGCACCCGCAGTAATTTCATTTTATTAATGGCTCTATGATATTGCTGGTGTCATGATAACGCCAGCTTCGATGCATGAGAGGTGTGCAAGCGAATGAATTCCCTCTGGAAGTCGCGTGACAAGTATTAACAGAGATCAAGGAAAATAACATGAACGAATCTTTGATTTGAATTGAAGCCTGAACTCTGGTTCTGCTCCGAGACTGTGCCAGGTCTGCTTAATACTGCATATATTTCATGCTTTGCAATTGTTTGTGAAAACAATTGAGACTGATTGATTTGCTGCAGACAACATCCAGCAGTCATCATGGGTACGGCGATCAAGTCGTGCGTCTATCCCTGTCAAATGTTTTATTGCGCATGTGAGGCTTCCTGTTTCGTGGTTTGGTGGAGCACGTTGTTTGGAAAAATAGCAACGCAGCTGAGATCCGGCATGGGACCAGCGGGTTGATGTTCCATGACAGCGATGGTCGCCTTTCGAATGAATACACATCTCAACCGACCATGTGACAAGTTCTTGCAGACGGTGAAAGTAAAAGCCACGGCGAGTACCGACACAGACCTGCGAACGACAGAAGCGCCTCACATGGTCAGTGCGGGGATTGGACCCACGACCGTGGCGGTCTTCTCACCACGCTCTAACCAGCTGAGCTAACCGACCAACGCAGTGAAGTCGCGACAGCAAATGCCTATATTTCCGGTGCTCACTACCGCGGCGGCTGTTCATTTTCTGCTTCATGTTGATCGCACGATCGTCTGAAATACTTCCTTTCGTTGCAAAGCTTTTCAACGAAAAAAAAAGCATTTAGTTTTCCGAACGCGCCTACTCGACTTAACCATTTGCTCTGATATTCAAAATTAAGCGCAATGTCCGGACGCATGCAAATTCATTCGCAATGCCACCAGCTCAGCTGCAGCTTGTCATGTTGACAAATATCGTCTGGAGAAACGCACCTTCAACGATCGCTCACTGTTCTTCTGGATACTCACAGACCTTTGGAGTCAGGGTTATGTGCTGCTGATAAACTGCTACGAACGTTATGCCAAATGCATTTGAATTGTAATCTAACAGTGGGGTTCTTTCTGCTCCCGAACGACGCAGTTGCTTTGGTGTCAGCAACAGCTCAGAAGCCAATTGCACGTTTTGCTCAATCACTCATGTTGCTTATGCAATCTTCGTTTGACAGCATATTTAGCAAGTTATCACGCCTTCCTGCAGCATTCGTCAGTGACAGATCAGATGGTAAGATGATTGGTTCAGACAGCATGCTACATCCTACATTTGAAAATGGAAAAGGTGCAAACGTTCACAGGCTGAACACTCACTCACTATTTTGCCTGGCGCGTCAGAGGCTGGGAGCGGATCTTATGGAGGCTTTTCAATCATGAGGGGCATGTATCGGGTAAATAGACAAGTTCCTTTCGCTCAGTTGTGTCAGTGCAGAACTAGAGGGGATAAATCTGGTGTGGGAGGGCGAGAATTGGAAAGGCAGTGAGGGGCAACGGCTTCACGCAGAGGGTGGTGTGTTTCTGGAATAAGTTGCCAGACGAGCTTGTCATGGATGGTATAATTCCAATACTTTGAAGGAAACTTAACGTCTATTTTGAATAGGAAGGGTTTAGAGAGACATGGGTCAAGTGCATGCAATCACGGCTGGATCAGTTGAGGATATCTGTTCGAAGTCGACGACTTGGACCGAAGTCTGTGGTTTCCATGCTGTCTGTATCTAATGGCTCTATGATATTGCTGCACACGTTGCTACCAGGTGAGATGTTATTTTGGTAACTCCAGAGTCGATGCATGAAAGTTAGCAAGCGAATTCATTCCCCTGGAGTTCATGTGAAAAGTGTTGATAGAAATCCTGCAAATAAAATGAATGAATGTTTGATTTGAATTGGACCCAGAGCGCTGTTTCTCGTCCGAGTCTGTGCCTGGTCTGCTTCATACTGCATACATTTCATGTTTTGCATTTGAATTCTCCTTAACTCTGTTTTCCAAATCTATCTCATGCCCCCTTTTTGCCTTTCTGATTTCCTTCTCCAGTGTACTCCGACTGCCTTTGTACACTTCCAAGGATTCATTCGATCCATCTTGTGTATACCTGACTTGTGCTACCTTCGCTTTGTTAACCAAACCCTCGATTTCTCTAATCATCTAGCCTACCCTACACCTACCAACCATTCTTCCCAACCTGCCAGGAATATGCTGTCTCTGGACTCTCGCTATCTCATTTCTGAAGGCTTCCCATTTTCCAGCCATTGAAAGTTCGTGCCTAATACCGTCATAATTAGCCTTCCTCCAGTTTACAATTTCAACTCTTATATCTGGTCTACCCTTTTCCACCACTATTTTAAAGCTAATAATATTATGCTTGCTGTCCCCAAAAGTGCTCCCACACTGAAATCCTAGTCGCTTGCCCTGCCTTGTTTCCAAAGAGTAGTTCAAGTTTTGCACCTTCTGTAATACGTGCATCCACATATTTAATCAAATAAAATCTTATACACGCATAACAAATTCCTCTCCATTTAAACCATTAACACTATGGCAGACCCAATCTATGTTTGGAAAGTTAAAATCCCCAACCATAACTTTCCTATTATTCTTACAGATAACTGATAACTTCTAACAAATCTGTTTCTCAATTTCCCTCTGACGATTCGTGTCTCTGTGGTTCTAAATGCCGCTGTGTGTGTAAGCCTTGATGAGTCTAATTTCCCATTCTGTTTCTCTCTCTGTCTCCTGTATGTAATAAGGTAGTTCCTATCTCCATAGACTTCCCAGCTGCTGAGTGTCTCGTCCATCACCTCATTGAAGATGGGTTGTCTTCCAGAGGAACAAACGTTAATGGAGGCCTGGAGTTTTCAATAAATCCTGCCGCGAGTTAAGGTCACACACTGTGAACAGAGCAGAGATCAATGGGAGAGCTCCAAACATCGGTTCACATAGTGTGGGATAGATACATTTATGGACGTGGAGCAGAGTACAGACACACTCCAAGCTTAATCACCACCCCTAATTTAATGTATGTTATAGCAAGCCAGTATAAGGAGTTCACAGTCATCAATCCAGTCCTGTACTGTCTTCGTGAGCATCAGTGCAACACAGGTGAAAGCAGCGTTCACAAGAGACGGTGGCAATGCTTCCTGGGATCATTCTGTTCTGTGTTGCCTCTCTGAAACTATATCTGTGTCACATTTTGTCGACCAGTGTCTTCAATCATTCGAACTCCTATAACAGTTACTATCTTTGTAACCTTCTCGTATCTCTCTTATTCCTCTACTTATTTGAAACGTACTCCAAACTAGACTACCATCCCCATCTCAGTAAATTGTGATTGTCTCCAGAGCATGTCTTATCTCCGTAGCCTTCTCTTCCAGTAAATAGACCAGAAGCAGACCCTTCAATCCATCTCGTCCATGCGAACCAGGTTTCGTAAACTGAATTAGTCGTATTTGCCTGCATTTGGCCCATATCTCTTCAAACCTTCTGCACTCCATATACCTGCCCAAATGTCTCTCCCATGCTTTAATTGTACTTGTTTCTAACATTTCCTGGCTGTTCGTTCCATATATAGAAAATGGAGAATAGAACATTGAACACTGCAGTGCAATTCAGGCCCTTCGGTCCTCGATGTTGCATGAAACTGTCAAATTAATCTAAAGCCCAATATACCCGGTTGTTTTCCATTTTAATGCATATGTCTGTCCAATCACCATTTAAGTGTCCTTAAAAAATTGCCACTGTTGCGGGCAGTCCATTCCACGACCCTACTATGTTCTGAGTAAATAAACTACCTCTGACATCTATCCTATTTCTATCACGCCCCGAACCTAAAGCTATGTCCCTCATGCGAGCCACCACCATCCAAGGAAAAAGGATCTCATTGTCCACCCTATCTAACACTCTGATAATCTGATATGTTTCAATTATGACTCCTCTCAATCTTCTCCACTCAAAGAACAACAGCCTCAAGTCCCTCAGCCTTCCCTCATAAGACCGTCCCTCCATTCCAGTAAACATCTCAGTAAATATCCTGTGAACCATTTCCAAAGCATCCACATCCTTCCTATAATGTGGTGACCAGAACTATGTGGAATACTCCAAATCCCGCCGCACCAGAGATTTGTACAGCTGCAGCATGTCCTCATGGCTCCGAAACTCAATTCCTGTATTAATAAAAACTAAAACATTGTATGTCTTCTTAACAACCTTATCAACCTGGTTGACAACTTTCTGGGATCTATTTGCATGGACACCGACATCTCTCTGTCTATCTGCACTACCAAGACATTTTCCACTAGCCGAGTCCTCTGCATTCTTGTTACTCCTTCCAAAGTGATTCACCTCACAGTTTTACACATTAAACTCCATTTTTCTCCTCTCAGCCCAGCTCTGCAGCTTATCTATGTCCTCCTCGAACCAACAACATCCTTTGACACTATCCACAACTCTACCGACCTTTGTGTCATCCGAAAATTAACTAAACTATCCTTCTAGACACTCATCCCAGTCATTCGTAAAAATCAGAAACACCAGTGGCCCCAAGTGAGATCCTTGTGGTGCAACACGAGTTACTGTACTCCAGGATGAACATTACCACTCAACCACAACCCTTAGTCTTCTTTAAGCTAGCTAATTTCTAACCCAAACCGCTAAATCATCCTTAATCCCATGCCTTCATATTTTTTGCAACAGCCCACTGAGGGGAACTTTATCAAGCGCCTTACTGAAATCCATGTTCATCACATCAACCGCTTTACCCTCATCCACTTGTTTCATCGCCTTCTCAAAAAACTTAATAATTTTCGTGAGGCATGATGTACACTTTACAAAACCGTGTTGACCACTCCTCACTCACATATTCTTTTCTCAATCGTTATAAATCATATCTAACAACTCTTTCCAATACTTTACGCGCAACCGAAGTAATGCTCACTGGTAATTGCTAGAGTTGTCTCAACTCCCCTTTTTGAACAATGGAGCAACATTTGCCACCTCCAGCTTTCTGCCACTATTCCTGTAGACAATGTCAAAATAATTAGATTACAAAGTGGAAACAGGCCCTTCGGCCCAACAAGTCCACACCGACGCGCAACCTACCCATACCCTTCACTACAGGAAATTTAGCATGGCCAATTCACCTAACCTGCATATCTTTGGACTGTGGGAGGAAACCGGAGCACCCAGAGGAAAGCCACGCAAACACGGGGAAAACGTGCAAACGCCACACAGTCAGTCGCCTGAGGCGAGAATTGAACGCAGGTCTCTGGCGCTGTGAGGCAACAGTGCTAACCACTGTGCCACCGTGCCGCCCACGAAGCTCTGCAATCTCCTTCCTGGATTCCCAGCGAATTTTTGGATAAAAGCCATCTGCCCCAGTGGTCTTATCTCCTTTCACACGTTCGAAAATTGCTAACGACACCTCGTTGTGAACCTTAATCCAATCAAGACTGGTAGCCCGTATCTCAATATTCTCCCCGATAACATTGTCATTTTCCATTATGAATGCTGATGAAAAATATTCACACAGTGCTTCAACTATCTCCTCTTACTCCACACACACTTGTATTATTATCCTTGATTGGACCTAATCTTACTCGATTCATTCTTTTATTCCTGATATACCTTACCGGTTTTCCTTGATACTATCCACCAATGAATTCCCATGTCCCCTGCTGGCTCTCCTGACCTCTCGCTTTTGGTCTTCCCTAGTTAACCTTCATTTCTCACGCACCCTAACTGAGGCATCACATCTCATCCTAACATAAGCCTTCTTCTTCCTCTTGACAAGAGATTCAACTTCTTTAGTAAAACATGGTTCCTTCACTCGACAACCTCCCCCCTGCCTGAAAGGTACATACCTATCAAGGACGCGCAGTAGCTGTTCCTCGAATTAGCTTCGCATTTCAATTGTGCCATGCCTGACAGTTTCCTTCCACATCCTATGCATCTTAAATCTAGCCTAATCACATCATAATTGCATTTCCCCCAGCTATATCTCATGCCCTGCGCTAGAAACACATCCGTTTCCAGCGCTAAAGTAAACATAACCGAATTGTGGGGATTACCAACAAAGTGCTCACCAACTTTCAAATCTAACAACTGGCCGGGCTCATTCCGCAGTTCCAAATTCAATGTGTTCTCGACCCTTATGGGCCTGTCGACATATTGTGCCAGGAATGATGAAATACAAATAGACTGGAAATGCAACTTACACAGAAAAACTATGGAACCGGAAGAGATTGCAGTCGAAGCTCAGAATACAGTGGCACTGCAACCCCAAACGCTCATTGATACAGTTTCTCGAAATTAATTTTGACGTGGTTTTTTACTATTTGGCTCAGATCTGTGATCCGGACCAATGTTTCTCTGTCAAACCTATGTCGCTTGGGGAAAAATGTCTGCTGGAAGGCAACGACAAACATCCGTTGAAATAATGCATTATAGATTCAAGTAAAAGCTCTACTATCTCTTCTTTGGGCTTCTTGCATCTTTTCAAAATGTGGCAGCTGATTTGGTGATCATGTATCGCTTCTGGAACATAGGACATTACAGCGCAGTACATGCCCTTTGACCCTCGATGTTGCGCCACCCTGTCATACTAATCTGAAGGCCATCTCACTTACACTATTCCATGTACGTCCATATGCCTGTCCAATGACGACTTAAATGCACTTAATCTTGCTGAATCTACTACCATTGGAGGCAAAGCATTCCATACCCTTACTACTCTCTGAATAAAGAAGTTACCTCTGATATTTGTCTTTACCTATCTCCCCTCACTTTAAAGTTGTGTCCCCTCGTGTTTGCCGGTCCCATTTTTGGAAATAGGAAGTATTGATATTAGATTGGATGAAATCGTGGAAGTGGTTCCTCTCTTCGCATTTATTTCCTCTTGTATTGGCTTTCACCAGTTAGATATCACCCCACCGTTTTAATAAAAAGCCAATGCGTGTGGGATCTCCTTAGTGCTGTCCAGATGATAGCCCTGCTTCTGCTCACTTGCAACTTCATGCTGACACATGCTTCTCAAAATATCTGAATATGTGGTCACTAAACGGTAAAGGATCTGAACAGGTAACAAAATAGTATGACAAACTCTTCAACTGCTGCAAACCAAGTGTACCACCTTCACTATTCAGAATAACACTTAATATTTCTGCTAGTCCACAATTTCTCGAAGTGATAATACTTTTACTAGCTTTGTTACTTTAAATAATTGTGTGTTGTGTCTCTGTGCATGTGGTTTGTTTCTATTTATTTCTGTTCCTCATGGGGTTGCAATTCTTGCTGTATCGCCCCAAGTCAATTTAATGCTGCCATTCTTCCATCTCCACATGGGCATTGTTGCTGGTTTTCCTCTGAGATCAGTGCAAAACTCTCCAAGTTAATTGTAAGCCCTATACGTTTTTGTTATGTTTCACCCCTGCAATCTGGGGTGCTAATTAGAAATTTGAGTATTGATGGAAAAAAATTGAAACCTTTACTGATCAGGATATTTTCAACGGTAGCAACACAAGGGTAGAAAACGTTCAAACTACAGAGGCAATGAGTGCTGATTGGAAATAGCACAGAGAATGGACGAGAACTGTCAAGCCTTGTAGTTTGTTTTGATTCAACCAATCGACAGTTTCCATTCTCAGTTTTATTTGGCTGGACAATGCCTTGACTAACAGTCAAACTGCCATTTTAAAATTTAACAGCTTTAAGCTGTCAATTGCCCATCAATCATGATGCACTTTCCGACCCATCAGAACTGCTTTCTTGTACAGTGTTAAATATTGTCGATATTCCTGCAGATTTCCTTATGAAAGTAGATGTTAAAAAAACTGGAAAAATACTTGTGGTATTTTAAAGCAATACTCAATGTATGTATTTGAATATCGGAACACTTTGCAAATGGAATATCCAACATACAGCTGATATGAGTAAAACGGAATCTCTGTTTAAGACTCGAAATGGTTTAACCCCCTGAAAAACCTATCCTGTTCTTAGACATCCGGTTTGACCATTGCATCAGTCTGGATATTGGAAGATAATTTTCGCAAATTGATCATTTCTGTTAACTGCTGTTTAATATATTGCTGAAACTTTGGAAATTGCACTTTATTCCATTCATAAAACGACGATATTTTGTGAAATCATGAGATATGCACAATGCAAAAGCAATTGTCATTTAAAGTTGCTGGGACAAGGCTGGTAAACTTAAATTTGTATTTTGTCGAGAAAGGACTGAGATCTTAAGTGACTCACTGCCATCTAATGTTTTAAATTTAAAATTATGTATATCTTCAAATTCTTCATAGCCATGATCCACGCACTGTCTTCTACCTTTTATATAAAAACTCTGTTCTTTTGTTCTCTAATTGTTGTATTTCTTCCTTTTGTCCATGTTGATGACCTAGCCCCCTTAATTGGCTTTATTCTATCGATCAGTTCCTCAGATGACCTCTGGAACTCATTCGCTCTTATTGAAAGCCTGCTTAAAAACCCTGTTTCACGTGTCTGGTCATCCATCCTCACTCTTCTGATACATGCCACGAACTTTCTCCTGTTTGGCAATCAGTACATCATTTTCCGTTAAAGCGCCTCATAAATATGAGAATTTAATGCCCACTTTGGCAGGTTTAATTTATGCCAATTGGAATGTATCTGCGAAGCCTCTAGCTAAACTGAAGCAGGAAACAGCTTCAACCTGTGCACACATCTTAACCTATAATATTCCTGCTTCTCATTAGCTTTTCAAATGCACTGATCCATTCGAAATTGTGGACGGCACATTGACATTCAGAGAAAATTGCTTCTGATGGATGGAAGTGGTTGTTTCTGTACTTCGTCCATTTATATTGATCTCAGCCCAAGTCACAGTTCTGAATTTCAGAGTAAGTCAAGACTGTTTTTGTTGAACTTTATCAATTCTGACCAGTTTGCCACACTTCCATGTTGTTGTATATTGGAAGCAGGTTTAAACTAATCAGACTGGGTTATATCAGACCTGTAGGGACATGCTGCAAGATCATTAGGTGGATAATAGGTTGTAAAATTTCAAGGGAAGGCAAGAGTCAAGATTAGAGTGGTGCTGGAAAAGTACACCAGGTAAGGTAACATCGGAGGAGCGGGAAAATCGAAGCTTTGGTAAGAGCCCTTCATCAGGAATGGTCAAGGCTGCTCATCAGATGCCGCCTGATCTGCTCTGTTTTTCCGGAATCACTCTAATCTTGACTCTAATCTCCGGCATCTGCAGTCCACACTTTCACCTAAGGGAAGGAAGGAGTTGCAGTACCTCTTATCTTTCCATCTAAATTGTATTTTATTGATTTCAAAACAGGGAAAGGATGGACACTCAGTTGGCCAATGTGGAGTATGTTCCCACCAATGCTAGCATTTTATCAGTAGTAGGTGGATCCTGCATTGTGTGGGATACCACATCCCGAATGCTAGAGGCACGCCTGCAGACTCAGGATGTCCCACCTTAAAAAGATCAAACAGCTAACAGCAGCGTATCCCAATTGCATTTTGGAACAGCCTCCTGTCTCCGTTCGGGATCATTTCTGGAACTGGAAATCCAAACAAATGAGTAGAAAAAGCCTTGGGAGGCGGAGTGTACAAAATGTTGCCAGGGTTCGCTTGGCAGATTCTACTGAGGCCATTAATGATTCATTTAAGATGCCCCCAGTTGGTGCATGGACCTTCATCGAGTGGAAGTGTTGTGAACAAAGCTTTTTCAGTTCTCTCAACCTAAAATTGAAGAATGGCCATGCGAGAAAAAAAATTCACGTTCAGTGCTGTGCATTTGAGACGTTTCTGTGTGTATTTGTGTGAAAAAATTTATAATTCCTCTCTATGTTGTCAATACTCAATTCATTTCATACAATGGTGATTTGTTGTTTATTTATTTGTGGGACTTGGCCGTCGCTGGCTGGCCAGAATTGATAGCCCATCCCTATTTGCCCTTGAGAAGTTTGTGATGAGCTGCCTTCTTGAATTTCTGCAGTCCACTTACTGTGGGTTGACCCATAATACCAGGAGGGAGGGAATTTCAATGTTTTGACGCAACGATGTGATGGAATGTCGATATATCTCCAATCGGGATGGTGAGTGGCTTGGAGGGGACTTGCAGGTTGTTGTGTTCCCAGGTACCTGCTCCCCTTGTTTTTCTAGATGGAAGTGGTTGCGTGTATGGAAGGTGCTGTCTTCGAACCTTTGGTTAATTTCTGAAGTGCACCTTGTAGATAGTAATAACCATTGCTACTGAGTGCTGGTGGTGGAGGGACTGAATGTTTGTGGATATGGTGCCGAACAGGCGGGCAGCTTTGTGTTAAGCTTCTTCAGGGTTGTCGGAGCTGCACCCATGCAGGTAAACAATTGAGGTTCAGTTAAGAAAAAGAAGGAAGCATATGTAATGTATAGACAGGATACATCGAGTGAATCCTGAAAAGAGTATAAAGGCAGTAGTAGTATACTTAAGAGGGAAATCAGGAGGGCAAAAAGGGGGGGCATGAGATAGCTTTGGCAGATAGAACCAAGGAGACTCAAAGGGCTTTTACAAATTCATTAAGGACAGAAGGGTAACGAGGGAGAGAATAGGGTCCTTCAAACATGAACGAGGAGGCTTTTGTGTGGTGCCGCAGAAAATGGTGGAGATGCCACACGAGTATTTTGCAACAGTATTTACTGTGGAAAAGGATATGGAAGATATGGAATGTAGGGAAATAGATGGTGACACCTTGCAAAATGTCCATATTACAGAGGAGCAAGTGCTGGATGTCTTGAAACGCATAAAGTTGTGGAGAATCCTGAGAGACAGGATGTGCATGTATTTCAAAAGGCAAGGACTTTTGAGGGATAATCAACGTGACTTGGTGCGTGGGAAATCATGTCTTACAAACTTGATTGTGTTTTTTGAAGAAGTAACAAAGAGGATTGTTGAGGACAGAGTGGTACATGTGATCTTATATGGACTTCAGTAAGATATTTGACAATACTTCCCAGAGGAGATGGGTCAGCAAGGTTAGATCTTAAATACAGGGTGAACTAGCTACTTGGATACAGAACCGGCTCAAAGGTCGAAGACAGAGGGAGGTGGTGGAGGGTTGTTTATCAGACTGGAGGCCTGTGACCAGTGGAGTGAAAAATAACCCACCACCATTACCCTCTGTCTTCGACCTTTGAGACAATTCTGCATCCAAATGGTGAGTGCTCCAGGTATTCCGTATTTGTCAAAACCTTCGGGTTCTCCTTAATTCAGTTTGCCATGTGCCCATGTCCCCTTTTTACCTTCCTGATTTCTCACTTAGGTACACTCCAACTGCCTTTATACTCTTCTAAGTATTCACTCAATCTATCCTGTCTATACCTGAATTATACTTCCTTCATTTTATTGACAGCCTCGACTTCTGCTCTACCCCATGGAGGAACTGTTTTCTCTGCACCTGATCGTATCAAATCCTTTCATAATTTTGACCCCTCAGCCTGCTTTTCTTTTCAAGAAAGAAGTGAACAGCACGACCACGCCTCCCTGATATACACACCCATAAATTTGTGCTTCACTCTTAAATCTCTCTTCATCCTCTCCAGTGCTTGTGTGGCCATTCTATAACGTGGCATCAGGAACTGCAGGCAATACTTTTAATTATAATCTAAACCATTTTAACAGGGATCTAGCAGACATGCCTACTTTCAAATCTATCCTTTTAGAGATAAAGCTTGGAGCTTTGTTTGCGTTTTGATGGTCTTCGTTTCTCCTTGGCATTTTTTTTAGTGACTGATGTAATCGTGTGAGATCCCTTTGTTTGTCTCTCCCACTTAGATGTGCACCGTCGAATAAGTGACCTGCACATTATTCCTTCCAAGATACAGCACGTTACATTCATCTATGTCGAACTTCATTTGCCAATTATTTCACCATATTGTAAATTTATTAATGATCTCCTGTAAATTCTTGTTGTCCTCAGATCTGACTAGCTCACCACATTCCCTAACAATTTGATGTCATTGAATTGCTAAATATTTTTATTTTGTAATAATTAGAGACAGTATTTAATTTGCAGTTTTACTTCATTTTGCTTTGTGTTTTATGGTTAAGTACTTAGAAAAGTGCAGTAATTCACATGATAACTGTAACAACTAAATGTAAAATAACGGATGGATTAAAGTTATTACAAATACAGAAATAATTTGTAAGTTCTCGTAACTGCAAGTTCAAAACAGGAAATTAATTTTTACGTGAATCATATAGTGGGATTAATCGCACTGCAATTGCATTTCTTTTTTGTTGCAGTATATTTCCCCAGTTTCTGTGCAACTGGTATCAAATTGAAAAGGCACCCATACTCGGTTTGACACCAACTGATATTAAAGCAATGACATCATTTATGTAAAATGCAGCATGATTTATGACGACTCCCTCTCGGTTTTTACATCTTCACGGCCACATTCAGTAATATAATAAGAAACTGAATAGGTTGTTTGTTTTCACTGCACCATCAGAGGGTGAGCGGTATAAAATCTTGAGCGGCGTAGATATAGTGGATAGACAGGTTTTTTCCTGGGTTAAGGGAGTCCAGAAAAGAGGGGTAGGATTAGGATGAGAGAGGAAATAAATGAAAGGGTCCTAATGGGCAACTTTTTAAAGCAGAGAATGTTGCATGTATGGGATGATCTGCTGGAGGAAGTGGTGAAGGTTGGTACAATCTACATATATCACATATCATATCATATCCTCTTTCTCCCTCCTGATTTATCTTTTCAAAAAATGTCCCTACAACTCTTATATTCTTCAAGAAATTCACTTGATCTAATTTGTCTATATGTCGTAACTATAATTCAAATAGTGCTAAAATAGTTATGGAAACGATAGGTTTTGTATAAAAGTTAAAGTTTCTCATTGGATCTGGGCAAATTTTGATAGAATAAAACAAAAAACTTCCAAGAATGGATTAGAGTAAACTGTTTGCAGGTGAAAGGAGAGCCAACAAGTGCGAGGCTTTTAAAAGTGAGATGATGAAAGTTCAGCGGCATTACGTTCCTGTTAGAGTGAAGGTAAGGCTGGTAACAGGAGGAAACAATGGAGAAATAAAGATGCTGATGTTCTGGTTAAGAATAAACATGTGTTATATATTAGAGTCAACGAGTCATACAAGACCTATCCTTTCTATAAGTATTTTAGAACTATTTGAATTATAGTCACTGGCCCCAAAGTGCTCCGCTATGAATACTTCAATCACTTGCCCTGCCTTATATCACAAGACAAGGAAAAGTTTTCATTTTTTATCTGTGGTGGTTGCATATACATATTAATTAAGAAATCTTTCTTGAGCACGTGTAATAAATTCCTCACCATCCAAACACTTAACATTATGGTGTCCCAATTTATGTTTAGAAGGTTAAAATTCGCTATTATTACAACGGTATTATTCTTGCATCTCAATGAGATCTCTCCACATATTTGATCTTCAATCTCACTCTGACTACTGGGAGGGGGGGGGGGACTATTACAATCGCATCTCCTTCTTATTTATGAGTTCCATTTGCTTAGCTTTACTGTACAATCCCTCAGAAATATCCTCTCTTAGTACAGCAGTACTATCTCATGATAGGGAATAAACTGACAGGAAGCGTCTTCTTGCTCTTCCGACTTCCTTTGATGGTGTGAATTGCACTTATGAGACTCTGTACATAAATTAATCTATTTATTCTTAATAACTGAAAATAAAAACACAATAGGTGACTTGGTGAGGAGAAATATAAAGATCCATTGTGCGTAAGGCAAATTCTGGAAAAAAGACATATTAGAAGAAAAACTCGTTCTCTCTGCTCAGGTCTTGCCTGGGCTGCTGTACCTTCAGAGTATTTTATATTTGCTTTTTCGATGAAATCAAATTCATCTCATTCGCTGTTTTGTTGTAGTCAACCATTTGTTCTGAGAAGTTTGCCTTTTCAGGATATACGTTGCCTTTTCGTGTACAATCTCAGAGTTCAATGTTTGGAGTACTTGTTGTTACAACCTCTGCATCGGTCCATGAGGCACAATTAAAGAAGAAAAATGAATAACAATTTAAGGTCAAATATTATGATGTTAGAAAAAACAAGGTAGAACTTCAATTTTTTACAGATGCTGCAGGGAAAGACATCAAATGGAAAGTAGCAGGAGTTCCAGCAACGACCTCCTTGTGTCAGGTATATCTCAGTCTCGTGGAGCTGTGACGTGCTTCTTTGTTTTGTGATGAACTCAGAAGAAGACATAACAGTAAAGTTGTAAATCCAGAGGTGAGTAGGAGGAGATAATCATCCGTGTATGCGTGCTCAAATCAGGGAATGTACCATGACATGTCGACAGAAGAACAAATAAACCCCAACTTCAGAAATAGTGCTGCAGACAATAAGCACAAATGAATTATGTTAAATTAAAATAAAACAAAGTTAAAATCATACAACACCAGGTTATAGTCCAACAGGTTTAATTGGAAGCACACTAGCTTTCGAAGCGACGCTCCTCCATCAGGTGATAGTGGAGAGCTCAATCCTAACACAGAATTTATAGCAAAAATTTACAGTTTGATGTATATGTAATTATACATTGAAAAATTGATTGTCTGTTAAGCCTTTCATCAATTAGAATACAGTGATACTTTCACTTCTTTCATGGATAAATCACAAAACCTTTTCGTTTAAAGTTGCATTCTCGGGTTAGCGGTTAATAATGGTGATAGCGAGATAATCTGTTGAAGGTATTCGCCCCCTGTGTTCTCTGTCTATGCCATGATGTTTAGATTGATTCTAATCTAAAAAGTGAGATAACAGAGTTTGACATAATTTCATACAGTTTTTGAGCTCTGACTAGGGCTTGTCCATAGGGGATGGCTGGTTCGAACAAGACTTCTTCTCTGTGCAGGATCTCCAACGAACATTGTACACCAGGTACATTGATGACATTTCCTTCCTCTGGACCCATGGCGACGCGTCACTGATAAAACTACACAATGACATCAACAAGTTTCATCCCACCGTCAAACACACCATGGACTACTATCGACTGTCTGTCTCATTCTTGGACACATGCGTCTCCATCAAGGATGGACACCACAGCACCACACTCTACCACAAACCCACCGACAACCTCACAATGCTACACTTCTCCAGCTTCCAAGCAAACCATATTAAAACAGTCATCCCTTATGGACAAGCCCTACGCATACACTGGATCTGCTCAGATGTGGAGGAACGTGACGGACACCTGGAAGTACTCAAGGATGCCCTCACAAGAACGGAGTACGATGCCCAACTCATCGACCGCCAGTTACGACGTGCCACAGCAAGGAACCGTAATGACCTCCTGACGAGACAGGTATGTACTGCAACCGATAGGGTACCCTTCGTTGTTCAGTATTTCACAGGAGCTGAAAAATTACGCCATGTTCTTCGTGACCTGCAACACATTATCAATGAGGATGAGCACCTCACCAAGACATTTCCCACAACTCCACTACTTGCCTTTAAACAACCGCCATTCTTCAAACAGATAGTTGCTCGCAGCAAGCTGTCCGGCTCTCAGGACAACTCCATACAATCCTGACACGGTAGATGCTGCAAGATGTGTCAGAGTGTGGACATAGATACCATTATTGGGACACCTCCCCCCTTGTACATGGCAGGTACTCATGTGACTCAGCCAAAGTTGTCTATCTTATACGTTGCAGGCAAGGATGCCCGGAGGAATGGTACATTGGGGAAACGGAGCAAAGGCTACGAAACGGATGAATGGACACCACATAACAATCAACAGACAGGAGGGTTCCCTCCCAGTTGGGGAGCACTTCAGTTGTCCAGGATATTCAGTCTCCGACCTTCGGGTGACCATCCTTCAAGGTGGACTTCGGGACAGGCAGCAGAGAAAAGTGGCCGAGCAGAGGCTGACAGCTAAGTTCGGTACCCATGGGGAGGGCCTCAACTGGGTTGTTAGGTTCATGTCACATTACAGGTGACCAGCATTGCACTATACACACACACACACACACACACACACACACACACACACAGATATTCCTACGAACACACACACACACTCACATACAAGTACTCCTATACACCCATACACACGGACACACATACACACAGACTCGCACAAAGACACCCCCACACACTCTTACAGACACATCCTCCGACACTCACACATGCACCCCCTCACAGACTTAAGACACTCTGCACTCACTACACACACACATACACTTTCTCACATTCACAACGCACAACCCAAACAGACAGACAGACACACACACACACACAGACAAAGACCCACATGCACACATATATTTTGTGGGATGAGTTTGTACTTGCAGGGTTACATTGTATTTTGCTCAAATACTGCATGCATTCATGTAGAACTCGGAGCTCAAAAACTGCATGAATTTATGTAAAACTCAGTTATCTCACTCTTTTAGATTAGAATCAATCTACACATCTTGGCATAGACAGAGAACACAGGGGCAACACCTTCAACATATTGTCTAGCTATCACCACTGTTAACAGCTAACCCGAGAATGCAACTTTTAAACAAAAGGTTTTGTAATTTTCATATGAAAGAAGTGAAAGTATCACTGTATTCTAACAGATGAAAGGCTTAACAGGCAATCAATGTTTCAATGTATAATTACAGTTACATCACACTGTAAATTTTTGCTATAAATTCTGTGTTAGGATTGAGCCCTCCACCATCACCTGATGAAGGAGCGTCGCTCCGAAAGCTAGTGTGCTTCCCACTAAACCTGTTGGACTATAACCTGGTGTTGTGTGATTTTTAACTTTGTACACCCCAGTCCAACACCGGCATCTCCAAATCATGAAATAAAACAGTATATTGCCTCACCTGGAATATTGCATCCAGTTTCAAGTGCTACATTTCTGAAAAAAAAGTAAAGTCATGAGAGTGGGTGCATGACTGACTCGCAAAAGTGTTCCTTGGATGATCCATCTCACCGACTTCGAGAAATTAGGATTGTTCTCTGATGAACAAAAATTTTCATTTTGCTTGAAGCCTTAAATCCCTGATACATTTGGGTAGATTCGCTTTGGACAAACTGTTCTCGCTGAATAAGAATTAAGAGAATTCAGGCACTTTATAAGTATAATTGGCAATCGAAACATCACAAAAGAAGATAAGGTGAAACTTACTTGAATGCAGCGAATGCTTTGGATATTTTCTGCTCCTGTAAAATGTGCAGCGGACTCAGGATTAATTATGACATTCAAGGTGAATTCGCATTTCGCCTGGCCTGATGCTTTTAAAAGCAATTGTGATTGTTCAGCAATGACACGATTCTAAGTTACACAGTAAACATAAAAATCTGTCCTGGCGTCTTCACAATTTCTATGCTTTGCACCCTATCAGTTCCCATTTTCACTTCCACTGCTTCGATGATCCTCTGTGTTTATTTTAGAAATTTTGCATCAGTAACAATTCAAGTTGCAATGTTAGTATGCGACTAATGTTCTCATGGTTTAGCGAGACTCTCCGTGTGTGAATAGTTTCACACAGTGAACAATTCATTTAAAATTTGAGAATGCATCCGTGTGTAAATGTATACATTAATGTTGATCATTCTCTCTTGCAGAAGTATAAATTTCATGTTTACCGATGAAATGATAAATTAAAATACATGGGAAAGCTTCGTTTTTTGAATTTATTATCAGGCCTCGAGTAATTACAGATTTTTGGGTGTTCCAGAGCGACCAATTTATCGGATGTTGCGGAGTCAAATATAAATTGATAGATTATTTTAAATATATGTATTTCAATTGCTTTCATAAGGGATTAATACTACATATATTGCTCCCAGAAATAATAAACTAGACAAGATTGGATTCAGATTCTGTAACCAGTTGAAATGATTGGTGCTGAATTCTGCCTGTACATCTGATTTCTACCTCGCCTGATCCAAATCGAGGTGTGATTTATGATTTTCGTGGCTTTCTGTTCAGTAATATTCCTGAATAAGACATATCTGAGTCTCACTTAATGGGATTTGAGAGGTGTGGTGTGTCAAATAGATCCTAGAATTTATGCTCCACGAGTCATATTTGTGCGAGAAACTCCAGTTGAGAGAATCCGCCCAACGTTTTTCCATGTGTTGTGCCTGCATGTCTGACTGAACGTTGACATTTTTGACTGATAAACGTTTAATTGGACATCTGGGTGCCGATTTATGCATTAATAAACCAGCCTGCCCCGACATTGGGAGTACTTTTAGTTTAAACAGACTCAACTTCCTCATTCATTTGCCTGCTTCTCATAGATTTCTGTGAGCAACGTTCCTGATTTTTATTATTATGTGACCCATGGGCGTGACGATTTGTGCTTAAGAGGACATGGTCTCTAATCATTCTGCCTCTGGAGAATTCCGTAAGACAGACAGTGTGAAAAATGCAATTATATGAGTGGTCCACATGGAGGCGGAGAATTAACCGAAATAACTGTATGAAACACAACTAGACAAGTCAAGTGAAAGGTGTTTGCTGAGAAGGGAGTGGAATGTGTAAACTTGGAAAAATGTATTTTTTATGTATTGGCCTCGAAGAAAGAACTAACCATACTCAAAGTTAGTGCATATTCTTTCAAGATTTATTAACCATTTCAGAAGCATTTTTATCGAAAAGCTTATGTTAAAGTTAATAGAAGTGAATATAATGACTGTATGCTACATTGAGACGAGATCGCATGCACAATAAGCCTTGAATTTTATGTACATCTGTAGCAATCGCCAGAAAGAGAATGAAAAGGCTCAGCATATAAGGGTGGCATCCATTCTGAATAAGGAACAAAGTTAAAAAAAAACGAATTTAATTCAAACAATTGGGAAGCTACAAATTATTCCAACTATAATCATCTCAAAGATATCAATTTGAAAACGAAAGGACATCAATATTTATCTCAGTTACACACTGACAAACTGAAGTGATCTCACTATTCGAGTCAGCAACAGGACAGATAGTAGATTGGGAATTCAGAAGCCTTAATAAACAGATGAGGAAAATCTACAGTGTCCACAACTCATTCACTTAACCTAGAAAAGAGAGATAAAGTCATGATGCAGATGTTTATTATCAGATGCATTTAGGTTCTGAGTTGTATTCAGTGGCACACTTCTATATTTCACAAAACATCTTTGGCTGCTTGCTGTGTGAATTATTTGATTATAATCACCTTCACCAGAGTGACGGCAGCTCTGTAGAAAATACTCAGGAAGAACAGGGTGATGAACGTGGAAGCAGTTGTCCAGATGTTGCCATTATCATCCCCATAGTCTTCAATCCAAGTATGATCTATTGAATCTATGAATATAAAGCTGAGAGAACATGTTCAGATTGTTTGTTGATGCTGACCGATCTATCTGCATTTTAGAATTGTAATTAGAAGCCGTTACATCTTCTTTAGGCAGTCAGATATTTCTCAATTTTGACTCTCTATCTGCACGTATTAATGCATTATTGATTCGCAGCAAGAACTAACTAATATTAACTGCACATTTTCTCCTTACTGTCCGTGTCAGAACACTTTGAGTTACTTTGTCTTTTAATCTATTATTGAAGAATATTATCATTTGAGGGATACTTATTGAGAACAATTATTTTAATTTTATCATTATATTTTAAATATGTGCTGTGACCGCAGTTTAGTTTAAGATTTTGTCCATTACTGGATAAAAGTTCATATGTGATTCTCATCTTCATGATATATTGGTGACCAATTGCTTGGCATCTCATGAATGTAAATTACATTCACAGTATGAAAAATGCTTCATATTTTTGTTTGTAGGATCTGTATATTTAGGAATCAGTTTTTGTGCATGTCGCTCTTAATTTATTTTTTCTATGGCTTGATATTTATGTTTTACCTTGTGTTTGTGGATGTGGTAATGTCTGCCTCTTGCATTGCATTTGCCCATTTTGGAGTGTGTGTATGAATAAACATACTCATGTTCTTTACTACTGATGTACTCACATTTTTCTTTGTATTCAAATATTGTTCCCTTCACGACGTGTAAGCATCATCATGCTAAACTGGCACTTCGTTGACGCCTACGTTTATCTTTTAACGTTCTTGTGAGTGTTTACTTTTCGTTATGCCATACTACCAATATACAGCAGGATCTGTCTATTTCAGGTCCTACCCACATTCGGTTATTTTCATGTTTGTCCTCAATAAATGTGTGAATGCAACGCCATGTTTGGTGGATGTTTATCTTTGCGTGATGATCTGTTTTTGTGGCAATCTATCCTAAACCATTGCCTGATGTGCTTGTTTGTGTTATTGTGTGTGAATGTTTGCTGATGCTTGTGCCATTCTCCTTGGTTAATAAACGCCCCATTATTTGCACGTCTGCATGTACGACTCAGAATTTATGTGTGTGTGTGACCATGTATAAGCGCTGATCAAAGTGGTTTCAAAATAAAATAAGCTGCCTCTGCAATCATATGTTTGTGATTATGAAAATTAAGAACTAATATTTATTTTAACCTGTGCTCATACGTGCCTGTGTGAGCCTACACGTGGGAATTAAATTTTCAGATGTTGTATCTGTGTGCGTATGAATGTATGTCTATCAGCATTATGCTGCATGCATAGAAATGCAGTCATGTCCATTTGTGTATTAATGTGCATCTACGCTTTTCATAGTTATGTGTGGATATCCTTGTTCATTTGTGCATGTGCTATTTTTTCTGTGAATATGCGTTTTTCTGGGGACTAGATGAGTGTTTTAAGTACCATTTGCATGTGTAGCTGTGTGTATGCAAACGTGTGTGACAGTTCATCTGTGTGCAAGTTTATGTGTGCGCATAAACATGTGTCTTTAGGTGAGAGGCTGTGTATTTGTTTTTGCGTATGTATTTGTGAGCATCTCTCTGTAACTGTTTCAGCTCTTATACTAGACTATAATTTGCATTATCTTTGTGTTTTAATGGATTGTCAACAATTATGTCTGATCCTGATGTTGTCAGGAACATTTCTGACTGTCGTGGAGAGATAAATCTTTTAGAACATAGAACAAAACTGCGCAAACCAGGCCCTTCAGCCCTCGATGTGAGCTACTCCTTTGTTGCAGCGATTGAATTTCTGTCTCTGAGACAAGACACGTGAGCTCAAATTTCCACTATTCCAGACATGCAGACTTACATTTCCGAACATGCTGATTACAAAATATCTATTAATATTCTGTACGTGAAGCAAACTATGTCAGAAGTTCGAATACCAGAATTTCTCCCATGTGCTCCAGAAAACTGAGACAAAACTATGGACTTCAAACTGGGATGATGCAAATACCAGTTTAGGATTAAGGGGAGTCAATGTTAACAAACGATTAACAGGGTAAATCATGTCGAGCATACTCAAAGGTATTATTTTGCATGGAAAGTTGGAATCTTCAGACAGTAAAGAAGAAGCTGACTGTTCCTGTCAGCGACTGTGGTACATTACAGTGGACTTCTATCTTGAAAACTCTGCAGAGTGAGTAAGAGTACAGACCGTTAATAATTCCCCTCTCCTCCTCCTTCGGCTGAACAACAATAATCTTCCTTCGGGTCTCTTTGTTGGGGAAATTAACATGCATTCTGTCAACTACTGCATTGGTACAAGATCCCTGGTTACACAGACACTAGTGTTCAAAGATTGTGAGAAGATTTGTAGCTCGGGTGCTCGTTGCTGTGGTTCTGTTCGCCGAGCTGGAAGTTTTTTGTTGCAAACGTTACGTACCCTGTCTCGGTGACATCCTCAGTGCTTGGGAGCCTCCTGTGAAGCACTTCTGTTGTGTTTCCTCCGGCATTTATTGTGGCCTGCCCCTGCCGCTTCCGGTTGCGAGTTCCAGCTGTCCGCTGTAGTGGCTGGCATATTGGGTCCAGGTCGATGTGTTTGTTGATGGAGTTTGTGGATGAGTGCCAAGCTTCTAGGAATTCCATGGCTGTTCTTTGTTTCGCTTGCCCTATAATGGTAGTGTTGTCCCAGTGAAATTCATGTTGCTTGTCCTCTGCGTGTGTGGCTACTAGGGATAGCTGGTAGTGTCGTTTCGTGGCTAGTTGATGTTCGTGGATGCGGATCGTTAGTTTTATTCCTGTTTGTCCTATATAGTGTTTTGTGCAGTCCTTGCATGGCATTTTGTACACTACGTTAGTTTTGCTCATGTTGGGTATCGGGTCCTTAGTTTTAGCTGAAACTGACAACCGGAAGCGGCAAGGACAGGCCACTATAAATGCCGGAGGAAACACCACAGGCGCGCTTCCCAGGAGGCTCCTAAGCACTGAGGATGTCCCCTAGACAGGGGACGAAACGTTTGCAACAGTAGTGTTATATTCAACTTAATCTGCACTCTTTGCGATTGGTACTTTCCAATCAACACTAATTTCAAATGTCTCTTAAGATTGCGTTCCCAATTGTTGCATTGTGGCAATTGAAAGCCGACATGAATTTCGTAAGAATGTGCAATCGGGGAATCAGGAAAACCAATTTCAAAATTCGTGTTGTTCACTTGACAGAAATTGGGAATTTTCAGATTTCGTTTTATTGGAATTAAAAATGGAAAAGTTACTTTGCAGAATCCGGCAATGCGTGAGCTTTACTCTATCTCTGATCTTAACTTTGTCCGAGCAGGGAACATTGACTGCACAAGGCATGAGTCCAACACCTGTTACTAATCCAACTTAACTTTACAACTGGAATATAATTAAAAGCGAGAAGCACAATTGATTAAACGGTTGAATATTTAAATCACAATTGGAAGAAAAAGCTTTATTACTTTTGTTGAATTATTAAACACATCTTCGAATTTTTTATTGACATGAATTAATAGTGCCCATCAGTGCAAGTGAAATGTTCACAAAACTTGGTTTACCGCTGGATTTATCGACTGTTCTGTTGATGATCTTCAGTGGAATCGCTTCATGTCCCACCACACAGGAAGAAGAAGCACCACTGGCCCACTCCTCTGTTGTAATGGACAACAGGGTGTCCATGAAGAAGGAGGTGCTCTCGCTTTCCGCCATCACCTCGGTGTTCTTGTAGTTACTGGGATTAACTGGCTTGTCATTGTTTGTCCACTTGACTAAGATCTCTCGGGAAGAGAAGCCTCTCACTACACAGGTGAGGGAGAGAAACCTTTTAGCGGAAACATCTTCTGTTGGTGGCAGGAGGAACGACACTGATGGCTCCAGTAGCGTTTATCCTGCAGAATATTTGAAACAAATATAAATCCACTATAAAAATCCAAAATCAATATTGCAATTTCAGACATATTAAAATGTGCCAGTTTGGTTTTTAAATTTGGGATTTATACACTCTCATTTTCTGATCGAGCAGAATGATATCCATCCTAATCATTAAGAGTGAAGAGTTTAATTCGAAAATCGCCTCCATGTTTCCTGTTTCCAACCTACAACTAAGACCTCCTGTACATTTGTCATTGCTGATGTTAAAAACACAAACCAGGCTTCTTCACACTTTATTTGACTTATAACGAAAAAAGAACAAGCTTTGGTCCATCTTGTTCTCAATCAAATATTTAGCTATTCTGACATCAGACACATGTTTAATGCTCCCAATGTTATTAGGAGCCAATCCAAGCATGTCATGTATGTTACTGGATCGAGATTACACATAGGATGCCTTGTTTTTTCATCTCACCGCTCACCATTTTCCTTGTGAATGGAGTTCTCAGTGGAGTCAGTAGATACAGATGGTTCACCAAACCTTCAAAACTAACGTGACTCATCCAGGCTTCAGTAGAAGTGATTAATTTGCTGGTCACGCTGTCGGGATTTTCTCTAGGCCGATTAGAGATCTCTGATTTCAGAGTCTTCTTTTCTTGTACAAGGTGACATTGGCACCAGAAGAAAGATTGGACACAACACAGGTTAATGTCACCGTCGCCTCCAGTAAGATGTGTTCTAATGGCGGTGGTAGGAGTGTAACTGTGTAATCGTGGCAATCAGTAACTCCTATGAAACAGAAATCAAATCAATGAAAAATGCCTCTTTAGGATCAAAACACCGAGTCTTCAGGCTATTCACTCATGAAGTGAGGAAACCACCTTTGACATGGCAGCTTCCAAATGTTGCTGAAATGATGGTTCCTCTTGCTGACATATTTTGATTTGTGAAAACATTTGTTATTATCTATAACATGACGCATGTAATCATTCATAAAGGCTTTGTAACTAGTGAAACCTGTGAAAAAGTAAAATCAAAGATACCATGACGTAACACATGGAATTACCTTCCTTTCAGAGCTCTTCTCTCACTTCGGACCATCCTTTTGTACTTTTGACAAGCTTAATCTGAATATAACGATTTCATTTCTATGTTCATGAAACGTACTTGCAAATGCTGCTGGGCATTCTGAATGTCAAATTACATCCCCAATTTTTAACAAACTGTAATCAAACATAATTAATTTCTTTGTTCTCATGCGTTTGCAGGCGTTTAAAAGTGTTATGGGGCAGTTATCAGTCACAGAAATTCCGTTCAATGTGTTTAACGTTATTGTAAATTATTTGTATTATTGGTGTGAGATCATTTTCAAAAACATACCATGAGATATTATTCCTCCTGTCAAATTTGTAGTAGGTCTAAAAACAAAACAGTGAATTTCTTAGTAGAATAGAAACAAAACAAATACGAGTGTCTAACATTATTCTACAAATTGATGGAAATTTGCGTGAGCATTATTCAGACTTCCACTGATCACTGTGGGAACATATCCATCCGGACACCAGGCTGAATACGCCTGACTCTAATTCCTCGTTCGTTCATCGCTACTGTAGCCTTCCCACTAAAATGTTTTCTCCTGCCACATCCACTAATTGCAGAGAGTACCTTAAAGAGTTTCAATTAGGTTCTGTTTGTCCGGATTGATCAAATGTGATACCAACTTGCTCTTCGGCCTGCTCCCATGAATAAAGTTAAAGAGCTCAGTACCAGATAAAATCTATGAAGTACAATGCCCAAGTCCAACAGGTCATTCCTGAGCAGGAAATGAGTCATTGACCACATTTTGATTTATTTTGCAAAAAGGGTAACTGCATATTTTACCTTGTACTTTTGAGACCACAAGATAGTAAGATATAGGAGCAGAATGAGACAATTCGGCCAATCGAGTCTGCCCTGCCATTCGATCATGTGTGATATGTTTCTCTACCACATTCTCCAGCCTTCTCCATGTACTAACCGATCAATCGCCATCATAAATACAGTCACTGACTTGGTCTCCATAACCGTCTATGGTAATGAATTCCACCATCCTCTGGCTGAAGAAATTCTTCCCCACCTCAGTTACAAATGGTGCACCCTTTGCCTCCGAGGTTATGCTCTCGTGTCCTATTCTCGCCTACTTGTCAAAACATTTACTCCACGTTCACCCAAACTCGGACTCTCTGTATGTTTTAAGTTTCCAAAAAATACCTCTGTGACCCTAATGCCCCGGCCCACACAAGACACGCACCCCTCCCCCACCCGCTAAACCCTTTAGCCTTAATGAAGTCACCAGGCGTGGATTCGGCACTCTAACTGCCTCTCCAAGTGTGGTCAGCCAACAAACTACTTTTAAAAAAAGACTGTTAAGCCAGCTCACATGTCTTCAATACAGAGGAAAACATGCTCTTCTGATTAGACTTAATGTTGAATTATGAGCAATGCTGATGTCACACTCAAACTGAAATGCATGACACGTTTGTGAATGGGATGCTGCACACTTTAGTGCTGTTGACTTAGTTTGATAAATGTGTGTATCTGATTCACATCGGAGTTCAGAATGATTTCTAGTGCTCTCGTATGTATGTCTTACCCTGGGGTGTGGTGATGTTTTGACTTTGAGTGTTCTCTCCATGAGTGACCTGGCAGTTAAACACTGCGCTGTTGAACCATTCACCATAACAGCGGTCAGCCGATTCATTGCCGAGAAATTCCCATTCACCTCACACACGGGAGATGTGAAGACACCAGAACTAAGAGAGGGCCTGAAAAATCTTTGGCGAGTAGGATCAAGGATAACCCCAAGGCCTTTTATGCGTATGTGAGAAACATGAGAATGACGAGAACGAGGGTAGGTTCGATCAAGGACAGTAGTGGGGCACTGTGTATTGAGTCGGAAGAGATCGGAGAGGTCTTGAATGAGTACTTTACTTTAGTATTTATAAATGAGAGTGACCGTATTGTTGAAGAGGAGAGTATGAAACAGACTGGTAAGCTAGAGGAGATACTTGTCAGGAAGGAAGATGTGTTGGGCATTTTGAAAAACCTGAGGAAAGACAAGTCCCCCCCGGGATTGGCGGGATATAACCTAGGATTATGTGAGAAGCAAGAGAGAAATTGCAGAGCCGTTGGCAATGATCTTTTCGCCTTCACTGTCAACGGGGTTGTACCAGGGGACTGGAGAGTGGCGAATATTGTGCCCCTGTTCAAAAAAGGGAATAGGGATAACCCCGGGAATTACAGGCCAGTTAGTCTTACTTCGGTGATAGGCAAAGTAATGGAAAGGGTACTGATGGATAGGATTTATGAGTATCTGGAAAGACACAACTTGATTAGGGACAGCCAGCGCGGATATGTGAGGGGTAGGTCTTGCCGTACAAGTCTTATTGAATTCTTTGAGGAGGTGACCAAACATGTGCATGAGGGTAGAACAGTGGATGTAGTGTACATGGATTTTAATAAGGCATTTGATCAGGTTCCCCATGGTAGGCTTATGCGGAAAGTCAGGAGGCATGGGATAGTGGGAAGATTTGGCCAGTTGGAGAGAGAACTGGCTAATCGGTCGAAGTCAGAGAGTGGTGGTAGATGGTAAATATTCAGCCTGGAGCTCAGTTACAAGTGGAGTTCCGCAGGGGTCAGTTATGGGTCCTCTGCTGTTGTAATGTTTATTAATGACTTGGAAGAGGGAGTCGAAGGGTGGATCAGTAAATTTGCAGACGATACGAAGATTGGTGGAGTTGTGGATAGTGAGGAGGGCTTTGTCGGCTGCAAAGGGACTTAGATATGATGCAGAGCTGCACTGAGGAGTGGCAGATGGAGTTCAACCCTTTCCATTGTAAGGTTGTCCATTTTGGAAGGACAAAGAAAAATGCGGAATACAGGGTTAACGATAGAATTCTTAGTAAGGTGGAGGAGCAGAGGGATCCTGGGGTCTATGTTCATAGCTCTTTGAAAGTTGCCACTCAGGTGGATAGAACTTGTAAGAAGGCCTATGGCGTATTAATGTACATTAGCAGAGGGTTTGAATTCAAGAGTCGTGAGGTGATGTTGCAGCTGCACAGGACCTTGGTAAGGCCACATTTGGAGTACTGTGTGCATTTCTTGTCGCCTCATTTTAGGAAAGATGGGGAAGCTTTGGAGAGGGTACAGAGGAGATTTACCAGGATGTTGCCTGGAATAGAGAATAGGTCGTATGAGGATAGGTTGAGAGTGCTAGGCCTTATCTCATTGGAACGGCCAAGGATGAGGGGTGACTTGATAGAGGTTTATAAGATGATTAGGGAAATAGTTAGAGTAGACAGTCAGAGACTTTTCCCGCGGGTACAACAGAGTGTTACAAGGGGACAAAAAAATAAAGGTGAAGGGTGGAAGATATACGGGGGATGTCAGGGGTAGGTTCTTTACCCAGAGACTGGAGGGGGCATGGAATGCACTGCCTGTGGGAGTGGCAGAGTCAGAATCATTGGTGACCTTTAAGCGGCAATTGGATAGGAACATGGATAGGTGCTTAAGCTAGGACAAATGTTCGGCACAACATCATGGGACGAAAGGCCTGTTCTGTACTGTATTGTTCTATGTTCTATATTCTATGTTGCGATTTCTTCACTGGGACTCACGATCAGAAGAAGAGTTGTTGGAGAAGTGGACCTTTATGAAAAACATTGTATAAATTATCTGACAAATTTGATTAAAAAAATACATTCAGTTCTTATGCAACAAAGCTTATTGTGGTTAATGGATATGAACCTTGATATTACAAACATCATAATTGTCCAGAGTGCTACAGAAGCTGAGATCAACACAGTACAATTAGACGGGCGATGTGATAATGACAATGTAATGCTAAAATTAGAGGTCAGAGCAAGGAGGTCAAGAAGGTACAAAAATGATAGGCCAGTTAAATCAGAGGGAGAGATAGCAAGTTTGGATGGTATTCATTTTAATGAAAGGAGTATGATAAACAATGCTGATGAGTTAACGGCATAAAGGAGGAAGTGTGCAATTGATATCATGGAGACATGCTGAGAGAGGGGCATGAGTGGCAGTTCAATATTCCAAATATGATGCCTTCAAGTGAGACAGGGAAAAATGAAGATGGAGTGGGAGTGGTGAAGCTTGTTGATGTTCACCAGTGTGAGGGAATATGTGGACATAGAAAACATTGTGAAGTGTTATGATTTTTTTTCAGAAATTAGGATAGATGCTGTGTTGCTGGATGAAAAACTAGTAATATTTCCAGGGCAGGTAACATGTATGCCAAGCAAAGAATGAAATAGCGGGTGGCTGGCAATAATTTATAATTCCTGGCCATCTGGGGATATGGTAAAACTGCCAATGTGGTATTGTTATGCAGGACAGATGAAGAGAAAACCAATGAAACCACAGGCTCGGCTAAAGCTCAGCTCTGCAGTAGGGAAGACATTGTAACTATGGAGACGGGAATTAACCTTCATCTGGAAGGTTAATCAACAATTCTCAGCACGATTTCATTGAGCAATTTGATGTTAGTTTTCGAAGAAGTAAGTCGAATTCCAGATGATAGTAAAGATCAGAGCCAGATGAGATCAAGTTAATTTGACGAATTGAACCCTGAGTTAGCTGAATGGCGGAGTGCAGAGGGTCATGGTCATAGAATGTTTGTGTGGATGGAAGTAAATATCTAGTAGTGTTCTGCAGGGATCAGTGTTGATTTATTGATGTTTCTATTATGTAAAGTCGATTTAGAATACAATGCACGAGATGTGGCCAGTAAGTTCACAGATGAAACGAAAATTGCCGTGTTGGTAAGTAGTGAGAATGATAGCTTTAGATTGCAGCAAGGTATAGAAGGGTTGGCGACTTGTGGTGAGAAATAGAAAATGGAAATCATTCTGGATAAGTGTAAGGTGATGCACTTGGTCAGAAGAAACTAAGAGGTATTATGTTTTGAATGGTGGAACCGTGAAAAGGACTGAGGATCTTTGGTGTGCATGCCCATCGATCCTTTGTAGTAATGTGGTAGGTGGATAAAAAGACTAAGAATGTGTGTCGGGTATTTGCTTTAATGAGCGAAGACATTTACATTAGGTGTTGGGAGATGATACTGGAAATTAATAAAACACTGGTTAGGCCAGACATGAAGCATTGTGTGATGTATAGGACTGCATGTTATAGAAGGAATGTGATTACACAGAAGGCAGCATTATTGACATTTTCCAGGTCTTTTCCTGGGCTGGAAGTTTTTAAGTTATGGAATGTCATTAACCAAACTGGGGTTTTACTTGGAGCAGAGAAGAATGAGAGAGGAGATGATTGTGATGTCTAGAATTACGGTAGACATACACAGAGTAAACAGGACAAATCCTTTCCCCTTAATGGATGGAGCAATGTCTCAAGTGCACAGGGTTAAGGTAAGGACAGGAGGATATTGGGGAAACCAAAATCACAGAGAGTGTGTGAATCTGCAGCTCAGTGTGAGTAAGTCTTGAAGAGGCTCGGCACCGCATAACATGTGAGAAATATGCAGATGCACATAAGAAATGTCAAGTCACACAAAGCAATGCATCACTCGCGAATATAGTGGACTGGAATAGTTAGGGGGCTGTTATTGATAGGCGTGGACTGGATGGACCTCAGGAACTTTTCCTGTACTCTATCTCCCCTATGACGATGTCAAATGTATTATAACTAATGCCCTATTCATGTTAACCACAGGTGTGCTGTTCACTTCAGTTCCTACAAGATTTACATAGCATTCCAGTGCTCTGCTTTGACCCGCTGTGTTGAACCTCACAGGAGAGTTTGCTGCAATCTGCCTCTGACTCAGGCAGGGTCAACTGGCTGCTCAGAGTGTAAGTTCCATTGTTGTTCCTCACGGATGGATAAGTCTTCACTGCAGTCGTGATTGGCCCCCCACATTTTTTCCAGGTCACCTTGGTAACGTCAGTGTTATAGTCCATGGCCAAACAACCAAAGATCACAGAAACGTCAGTGTTGTGTTGCTGACAGGAGAAGACAAGTCCATAAAGTTTGGGGGGAGTTGCAGTCTCAAGGATAGAATGACCAATTGAGCAAGTTAGTTTCTGTTAATTCGACCTAATTGGTTACCCAAATCTTTCCTCAGCTGTACATGGACACCAGTGCGTTCCTGCTAAAATCTTTAGTATACCTTGAATTGATTTTAGTTTCCAATCAGTCGTTGATCATGATCTATTGGTTCCCTCTTCAGAAACATGCCCTCTACCTTGACCATTACTATATAATTTAGAAATAGGAACACACTGATCTGACGAAGAGTAACTGCTGAAAATCTCACCAACTGACACTTTCATTGGATTGCAAGTGACGAGCATAGAGTTTTCACAAAATACAAACCAAGAAAACGCGGAAGTTGGAATTGGAAATGAAAACCGAAGTTGCTGGAGAAACCCAACAACTGGCTGCATCTGTGGAGAGAAACCAGAGTGAACGTTTCGAGTCCATTGTACCTTCCCAGCTTATCAATGTCAGCCGGAATCCGCTCTCTGGAAATAAGGCAGTTGCAGAGCACTGGGACTGAGAAAATATCTGTCGCAGCTGATATCATGCTAATTGCCTAGAAGCTCATTGATCGACTTGACAATTATCTGAATTCTGGAGGCCTCGGAAACAAAGAGGACCATTAAAGGTTCAGAGACTTTGGAGTGTGACAGCTAGCTGAACTGAGCATTATGTAAATATGATTCGAGAAATGAACATGTACTCTTTAACTTCAATAACTATCAAACTGACCCGCAATTTATTGCAAAACTCTAATCTGTCAGATTAATCACTGCTCTGACTTTCTGTCTCGACGTCAATTTCCATTCACTTTGAAAATCCCAACACTGTGACACACTCATTCACCCTTGGAAGACAGGATTCCCATCACAAGACATAACACACATTCAAGACAATCCATATTATGGACGAGAATGTAATCTCGATTCCTTTCACTCAATTCCACCCCAGCCACCCTGCACCTGGTCCATCGTGAACCTGGTACTGGCACCAGAATTTTGACAATACCTGACAGGACGCCACTCCCTCAGACATGACCTTAGACCTTCACCACTGAACTCTCAACTTACCCAAGTCAATCTGTGCATATTGCACTATAGCTCTGTTCCCAACTTCCCTTTACCGCCTGTGACTTCGTCAGACTCCGAGCTTAACGTTTTGTCATTATATCCACAGCCCAATACCCTTCTGAGCCACTCAACGCACCAACCCTACTGGCCACCCACCCCTCAACTAACCAGTATGACACACTGTCCACCTCTCAACTAATCAGTCCGACACCCTGCAAACCACTCATCTAACCAGCCCAGCACCCTGCTTCCCACTCAACTCCCCAGCCAAACACCCAACCACTTCTCAAATAACCAGTCTGACATCCTGCCAACATCTCAACTAATGAGCCAGGCACAATGCCCACTTCTCAACTAAACACCCAGGTACTCTGCCAAATTCGCAACTAACCGCTCCGACAATCTGAGCAGCACTGAACTAACCAGACTGATACCCTATTGAACTCTCAACTAATCAGCCTGACACCCTGCCCTTGTCTTAACTGACCAGCTTGGTACCCTGTTGACAACTCAACAAACCAGCCTAGCAGCCAGTCCACCTCAACCCAACCAGCTCCGGACTGCCCTCACTTTTCAACTTACCAGCCTCGCACACTACCCACCTCTCAACCATCCAGCCCTGCAGCCTGTTGACCACTCAACTAACCATCTTGGCACCAGATAGACTTCCTGCATTTCTGCTCATAGTACCTCTCTCCTACCAAGCACAACGCGATCAAATTATTTCCTTGTGACCATTAAAATTTCTCTTGATGCCACACTGCCAGATTGGGTGTATGCATGCTTAGCCAGCAGCCACCCAACATCTCACCGCCTACCAGCTCAAACTCTATCACATTAACAATCTATCTCCCAATAGCTCACCAGCTTCCTACTTTGAGCCTACTGCACCAAAAAGTTAGATTATCGTACAACACAAACAGATCCTTCAGCACCGCTTATCCATACCAACCAGTGTTCCCAAATTAAACGAATTCCATTAGCCTGCGTTTGGCCCATATTTATCGAGATATATTCAGTTCCTGTACCTGTCCAAATGTCTTAGAAATATTGTAACTGTATCTGCATTTACCACTTCCTCTGGCAGTTCATTCCAATGTCAGCAACTGCTGCAACAAAAAGTCTCAGCCCTTATACTCAATGCTCTGTGCAATTAAGACAAATTTTACAAACACCTTCTTCTTTCAAGAATCTATGTATCTCACCCATCAGGTCCCCGTGTTCGACAAAGCCACCTATTGCCCTGTCATTGACAGTCTAAGAATCTGTTTATCTGAATCACCAGGCGACTATGTTCGGTAAGATGAATCATTGCATTATCATTCACTTTCAGTTGTGACCAGATTTGTCTTCCCATAATGCAATGAGTCATTTTTCCTGAAGAAGGGCTCATGTCCGAAACGTTGATTCTCCTGCTCCCTTGGATGCTGCCTGACCTGCTGCGCTTTTCCAGCAACACATTTTTAGCTCTGATCTCCAGCATCTGCAGTCATCACTTTCTCCTTCAGGTTATATGTCTATGTTGTGAAATGTGCTTCTGCTTTTCAAATTCACTGTTTACGAAAATTGCAAATGACAAGGTACTCGTCACCATTCCTTGCAGAAGAGAATTCCCCAACATTCGCATGCACTTCATACACATTTCACTGTGGTATGCTTTTTCTCAACTCTCAGTCCATTCAACAACTGATCTCCTCTTTCGCATTGTTTCGATATAACCCATCAGGGTAAAGTAATTCCGAATAAACTACAATTATTGTATAACGTATATCGTCTCGTTATAATGATCAATCACATAGCGAAATTAGATATTTCCGTTCTACATTCTCCTAAAACTCAATTAATACCTTGTTCTATCTAGAATGTTCCAGAATATGAGTGACTTAATTCTTCATGAACTCGGTGTTGTTATGTGATTGCCCATTCACAATCCCATTCATGTCAGTGCACTGTCTCTGTCTAGTTTGACCATTCTATCCTCAGGTTAATAACTTTTAATCATTGCTGGCAGACTCGGACATCTTTGACAGATCAGTCAACTTTAAACATTTGGGTCTTTCATACAACAAAATCACCATTTGAAATATGTTTTATTTTATTTCATTAATTTGTAATTCCTGAGATTGTCTTAGGAGATTTTTCAATGTGTACATACTGATCAACCATAGTCAAATAAGAATGTTGAACTATTGTCAGGTGGAATGATTTAACATACCTTCTTTTGTTGTTCTGTTTCAATGACCGCAGATTTAGTGGCTATATTGATCCTGTCACATGGAAAATGTGGCTTTTTGATTTGTATCACTCGTTAGTTACTGGCTATGGCAATTGCACTTCTACTACTTGTTATCACAGAAGACATAATGTGGCGGATCACTTATTATATCCCATCATGTTTCTTTCTCATTACAGCTGTGTGTAGAGTTACCCATGCCCTGCATTGTGCAACAACAGGATGTTCAATCTGATACACCGTTAATTAAACAATTGATTGGTTTGGAGCCATTAGTTGTCAGTATCTGAGTGGAACATATTTCTCTGAGAGAACAGCAGCCGTGGTTTAAGCAACGACTGGTGTTCACCTCTGTTTGAAAAAAACATGCCTCATTGCTTTATACTGGAAGCTGGTGAGGTCATATAATATGTGTCATGGTTCTGTTATACTGATCCTGGCTTGGTGTTATCTTATTATTTCCTCCCATTCGTTTTAATTTTGTTTTACTGAAACCGCTGACCTTTCGACACATGTTTGTGAGTCGTCACATCTGGAAGAGACTGAGATGTCAGAGCACTAAAGATAATTACAATGACGCAGAAATCGAGAGCAGGAGGACATCTAAGATTTTGCTCTTCAGCAGAGCTGGCAGCTTCATTCTTTTGTCGAAGGTGCGTGATATATATATTACTTTTTCTATAACATTAGAGGAGCAAATACAAGAGATTACAAAACTTTCGAATTCATATTGCAAACGGTTGGATTCATGCTGTGCAATTTAAGTTGCTGCATAAACAACTTAATATATGTATCAATTCAGTCCAAGTTTAGAAAGCCGCTCAAGGGTGCAATGTAGAATCCCATCAAATCAATGCTTCGACTGAGTAAGAAGCAGTGCTACTGAGGGCATGCGAAAGAGTTCTCCCAGAGTTTTTTTTTATTCCAGTAGCGTCAAATACACAGCACATTCGTTAGCAAATGTGTGAAAAAGAGTTGCGCACAGCCATTAAAAATTTTGGAACAACAAATGAACACTGTTGCACTCATTTAGTCCTTCGTTTACCAATTGCAAAATATTCAATAGTCCATTAAACAAAATTACATTTTGTAAATCCATTCTTTCAATTCAAGCTGTCATATTCCATGCGACTAACAATTAAACATAGCAATGTATGGCACACAACAGGCCCTTCGGCCCACGATGTTATGTTGAGGATTATTCTAAATCTAAAATAAAATAACCTAACCTGCGTACCGCTCAATTCACTGCCGTAAATGAGCATGCAATGCAGTCGCTTAAATGCCCCTAATGACTCTGCTCCCATCAAAAGCGCTGGCAACGCATTCCATGCATTAACAACTCTGCGTAAAGAGCCTACCTCTGACATTTCTTCTGTACCTTCCTCCTGATATCCTCGTGCAAGTCAATCCTGCGGGGGAGGGGAGGGTGGTGGAAGTATCTGGCTATTGACTCAATCCATGGCTTTCATTACCTTTATTTGGAGATGCCAGTATTGCGCTGGAGTGTACATAGTTAAAAATCACACAACACCAGGTTATGGTCCAGCATGTTTAGTTAGAAGCACCAGGTTTCTGAGCGCTGATCCTTCTCCACAATCACCTGATGAAGGAGCAGCGCTCCGGAAGCTTGTGCTTCTAAATAAGACTGTTGGACTATAACCTCGTGTTGTGTGATTTTTAATCTCATGAACTTGTATATGTCGATCATGTCCCCTCTCTTCCTCCTTCTCTCCAGAGAGAAAACGCCGAGCTCAGTCGATGTCTCTTCGTAAGACAAGCCCTCCAGTTCAGGTAGCATCCTGGTAGCCCTTCTTTGCACCTTCTCGAAAGCCTCCATATCTTTCCCATAATAGGGCGACCAGAACTGGTCACAAGTGTGGTCTCACGAGGCTCTTGTAGAGCTGTTGCAAACCTCTCAGTTCTTAAATTCGATCCCCCATTAATAACAGGCACAATATATACTTTCTTAACAATGCGATACACTCGGGTGGCAACTTTAAGGGATCTATGCACTTGAACACCAAGATTTCTTTGTTCCTCCAAACTGGCAAGAATCCTGCCTTTAATTCTGCATTCAGCATTCAAGTCCGTCTTTCCAAAATGCATCACTTCGCATTTTTCCAGGTTGAATGCCATAAGCCATTTCACAGCCCAGCTTTGCATCCTGTCTATGTCGAGCTGCAGTTTGCAAAAGCCTTTGATACTATCAATGGAACCTCCAACCTTTGTGTCATCGGTAAATTTACTAACTAATCACTAAAACTCCTCATACAATTCATTTGTTAAAAACTACAAAGAGCTTAGGCCAAACAACGGAGCCCTGGAGCACACCTTCACCACTGACCTCCAGGCAGAATACTTTCCAACTACAACTACTCTCTGCTTTCTGTCAGTCAACCAATTTTGAATCCAGACAGCCAAATATCCCTGTATCCCAATCTCCTGCCTAAATGACTGAGGTTAACATGGGGATCCTTATAAAATGCATTGCTTAAGTCAATGTACAGCACAAGCACTGTTAGACCTTCGTCGACCTGTCTTGTCACCTCCTCAAAGAACTCAATAAGGTTAGTGAGGCTTGAGCTGCCCATCACGAAACCATGTTGACTGGCCTTCATGATGCTATGTTTTTCCAACAGTCCTCAATCCTGTCCCTCGGTATTCTTTCCAAAGCTATGCTGAACACAGATGTAAGACTGATTGGTCTGTAATTGCTAGGGAATTCCCTATTTCATTTCTTGAAAAGAGGAACAACACTCCTCTGGTATGACTATAGTGGGGAGTGAGGAAGAAAAGTACTTCATCAACGGCTGATCAAACTCCTTTCTCATTACGAGAGCAACCTAAAATAAATCTGGTCTGGCTCTTTGGACTTATCAATCTTAAGATTTGCTGAAGTTTCCAGCTCATCAACTTCATCAATCGTGATCTATTCAAGCTTGATTTCCAGCTCCACAAAGTTCTCATTCACAACAAGATCCGCTTCCTTAGTGAAAACCGGAGCAGAAAGCACATTTAAGGCCTTTGCTATCTACTCAGACTCCACACACAAGTTCCATATGCAGTCCCTGATCGTCCCTACCTTCTCCCTGATCATTCCCTTATTCCCCACTAATAAGTAAAATGCCTTTGGGTTCTCCGTAATCCGTCCTGCCAAGCCTTTATCGTGCTCACACTAGCTCTAATCAGTACATTTCCGAGCTCCTTTCCAGTAAGACTGTGAACCTCTCAAGCTGTGCTTGATCCTTGATTCCACCACATTACGTAAGCTGCCTTCATCGTTTTGACGAGAAGCTCAACTTTTCTCGTCATCCATGGCTCCTTAATCTTATCCCTTCCTTCGTCTCAGAAGAACAAATTCGTACATCACGCGCAAGAACTGCTCCTTAAACAGTCACTGCATGTCTGTTGCGTCCTTTCTGTCGAACAATTGCTCCCAACCTGTACTCCCCAACTCCTGTCTGATAGCGTCATAATGTTCTTTTCCACAATTAAATATTTTCCTTTGGTAACTGCTCCTTTCCCTCTCCAGGTCTGTGATAAATGTGAGGCAGCTATGGTCACAGACACCAAAACGCTCTCCCACAATGAGATCTGACACCTGTCCGAGCTTATTGCTGAGCACCAAATCCAAAGTCGCCTCTCCCCGCGTTGGTCTGTCTACGTACTGACTAAGGAAAGCCTCCTGAAAACACCCGACAAAACGGCTCGATCCAAGTAATCTGCACTAGGAGGATCCAGTCAATATTGGAAAAGTTGAAGTCAACCTTAACTACAACCCTGCTACATCTGCATTTTTCCAAACTCTGCATACCAATTGTTCTTCAATCTCCCTACTGCTAATCGAGAGTCTATATAAAACCCCAATGAGGCTCCATTGCTATTCTCAACTTTCACTCAAACTGACTCAGTTGAGAAGCCTTCCTCATCAACCTTCATTGCTATAGCTCTGATGCACTCTCTCATTAGCAATGCTACATCCCCTGCTCGTTTTCCAACCCTAACAGTTCTTTTCAAAAATATCCTACACCCTGCAGCATCGAGCAACCATTCCTGCTCCTGTGAAACCGACGTCTCTGTTATGGCCACAACATCATACTCACAAATACTGATCCACCCTCTAAGTTAATCATTCTCATTTATGAATTTCCTTGCGTTAAAATAGATATACTTTAACCGTTCTTTTTTTTCCATCAAGTCATAAATCTTCCCGATATTTCCCTCCATCATGTAACTGTCCCATCACCAACCTCCTCTCTCCCCCCACCCCCTACCGTCTCCCTTCTGCAGTTCTGGTTCCCACATCCTTGCAAAAATGGTTTAATACTTTCCGAACCACACAAACAACTCTCCCACACAGGATATATGTGCCCCTCTAGTTCAGGTGCAATCCGCCCTTGTTCAAGTCCCACCTTCCCAGAAGGCATCCCAATGGTCTATTTATCTGAAGCCCTATCCTGCACCAGCCTCACAGCCACGTGTTAAGCTGCTCTTGGTGACTGTTCCTCGCCTCACTGTCTCGTGGCACCGGTAGCAAACCTGAGATCAATACCCTTCTCGCCCTGTTCTTAAGCTTCCAAACTAGCTGTCTGCAGTCAATTTTCAGATTCTGAATCCCTTTCCTGGCTATATCAATTGTGTCAATATGCACCATGATTTCTGGCTACTCATCCTCCCCGTTCTGAATCCTGTAAGCCAAGCCCGATTGGTGACATCCCAGATCCTGGCACCGGGGAGGCAACTTACCTTCCAGGAGTCATGTTCATGACCACAAAATCTCTTGTCAATCCATCCAAGTATTCAGTCCCGAAGCACTATCGCTTTTCTAATCTCCTCACTTCCCTTCTGAGCCTCACTGCAAGGCTCAGTGCCTGAGGCGTGATAACTATAGTTTTCCTCTGGTCGGCTGTCCCCACCAGCAGTATCCAAAATGGTATACTTATTGCTGAGGGAACGGGCACTGGGGATCCCTGCTGTAATTTCTGGTTCCTTTTCCTCCACTTACTGTAACCCAGCTGTCCTGATCCTGTGTCTGAGGAGTGACTACATCACTCAATTTCTCTCTCAACTTTCAAATGTTCCTCAGTCCATCCAGTTCCAATTCCAGTTGACTGACTCGGCTTTTGAGGAGTTTGATGTGGGTGCAATTCTCGCAGATGCGTTCAGCAGAGATACATGTCATGTCTCTTCCCTATCACATTCTGCGAGACGAACATGCAACTGCCCTATCAGTCAAACCTCCCTCAACTGAAAGTCCACACAGAACTAAACAAGGAAGAGATGAAAACAGAAAAAAAGAGAAAACGTGAAAACTTACGACTTTCCAGAATATTAGTTAGAGCAGCTGGGTGGGAAGGAAACTCTATGATCTGGGGTCTCGAGTTTAAACTCAACCACTTTCAACTTTCCAGCAGCCCTCGCTTCTCTCCGCCCTCTCTCCTCGCTGTTCTGTTCAATTCTATCTTGAGTAAAAAATTTCCACAAGCTCTTGAAATTGCCTCACCTACCTGACCTGTAATTTTTGAACAAGGCAAATGCAATATTAAAGTCGAAAAGTCTGGTGCTGGAAAAGCACAGCTAGTTAGGCAGTATCCGAGGAGCAGGAGAATCGACGTTTCGAGCATAAGCCTTTCATCAAGAATGAAGCTTTTCCAGCACCACACATTTTGACTCCGATCTCCAGTATCTGCAATCCTCACTTTCTACTCTCATGCTGATCAGATGCTGCCTAATGGGCTGTACCTTTCCAGCATCACACTTTTCGACTCTAATTTCCAGCTTGTGCAGTCCTTAGTTTCTCCTCGTTTCAATATTATAGTCTCTGACAGCATCCCATCCAATCTCGCCTCAGAAAATGGAGTGATTGTGCCCAGTGCTCCTACAACTCCTATTCTCTCCGAATGTTTTAATGTAATTCATTCCGATTCGGTCTCTTGTCAAATTTGAACCAAACACATTATCCAACAAATTTCAAACATTCTTGACACGTAGAACTCTACATGGCTAGTTATCATCTTCCTCTTTGCTAAACATTTGCCTTCAAGTGAATACTACACAAAATAAAATAACAAAACCCTTCCTTCCAAACAATCTCAACTTCTCACATGAGATATACACTAATCAGATAAAGCGCAATTCAAACTATAAACTGAACACTGGAATTATTTTTATGAAAATGCTTAACCTCTCTCTAAAATGTATATCTCTCCCAAAGTTAAAGATAATTGCGATTTGAAGTAAAATCCAAATGAGAAACCACGCTCTAATTTCATCTTGCATCTCAAATTCAATTATTTTTCATCCAAAAAGAAATTTTACGTTTGTGTCAAAAATATCGTTAATGTCTAGCAGATCTCCATCCCAAAATCTCCTGTCACCGCCACTGGACTCCCAAGGTTTATAATTCTCTCAGGGAATTACAATGTGTTGCATATATTTCTACATATATACGTTGACATATGAAGCAAACTAGATAAGTGTCACGTGTGTGGGATAATGAGGACAAAAAGGAATGTCGATTGCCATGTAAAATGTTTCATGTTTCAACATAAATACAGTAACTGAGGGTTTTTTTTTAGAAGCAGCAAACAGAGAGATTAATGTCAATTGTGAAGCTTTTAGGCAAGTGCTGAAGTAAGTTAGAGATATCACCTGGTCGTCGTAGAGTGAGATTTCAAGCAATAGTTCGCCTTATGGTTGTTAATACACTAAAAATAGGAGACAAATAATTTGAAAATGAACGCTTCCCGTCAGTCTGCTCAGGGCAAGTGATATGTCAGAAGGACTCAGTGACAAGTAAAACTTAATTTCCCGTTAACATTGCTTTGGATTAAATTCAAACTGCAAACGTATGCTTTGGAGATATTCGAGATACTAAATATCGTTTCTTTAAAATAAAACTGGTGTACGAATTTATGTTCCATTTTACACTATTAAGGATTATGTGGGTTGTTGTGCGGAATGATTTTAACTTCCCCTGCACTGGTTGGTTCTCACTTCGTTCATGGGCCTTGTAGTGCAGAATGTGTAACGTCAGTTCAGGAGGGTTTCTTGACAAAGGATGTATACTTTCCAACCATGGACGCTGTTATGGTGGACATGCATATGGCAGATGAGCACCTCCAGGTGAGTAAAATTTCATTCAGGGCAGAATTTCTGGAGAAGTGACCATAATGCCGTGAGTTTTAAGGTACACAAAACACAACAAGTGGTGGATGTTTGGAACGGGATGCCAAAGACAAAGCGGTATAGCAGTGGAGGAACATAATAGCAGCTTTCATTAAACATGATGTGGACGAATTCATGAAGAAGAAGGGAAAGAGGAAAGTCAACGCAGCTGTAGTACGGAATGGCAAACTATGTCGGTGCAAATTTGAAGAGCTCAAGTGCCTCTTTCTGCGTGATATTAAATTTCATGACAAGAAAATTTCCCATTTTATCACAAATCATCAGGTCTTGCAAAATACGCAGCATTCAATAAACATATCCTTGGTAGAGGCAAGTAACAAGAAATAATCTGCCGCTTTTGAAGTTTAAGAGGAAGTCTCCCTGGCGAACTCGAAGATTCAACTCCAAAAGCTGGTAAAATCACCAGCTCACTGAAAGCAAATGCAAAGTCTCTTTGGATCTATGTGAACCTGACTTCCCATCATGATTCTTCTGTCTTACTTTAAAATCACCCACTGAGAACTCAAAACTGTTGAAATAGTGCCTGTCTGAAGGGGATAAAAACTGCACCACTGGGTGTGTATCCTTCTGCAACACAAACAGAATAGAACACATAGAAGGCATAGTATTGGCTGACAACTGTTAGAAGTCAAAACGAGAGCGTTTACTGATATGGAATGAATATGAAGACGTCTGCGAATACAGATCAAAAAAGAATGTACATTGTATTTCAAGCGGGTGACATTGCTAGAAATATTTACGATACTGTTTCTGGGTCGTTTTATTTCCAATGGAAGCAAATTCTTGAATTCGGACTCAGAGACTGAGATTGCAGACTTCGCAAACATGGAGGGAAGGGAAGATTTATTGTTATACTTAGCACAGGATTTTACAAATACTGAGTCCTTAGCCCGTTAGAGAATGAAATTGAAAAATATGTGCACAGTGAGAGTTTTCAGGGAACTTTGTTGCAGCTTTATTCGAAACGTCATATTCGATAAAAACATTGACATGAAATAAAATTCACGTGGAATTTATGTGCACTGACATATTTTTTTTTATGTGCAATCATGTTCGTGACAGAGAAACTATTGCTTCAACTATAAACAATAGGGTCTCACAAACAAAACAAATGAGGTAACATAAATATAAATTGTTTTCCTGTTCATATAATGGTACTTTAGCGATATTTGAAGGTGAAAACACCAGTGAGAACATCCCTTTGGTCCTCAGGTGTGACTATGTGATGGTTAATTTGATTTATTTGATTTAAAATCTAGTATTCATGTGTACTTCATCACAGTGAAAAGTCTTGTTTGTGAGCAGTACAGGCAGATCACAGCAAATACGAAAAGATATATCATAGGGTGCATAGGCGGAGTGAAACACAGAGGTGATACTGCACAGGCAGTGCACGAAGCAAGATCAATATGAAAACGATCAATATAATATGACGTTAAAGGATTTTTTCATCAGTCTCGTGGTGGCAGGGAAGAAGCTGCTCTTGAACTTGTACGTGCATTTGTTTCAATCTTATGTATGTTCTGCCGAACGGAACTGGTCATTAGGAGAGCATTACCTGTGTGGGGGGATCAGTGTTGATGTTGTCAGCCTCTCCGTTGCAACAAGATGTGTAAATATTGTCCATTCATGCGAGGGTGGCTTCCGTCAAGGTCTGGGCTGTACACACAACCTTCTGTATGTTCTTATGATGCTGGGCAGAGCAATTGTCACACCCGGACGATCTGCACCCGAACAGTATGTTTTCCATTAAGAATCTGTAATATTGATGAAGGTCTTTCTCGAAATGCCAAATTTCCTAAACCATCTGAAGAATAAGAGGCGTTTTTGTGACTTCTTGACCGTCGCATATGTACGGGAAGCCCAAGACAGGTTGTTGGTTTTCATCACTCTGAGGAAGTTGATGCGCTCCACCCTCACAATGTCAGTTCCATTGATGCAGATGGGGGCAAGTTTTTTCCTTTCTTCCTCATATCAGCAGACAGTTGTTTTGTTTTGCCAACATTCAGGTAGAATTTATCATTGCATCCCGAAGGCAGAGTCATAGACGATGATTAGCCTCGTGCTCTGTCCGAAGTTCAGTGCTGGGAAAATGGGAACTTCACAGGACTGAGGCAGACTGGTTGGCAAGAGTTGATTTGCGTCCGAACCTTCCTGTAGAAGCATTCAATTATTTGAGGGTTCAGAGCCACTATTTACTCATTAGTGGAACGTTTTAGGAAAGTTGGATGATGCTCATGCATTTATCAGTAACTGAATTTTATTTGAAAGGCATTTTCAAAGATTTAATTTCCCTGCAGTTTCAGCACGTTATAATGTTGCAACTGGAACGCAACGATGATAAAGGACTGACGGTGGCAATCTGGATAGCTAATGCCTAATTGTGCAAGATTAATTGATGAGCTGTTCCGAAGTGTCACAGGTTTTGTCTCAGAGATTAATTTCTGTCGTGGAACGGTGCAGGATTTTCCAAATGTCTCAAAAACACCCAAAGATGTTGAGACTGGAAAATGATGCAAGCGCTGAGCTAACTTATGTAACCTGAGATTGAATTTGTGCACAGTATCAAGATATGTGGAGACAACAACTGCTCCAAGGATACCATACCTGAAACATCAGACGAAATTAAAATGTACTTAATGCTGCAAGTGAAATAAAATAATTTGACAATACGAATAAGCATCCTAAGCTGCGATCAAAAATAAGTAGCTGAAGTACTCCACAAAGTATTTTTAAAATTCAATGGCCCACATAAAAGGGTTTGAGAGCACGCCATATGGTTTGACAGAGGAATTGCTCAGCTTTCAATGCCGTGCAACAGAAAGCATTTTCTCTAATGACGATTTACCAACGTTTTACAAAGTTCATGGATCAATGAATGGGGAATATCCGATTGTAGATTGTAGATGGCGCATGATTTTAAGAAATACAATACGTAGCTTCTTTGTTCAGAATATAACATTGTTGAAATTGATTTATTTTTCTCTCTGCTTGGTGAAAATCTTTTCGTCCTTCATGAGTCCTATAGATGTTACATTGGCATCTTCCCACTGTATATCACAAAGGGGAAGTGAACCAAATGTAGATGTACGAGAATGAACCTCCAAAGGCAGACGATTGCATGGTATGAATAACTTTGTAATGGCATTCATCACAATCAGTCAGTTTTCGTTTTGTTAGTACTTTGTCTGTTCCTTCGACAAAGTGTTTCCAAGTAATCACTGTGTGGAATTTTTATTTTTGTGTTTGTATTGACACGTGTGTGTGTGTGTGTATATGCTTGCGAGAATGTGTGTGTGTTTGTTTGTGTTGTGTACCTGTGTGTTTGTTTGTGTTGTGTACCTGTGTGTGTGTCCGTTACAGGGTGCCTGTGTGTGTGTCACTGCGTCCGGATTTCTTAATCTGTCCGTCTAAATGTGTTAATGGGTTTATGCGTGTCTGTTTGCTCGGATGTGTTTCTATGGCAGTGTGTCTTTTTGCTTGTGTGTCTGTGTTTAGTATGCATTCAAATATATGCGTGTGAGTCAGTGTGTCTGTGTCAGCGTGTCTCTCTGTGTCGTGTCACTGTGTACACATATGTCACCATTTTATCGAATTGTACATAATTCAGCATCATTGCATATTCTATAATGTTCGTCAGATGTCTTTACACCGTTGTTGCAGAAAGTGATCTTTGAAAAAGAAACTTTATTTACTGCTGACTAAAAAACCCAGGTTGGTTTGTTCTTTACGCTGAACCTGACACAGTTAAATAATTGACCATAACACGATGCTCATCTGAACACGAGTCTCTGAACCTAAGAGTTTCAATCTGGTTTCTCTCCACAGATCAGGCTCGGGTTCTCTTTTTGTAACAGCTTCCGTTCTAGTTTGTGGCCATGTCACAGAACTGGTTACATTAAAGATTTTCTGTGACCCGTGGATGGGCATCGAAGAGGAAAGAGAAATCATTCCAAAAATCAGCCAGGCAGTTTTGAAGACTTAGTAATGATCACCAGAATGTAGAATTGTGTGTCAAACAACCTCACGCATTCTGTGCCTCTAATTTATTTTGAGGCTCGGTTAGAATTTTGACAGATGAGCAAATGATGGATGACATGGATAGACAGAAATGTACAGCTGAGATCACAAATAGATCAGCCATGGTCTAAATCATTGGAAGAACTTCATCGAATCGTCAAGTTACCTACTCCTGTTCCTCAATCATACGTTCCACTGTTTTATTCAGGACTCGGAATCTGCTTCCCAGTTGCAATGGGAGAGCATTTCAGATTTAAAACCTGTGGATCGAAACAGGAGATAAGTTTTCAGAGTCTTAAATGACTGTCATGTACCGTGGGCTGTAGTCTGAGAAACTGTGCGATGGAAACACGGTTGGCTGGCGAACCCGTGTTTATACAGCTTATTCCCTCTGCAAGTTCTGCTTCGTTTGTCGGTTCTACCGGAAACCAAGATTCATTGTGTACGGAACAACTATCATTGGCCAGGCTTAGTTTAACAAACACAATGATCACCCTGTATGTAACAGTTTACAACGTAACCTCCAGGAAATCAACTGCTGAATGAGTGATAGCTGACAAGAAATTACGGAAAAGAAGCAGAAGCATGCCATTCACCCCATGCTGCATAATTCACCATGATCTACTGCAAGCCTCAAATCCTCATTCATGCCCATTCTTTGGAGCAGAACAAGTTGTCGCAGAGGGAACTGTCTTCACAGAAAGTGGACAGCGGTGGGAAGGGAACTATACTGCTGGTGGTGGGGTCCGTTTGTCAGTGCTGGATGATGCGATGTAATGGAGGTTACCTTAAGGCCAACGGTCCACTTCGGAGCTGCGAGAGGCGGGAGCCGGGAGGAGTTGACGTTGGTGCGAGGTGATTGTCGGGAAGGCTGGTCATTATATTTAAACTTCTTACCTTCAGACCAGCAAGGGAGGAACGAGCAAAGACTTCTGGCAAGGGTAAGTGGAACACTTTGTATTTGCGTGGTTGTGTTACCTGAGACATTACTCGGGTAGTGTCTCCCACCCATCCTCCTCCTCTAACCTAAAAAAAAATGTGGGCGCCAGATTGACAAGGTGAGGTAACTAGTTTATTTCCTAATCCCTTTTTTTCAGTAGTCACTTCGGGAGATAGAATAGTGGGAATGGAGTTTCGGGCAGTGGAATGCTCCTCCTGCAGAATGTGAGAAGTAAGGTTCACCACTAGTGTCCCTGCTGACTACATCTGTGGGAAGTGCACCCAACACCAGATCTTCGAAAACCTCGTTAGGGAACTAGAGCTAGAGTTGGATGAACTTCGGATCATTCGGGAGGCAGAGGCGTTTAGTGACAGGACTTACGGAGAGGTCGTCATTCCCCACATTAAAGAAAAAGAGAGATGGGTTACAGTTAAGGGACAGAAAGGGAACAGGCAGGCAGTGCATGGATCCCCTGTGGCCATTCTCCTCAACATTAAGTATACCGTTTTGGATACATTTGGGGGGATGACTTACCAGGCGAAAGCAGTGGGGCACCTGCTGCTCGGAAGAGAAGGGGGAAGAGGAACAGAACATAAGTCATTGGGGACTCGACAGTTAGGGGAACAGATAGGAAGTTCTGTGGGGACGAGAGAGCCTCACGGTTGGTGTGTTGCCTCCCGGGTTCCAGGGTCCATGATGTCTCGAGGGAGAGGGGGAACAGCCCCAAGTCGTGGTCCACATTGGCACCAACGACATAGGTCTGAAGAGAGACGGGGACTTGAGGCAGAAATTCAGTGAGCTACGATGGAAGCTTAGAGCTAGGAAAAACGGAATTGTTTTCTCTGGTTTGCTGCCCGTGCCCCGTGCTAGTGAAGTGAGGAATAGGGAGAGAAAGGAGTTGAACACGTGGTGACAGGGATGGAGCAGGAGAGAGGGTTTCGGGTTTTTGGATAATTGGAACTCTTTCTGGGAAAGGTGGCACCTCTACAAGCTGGAAGGTCTTCATCTAAACCAGAGGGGTACCGATATCCTGGATGAGAAATAGGGAAATAGATGGTGACATCTTGCAAAATGTCCAGATTACAGAGGAGGAAGTTCTGGATGTCTTGAAAAGGTTAAATGTGGATAAATCCCCAGGACCTGATCAGGTGTACCCGAGAACTCTGTGGGAAGCGAGAGAGGTGATTGCGGGGCCTCTTGCTGAGATATTTGTATCATCGATAGTCACAAGTGAGGTACCAGAAGACAGGAGGTTGGCAAAAGTGGTGCCAATTTTTAAGAAGGGCAGTATAGACAATCTAGGGAACTATACACCGACGAGCCTTACCCCAGTGGTGGGCAAGTTGTTGGAGGGAATCCTGAGGGACAGGATGTAATGTATTTGCAAAGGTAAGGAACGGTTCCGCATAGTTAACATGGCTTTGTGCGTGAAAAACCATGTCTCACAAACTTGATTGAGTTTTTTCAAGAAGTAACAAGGATTATTGATGAGGGCAGAGCAGTAGATGTGATCTATATGGACTTAATTAAGGTGTTCGACAGGGTTCCCCACTGGAGACATCGTTCGCAATGTTAGATCTCATGGAGTACAGGGACAACTAGCCATTTTGATACAGAACTGGCTCAAAGGGAGAAGACAGGTGGTGGTGGATGGTTGTTTTCAGACTGGAGGACTTAGACCAATGGAGTGCCACAAGGATCGGAGCTGGGCCCTCTACTTTATATCATTTACATAAATGATTTTGATGCAAGCATAAGAGGTACAGTTCGTAAGTTTGCAGATGACACCAAAATGGGAAGTGTAGTGGACAGCGAAGAGGGTTTTGCCTGAAACGTCGATTCTCCCGCTCCTTGGATGCTACCTGACCTGCTTCGCTTTTCCAGCAACACATTTTTCATCTCTGATCTCCAGGATCTGCAGTCCTCACTTTCTCCTAGCGAAGACAGTTACCTCAGATAACAATAGGATCTGCACCAGATGGGCCAATGGGCTGAGAAGTGGCAGATGGAGATGAATTCAAATAAATGTGAAGTTCTGCAATTTGGGAAAGCAAACCTTAGCATGACTTATACATTTAATGGTAAGGTCCTAGGGAGTGTTTCTGAACAAAAAGACCTTGGAGTGCATGTTCATAGCTCCTTGAAAGCGGAGTCACAGCTCGATAAGATTGTGAAGAAGGCGTTTGGTATGCTTTCCTTTATTAGTCAGAGTATTGAGTACAGGAGTTGGGAGGTCAGTTTGCGGATGTACAGGACATTGGTTAGACCACTGTTGGCATGTTGCGTGCAATTCTGGTCTCCTTCCTATCGGAAAGATGTTGTGAAACTTGAAAGGGTTCAGAAAAGATTTACAAGGATGTTGCCAGGGTTGGAGGATCTGAGCTACAGAGAGAGGCTGAACAGTCTGAGGCTGTTTTCCCTGGAGCGTCGCAGGCTGAGGTGTGACCTTATAGAGGTTTACAAAAGTATGAGGGGCATGGGTAGGATAAATAGACAAAGTCTTTTCCCTGGAGTCGGGGAGTTCAGAACTAGAGGGCATAGGTTTAGGGTCAGAGGGGAAAGATGTAAAAGAGACCTAAGAGGCAAAGTTTTCACGCAGAGGGTGGTACGTGTATGGAATCAGCAGCCAGAGGATGTGGTGGAGGCTGGTACAATTGCAACATTTAAGAGACAATTGGATGAATATATGAATAGGAAGTGTTTGGAGGGATATGACCCGGGTGCTGGCTGGTGCGACTAGTTTGGGTTCTGGTAGGCATGGACGGGTTGGACCGAAGAGTCTGTTTCCATGTTGTACATCTCTATGACTCTATGACTCTAAAGCTATTAAGGTGGATTTACACTAATACAGCAGAGTGATGGGAACCAAAATTGTAGGACAGGTACAGAAGAGGATGAGTGTAGGGAGTTCCCAAAACAAGTAATGGGTTGGTACCTGGGATTTCGATGGTGTGGCCAATACGGAGACATGGATAGAGCAGGGATAGGAATGGCTGTTACAGGTTCCGGGATTCTGATGTTTCAGTAAGAACACAGAAGATGGTAATAGAGGGGGAGGTGTGGCATTATTAATCAGGTACAATATTACATTTGAAGAAAGGATGTTTGGAGACTCGTTAAATGATTTAGTATGGGTTGAGGTTAGAAACAGGAAAGGAGATGTCACCATGCTGGGAGCTTACTATTGGCCTCTGAATAGTCTCAGAGATAGAAAAGGATAGCAAAGATGATTCTCGACAGGAGTGAGAGAGGCAGGGTAGTGATCATGGGGGGCTTCAAATTCACAAACATTGACTGGGATCACTAAAGTACGTGTACTATAAATGGGTCAGTTTTTGTCCAGTGTGTGCAGGAGGGCTTCCTGACACAGTATGCAGGCAGGTGTACAAGGGGAGAAGCCACTTTAGATTTAGTACTGGGTAATGAGCCTGGCCAGGTGTTAGATTTGGAAGTAGGTGAGCACTTTGGAGACATCAATCACAATTTTGTTAGGTTTACTTTAGTGATGGAAAGGAATAGGTGTTGTCCACCGAGCAAAAGTTATGACTGGGGGAAGGGAAATTATGATTCACTTAGGAAAGATTTAGGAAACGTAGAATGGGGAAGGTAACTGCAGGGGATGAGTAAATTAAAAATGTGGAGCTTATTCAAGGAAAAGCTCTTGTGTGTCCGAGATAAGTATGCACCTGTCAGGCAGGGAGGAAGATATAGGACGCGTGAGGCCTGGTCTCCTAAGGAAGTGGAATCACTGGTCAAGAAGAAGAAGACTTATGTTAGGACAAATTGTGAAAAGTCAGTTAGGGCGTTTGAGGGTTACAAGGAAAACAAGAATGACCTAAAAAGAGAGCTCAGAAGAGCCAGGAGGAGACATGAGAAGTTGTTGGCGGATAGGATTAGGGTTAACCCTAAGTCATTCCATAGGTATGTCAGGAATAAAAGGATAATGAGAGTTAAATTAGGGCCAATCAAGGATAATAGTGGGAATTTGTGTGTGGAGTCAGAGGAGATAGGGGAAGCACTAAATTCATATTTTTCGACAGTGTTCACTATAGAAAATGAAAATGTTGGCGAGGAAGATACAGAGATACTTGCATCTAGACGAGAAGAGATTGAGGTTCACAAGGAAGAGGTATTAGAAATACTGCAGAGTGTCAAAATAGACAAGTCCCCTGGATCGCATGGTATCTATCTTAGGATTCTCTGGGTAGCAAGGGAAGCGATTGCCCAGCCTTTGGCATTGATCTTCAAATCATCATTGTCTACAGGAATAGTGCCTGAGGACTGGAGGATAGCCAATGTGATTCCGTTGTTCAAAAAGGGTAGTAGAGACAACCCTAGTAATTACAGACCAGTGAGTCTCAATTCAGTTGTTGGTAAAGTGTTAGAAAAGGTTATAAGAGATAGGATTTATAACCATCTAGAAAATAATAATCTGATCAGGGACAGTCAGCACGGTTTTGTGAAGGGTAGGTCGTGCCTAACGAATCTTCATGAGGTTTTTGACAAAGTGACTATACAGGTAGATGACAGTAAACCGGTTGATGTGGTGTATATGGATTTCACAGAACTCTTGGATTACGGATATATTCGAAAAGTTTTCTTGGAAAAAAATAGAGTACGGCAGCAATCAAATTTCTTCCTCCTCCTCCGTTGAACTAGAAAGTTTTACCAGTTTTATTGTTTGCTCAATTTGTTCGTTATTTTCCAAATCCGCATTGAATCTACATAGTAGCTCTATTCCAATGCAGGGGACCATTCACAGCATGCCCCCGAAATTTTCAATGAGAGAAGGATATCAACTGGGGCAATGCATGGGATGCTATCTGGATAATTCTTAGAAACATCCCTTGCTCTATCTTGGCTCGCTTCTGTGCATCTTCTGTCCTGAAGAAACAGAGTCAATTTCTCCTCTCACCCTGCAAAATGGACAGTTTATTTCTCCAAATAAGTGGTTGGCAATGTAGCTCGCATCAATTTCTTTAGACTAGAATTTCTAATGTCCGAAAATGGTTGCTTGCAAAGCTTAGCAAAAGGTTCGGCGGCAGACGTCGCACACATCGTAAAAAAGGAGACACTTCCGGCAGAGAATTCGATGTACATGGTAGTGGATTCTTTTTTCTGATAGGATGGTAACGCCAGAAGACATGGACTGCTGTATCGTTTTCGTTGGCTTTAATAATAGCTGGTGGACAACACTACTAGGCCAAAATTTTGTCTGTTCTGTCTGGACTCATCAAAGAGAGAAAAGAAGATTTATTCAGCACCTGGAGTGAAGTCGAATTTCAAACTTGGGATAATGTAGAGCAGGCAGTGAACGGGATCGGGGCAGGGAAAGATTTGGCGACAAAAATGCGTTCAGTTGAGAGCAATATCACCTATCGCTTTTTGTGGTTAGATTCCTATTCAGATAATGGAGTTGCACGTCCTTAATAAAGAATGGGGTTTGCGGGATGAAATGATGGCAACTGTTTCGATGTTTTTCGAGTTTTAATAACGAGGACATTAATATTGTTAAACGTCTTATTGACTTAACAGTCAGATGGATTAACTTACCAGGAATAGCGAGGATATGATAGGAACCAGCTTGAATCACCCGAAGTACAAACTATATCCGCATTGTTCATGATGGCCAACCCTGGGAAAGCTGGTAAAGACCCAAAGACAAACTTTGATCCATTGCTTTAAATTTCCAATCTGTTGCTGTCCGATATTGGTCTTTCTCTCCCTTTCTGTGCAGCTGATGATTCCTTATCATGTCACACGTGATGCTCGCGCTGTTACTTTAAGATAGCGAAAGATGTCTCTTATTAAGAGAAGATGAAATCCCTCTAATGAGAGAATTAGGATCCTTGGAATTTGACATTAACTCCTGTCACTGTACGAACAGTTTCAGTGAACCTTTTTCAATCCAAAACCTTTCTATGGTGGCAATGCTGTTCCTTTCTCACGGCTGTGCTGCCCTTGGTTATATTCACAGTTGTCATAAAGGTAGAGGTTCGGATATGACTGGAACATTTATTGAACTGTTTTTCTAAAGCACTTGTTCAATGAAAATGGAGTGGCCTGTTCCCGCAGTTCAAAGTTCAGTTTGTTTTGGGTTTATACAGCTGTTCTGTTTGACCAAGTTTCAGACGCAAACCCAGAGAAACTGCTGGCTACAGAAAGAAGCAGTTCTCATCTGTCCATTCTCTCTCTCCCTGTGACGTCTCTCCTGTAAGAATCTATGTTTGGTTTTACCATTTTCTTGACCAATGGTATATTTATGTGAATTTTGCAACTGCTTGGAACATTATCATTAAGTTCTAATAGATTCGATTGGCTTCCAAATAGGCTCAATTATTCTAAATACAGTACTTTTTTCGCTTGTGTTTCAAATAGTAGTCTCGAAATACATATTGTTTTTCTTAAAACTGAGTGGTTGCGCCAGCTGCATCACGCCTGGAATATCCACTGTACATATGTTTAAAACAATTAGAAAGGTTAGGGTCTGGGATACATTCTTGGCACGTTTAATGTGTGTCTGGACTGCTCTCTAACCCAGTCCCGTGAATTGTTTTCATGAGTGGGGTTACGACTTATTCAGCTTGATCATGGAAGTCAATATGGAAGGTGCAGAGGGACTGTCGATAATCAGTCCATTCTACATAAGTGTGAAGATCTACACGGGCTCTGGAGAGTTGGAAATATGTAGATAACGAGAAATAGTAAACATCATAATCACGTCTACTAACTTTTATATCTGTCGAATATTTTTGAAACATGTGAAGTCCAATATGTCGGGAAATACGTTGTTACTTTGAAAATAGTTATTTTGTAGGCACAATCATTTTAGATACGTGAACAAAATATTTTGCCAAATTCACTCAGTTCATTGGCGTACTTTAGAAAAAAATATGTTCAAGTGTATTTACTGTCTTGCCAAGAAAACCATTAATACAATTGAGTATACAGAAGTAATAATCTCGACATATCATCGACTGCAAGATTGAAAATTAGAGGAAATGTGGGAAGTTGGTTGCTGTGATGGCATTCTGGAGACATCAGATTTGTCTTGGTCATATAGGCTTGGGGTGGCGCTGCGGCTCCGTGGTTAACACTGTGGCATTGAGGCGCCATGATCTGGCTTCAAGACTGGCTGTGTGGAGTATTTTCCTTCTCCCCATGTCTGCTTGTGTTTTTTTTTACTTGTGCTCCATTTTGCTGCCGCAGTCCAAAAACCTGCTGAATGCGTGGCTTGGTCATGTTAAATTGCCATAGTATCATACAATATATAGGCTCGCCAAATGAAGTGGAGGGTGACAGGGATAGTTTGCTGGTGATTCGGAGTCAGACGCTTTTCAAAGAGGTTTAGTATTCAGGGAAACGCTGTAAGTTGGGTTAATGGACAGTTTCCACACTGTAGCGAATCTATGCTTCATGCAGCTTACAGTGCAGGATATGTCATGTGCGTGGATGGAGGGCAGACAATTCCAATGAAAGTTGTCAGTCATAAACAGGGAGAAGGAATACACTGACTTGGTGTGCTTCCTTTATTTTTAGAAATGTAAGGACATACGTTGTCAAATGTAGTTAACGTAGAGGACTTAATAAAGATCGAGATGGCAAAATGAAATAAGTGATTTCCAACCTTCATAAGCGGTTACTCGTCCTCGCATATGATATTGATTCGTCATTTCTCGGTGATTGTTCTCACTAGATTTTTTGCTCCAGTCTCTCATTGAGATCATCGTGTGCTATCGTTTCCAGCTTCTGCTCTTAAGGTCAATTTGCACGAATCTACTTTCTCCCAGGAACAACTCCATTTACATAAGTTTTGCTATTCAGTTGTTCAGAAATTTCATGTTTGACACATCATTATCACATGAAATATTTTCCACAGCGAGTACTCAATGCCTTTCACCCATGATCTAATAATACCATGCAAGGAGTTGAAATCGATACAGTCAAGACAAAGTTCGATTAACATTTAGACAACGAAATGTGCAGTTATATGGGAGGAAACCAAGAGAGTAGTAGTAGGTATTGATCAGTTGGAGAGTTTGTGCACCCATGGGAGACTGAATGGACCACTCTGAGTTACAGTTACAGTAATTCCTAGCTTGTATGAGACTTATTAGACAGTTTAGCCACCTGAAGAGACAAGCTGGCTGGATGAAGGGTGCACCGGCTACACCCCATTGTAATGGGTTTACGGTAGACAAGTCCCCATGACCTGATTTCAAACATCACAGACTTGAGAAGTATGCAAGGGAGGAAATTGTTGGCGTCTTGCCCAAAGTATGTGGATCATGTTTTCTCACAGGAGACGTGCCAGAGGCCTGGACATTAACAATATTTCTTTACTTTAGTAACAGTTTAAGCAGGAATAAATCGTGAAATTACAGGCCAGTAATTCTCTGACAATAGTAAGGAAGTTGTGGCAGACGTTCCTTCGTAACAGGGGCAACTCGCATTTAGAATCGGAAAATGAACTCAATCGCAACAGTCACACAACACCAGGTTATACTTCAACAGGTTTATTTGAAAGCAGTGGCTTTCGGAGAACTTTCATTATTTTACAGGAAAGACTTAACAACAATCTAGGTTTGTTCAATAAATGACCTCTCTTCCAAGATGCTGTAATCTATTGCGATAAATTGTGTGTCTAATAATTCTCTCCGAAAACGACCACATTTAGAAACAGGGCTCTGAGAGCTAGTGCTTCCAAATGCACCTGTTGGATTATATGGCATTATGATTGTATGACATTTTACTTTGCCCACTCCAGTTCAGCACTGGAGCGTCCACATCATTATTTGGCATAGAAAGATAGTCTTTGTGTGGAGAAGGTCGTATCTTACAAACAGAAATTATTTTTTCTTGAACAAAATGTCAAAGATGATTACTCAGCACTGAGCAAGATATGTAACATCTATTGACTTTTGGAAGACCTTTTACAAAGCCCCTCAGGTCAGCCTGCTACAAAATGTGAAGTCACTTGAGATCTACTGTTAGATACTAACGTGGATTCAGAGAAGACTTAGATATTGAAGACTGAAAGTAAAACGGAAAGATAATTTTCAGGCTGAAACTCTTAGCAAGTATGTTCCTTAAGGATCACTGCTGGGATACCTGTAAATAATGTGGACAATAATGTAAGTTTGCTATTCACTGAACGCAATCAAGGCTTATTTTTCAAATTAAAAATACACAGCTCGTGTGGGAAGCACTATCTTTGAGAACACAGCTCCTTCATCAGGTCATTTTCGGAGAGGGTCATTAGACACAGAATTTATCAAGATTGTGGGTGCTAAGGACTGTCACGAACATTGCCAATGACACGGCAGGGCGTCAATGGGTTTGAGACCAGCGTGGAAAAACGAGAGTTGGAGGTGACCTAAGTGAGATCTCGAACGCAGGAGATAAAAACCCGCAAACTGCATCAAACGTTGCAAAAACCAGCAAAAGAATGCAGCTTTGAGGTCTGCAGTTTCCTGGAAGTGGCACCAGAAATAGGTAAGGTCGTCAAGAATGTAGATGTCATGTCTATCTTCATTCGTGTGGCATAGGCGATAAAAAAATTGGCAGGTTACGTTGCAGATTTATCGAAATTTAGTTCGGCCACATTTAGTATGTCGGATACAGTTCTCGTCGTCACATGACCAGAGGGATGTGAAAGATTTCGAGGGGCTGCATAGCTTGCTTTTCAGGATGTTGCCCGGTTGGCGATGTATTAGCTCTGAGTATAAATTTGAAAAAATAAACCGTAATTGCAATCAGTTAAATGTGCAGGATGATTGGCAATTCGATAAAAGCATAAGCACAGAAAATTATTCGAGGATTGAATTAATGGATAGTTACAGGTATTTTTTAATCCCAAGTTTGAAATAGCAATTACTTGGAACACAAGGTTAAAGGTGAGAGCGTTTCAGAAGAATGGCGATGAGAGTGAGTGCTTATGGTCTGGAATGTACATGCAGAGCAGTGTTGAAGGCGGAAACAATGGCTAGGTTTAAGAGGTATCTTGCCAGATTTGTAAACAGGCAGGGAATGGAGGGATACGGAGCATATCGATGCAAAGTCGCTTAGTCTAGAAAGGTATTCTGTGGCGGTTCAGTTATGGGAATTCTTGTTCCTTTGCTGTACAGTTCTTTCTTCTTTAACTCTGACACTATCATGTCGAAAAAGCTCAGCGCATGCATAGGGTAAAATACTTCGTTTTCTTTTGAGGCATCTGATGGCATCTTGGACTCGGCTTTCAGCTGAGTAACTTCATAGCATAACTTCTGTTGATGACAATCCCACACAGCCATAATGAGTTGTGTCTGCTTTGTCTTGTGACAAGCAGAGCTGACAGAATTTATCATTTTCACATCTCACCTTTAGAGCTATTATAAATTTCTAAATCACCTTTCTAACCTTTTTCATCCACTTTGTCTTGTGCATTGGGCTCAACTGTCATACGTTCTCCTTTGTAATCGTCTCGCTTTGAACATCTTCACCACGCATACACATTCATACACATGTTTACTTTTATAAAAACTATACTGTTTCAGTTTCTTTCAGTAATAAAGATGAACAGTATTCGTCTCTAAAATTTACTTCGTTTTTCTCTGCCTAACTTTTGCTAAGTTTCTCCAGTATTTTATTTTGCCATACTTAGCATTTCAAGTGTTACGACACGGGGTAAACCCTTTTTCTAATTTAAACCAGACACACATGAAAGTTCACCCCATGCCATAATGTGCTAAATTTCTAGTGGCAAAGTGCTATCCCACATATCACAATTTAAAGAAGAAAACAATAACTACATTTTATTCTAAAAACGAGAACATTAGGCAACGAATTGTTACAACTCATTTGTATTAAAGCTATTTTACCTCACATTGTGCAGCACTGGTATGATAAATTCGCTCTTAAAGTTATGGCAAATTAATTTTCAAAAACAGTTGCCCGCTTCGCATGTTCGAAGTTCCTCTGTCGGTTCTTGTAGGTGTCTTTGTTCTTCTGCAGCAAAACATTCTGATGCCCATGTACCGTTCCAAGGTAGCATTCTGCTGCAGTCTATTGCTGATTGGCTGCTGTTTGTTATTCTAAAAGTACAACCTATTGATTTCCTTCAAAATTTTCGTGGCAAATTTGAGAATCATCTTCAAACCCCAAAAACTCTTTCGAAATTTTAAGAGCTATTTCTCTCACTTTTAATTTAACAAACCACAATTCGCTGAAAGTAAACAAATAGTCTCAACTTGTTTTCATTTAAGTATTTAGAGCACTAACGTGCAAGGCTTTAAAACTATCTGGCTTTTCTCGTACACTAAATATACTCAAATCTGTCCAAATCTGTCCAGACTGTATCGTTCTCAGCCCACCAAAAACATTAATCCGAGACCAATCTGTTCAATTCCTGGCGATCAACCCCAAAATCATCGGACCGGCTCACTGGTTTGATGTCATCCAAAACATTAAAATTCAAGTTCTATTGGAGTTTGGTATCTGTGGCATAATTTAAACAGTTTGTGCACATTTGAATTTGTTTTATACTATGACAATGCTGTTCTCTGTACTTGTTTCACAACCAAATGTTACTTTTTAAAATCCACTAGCACACTCTTTACCAGCCAGGTGTTTCAGCTCCCTTAAAAGTAGAGCACATGTCTAGAAGTTCATAACAACTCCCGACTTAAGATAAAACTGAACGATCATGATGAACGGTTGGGCCCTTTTTCTTTTGTATTTCTTAACCTTATGCCCACGACATACTTATAACATTAATCTAAATTCTTCTTGATATATATACACATACACATGCACATTTACATAAATCTATAAAAAGACATTGGATAGAAACCAATCTCATCTAACGTCTGTCAGTTAATCTGGGAAAGGACGTCTGCAATTACATTCTTATGCATTGCAACACTTAAAATTTGTAAATTAAATGTCTGTAACATAAGACACCAACGAAACATTTAAAGTGTTCTTTAAAGTGTACCAAGAATATTAGTGTATTGTTATCTATGAACAGAACCGTCTCTGACATATTGTTCGTAACATGCACATTAAGATGTTGTAAGGTCAGTACCAATCTCAATAGTTCCTTTTACATCGTGGAGTATTTTCTCTGGTGGATGTTGTGTTTCTTTGAAAAGTAAACAACTGGCAGTTCAATTTCGTGACCATCTTCCTGTAGTAATACAGATCCAACTCCTTAGTCAAGAGCATCGATCGCAACGTTGAGGGATTTGAAAAGTTTGGTGTAGCTCGAACTGGTGCGATAGTTAGTATTGCTTTTAAATATCCAAATGCCACCTGGCATTCTTATGTCCACCGAAAGTTTCTGGTCATCTTCATGAAATCTGTTAATGCTACATATACACTGCTGACGTTTGTACAAACTACTGATGGAGTCTGCTTAGTCGCAAAAATCAAAGCAACTCTTTCCTCGAGATTGGTCAAAGGAATTCCTTGATGGCATTGGCCATGGGGTCAACCTTCCATGACCAATGTTATGTCGCAAGAACGTCACCTCTCCTTTCGCGAACTCAATTTTGTTTAAGTTTATTCTCAGCTTTGCTACTCTTAATTATTCAAAGAGTTCTGCAAATTGTATCATGTTTTTTCATGGACTTTAAGATCACTACATCGGCCAAATACACTGCACACTGTGTTAACCCAGCGACAGCGCTGTTCATGAGTCTTTAGAACGTGGTAGGTGCGTTCTTCATTCCAAAAGACATCATTTTGATTTGATATCGCTCATTTGGGTTTTACAAACGCAGAAATTTATTTCTCCGTCACTGAGAAAAGTACCTGCCAATAAGCAAGCAGGAAGTCTAATTTGGTGATGTTACGAGCTTGTACAACTTTCTCTGGACAGATCTCCAATCTTGTTATTGGATATGCGTCCAATTCTCTTACAGCATTGACTGTCCGATAATCCACGCAAAATCGTTGAGACTCGTCCGGTTTGGGAACTAAGATTTCGGTGAACCCCACTCACTCTGGCTTGGTACAATAATATCCTCCTTCGGCATGGCATCTAACACAGTCAAAACCTATCTCACTTTCAAGGGATTAACCCGATAAGCGTGTTCCTGTATTGGAACTACATTCTCTGTGCAATTGTATTAGTCCTCCCAATTTGATTGCTACAAATGTCCTCATACTGCAGTAAGAAACCTTTCAACTGCGTTCGTTGCTCATCAAGGACTTACTCATTTTTAACTTATTTTGACGCACATCAAAATTTTAATATCAGGATTTGATTCCTCACTCTATAGGGCAGTAAACAACGCCTGCTTCTCCAGTTTTTTCTCTCTCGTATAATCCGGATTCAACATGTTCTCGTGACATCCAGAATACAGGTCTTTCTTTCAATCTGGCATGTTTACTAAATCGTTCACATGAGTCATCTTTTTCTGAATTTGATAGGGGCTACTAAACATTGCTTCGAAGGGATTTCCTATCACTGGTTACAACACTAATAAATCATCCCCGAGGCCCTGCGGGAAAACGTCCGAGTCTCAGAGTTTTCATCTGCCACCTGCTTCATTGTTAGATTTGTTCTCTTTCGGTGCTGTTCAAATAAGTCACCGACTCGAATTAATCTCTTCCTCACCTCGATACATAATATGAATGTGAGATCTCTGACTTTGACCCTGTGAATTTCACTTTAATTAATTTCAAATGCCTTCTCATTCCATCAACGAATATCAACTCGAATGTTGTAAACTGAGTAGACTCGTTTGGGGAAACTCGAATGATAAACAATACGAATGGAATACATTTATCCCAATTTTTAGGGTAACCCTGACAGTATGCTCGCAACATGGTCTTCACGGTCACCTTTCTAACACTCCCTGTGATTCAGGGTGATACATACTTGATTTAAAGTGATGTATACCAAAGTTTTCTATGTTAAAATTCACACAACACCAGGTTATATTCCAACAGGTTTAATTGGAAGCACACTAGCTTTCGGAGCGATGCTCCTTCATCAGGTGAGTCCTGTGTAGCACGAGGTGACCTCTTACAGGTGGATCATGTGCTACTCGCGAAACCTCCTGTCCGAATTCTACTGGCAGCACAATCTGGTGCAGTTTGGCCTACTTCTCTTCCATGCTAAGCTGCCGTGGTCTACATTTCAGTCTTTGGATTTTATCTTCTAGATAATTATACTCATGAATATCCTCTGCCTCCTTTTCGGAATATGCATGTAATATATATCTTTATTGTCTTGTTTTGTTGTTGCAGTTTCACAACCTTTCAGGACCTAAACGCTTCTATCTGAACATCTGCCATTACCGTTTCGTTCCTCATCATACTGTCAAACAGCGTGTCCGCGATCTGCAACTCAATTCCTTCTTCTCTCTCTTTCGTTTTTATTCGTGCTGTGACTTCTGATAGTGAGATCTGGTTAATACATAGTTGGGAAAACGCCAATATATTTACGTTGTAACTCCTCAGTTTCTTTGTCATCCTTGGGCTTCTCCACAACAAGGGGAGTCACTTTCACCTTGAATCTCTGTAACTCATTACCAAGAACAAACTGAAATGCTGGAACTGACACTGTCAATTACTCCCATTGTAAATTCTCCAGTCTTCAGTTGGCATTCAAACCTGATCTTACATCGGGAAACAAAATTTCTGTCCATGTTTCCCACAAATTGCCATATTCTCGGGTAACAAATCAGAAAGAGTGTGAATTAGCTCATCCCTTACAATCAGCCACTGGTTGGTCCTGTATTTCTCAAAAGTATAACGTCTTGTTCTTCTCCCCAATTCCTTTTGAGTAAACCTTACCCACAGAAGTGAGTTATTTACAGCAATCAGTTAAGAACTTCATACCCACCCTCTGCCCAGGCTGTGTACTGTCCTGCATCTCCTCAGCTTTTATTGCGGTTTTCTCTACTACTTTCATTAATGCCACTGGCTTAGCTTCTTTTGCCACATCTTTTTCCTGGTGGTGATCCTCAATCAGAGTTCGAAGCAAACACATTCTCGCATTATTTTGGTTCACTGCCATTGTGATATATTGCAGCAGAAAGACATTTTCACGTTTGCAGGATGCTATGAGATCCAGCCATGCCCCTCGCAAAGGCAAGTTTTACGAAAAACGAAGGAAAGGTCAAAATGCAGGCAGTTGTGAAAAATGCAGACCTGATTTGAGAACCATAAATCTTCGCAAAACGCTATGATATTGAAGAAACTGAAATGTTTGTACGTCCTGGCTGAGAAGGGTCATCATCTCTGAGCAATACACACTTTAAATGATACAACGAGATGGAATGGTCACGACAGCAGTGTGCTTTAAATGAGTCACCCACTCACATACATCTGTGTTACCAACGTCATCCGGCACTGTTTCCACCGTTGGTTATCCATTTGGCTGAAGTTTTGAGCAACGTCTTACATATGAGGTGAACACCCCAGAATCACCATCACCCTGTAGAGATGATGTGTAGTTTCCCCCAAGCTGACTGTGGAGGCCAATGCAATGGCACCAGAAGGGAGTTGGAGGAGGCGGGAGAGTTAGCGCCAGACAATTTTTCATTCTGATCCAGGCTTTCACGGGTTTCTGTTTGAAGAGCAGGAAAGCAAACTTTGCCTTTCTGGGGTTCGGGATGGTGAGTAACCTGGCAGGACAGGACAGTAAGAGACAGAGGGTGATCGAGGTCTCTATTCATGGCTCCCATTGCTGAAAGGACAATTCAATGAATGAAGCCTTATTCACAAGGTCATAGAAGTATACAGCAGAAGAACGGACTCTTCGTCCGTGCTCGCATGATTTAACAAATGGAAGCAATTCAATTTGGTTGTACAGAGCCCATATAACTCTATTTCATAGCCAGATGTTGCATTGATTTGGAAAGGATGAAAGTTTCGTGCCAGGCTGCGGACCGTAAATATTCCGTATTCTACAATAGGACAGACAATGAATTCGTGCAGGCGTATTTTACACTGGGTGCGTCTTCTACGATCGAAACTCAGGAGGAAAGTCAAAGTTTTCATTGATATTTCGAACTATACCTGCGTATTTAACCCAAGCACAGAATTGCAGTATCTGTGAACAAATCCACAAAGGTGACATTGATGTAAGCACAATTCTCTGGTCAACCACACAGAGGAAACATTACGCTAGTTTCCCAGGATAGGGGGGAGCAGTGGACCGGAGTTGCTGTTCGCGACTTTTCAACTTTCAGTGAACATGTTTGTAATCTTTTTTTGCAGCTGTATCGAATTTAGTGGATTAGGCCGAAAAGAATGTTGCTTCAAGAGAACAGCATTTCCTATTTCAACATGAAATGCGATCAGTTCCCTGCTTAATCCCATATACCTCTCCAGGGAATTGATACAACTCTTTTACCTCATGTCGATTTACTCTGGAAGATAAATCAATAATTTAGGCCAATTTAAAAGAACGTCCTCATTATCTAATTCAATTTTAGTACTGTCACGTTCAGAACTATCTGTTTTGGGTACAGTGGTCTCAGTTGTGATAACTGCCACATTATCCTTTTGCTCTCGTTCCTGATTGAGGTACTGTTTGCACGTATTCACACGACATATTGTGAGAGCTGGAATTCTCAGATGCCATGACGGGCGCGCTGGGCAATGGAGAACCGTTGCATGTGGTGCATCTGAATCTCCAGGTGTCATTGATCAAGGAAATGCACGTAGGCTGGTGCAACAGGTAAAGGTGCACGGCATTATTGGTAAGGAGGTAGCATGTGTAAATGATTAGCTAGTGAATAGAAAACAATAATTGTGGATAAATCGTGTTTTTTTTTTAATTTTGGCAATCAATGTCTACTGGTTTGCCTCAAAGATCAGTGTTGGAATCGTAATTGTTTCCAACTGACATCGATGATTTGGAATTTTAGGTCATGTGTAACTTGTCAATGTTCGCACATGACACTACGATGAGTGGTATAGCAAAAACAGCAGAATAATAGAGAGACATTAAGTGAGTGGGCAAGGGTGTGGCAGATGCAGTACAATTCTGGTAAATGTAAGGTCATTCATTTTGACATGGATAACAGCAACACAGTTTTTTGTTTAAACGGAGAAAAGTTGCAGCATGCTGGAATTCAGAGGGACCTGGGTGAACTTGTGCATGAATCTCAGGAGGTTGATTTGTAATTGCAACAGGTAACTAAGAATGGAAATGGTATATTGACCTTAATTGCAAGACGGATGGATTTTCAAGACTCGTAGGTTATGCTGCAGTTGGATCGCGTGCAGATGAGGCCACACCTGGAAACATACGTCTAATGTTCGTCTTCTTACTTGGGAACTAATGTAATGGCACTGTACGGACGCAGAGAGGTTCCATAAATTGACTCTAGAGTAATGAGCTTTGCCTTTTGAGGACCAGACTGAGTAGCTGAGCCGAGCCATATTGGAATTTAGGAAAAAATGGGAGCGGTCTTCTCGCCACAAGTAAAATTATGAAGGGAATAGTTAAGATCGAAGCAGGGAGGTTATTTCCACATGTAGGTCAAATTGAAACGGAGTGACATATATTCTACGTTTAGGGAAGCAGATTTACGACTCAGTTAAAGAATTGATTCATTACCCAAATGGTTGTGAATCTGCAAATTTCCCTGTCACCTGAAGCAATTAAGTCTACCATATTTCATGTTTTAAAGGCAAAGCTAGATTGATATTCGAACAGTGCAGAAGTTCATGTTTTTTTGCGAATGGGCGGGGAAGTTGAGTTGAGCAGCAAAACGATCACCCACAATGTTAATTAATGATGAAGCAGGCTCGAGGAGTCAGGTCACCTACTTCTGCTCCTTATATTTCTTATGTTTGAATATTGAACATAGAACTTAGACCATTACAGCGCAGTACAGGCCCTTCGACCCTCGATGCTGCAGCGTCCTGAGAAACTAGTCTGAAGTCCATTTAAAATACACTATTCCATGTTCATCCATGTCTATCCAATGACCATTTAAATAATCTTAAACTGGGCCAATCTCCTCCTGTTGCAGGCACACCATTCCACGCACCAAGTACACTCTGAGTAAAGAAACTACCTCTGACATCTGTCCGATATCTATCAAGCCTCAACTTAAAGCTATACCCACTCGTTATAACCATCGCCATTCGAGGAAAAAGGCTCTCATTTTCCAACCAATTGACACGTCTGATTATCCTGTACGTTCCAATTAAGTGATCTCACAACCTTCTTTAACCGAATGTAAACAGCCTCAAGTCCTTCGGCGTTTCATCTAACACCTTTCCTGCACATCAGGCAACATCTGGTAAATCTCCTCTGATACCTAACAAGGTTTCCACACCAATCCTATAAGGTGGTGACCAGAACTGTGTGCAATACTGCAAGTGCAGCTGCACCAGAGTTCGGTACACTTGCAGCATGACCTAATGGCTCCGAAACTCAGTATCACTAATAATAAAAGCTGACATACTGCATGCCTTCTTAATAACCCTCTCAAACTGGGTGACGACTTGCAGGGATATATGATCATGGACATCAAAATCTCTCAGTTCATCGACACTACCAAGCATCTTACCGTTAATCCTGTACTCTGCACTCTTGTTTCTTCTTCCAAAGTGAGTCAGCTCACACTTTTCTGCATTAAACTGCATTTGCCAACTGTCAGCTCAGCTCTGCAGCGTATCTGTGTCGCCCTGCAACCTACAAACATCCTTTGGTATTGGCCACAAGTCTACCAACCTCGTGTCATCCACAAATTTACTAATCGATCCTTATACGCCCTCATTCAGGTCATATATAAAAATGACAAACTGCAGTGGTCTCATAACATATCGGTGCCGTGCACCACTAGGAACTGAACTCCAGGATGAACATTTCCCATCAACCACAATTGGCTGTCTTCGTTCAGTTATCCAATTTCTGATCAAAACTGCCAAATAACTAAATCTCGAAACTTCGCATTTTATGCAATAACCTTCTGTGGGAAACCTTATCAAACGCCTTACTGAAATCCATAAATAACACATCAATTGATTTGTCCTCATACACCACTATGGCCACTTTCCCAAAGAACGCAATAAGGTTTGTGTGGCACGACCTACTCTTCACAAAACCGCGTTGACTATCGTTAATCACCTTGTTTTCTTTCTGGATGATGATAAATCCTATCTAACAAACCTTTCCAACACTTTATCCACAGCCGAAATAAGCCTCACTGATCTGGAATGATCATGGTTGTCTCTACCCCCTTCTTGAAGAAGGGAACAATATTTGGTATCCTCCAATCTTCTGGCGCCATTCCTGTCGACAATAACGATATAAAGATCAAAGCCAAAGCTCTACAACCACCTCCCTGGTTTTCCAGAGAATTTATTTTCACACAATCCAGAATTGCTCTTCATTTAGAATCTCAATCCCATCTCGTCAATGAGCGTGTATCTCAGTATTCTACTTGACAACATTTTTCCAGTGTGAATACTGACAAAGGATATTCATTTAGGAATTCACCTATCTCCTCTGACTCCATGCTTAACTTCCTAGTCCTTTCGTCGATTGGCCCTAATCTTACTATTGTCATTCTTTCATCCCTGATGTACCAAGGGAAAGCCTAACGGTTTTCTTTGATCCAAACAACTTGTCATGTCCCCTTTTCGCTCTTCTTCGCTCTCTCTTTCGGGATTCCATTGCTGACATTACCTCTTAAGTGCCTAACTGACCCTTCACGTCTTATTCTAACTTTAGCCTTCTCATTCCTCTTTCGTGAACCACGGCTCCCTCGCTGTACAACGTCCTTCTTTAAGTAATGTTCTTATGTAATAAAACAGTTGTCCTTTGATCAGGTGGTCTTATCAAACAAGACACCTCACTCAATTTCACATCAATTTGATACGCAACACTACTGATTCGGGAAATTCTCAATTCCCACCTGGAATAACTCTAATTCTTTATCTACACGAGCAAAACGCAGGAACAAGAGAACCCTTTCAACTGCTCGACCTCCTCCCTCCAGTCAACAAGATGTTTTGCTGCTGAGCTGCACATGTCTGCACTCAGTCTTCATCTCTTCCTCAACGAGATAAAATACTCTCATATTTCAATCTGACAATTTATGGAGAATCTACGGGGGTTTGTGCAATTTTTTTCCAAATGTCGATAACCCTTTTTTCTGTTCGTTTGCATATTTGTTTGTGTGTGGTTATGTTCATGTGTGTCGGTGTTAGTATGAGTGAGTGTGTATATGCGGGTGAGACTATGTGTGTGTGTACCATGCGCGTGTGTCCTTGTTTGTGTGAGTGCGTGTGAGTGTCAGTGTGTGTGTGTACCTGTGCGTGTGTGTGAGTCACACTGAGTTCAAGAGTGAGAGTGTGTGAGTGTTTAAGAATGTGTTGCGTGTGTGTATGTGTATATCGGTGAGTGTCTGTGGGCGAGTGTGTAATTAAGAGAGAGTCTGAGTGAATGCGTCGATGAGACAGAATATGTGTGTGCATGTGTGTGTGTGTGGCGGGGGGTGGTTGGAGGTAATCGCTCCCAGAATGGAATACGACCAAATTCGCAGGATATGCCCCAGTAGGAAACTGGAATGGAACGACTGTAATTCTCGGGCACTCTTTGTGACTGATCACGATGTTAAAGGGATAAAATTCCTTAAAACTTTCAGTTATTTGAACGTTCAGTAGAGGAAAGCAGGAGGCGCGATTTGACCCACTGACTCTGTGCTTTTCTTAACTGAATTGCAAGATCACTTTCCCTCTCTCTCGCTGACGTAAACATAGAGGTGATTTCGGAGGAAGTGAGGACTGCAGATGCTGGTCCTCAGAGTTGAAGATTTTGGTGAATGCCGAGTCCGTGATACTCACCCCACACAGATCATAAATGGCCGGATTCTTGACGGCTTTTGTGACCACCTCCATATTTTCTCTGATAAAATCCACGCACTGTCAGAAGATGTTGGAAAGAGGGAAACATGTTCAGCTGATAACATGCAGATGTCTTTTGAATGTTAGAATTCTACCAGCCTCCTCCACTTCCTTTGCCAGCTGATGACATGTACGCACCACCCTATGCATGAAAAAGTCACCCCACTCTTCTCATTTAATTCGCTTGACTCTAATCTTAAATTTACGCTCTCTAGTTTTGGTCCACCCAACCAACACAAACCACCTCAGTGGTTCACCTCATCTGTGCTCCTTCTGATTTACTACATCCGCTTGCACTCCAGTGAAATTAATCCTTGCCTGTCCAGCCGGTCATCAAAACATAAACACTGCAGTCTCGGTAACATGCTTGTAAATCTTTTCTTTCACTCTTCCACATTTAATGTTATCTTCTTGCAGCAGAGTGACCAGAACTGTTCACAGTTTTCGGAAAGTGACCTCACCAAATTCTTATGCAGATCTAACATAATATCTCATCTCCTGCACGCAATGCTCTGACCAATGAAGGAACGTGCATCAGAACCAATGTTCAATTCCCTGTCTACCAGTGATGTCACTACAACTATCTACGTACCTACACCCCTTTGGTCCCTCTGTTCACCAGCACTCCACAGACTCTACCATAGACTGTGTAAGTCCGCACTGGTTTGTGCTCCCAGCTTCTAAAGTCCCATTCTATTTAACTATTGCTCATAAAGCAATCCCTCCCTACTTGGGGACCATCCTGTTGTACCTTCTGTGAAAGTTCTCCAACGAAATGATGTATTTCCTAAACATAAGGGAGACCGAACCTGCTCACGATGCTCCCGTCGTGGTTTTCCCATTATGTTCCTTTGCAATCTCATTGGAACTCACCATCAAATTGGATTCAGGAGCGAGCGAGTTGCAGACTTCCTGCTGCAGTGTTGCCATGTCCATACCATCCCTCCATTGCGACTGGAGCTTCGTGGAGATTTCCACACACTGGAAACAGGACATTGTAGACACAACTGGATTGCAGAGAAATTGGAAAGGTTATGATTGAATAGGGAATGCTTCCGACAAGTAATCAACACACAAATTCTCATGTTTTAGTTGAGGGCTGGGTAGTAGGGACGGGTAGTGAGGACAGATTAGCTAGCACCAATAGTGCTTCTGACACTCTGTGTTTGGAGGAGTGCGCGCAATTACAAAACACGTGGAGACGAGAACATGGTATTGTCCGAGGATCTCAGCAGATCTGAAAGCATCTGTGGAGTCAGAGAAGGCAAGATAAAGTTTTCGACTCCGCTGTATCTTTTTCAGAGCATGTTCCATCCTGGAGAGAAAAATCAAATCATTTTACAAATATATCTGAACAATCTTCCATGTGGACTTGCGTCAAATGGCGTTGGCCGTGACTGGTTAATCAGTTTCACCTGATAGGGGTGATCGCCAGAGAATTTGGATTGGGAAGGGCGATTCGGAGCACAGAGGACTTTCATAAATATTTCAGAATAACTTATAACTTTTCAGTCTCTCTCTCTATCTCTTTCTCTCTCGCTAAATGTAAAGGACGTTTCAGAAGTAGAGGAATCGCAGTTTGTTTATTATTAACTGCAGGCAATTGAGTTGGAAGATCAAGACGGAATGATCAGTCCAGGATTAGGCAGAGATGTAATATCATTCCACTCCATCAACATCTCGCTAATCGCAATTATGGTGCTTTTCAATGTGGAACGTTCAGACAAGAATGGGCAAGAATGTTTGGGGCCATTTGAACTAATGTGTTTGTTGCCTATCTTGCACAGGAACGCATTTGGCCACAAGGAGGGCGTTGTGCCTGCCCAGAGCTGAACAGTTTCGTTTCTGAAAAATACGTCCAGAGAGAGTGTTTAGGCCATCATGTTACTTTGCTTTGCTTAGACACTGTTGGAAACAAAAACGCGGCATAAGCGGCTATATGGGCTCTTCCAGATCTGGAATCGGGATAAACAGCTGGGACAGTTCACATACACCCTTCTATCGACTGAAATACAAGCGTCTTTGTCACTTCTGATAGCATTGTCGACAGAATGGGCACGTTTTCAGATCAGTGACGTATGTGTCAGTTCTGAACAGTTAACTCTGCTTTCTGTCCCTGCAGATGATAAGAGCCTGGCTGGCTTTATGACGCAGTCTGGCTGTTATTGATTTCCAACAGAGTAAATAGAGCCGATTTGGTCCGTCACATCTGCACTGTCACTCGAAGGGCATCCCACCATTTCCCTGTAACCTTGTATTTCCGGCCAACCCACATAATCTGTGAATTTTTCGACTGTTGGAGGAAACCGGAACACCTGAGGAAACCCACGCAGACACGGGGGAGAATGCAGAAAACTCACGCAATCCATCCCCGATGGTGCAATTGAGACAGGTCCCTGGCGTTGTGAGGTAGCAGTGCTAACCACTCTGCCCGCCTGCGTTGACGACCTTCAGCATCTGCAGTATATCCCCTCTTGTGCCACACAGGACTCGGTATTGGAGTGGACCTCACGCCCTCTCCCATTCTAATCAGCCCTCTGATCATTCACTCTCTCGAGGTAAGGGCGAGCCTGTCGATAGCCCCGGTTAAATCGATGAGTTCTAATGAAAGCTCGCTTTGATTGCTTTCTGTTTCCCCATGTAACCGAATGCTTTTCATCGTTTTCCGGGCTAAAGCAGAATCTCGTATTATACAAATGCAGACAGCTTAGCATCATGTAATACCGTTAAAATAATGCGGCATTCCCATCGGAGTCACTGAGCAGCGAACATTTCAGTTTAGATTCTGAGCAGCAAAAGAACAGTGAATTCGCATCAGCATCAATACAAAGGTAAGTGACAAATGTTGATTGTCACGGTGTTTCCTGGACTCCTTCAGACGCCCTTTCTACCCTGCCAACGTACTAAAGAGGAGAGTTTTAAAAAGTGGTTAGCATCTTACCAGGAGAAAAGCAGAAGAGAACGAGGAACAGCAAGACAGTCATCGCTGTTTTCTGACTTTCGAACTCACATGCAGTCCTGTTGGTATACATCAGGAAATCACCCTGAGCTCAGGTTTTATGGTGGAATGACAGAATAGTGAGCACAGCAAAACATGTAAGGTAGCCGATAGGAGCCCCTTCTTGTGACCAAGACATCCATCCCTTTCTCCGACAGATTTATCTCTGTTGTCCGGTGTGAGAACACATTGCCAAGTTTCCCTTACTGCTTGGAAATTAAACATCAACGCGATGACAGCGCCACAAGAGAGTTAGTGATTTGCACCCTTCTAAATGGTGACGATTTCGCAGTTTGTCTGATTGTTACTGGTGTCTGCTTTCCTGGAAGGGTCCTGCTTAACGATTCGGGCCAGTGTTTTGGGTGGGTGTGTGGGGGGTGAAGCCCACTCAATGATTCCATCCCGAATGCATGCTTTGCTACAGAAGCTGAGTTCTCTCACACCTTGAAGAAAGGAATCCTTGTTGGGGCCGAGGAGGGAGCATGGAGGTAAATAGGTACACACTCTGATAGAAAATGTTTGTCTTTATTCCCCATTGGACAGTAACATTCAAGGGGGCAGCGCTACGACCCTCTGATTCACAAACCCTTAAAGTACAAACCGCATAGTTGAAATGAGAACAAATAAACAGAAAGAGGTGATACAGAGAGCATGCTGGTGTACCCAGAAAAACAACTATCGGATTGCAGTGCTACGCTTGCGCTACACTAATAAGGGAATCATCTTCCAGGCAAGACTTTCACAGATGTGCCGATGTAAATACTCGAAGAGAGGAAGATAGAATCAGAATTACCGTTTAGATATTGTGTGAATTTCATGCAGGGGAGTACTCAGTGCCAAAAAAAAAAATCAGTCAACAGTGCTATACAGAAGTTCACTCGCGGATTTGAAGACAGAGAGGTGACTGACTCCTAGAACTGACTGTTCCTGCCATGGGTGACTGGCCCTGACTTTTGTTTGGAAAGCTGGCACATTGAAGGAAACACCATGTACCCAAACATGGGGAAGGATTCGATCAGATGGAGAGCGAAAATAATTTGCTCTGAAGGAGAAACCCCCTGCACAATTTGGTACTTCTCTCTCAGATTTTCCAAACTTTCCCCAGCCATTTCCCGACTCTAAACTCAGAAGTAAGAAATGCCTGATCAGTGATAGCCCTAATTCCTGCTGGGTACTCTATTTGATGATTGAATTAGATTTGCTAAGTTCACCGGACAGTTTTACGTATTGACAACACACTAAAACCAATGAAAGTGAAATGCTTTCTATTTGCAAACAGCGAAGATGTTCTGAAGAAAAATCGAAATGTTCTGAAGAAAAATCTCTTCCTCTTTCAAACATCCTCCCTCCCCATCCCCGGCAAGGTTGATGCCTCGTTTGCTAAGTTTGTTTTTTTCCATTGTTGCTAGGTTACCCGTACAATAGACTGAGTCCATTTCCGGAACAGAATATCAAACTGCAATGAAGTTGATGTTTGGTCTGATAATCTCAAAACATGACAACCGAATTAGCAGTAAGGAATGTACTTTGCCTTTTGAAATCGCAGCTCTGTAAGTCGCAGATGTCCAACACAAAAGGACAAGCTGGCTACAAATTTTGTGTTCAGCAAAATGATGGCGGGAAACTCAGGAAAGCTCCAACGTGCTCCAATTTTCTTGAACAAAGAGAAGAGCAGAACAAGCATTACTAACAACATGCCCAGTAGGAACCTTATTGTGTTTCTTTCACGTTCTGTTAACCCATGGGAAAAGTCAGCCTGTGGGTCTCACTGTCAAAGAAAGTGATTGAATTTGAAACTTTCCACATTGTTGTGCAGATACAATACATAGACATAGAAGACCAATTGAGATGGAGGTTAAAAGGGGATGGGCTTATCAGCATGAACGTCACGAATGGCGGAACAGGTTCGAGAGGCTGAATGATAGAAGGAGCTTAATTTGCATAAATGAAATGTGTAGTATTTTGGTAAAACAACTAAGGGCAGGACTTATACAACTAAAATTAGGGCATTGGGCAATGTTAGAGAACAGAGATATAAGGGGTACGGGTGCACAATTCTTCCTGGAGAAATGTGTGAATTACCGGTCAGTCTCCCTTGGCGAGGTCTGATTGAGGTCGAGAGGGTTTCGAAGAAGTTCACGAGGAGGTTGCTGGAAATGAAGTGTTTGACTAATAAAGAGAGCCCGGAATCTTTTTCACCTGAGCCTGGGAAGTAGAGAGGTGACCTTTTCTAGTTTTAATAACCTTAAGAGGCACTAATAAGATAAATGGAATGCAACCTTTCCTCACAGTGGGTGATTAGAAATAAAAGCGTTTTTTAAATTTGATTAGAGCTAATTTTCAGGAAAAACCTCAGGTGTATTCTTCTTAAACAGTAAGAGGTTCATTTTTGAAGTGAACTTCTAAACGAATTAATGGATATCGGTGCAGCTACAAAGTTTAGAAGACATTTGGATTGGAGCATGAACAGAGTTTCGGCAGATTCTGTACAGGAGGAGGCGGGTGGGAATAAATTAGTGTGCGATTATGTTTGTAATGGAATGATTGTACACAAGTGTCTGTTTCTGTGCTGTATGACTCTACGCCTCAAATAGTTTTTGAGAGGACATTGAAAGAAAAGACAAAAAGAGAACCTTGTCTGAATTGACGTTTTCACGCTAGGGTGTCGTTTTGTTTCTTTTGACTGTCGCTAGAGTTATGTTGAAGAGAAACTGGCAATATACACTTATTTAGAATTGTTTTGGATACTGTTGCGGGGACAACTTTTCAGAGGTAATCCATTGGAGTACGGTTCTCTGGCACAGAGTCTGTCCATATTGGTCAGAAAGTAAGGGGTGTGGGGGAGTTGAGCAGAGCATTGGTCACTGGGGACTCCATAGCTGGGGGACAGATAGAAGATTCTTAGAAAAGAGAGAGTCTAAAAGTGGATGTGTTTCCTGCCAGGTGCCGCGGTTCGGGATGTCTCAGATCATGTTTTCGGAAACCTTAACGGAGATGGGAGTAATTCAAAATCTTGTTCCACGTAGTCACCGCCGACTTAGGTTGGAAAAGGGATGGTGATTTAAGGCAGAGATTCAGGGACCTAATGTGAAAGTTAAAACTAGAACAAAGAGAGTTGCTTTCTCTGGTTTGAAACACGTGTCACGTGCTAGCAAGGCGAGGCAGACAGACAAGGGAGAGAGACGAGTTAAACGCGTGTCTGCAGGGATTGTGGATGAAGGAAGGATTCGGATACTTGAATATTTGTGTCTCATTCTAGGTTAGGTAGATCCAGTGAAAACGGCATTGTTTGCACCTGAAGCAGGGGTAACCAATATGCTGGGGGAAGCGGTTGGTATTTGCGAATGCTCTTTGGAAGGGTTGAAACGCATTCAGCAGGGCGATGGGAAGCTGAATTGTAGCTCCAGTGTACAGGAGATCGAGGAAAATGATTTCATAAATACGGTTACAAAGTCACATGAATTTCACGGGCTGGAGGAAGGTGGTATGAAATGTGTCAATTTCAACACCAGGAGCATCGACAATAAGACGGAGAACAAGCAGCATGGGTTTTCGATATTGTGGCCATTTCAAATATGTGGATTGAACCGGGAGAGTCATGAATGTTGCAGGCGCCGAGGGCAATGGCAAAATGAGTGAGAAATGCTGTCGTGATCCAATTGCACCGAATAGGAGAAGGAATTTCCAAGCTTCTGTACCAAAAAGCAGGAGAATATGAGACAAACCGATGTTTTGATAAAGGACGTCTCAAAGTGGCAACATGATATTCCGATGGAATGAAGGATGGGTGGAGAGCCAATATTCAATGGTCGTGCAACAAATTGTTACCAGCAATATGGGTGCAAAGCAGAGATATGAGGCGAAAGAGGCGGCGTGAAAGTGAGAAAGTGCGGAGTGGGTGCGTTTCAGATTCCGAGCACCTGTTGTGGCGGAGGTGGGGGCAGTCCAGACTGGAGTCGGCACAGCTGGGCAGGGCCTGAGAACCTTGGCGTGGGGGACGGTGGCTTATTCACTCAGGCAAATACAATGACTGTTCAGTTAAAATGGCAGGATGGGGTTGTTTTTGGAACCTTTTTACGTTGGCCCTGAGAAAAGAGAATGGACAGGAACTCGGAGAAAGCTGGTCATTTCACTTTATAAAATGCTGGGAGCAGCTCTGAGGAGTTCCGACTTGTAATTGTTTTGTTTCAATGTGGACTGTGATTAGCAATGCCGATTGAAAATGTGAGTACAGCAGCTCTCTGCTGTTTAGTCAGAGTTTGGCTCTTGACCTGGAGAAAATGAGGCCGTGACATTCGGTCTCTGTCCAGTTGGAGTTCAAAAGATGGGAAACATTGCCTCCGAATTTGTTCTTGTGTGAGGCTGTTTGGTGGAGCAGTGCAGCTTGCCTCAGCTGCTGTGGTTTGGATACGCCTGTTGACATTCACACTGTAACGGCACTCAGCGTGAGTAGTCTCGTAAGCCACTGTAGGAATGAACGTCTCTCACTCAACGGTGAGTCGTTCATATGAGGAACAACAACTTGAAGATGGTGTCGAACAGAATCGTTGGCTGATATTTCGAAGACCCATATTCATTTGCGAAGTGTTATGTTGAGAAAAGTGTACTCAGCGTGTGAATTACATCTCTGAACACCAATGAGCTCCAGAGGACAAGGGAATTAAGTTTTAAGCGAAATATCCCTGCGTGAATTCATATTGGCATCGATTAGATCAAATTCCATCAGAAAACAACACCCACTCCCTCCGCCCCACGCCCCGCCTTCCAAACCTATCTGTTCGGAAATCTGCCATTTTGTTCCCGATGTGGAACGGGCAAACTTGTGGTCATCCTATCAAGTGTTACTGTATTGACAATGCCTGTTCAAGAGCAAAAATAAAAAGCAAACTTTAAAAAGACAGAGCCTCGACCAACCTCAGAATGACTTTGGAATCACCAACTCTTTGTCAGAAACAGTAACGTAGCTTTTTAGACATCCTTTGCCAAACTGTTTTTGCCAGAATGGTGCTGAAATGTCTGCTTCCGAAATAGTGATTAAACAGAACTGAGCACCTTAATCTGTTTTTTTTTGTTGTTGTTACATGAAACTAAAACACCAAAAGTGGGTGGAGTCAGGCTCACCAAGATCCAGGGCTTTAGTTTTACCTTCAGTTTAAGTTGGGGTGGTATTTGGAGAGAGATTGAAGCTGATAGGCACAGATCTGTTCCCTCTCCTAAAAACAACTTGCCTAATCTATGTGCTGCGAGAGCGTTACTTTTTTTCCGGTTTTCTTTTCTCCATACTTGGAGGTAACAGATGTTTATAAAAAGATCAGTGTTTGTGAGAACCAAAAAACAGACAATGTCGGAAAAACACAACAGGGTTGGTAGCACCTCCAGAGTGAAAACAAGGTTCATGTATTTTTGTGAATTTGCTACAGTGAACAGTTGATGATAAATCAATGCATTCGTTTGTTTAGCCTTTAAATTAAATGAAATTGATGCCAATTCTGTGTTGTGTTTTGTCTGTTAACTGTTTTCAAGGGAGAAATGGCACTTTAACTCAACAAAAGTTAGGATCTGGGCTATGTTCTCGATCTGTTTTGCAGAGATTTGGTCCAGTTCTGAACATTTGCCGCAGCTTTAACTGGACGACAATCCTGGTGTTGCCATTTAACTAAATATGCATGAGACACAAGGTTCAAAATCTGAGTTAGAAACTGCAGGAAGAGAAAGGAATCGGTCTGGCTCCTTGAGTGAGTTCTCTACATATGACAAAAAAAGTAACATTTTTAAATGAATTTTTTTTTAAATTTTGTGTCCGCTCCGTGAAATATACAAAAGAAAAACCATAAGCTGCTCGAGAAACCCGTCAAGTCTGGCAGCATCTGTGTAGAAAGCAGAGGTCAGTTTCGAGTCCAGGGACTCTTCATCAGAACTCTCAGTGAAATAAATGGATACCATGAAGCTTCCCTTTCATTGTTGATGGATCGCTCCTGAATGAACTCTGCTATGTACGTTTTGATTGGGACAGTATTGACTTTTTTTGATCTTTTTTTCATTTCTTGACTAATTTAAAACATATTTTTGAAAACTGTATCAAAGCTGCTGACAAAACGTGTTTGCTCGAGGAAGTGGAACTACTAGTAATGATGAGATGTGCATCAATGTCAGTGAGAATTTATTCCATGTCTATTTCAAGGCCAATTTAAATGGAGGGCCTTGCTAAACTATCGCTTCCAGACCAAATAAAGCAGATGCATAAACAAGAAATGGAATTTGCATTAACTTTTAAGGTAGAACACATTTACTACCCGTTTCCAGCAGCTGTTGTGATCCCAGTAAGTCCCCTTCTAAGTTGCTGATGCCGAACGTCGGTGTGAGCTCTGTTGCTGTTCTTAATAGCAGTTCTCACTGAGTTTATCTTACACTTGCTTGTTGTGCCTAAGAATTGACCAAAGGCCGTTACTCTGTTCACTTTTTTTTATTCAAACAAGATTGCATTTTATCTGCAACGTATTTGAGTTGTTAAGTTCCAACATTCAGAGTAATAGTTTAACGAAAAGAGGAATATTATTATTTCAGAAATGTGACAATTTTTCATTCTCTAGGGGGATGTCTGATACATCAGAATTCTGTGTTTCTTTTATAAAAAGGAATCCTGCGGGTAAAGTTAGTTTGTTGCTAACCAATGAGGTGAATGATTAGTAGGGATATTCACAAATAGTCAGGAATTTAGAGATAACCATAAAAGTCTATCAGTAATGAAATTATCGCATAGCAAAGCAGGCTGTATGGACTAAGTATGCAACTCATCTTTTTTATTGGTATGTTTCACGTGTTACTGAAGTGTTGTTTTCCTTGTGTGTTGGTGTTAATAAAAAGCTTCTGGCCAAGACACAGGGATCAGAGAATCTCCAATTGTTACTACCTTTAATTTGTGAGTATCACGATCAGAATTAGAATAATTGAATACCCTCATGTGGAAGAAAGCGATTCAGCCCAGCGAGTCCACATCATTCCTGCAAAGTGTATCCAATCTAGCTACACAAACAATGTTGTCCTGCATTTCCCATGGCTAACACATCTACACTGCACATCGTGGATATTACGGGGAATTTCGCATGTCTAAGCCACCTTCTATGCATATCTTCGTACTTTCGGTGGAAATCAGACCACCCATAAGAAACCCATGTAGGCAGGGAAGAATATGCAAGCTCCATATGGAGCATGAGAATGAAATTGAACCGACATATCTGGCGCATGAAGCCGCTGTGTTAACCACTGATTCACTGTGCCGCAAAAAATATATAGTGCAAATATTTTCAGGAAGAAAAATGTCTTCTCTCGTCCCAATATTACACAGACGAAGCTGGAAATCGTCTCACCCGACTCTATGCCTTCATTTTTCAAAGATTTTACTATCAGTCTGGTGTTGCACAATATTGTGCATAACTGAGCCTAAAACAGATTTGCAGAAGGCATGAAATACGGGCAAACAACAATCAGATTTTTTTTAAGCGACGAAGAGAATAACATCGAAAACATGCAGGGACAGACATTGATCGGGAAGAAGAAAGAGGAGGTGTGGATATTGAGTAAGCATGATCGGTAAAAGATTAGGAGAGATCAGAGAATGAAACGGTCACACAGACAAAGTGGAGAAATACACAGGAGGAAGCAACTGCAAGTTTGAGAGGAAACTGTGTATTGCAGAGTTGAGATGGAGATGTAAAATCGCAAATGGGAGTGTCTGAGAAAGAGTGACAGCGAGGGATGGAGAATAAATTAGAGGTACATGAAAAGATGAAAAGGTATTGAGATGGATGGGAGAAGCTGGAAAAATAATAACCAATGCATAATAATTCATGGGAGAATCTGTGTTTTTGTTTCCTGATGGAATATCGTCTTATTGAGTTGGTATTTCAAGTTGGCCTCACTTGCTGCAACCTTTTTACATTTACTTTCAGTATGTCAATTTCTTCAATCAATGTGTTACGATTCAGAAGTTTAAACTGCATTTGTGACCAAAGTAGGAGAGTTCTTCAGAACCCAGAACTTTGAAACTGTGCAAAAAAAGTTTGTTCAAACAGAAAACGAGAAAGCACCAGTCTGATGGGCTGGAATATAAGTTCATTCCATCGCAATCGGACGTGTGCAATTATTAACCTTGTTTTGTACCGTTCGGTTGCTTGGTCACTAACGTCAAAAGGCCTCAGAAATTAATGATTCATAGATCTCTTTAACCATTTATTGGAAGTTCTCTTGAAGGAAACACTGCTGCAATATATCCCTTTACAGATTCCCCGGAGTGGAAACAGACTGTTGGCACAAAATGTCCACACCGACCCACCAAAGAATAGCCCACCCAGAACCATTTACCTACTCTGTTACTCTATGTTTACCACTGAACTTTGCAAACTTGCCTGCACATCCCTGAACACTATGGCCAATTCAGCTTACATGAACATCTTTGGATTATGGGAGGAAAAGCAGGCACACAAGAAGAATATTTCTTTCTCTTCTTTTTCAAACATGGAATCCCTACACTGTGGAAAAAGGCTACTTGGCCCAATAAGTCCTTCCTGACCCTTCGAAGAGTATCCAATTACACTGCACTAATCCACCTCAGTTACACACTCTTGAACACGATGGACAACTTCGCTTGGACAGAGTGTCGCCCTAGGCTACAACTGAACCTGGTTCCCTAAAGCTGTGAAGCAGCAGTGCTAACCTCTGTGCCACCGCGCCACTGAGCTTTTTTTGCATTAAATTGTAAGCGCACGTGGTGTAAGTGTGGTAGCGCCATAGATACCGATATTAATACAAATCCATTCATATCACGCTCAATTTGAATTTAATGAAAGACAAAGTCGTGTCATGGCAGATTTTCTCCTTGTTTCCTTTAGTGGAGGACATCGGTTGGCCGACATGAGAGTCCAGAAGAGACAAAAATAACACGAACTGCAGATGCTGAAATCCAAGATAGACAAGCAGGAGGCTGGAAGAGGAAAGCAAGCCAGGCAGCCTCAGCAGATGGAGAACTCAAACTTTCAGATGTAACACTCCTTCAGGCCTGGGTCTTGATGTATGTATACCTGCAGATCAAAGAGAGAAGTCGGAGGCAGGGGCGGTGTGACGTGTTCAAGACAGTTGAACACAAGTGGAGGGCACAACGTCGTTGTTCTTTGGCTAACTATGCAATTGTTTAGTCTCTGCAAGAAATTGTTGATTAGAGGAATGGAAGGGAGGGGGAGAGGCCTCGGAGTGGTGTTGGCGGATGGGAATTGAAGCAGCTTGAAAGTAGAAAACTAACTGATGAGTCTCCTGGCTGTAATCACACTGGCAGAAAATGAGGTGACATTTCCAACAATATATGCTCTGATTCGCTTTGGCAAAGGATGAGGCGAAGGATGGTCATATTAGTAAAGGAGTGGAAAGGGGAATTACAACGGAGAGTGACTGGGAGATCAGGTTGGACCCTGCACACCAGGCTCAGCGAAATGTGGCCTCACTTATCGTTTCGTCTCAGCGATGGAGCGGGATCACTTGATACGAAAAACTACTTTGGAGACGGGGAAGGTGAACAGCTGTCTTAACGGGAAGGACATTTTAGGGGCTGGGATGGAAGTGAGGGAATGGTGGTACCAATAGATTTTGATAGTCTTACGGTTGTAGGGGAGGGTGAATTGGGCTTCGGGGGTGTTTGTGCGGCAAGTGGTGTAAAAGAATATGGAACGGAATGGTACTTCGGTTTGCAGGGAAGGGTTTGGAGAGCAAAATATTCTTCGTGGTGGGATCTAATTAGAATTGGCAGAAATGCTTGAGAATGATAGGTTGGATGTGGAGCCTGGTCTCGTGGGACATGAGGACAAGAGTGAATCTTTTTCATGGCGTTTCATGGGGAATTTAGAGCAGTGAATTGGAGAATGGAGGAGGTGTGCTCTGGGGCTCTCTGAAAGATCAAAGGGGTGAATAACAAGTTGACAAAAATAGGTGGACTTCTGTAATGCTTGCAAGTAGAATGTCTCTTCGTACAAGCAGATGCCGTGTGGTCTGAGGAATTGGGATAAATGTGTGGACCTCCTGCAGGTTATTAACAGGGAAGAGGTGTTGCGCACGTAGAGATGAGAGTCTGTGGGTTTACAGTAATCATCCGTTTGGGACTGTACCCGAGATCAAAATAGAGATGTCAAGACACGGCGGGGTTGGGTCCTAGATGGACGAAATGTGACTACAGCAATGGACCTCATTGTAAACTGTCTGGAAGCAATTGTGGGGAACTAATAAAATCTGATGCAGCATGATTTTCCATGCATGAACTATTAATAAAATACTTGCATTCCTGCTTCAATGATTCTTAACGACTGGCTTCTATCAAACTGTTTTCACTGCAGTTTCATAACCCATGCTTTCTTTACAAACCCAGTGTTCGGTTCAAACCTCTTAGAATTAATTCAATTTTTTTCACTCCTCACGCTTCCTGCCTTTGTAGACCACAGTCTCTCGTTCTACTTAACATGTCAAAAGGAATCAATTGCCATCAGTCTTGCCCAGCTTTTAAACTGGCGCCAGATCTGAACTTGACGACTGGATACCCTGACTGAGAAAACATTCTGTCAGTCACATACCTCACTCCATTTTACTTCAGCCAGTCAAATAGATCTCATGCATTTTAAACAATAACGGTACTGAGTAAATACATGTTACTCAATATTTTTTATCAAAGAAAAATTGACAGAAATAGTGACCAAAATATCATTCTTCATCATAGACGGGGCGGAAAACGATTAAAATTTCAACCCAGACAATGTTATTGCATCTTTGCCTCTGCATGTGATCAGAAAGTTCCAATTATGTTTCTACCTGTTTCAATATTCCTCATTTTAAGCAAAATCCTGCACGCTGAAAGTGTTCTTTGATGCTGTCGGATACCCTGTTGGATAAAACATTTCCTCCTTTCCTGACTTTGCTGCATACTATTTCAGCCGTCGAAACTGGGCTCGTGCATTTCTTTCTCAATTCCGGATTGAGTAAATAAAGGAAAAGGTACCTTTCTTTTTTACCAAAGGAAATTGACCGCAAATACGAAGCAAATGTTCCTCATTGACGGTGCAGAAAACGAGCAAGATTTCCAACTGGGCATGTTCATTCTGTCTTTGTGATGGTTTCTAATCAGGAAGGTCTGGCATTATTTTCCTGTGACTTTCAACTAAACTCAGTAGATTTTTCATCCTGTAACTCGCGGCAACTGTTCTTTGTTTAAATGCATCTTTCACTATATCCTGGTCGTTTTCGTGCAGCTTATACTGAGGTGGATAGCCGCAATTTATTTCCGAGGTTCATTCCTATTCATAACACCTGCTTATTCTCTCATGACCAGTTTGAGCTTTGCAACCACGTTGTTTCTCTCAGGCTCACTGTGACTGTCACCTTTGATCGATTTGTGGCCATTTGATGTGACAAGCTTGAAAACAATCTACTGCACTGAAAAAAAGCGACTGACGTTAGAACATAGAACATAAAAGATGAAAGCGCAGTATAGGTACTTCAGCCCGCGATGTTGTGCGACCTGTGAAATCAATCTGAAACCCATCGAACCTACACTGTTCTATTTGCATCCATATGTCAACAAGTGACCATTTAAATACCCGGAAAATTGACGAGTCTACTACTGCTGCATGTAGGCCGCGAGCACTACAACTGCTCTCTGTGGGAAGTAACTACCTCTGGCATCTGCCGTATGTCAATTTCCTGTCAATTTAAAGCTATGTCTCCACGTGCTGGCCATCACCATCCGAAGAAAAAAAAGGTCTGACTGCCTACCCCATCTCACCCACTGATATTTTACATATCTCAGTTAAGTTAACTCTCAACCTTCTTCTCTCTAAGGAAAACAGCCTCAAGTCGCTCATACGTTCCTCACCAAATCTTCCTCCATACCAGGCAACATCCGATTAAATCTCCTCTGAACCATTTCCAAAGCTTCCGCATCTTTCCTTTAGTACAGCAACCAGAAGTGTACGCCATACGCAAAGTGCGACCGCATCAGAGTTTTGCACAGCTGCAGCATGACCTCATGGCTCTGAAACTCAATTTCTGGACCCAAAAAGCTAATTCACCGTATGCTTTCTCAACAAGACCATTAATAGTGGCGGTAAGTTTGAGCGATCTATGTGTACCCAGGTACGCTGAGATCTCTCTGTCAATCTACACTGTCAAGGCCATTAACCAAGTACCCTGCATTCTATTTAATCCTTCCGAAGTAAAGCAGGTCATACTTTTCCGAATTAACCTCCATTTGCCAACGTTCAGCCCAGCTCTTCAGCTTATGTGTGCCCCTCTGTATCCTACAACATTCATCGGCACTACCCACAACGCTGCCAACCTTAGTGTCATCCACACATTTACTAATGCATCCTTCTGCTAACCCATTCAGGTCATTTGTAAAAATGACAAACAGCAGTGGCACCAAAACAGATTATAGAGGTACACGACTAATAACCGGCTCCAGCATGATTTCCAATGAACCACCACTCCTTGTCTTTTTTCAGCTCGCCAATTTCTGATCGAAACATCTAAAGCACTCCAATCCCTTTCCTCTGTTTTTTTCTTGAATAGCCTACCGTGGGGAACCTTAACAAATGGCTCACTGAAATCCAAAAACAGCACATCCACCGTTTTACCCGTATCTGCGTGTTTGCTCTCCTTCACAAAGAACTTAACCAAGCTTGTGAGGAACGACACGGTGGCACAGTGGTTAGCACTGCTGCCTCATAGCGCCAAAGACCCGGGTTCAATTCCCGGCTCAGGCGACTGACTGTGTGGAGTTTGCACGTTCTCCCCGTGTCTGCGTGGGTTTCCTCCCACAGTTCAAAGATGTGCAGGTCATGTGAATTGGCCATGCTAAATTGTCCGTAGTGTTAGGTAAGGGATAAATGTAGGGGTATGGGTGGGTTGCGATTCGGAGGGGCGGTGTGGACTTGTTGGGCCGAAGGGCCTGTTTCCACACTGTAAGTAATCTAATTTACTCTACTCAAAATCGTGCTGACAATCTCTAATCAACGTATTTCTTTCTTGATAATTGGAAATCCTATCTCTTATAATCTTTTCCAACATTATACCAACAACCGAAGAATGGGTCACATTTCTATAATTTCCAGAGTGGTGTCCGCTTCCCTTCTTGAAAAAGGGGACAACATTTTCTGTCCTCCAGTCTTCCGTCACTTTTCCTGTAGACAATGGCGACATTGTTCTAACAAATGTGAACGTACTGAGCTGCTTGGAAACATTTCTCGCTGGCGCTTTACACAAGAAGATCGATTTATGATTGGCAGTGTTCCCTGGTATATAGTTTGAAACTCATCTTTGTTGATTACCCATCATTGACCATGATTGTCACGTCTGATTTCATATTAACTTTCTTTCTCCCATTCTTTCTTGTTTTGCTGTTCAATATTCTGACAGTCAGACGCATTGCAGAGTACGACATGGGCGCCAGCGCTGAAGTTTTGCAGAGAATAAGAATGACCAAGAGGCTTAGAAGCGAAGGAGATTGAGTATTCTACACTTTTGACACTTTCGTTATTTTATTGGCGACTCCGCTTGTTTATAATATATATTTGTGAACTGCAAATATTGAATTTCATACCTCTGGCTTAGATCTCCACCTCGTAAGAAAACGTTCTTCTGCCATGATATAGCTCCTCAGTATATATGCCAAAACTTTCATTTACACTGCAACACAGCAACAATTCAGAAATAAGCTCAATAACGGTTTAAAATACCGACTCGAGTGCATTGTGAAATTAGTTATAGCTGGAGCCTCTTTATAGTGACAGTAGACTTGTTCTTGGCGCAAATATGCAGACGGGAACACTGAAACAATGTCCAAGGCAGAATAAGTCTCCAGGGCAGAATAAGAGAGTACACATATCGCCCCAGTCATTAATTGCTGCATTTTCTAATTGAGTGACAAGGATGAGTTCGTAAATACCTTTCACTGACAAGTTGTCAGTTGAAACCTGCAGAGATGTCCCACTACTGTATGTGTGGTATATTTACCTCTCCATTGTGTTATTGATGTTTTTTACTGATACGAATAATATGAATAATTAAACAATGATTTAACTATTCAGCTGTGTGCACAACAAGTCCGCATGCTATATTCACCTTCAACAAAACTATTTATTTCGTCGTTTCCTCTAACCCAACAACAATTACACACTTGAGGCTCGAGAAAAGTTAGATTCGTTTGGTGATGTGTGAAAGAGGCTGATATTCTCGAACAGTTTAATATGCTGGACATTTTGAAAAGCCTGAGAATGCATAAATCCCCTGGACCAGCGTGGATATACCCAAAGATTCGAGGGGAAGTGAGGGAAGATATTGCTGTTTCGGCCATGATCATTAATATCCACTGGAGTATCACCAGATGATTGACTGTGGCAAATGACTTGTTCCAGAATGGGAATAGGAATACCGCTGGGAATTACAAGCAAGTCAGTCTTACATCAGTTGGTGGGCATACGATTGAAGAGGATTCTGAGGGGCAGGATTTATGATTGTTCGTAAAAGCCTGGTTGGTGCAGAAATAGTCCGGATACCTTTGTGATTCGAAAAGATTCACGTTGGAAAGGCGCAGCAGGTCAGTCAGCATCCGAGGAGCAGGGAAATCGACTTTTCAGGCATAATTCCTTCATCAAGATTGTGGCACGGAAGGGTGATGACAGATCAATTGACGGAAGTGGGGTTAAGGTGAAGGTCACAGGGAGGGTAATGGGCACGTGTAGCCGGGGGTGATAGTGAAAGATCGGAGCAGACGTTGGCACACATAGATGGGAAGGAATAGGAGCAGGTGCAACAGTTCAAGAAGCCTGTGCCATGTTGCAGGGTTGGATCTGGGATGAGTTGGGGTAGGCGGTGAGGAAACAGCGATTTCGGCGTTGATGCGGTGTCATTCGAGGTTTCGAGGTCGATGATGAGGAGTTCTTCCTCCAAGCATCGTTGGCAAGTATTTGGCAAAGAAGGATGACCAGAATTGCGCTGTGAGAGGGGGAGATGATGTGATCTTCCACAAAGCGGTGGGGTTGTTTATTGCTTGTCTTCCAGAGTTTTTCTCTGAAGCATTCCGCGAATTCGAGCATATCAGCCTCTTTCACTCCCCTCCATACAGTATCCCGCTTTTCACGAGCTTCAATTGTAGCTCCCCCAAAGGAGAAGACAACATATCGATATCAACGGGCACAGCATATGAGGTATTTCGATGTGCAGGAAAAGCTTTGCTGCATGTGGAAGTATCCTTTAGGGCCTTGGATAGAGGTGAGGGTGGCAGGTATGGCCGCAGTATTTATATCTCTTGCAGTGACAAGGGGAGGTGCCGGGGGTGGAGTGCGGCATTGTGGGTTGTGTGGACCAGACGAGGGTGTCGCAGTGGGAATAGTCTCTGTGGAATGCTGGAGGGGTGGGGAGAGAAGTTATTTCTCTGCTGCTGGGGTTTGACTGTTGGTGGCGGATATCACGGAGGATGATCCTCTTTATCGATGGATTGGTGGGATGGATGGTGAGGACCAGTGGGGTTCTATTCTTCATTCTGTTTGAAGGGGTGTGTTTCAAGGACGAGGGTAGGGAAGGCTGGAGGGCATTGATGACTTCTTGGGAAGGGGAAATTGTCTCCTTGAAATAGGAGGCCATTGAGATGTTCTGGCGTGGAAGTGCCCCTCGTGGGAGCAAAAACGACCGGAGCAGAGGATTTGAAATTAAGGCAAAGCGTTTCACAGGAGGGAGTGTGGGAGGATGCGTAATCCAGGTAGGTGCGCGAGTGGGTAGGATTGAATTTGTTGTCAGTGTTGAGTCAATTGCCGGAAATAAAGTTGAAAGTTCCAGGAAAGGGAGAGAGGTGTCTGTGAAGGTCCAGGTGAACTTGAGGTCAGGTTGGAAGGTGTTCGTGAAGTTGATCAAGCAGGCACACACAGTGTCACCAATGTAACAGTGGAGGAAAAGTTGGGGATTGGTGCAACGTTAACTACTGAAGATGGATTGTTCCACATATCCGACGGACAGGCAGTCATGGCAGGGCCCCACGTGGGAGCTCAAGGCTTCACGTTTGGTCTGAAGAAAATGGAAGGATTCAAAGAAGACGTTGCTGAGGGTGAAGACAATTTTTGCCACTTGAATGCGTGTGTCAGTGATGTGGAACTGGAAGGGTTGTTCGAAGAGGAAGAAACTGGCATGGCTTCACCATGAAGGATGTATCGGTGTTGGAAATGGTTGTCCATGGTGAAGATGAGGCAATGACTGCTGTGGAAACGAAAGTCATGGAGGAGGGGGAGGGCGTGCGTAGTGACCACAATGTATGTGAGGAGTTAATCAAGCAACGTGACACGGATGCTCTCAAGATTTGAAAATACAGTTTTGGTGTGACAGGAGCATGCGTAGACGCTGCTTCGACTGGGGCAGACATGATTTTGAATTTTCTTTAAGAGGTAGAACCAGGGTGTGTGATTTCGGGACAATGAGGTGGGAGGCTGTGGATGGGAGATGCCTGAGATGATAAGGTTGTGGGGGTCTGGGTTTGGTGATGAAAGGTGAAGAGGATCCCTGGGAATGCACCTGACATCAGCAGTGTAGAGTTCTGACCGCCACACAAATACTGCGCTCCACCTTGTCTGCTGGTTTGATGGTGACTTTGGGTTTGGAGTCGAATGACTTGAGAAGGGCGCATTGTGAGCATGAGAGATTGTAGTGTGTTAAAGGAGTGGACAGATTGAGGTGGGCGATGTAATGGCAGCAGTTGAATGTGAAGCGGGCGGGGACGGGTAACAGACCAACACAGGTTGACCAATGGATGGATTATATTAAAGGCAGGAGACAGATTCCTCAGAGGGAGGGAGGGAGTCCTGATGGTAACAGTAAGCATGGAGACAGAGGCAGCAGAAGAAAAAAAAATGATGCTGGAACGCGTGTTGAATTTGTTAACTCAGGACCAAAGTGCAAGAAGGTCAGACATTCACTGAGGACTGAAAGTTCATTCTCGGTAAGGTCGAGGTCTGGGGATGGTAAAGAAAACCTCGGCAAGGCTGCAGTTAAGAACCTAGTGGAGCGGTGTAGTTGTGAGTGGGACAGAGACTGCTTTGTGAATGCTTGTGGTCATGGTATTATTTGAGCCGCCATCAAAGAATGTGCTGTTAACTGTAGTGATCGGGGGCAGAGCTAGTGTTTTTATTGGCATCCCCGGCGATTTAACTGACCTTACGTATGACGTTAGTGCTGTCTTTGGTGGCGGATGTAGTGATTGACTTCAGTGGCCATGGGAATACTTTGGGCGGAAGTGGCGTTGCGGGTAGGCTTGGTGTGTTTTCGCCGGGGGTGGACCAACCCACCTAAAAAAAATAAATCACCGTTCCCACATTGTGATTGAATTTCTCTCCCAGAATCCCCTCCCGAGTGGAACTGTGGCTGCTCCAAAAGTACGTAAAAAGCAAAAGGTCAAGTCGACAGCTCACAACCACCTTATTCAGGAGTTATTTCGGGCGAGGGAAAAATCCTGCCCCAGCCCAGAAGAATGAGAGATTGCGTCCACAGACAATTATCAGACTGTGTACCCTGTGAAATTACGACTTGAATACCTTCTGGCCATTGTTTGATAAGCGAGCTTTTCAACAGAGTTTTTTAACATTTGACTGTGCTCTTACTATATTCTAAACATTACTTTTAGGGGATTATACAGAATTTCACAGTCCCTTTATCAATTCAATATCCTCTGCCTCCAGCAGTAACACGTTTCCCTCCACTCTCCAGGAGTTCTCTCTGTCTCGTCTAAATTCATGCATATCTGGTCCTGCACAGGCTCCACTCTTCTGTGAGTCATTGTGAACATCAGGTGACCAAAGCCATTCTTGAATTTCTATTCCAACACGTTCCCCATCCTGTCACACATATCTTTGTTCTTTTCAGGTCTGCAGCGTTGTCCAATGTCGAAGGCTTGTCCTGTTTGCTGCATCGTTATTACAGCAGCCTGGTGTTGTGTGATTTTTAACTTTGTACACCCCAGTCCAACACCGCACCTCCAAATCATGACAACGTCGTGTATAGGATGAGTGCACGCTGAACAGCAGCGGTCACCGGAAGCCTAGGTAAGTAAGGTAATATATTGGAGAAGTTGCTTTACCCAAAGCACTATTCATGTCGTCGCTCCCACCCATACTCCTCCTGTGATTAATAATAATTCTTCTGTGCGCCAGATTGGAAAAGGTTATGAGTTTATCATTTTCAATTGTCTCTTTCGGAATTCAGGACAGTGGTAATGGCTGTTAGGGCATTTGATTGCTCCTTCTATAGATTGTGGGAGTTCAGGATCACGGGTCGCGTACCCACTGACTTTAACGGCTGGAAGTGCACTCATCAAAAACTGCTTGGATACCAGATGAGGTGACTGGAGCTGGAGCGAGATGAACTTTTGAACATTCGGGAGGCTGAAAGGGTAATTGAGAGGAGTTACAGGGAGGTAGGCGCACCGCCGGTGCAGACAAAAAAGGCACATGGTTTACAGTCAGGGGACAGAAAGGAAACAGGCAAACAAAGCATGAATCTCCTGTGGACGTTCCCCTCAGTAACAGGTATGCCGCGTTGGACACATTTGAGGGGACGATATACCAGTGGTACCATGCGATACATGTCTCCAGCAGAGAGTCTGTCTCTGTTGCTTAGAAGTGAAGGGTGAGATGAGGAGATCATTGTCATTGTGGACTACATAATTAGGGGGACAGATAGGCGATAGCGTGAGAACGAGAGAGAGTCACATTTTGTGTGATGCCTCCCAGGTTCCAGGGTATGTGTTGTCTCGGAAAGTCTTTTCAGGATCCTTAAGGGGGAAGGGAAAGCAGCCGCAAGCCTTGATCCACACAAGCACTAAAGATGCAGTTAGGAAATGGGCTGTGGATGTAAGGCAAAAAATCAAGGTAGCTCGGGTGGAAGCTTGGAGCGAGAACAAGCAGAGCTGTTATCTCTGCTTTGCTACACGTGCCACGTGCCATTGAGGCGAGGAATAGACAGATTCCTTGAGTACGTGGTGGCAGGGACGCTGAAGGAGGTAAGGTTTTGTATACCTGGATAATTGGGGCTCAATCTGTGCTAGGTGGTAGCTCTACAAACGCGATGGAATGCACCTGAACCAGAGGGATACCAATAATTTCTGGTGGAAAATTTGTTCATACGCTTCAGAAGAGTTTACATGAATTCAGCACGGGGATGGTACACTGAACTGCAGATCCACTGAACGAGTGGTTGAAAGTAGTAAGATGTTAAATAAGTTTTCAAGGTGGCAGGAATGTATCAGCAATCGAGAAGATGGTATGAAGAATGTCTATTTCAACGCCAGGAGCATCTGGAAAAGAAACCCTGGTTGAACCTGCAGCATCGGTTGGAAACTGGGACTTCGAAATTGTGCCATTTTGGAACATGGATAGACCAAGTACAGGAACAGTTGTTGCAGGGTCTGGGGTGTCGATGTTTAAAGAAGTCCAGGAAAGGTGATAAAAGGTGAGGTGTGCATTGTTAGTCAAGAACCGTGTTGCAGTGGCAGAACGGACGTTTGTTGAGAACTCATCTACTGATGTAATATGGTCTGAGGTTAGAAGCAGGAAAGGATAGGTCAAAGCGTTGTGAGCTTTCTATAGACTTTCGAAAAATTGCATAGTTTTTTGGAAAGAATTGCAATGATGATTTCAGATAGGAGCAAAAGTAATAGCGTGGTTGTTATGGGGTCTTAACTTTGCAAGTGTTGACTGGGAAACGCTATTCTTCGAGTCCAGCATTTATTTCAAAGTGTGCTGGAGGGGTTCCTGACATTCTACGTAATAGGTCGACAAAAGCAGAGTCCACATTGGATTGGGTACCGGGTAATGAACCCAGCAACATGTTAGATCTGGAGGGAGGTGTGTACTTTGATGATAGTGACCATAATTCGGTCACGTTTATGTTAGCGATTGAAACAGAAAGCTATATACCACAGGGCATGACTTACACTTGTAGGAAAGCCAATTATGATGCCATTAGGCAAGATCAAGGATGAGTGGATGGGGAACGAAACAGCAGGTTGTGGGCAAAATTTAAATGTGGAGCTTGTTCAAGGAAGAGCTACTGCATGCCTTGATAAGTACGTACTCCTCATACAGGGAGGACGATTTCGAGCGAGGGAGCCATGGTTTACCAAAGTCGTTGAAGCTCTTATCAAGAGGAAGAAAGTGGATAATGTAAAGATGAGACATAAAGGCTCAGTTGTGGCGCTTGAGAGTTATACGTTAGCCAGAAAGGACCTAGAGAGACAGCGAAGAGGAGCGAGAGGGAACATGAGAAGTGTTTTGCAGGTAGAATCAATGAAAACTCTAAAGCTTTCGATAGGTATGTCAGAAATAAAAGAATGACGAGAGTAAGTTTACGGCCAGACAAGACAGTTTTGGCAAGTTGTGCACAGAGTGCGAGGAGCTAGGAGAGGAGCTAAATGAATATTTTTCGTTAGCATTAAGCAAAAAAAGTCAATGACTTCGAGGGAATACTGATATAGAGGCTATCAGAAGACACAGGATTGTGTGTTTTTGAATGCAAATGTGCATGCTCCAGTGCGGAGGAGCGGGAAGTGGAGGAGATAAGGTGGAGAACATCGTCGACCACGTCTGGGGGAAAATTGCCGTCTTTGAAGAAATGTTACAGCTCTTGTACGTCAGATGGATCAGTTTTTTTTTACAATGTGTACAGGAGGGTTTCCTGACCCAGTATGTCGAAGGGCTGACCAGTGGGAGGCCACACTGAATCTGGTGCTTGGTTTGATTTAGTTGTAGGTGAGCACTTTGGAGAGAGTGGCCATAATTCAATTCCGTTAAGTTTAGCGATGGAAAGGGATAGCTACATGCCACAGTTCAAGAGTTGTCGTTGGAGCAAGGGCAATTATAATGCGATTAGGCAAGAATTAGTATCATAGAATGGGGTAGCAAAACGAAGGGGATGCAGACAAACGAAATGTGGAACTGGTTTGATGAACAGATGCTGCGTGCCCTTGATAGGTGTGTCCTTGTCAGGCAAGGAGGAAGTGATAGAGTAAGGGAACCGTGCTTTACTACAGAAATTGCGTCTCTTGTTAAGAATATGGAAGAGGCTTAAGTGTTGATGAGGCAAGCTGGAACAGAAAAGGCGATGGAAAGTTACAGATCAGCAAGTAAGGATTGAAAGGGAGAGTTAAGAAGAGCAAAGAAATGATACGAACAGTATTTATAGAATGCAGCATACAGAATAAATGAGAACCCTAAAACTTTCCATAGGTATATGAAGAATGGAAGGATAAATAGGGTGGGAATAGGGCCAGTCAAAGACAGAATTGGGTATTTGAGCGAGGACCCTGTAGAGATCAGAGTGGTGCTAAATGAACATTTCTCATCGGTGTTCACTCAGGAAAAGGAGAATAGTGTCGAGGAGAAGGATGAGGTACCAGATATTCGACTAGATAGGATTGAGGTTAGTTACGCACAGGTGTTATGAATTCTACAAGGAGTGAAAGTAGACAAGTCCCCTGGGCCGAATGGGATTTATCGGAGAATTCTCTTGGAAGCTAAGGATGAGATAGCAGAACCTTTGGCTTTGATACTTGAGTCGTCATTGTTTACAGATTTAGTACCTGAGGACTGGAGGATTACAAAAGTGGTGCCCTTGTTCAAGAAGGGAAGCAGAGATGACACAGTTAGTTATAGACTAAGTTAAAAATCACACGACACCAGGTTATAGTCCAACAGGTTTAATTGGAAGTACACTAGCTTTCGGAGCGACGCTCCTTCATCAGGTGATTGTGGAGGGCTCGATCGTAACACAGAATTTATAGCAAAAATTTGCAGTATGATGTAACTGAAATTACACATTGAAAAACTGATTGGCTGTTAAGCCTTTCATCTGTTAGAATACAGTGAGAGTTTCACTTCTTTCATGTGTAAATCACAAAACCCTTTTTTTAAACGTTGCATTCTCGGGTTAGCTGTTAACAATGGTGATAGCCAGATAATATGCTGAAGGTGTTAGCCCCCTGTGTTCTCTGTCTATGACCTGATGTTTAGATTGATTCTATTCTAAAAAGTGAGATAACAGAGTTTTACATAGAGTCATGAAGTTTTTGAGCTCAGAGTTCTACTTTAATGTATGCAGTTTTTGAGCAATGTGCAATGTAACTCTGCAAGTACAAATTCACCACATAAAATATATGTGTGCATGTGGGTCTTTGTCTGTCTGTGTGTGTCTGGCTGGGGTGGGGGTTGTGAGTGTGAGAAAGTCTCTGTGTGTGTGTGTGTCGTGAGTGCAGAGTGTCTTCAGTCTGTGAGGGGTGCATGTATGGGAGTGTGTGTGTCTATAAGGGTGTGTGTGGGTTCTGTGTGCGCGTCTGTGTGTACATGTGTCTGCGTGTATGTGAGAGTGTGTGTGTGTAGGAATATCTGTGTGTGTACGTATAGTGCAATGGTGATCACCTGTAATGTGACATGAATCCAAGGTCCCGGTTGAGGCCCTCCCTATGGATACAGAACTTAGCTATCAGCCTCTGCTCGGCCACTTTCCTCTGCTGCTTTTCCGAAGTCCACCATGGAGGATGGTCACACGAAGGTCCGAGTTTGAATGTCCTGGACCACTGAAGTGTTCCCCAACTTGGAGGGAACCCTCATATCTGTTGATTGTTGTGCGGTGCCCATTCATCCGTTGTCGTAGCCTTTTCTCTGTTTCCTCAATTTACCATGCCTCCAGGCATCCTTGCCTGCAACGTATAAGATAGACAACATTGGCTGTGTCACATGGGTACCTGCCATGTGCATGGTGGGAGGTGTTCAAACGCGTAATAGTGGTATCTATGTCCACAATCTGACACGTCTTGCAGTTATAGACCAGTGAGCCTTACTTCCATTTCGACTGGGACAACACATGTATCCTGGGACAGGCTAAGCAAAGACATGCCAGAGAATTGCTAGAGGCCTGGCACTCCAACCACAAAACCAGAAACAAACACAAAGATCGAGATGCCACCTATCAACCCCTCAGAAAACGAACAGGAAATGACATCACCACAAAGCCAAAGAACCACATCCAGGAGAAAGATAAAAATAGAAAGCAGGAGACAACAGCTTCGCTTCACTTGGAGTTCACCACTGATGATGTTATCTAGCCAGGTAATGAAACGTCTGGATATCAAACCTACAGCTCAGCGAGAAAACCTACCCCCAAACCTCAACCTGAGCTACAAACCTTCACAAACCTTGCAACAGCCTTACTGCTGTTGTAGGAAAGGTTTTGGAAATTATTATGAGAGATAAGATTTATAATAATCGAGCAAGCATCTATTTCATTTCAGATAGTCAACATGACTTCCTCAAAGGCAGATCGTATCTCACAAACCTCATTAAGTTTTTTGAGAAGGTGACAAAGCATGTAAATGAGGGTAGGGCAGTTGTCGTGGTAGACATGGAATTCAGTAAAGCCTTTGATAAGGTTCCACATAGTCGGCTGCTGGAGACAATGCAGAGGCATGGCATTGAGAGTGATTTAGCAGTTTGGGTTAGAAACTGGCTTTCTGGAAGAAGACAACGTGTGTCGCAAGGATCTGTTCTGGGTCCACTGCTGCTTGTCATTTTTATAAATGACTTAAACGCAGGCATAGGTGGATGGATTAGTAAATTTGCAGACGACACTAAAGTCGGTGGAGTAGTAAACTGCTTGGAAGAATGTAATTGGTTGCAGGGGGACTTGGATAAACTGCACAAATGTGCTGAGAGGTGTCAAATGGAGTTCAATGCAGCTAAATGTGACGTGCTGCACTTTGGGAGGAATAGCAGGAAGGCAGAGTTTTGGGTCAATAGAAAGATTATTGGCAGTGTGGATGTGCAGAGGGATCTTGGAGTCCATGTGCATAGATCCCTGAAAGTTGCCACCCAGATGGATAGTGCTGTTAAGAAGGTATACGGTGTGTTAGGTTTCATTGCGAGAGGGATTGTGTTCCAGAACCGCACGATCATGCTGCAATTATTCTAAACGCTGGTGCGGCCACACGTCGAATATTGTGTACAGTTCTGGTCGCCCCATTGCAGAAAGGATGTGGAAGCATTGCAAAAGGTGTAGAGATTTGTCAGGATGTTGCCTGGTCTGGAGGGAATGTCTTATGACGAAAGGCTGAGAGACTTGGGTCTGTTCTCATTGGAAAGAAGAAGGCTAAGCGGGGATTTGATACAGACATACAAGATGATCAGAGGATTAGATAGGGGAGACAGTGAAAGACGTTTGCCTAGGATGTTGACGTCAGCTTAAACGATAGGGTATAACTACAAATTGAGGGGTGATAGATTTAAGACAGATGTCCGAGGCAAGTTCTTTACGCAGAGAGTGGTAAGGGTGTGGAATGCCTTACCTGCTGAGGTAGTCGACTTAGCCACATTAGAAATATTTAAACAATCCTTAGATAAGCACATCGATCATATTAGGATACTGTAGGGTTACGAGCTGAGAATAGCTCACAGGTCGGCGCAACATCGGGGGCCGAAGGGCCTGTTCTGCGCTGTATTGTGCGATGTTCTATGATATGTGTTCTCTATGTAAGGAAGAAGTGCCAGATCTCGAACCATGTACCTGCAAAGGGTAAAGTTTATTCGTATCGGCCATGAGCAACAGGTAAAGAGGTGACAATGTTCGGAGATCGGGGTTCCTCTCAGTCTGTGATTGTCAAAGATGAGGAAATATGTACCTCTGAAAGAATATCTCGAAAAAAGGGAGAAGTATCAGGAATTCACGGCGGGACGAAAAGCTCTCAGATATGCAATGTGGGGTCAGGGTATCCAGAGATGAGTATATAATGTGTCCCTGCTAATGATATCGCTGAGTCACCGTTAGTTTTGCTGCCTACTGTGTTTAAAAATCATGCGAAAACGAGGGAAATTGATCTCCTACAGGTCACATCCTGGATTTTGTGCTGATCGTGCTAATGACGAAACAAAATGCAGATTTGATACATGAGATATCAAAGAGTAGAAATAAGAATGCTGAAGTGCAATTTGCAAAGAACCTGTTTGTTCAAATGGTTGAGCCAAGACAGGAGCCTATAAATAACAATACAGACATCTTTCGCTTCGATAAATTGACTGAGTTACAGGGAAACTCAGGGAAACTTGGATCAAAAAGGCATGCACAGAAGGGAATTCGAATACATCCTTGAATGTTATTACCTTACAAATGATGTATTTCTCAGGAAATGGAGAAAGTCACATTTTCAGGCATTTGGGAAATGATCAGAAGTCTCTCAAATCGTATTGTCAGGAGGGTTTAGGACGAATATGTCGCAAGCGTTGCCCGAGCTATCACTTGACTGTCGTTTAGGATTGAGAAAAAGGCAAGCTAAAAGACAATACACTTGTACTGACTTGAACTGCGCGAGGATGTAGTTGAATTGCAACTTGAACGTATTTTGTTGGATTTGCTCCAATTTTTCACAACTTCTCCACGGCTGTTTTCATGATTCTACACAATGAAAATTCCCAAATCATTCCAAGTAAAAGTAATGGAATACACCAGTTATTGTTAGTTTTAAATGCTGAATATTCGTACATTGGGGTGTATGACTTGGGGATTGTTTAGGAGTGAGGACCGCACAGCTCAAATAGAAAACCATTTTATTGGCGTGAATTGCGCAAGGACCCAATTGCATTCTGCCAGACGTGTAATACATGTCAGCTAATAGTAAAACCACAGGTAATAATAGCTCCACCTTTATCCTCTTTCCTGCATTTGAGGAAACCTCTACAAGTGTCTCAACTGATTTCACAGATCCCCAACTTCAAACATGTGAAAATCATGTATTTCTTTACAAGAATTGATGCAACATCACAGCTAAAAGGATGGTCGAGGGGTTACTCACATTTTTCAGTGGATACAGAATACTGACAGTGATGCAATCCGATCAATCATCAAACGTCACATCAACATTAGTCAATGAAGTTATGGGCAGCTTAAAAATAAAACAATTTGATTCTACTGCGGCCTATTCAGAATTGCGGGAAAGGTGGGATCAGACATAAAAGACCATGTTGAGGGCTGAAAGCCAAGAAAATACAGATAACGGGGGTAAGAAAATTCGGTTTGTGCTTTTTGCTATCAGATATGCATCAAATGAATCGACCAAATTCATTCCATGAAGTAGTTTTCTGGCATGAAGTAAGAGGACTGTCAAAATGGACGAAGGAGAAATTGGTAAGTAAGAAGTCAAAGATCACATAATTGAACTATGTGTCAAATATTAGGGTTCAATTAAATACAGCTGGGGAGTTGGCAGGACCGCATTTAACAGTATTACAATGTACAATGAAACAAAAAGCATACAAGAAATAAAACATCGCAATTTTGCTCTCAGGGATAAGCAATTGTTACTTCCAGTGAGAAGTGAACCCTTAAAAGCAAGGTTTCGTACACAGTATCCAGTTGAAAGAAAAATGAGTGAAGTGAAATGACTGACAGGGACTCCAGACAGAAATGAATCTCACAGAGTGTCATGTGAATATGCTCCAAAGGTGTTTTGACAGGGAAGGAAAGCAAGAGGAGAATCTATTATTTATTGCAACAGAGGGAAGACCCAAGTCCAGAGGATTCTAAATTGGACATTCCTCAAATTAAGTTGGACAATGAGAAATTTGCCAAACTGCAATACACTTTGAGTTATCTTCCAGAGGAAAATCAAAATGACCTGAAAAGGTTCTTACTATTTCGTGTAGACATGAGTGTTTAGGCTGTGAAGTACAAATATAATTGTGCAGGATGTAGACACAGGAGATCTTGTTCCGATTTAACAACATCCTTATGGGCATAAACCTATAAAGTTGGCACAGCTTATAAACGAGATTGAACGCATATTGCAAGACAACATATTCGATATGAGTTACTGTGACTGGAGATCACCCATGTTTATGATGCAAAAAGCAGATAGTAACCAACTGTTATGTGTGAACTACCGCGAAGTCATCGTAGTTACAAACACTGATGCATATCCGAATCCGCGTTTGGAAGACCGTGTGAAGAAGGTCAGATAAAAAAACTTATAGTTCTAAGGTCAGTTTGGTCAGGAGATACTGGCAAATACCTTTGTCAGAAAGAGCAAAGGCAATTTCGGGGTTTTGTGAAGCTGAATGAACTATATCAGTTTAATATCATGCCATTTGGCATCAAACATTTGGCAACCATAGTTCACAGACAAACCAATTAGGTAACTGAAGGATTACCCCACTGTGTTGCTTATATAGATCACCTAATATTTTCAGTCACACATGGAAGGAGCATTTACAACATTTATCAGACTTGTTCGACCGACTTCGAAAGACAGGTTTGGCGATAATCCTGGCCAATCGTGAATTTGCCGAAGTCCAAGACACGTTCCTGGGCCATGTAACTGGACATAGACAAACGTCCCCATGGGGTCCAAAAACTAAAGCAATTGGATAGTTTCCCATAGATTATCAAGTGGAGCTGTACTACGGTTCCTGTGATTGAGTGGATTTTATGGAAAATGGTCCCAAAACTGAGTAGTGTGCATAGTTCAGGCACTGAAGTGCAAAAGAACGGCAAGACGTTTCAGAGCACAGCAGACTGCCAGAGGCATTTGACAACCTGAAAATTCTATTCTTGTCCCAGTTTCAGCCGCATCGAACTACATAAAGCTGTTCAAGGTGGCTGTAAATGCAAATGATGTCGATGTCAATGCTGTGCTCTTGCAAGTAGACGACGAGAAGATAGAAAGACCTATCGCGTATTTCACTGAAAGTTGAATATTCAGCAGCAGGCATAGTCCACCTTTAAGAAGGAGTCTTGAGCTCGTTATTGGCACTATAATATTTCAGTGTTAATTTTACTGGTAATGCATATGAGACAGACATATGCACTGATATGTCTGAAAAACGTAAGGACAGAAGTGTCAGACTGTTTAGGTGGAGCATGTTTGTTTACACGTGTTCAATGTTCAAAAAAAAATGGTGCATTTGGAAGGACAGGAAAACTTAACCCCTCTTCCTGACTAGCAACTTCCTAACGAGTCAACATACTAGTGAATATCCTCTTCACGCCCTCCAAAGCATCCACATTCTTTTAATAAAGTGGCAATCAGAACAGTTCGCTGATCCAAAGTCTTATGCAATTGAAGCATGGCCTGCCAACTCCAGTAATCAGTACGACATTCGATGAAGGAAAGCATGCCATATGCCTTCTTGACCACTGTATTCACCTCTGTTGCCAACTTCCGCGTGCAATGAATATTAACAATCTCTCTGTACATCAATTTCCCCATGGATTTTCCATTTACCCCAGATTTCCGCTCTTGAATTCATTCTTCCAAAACGCCTCACCTCACATTTGCTCAGATTGACCTCCATTGGCCGTTTCCCCGTCTAACTCTCCAATTGGTCTATATTCTTCTGTATTCTCTGACAGCTCCCTTCACTGTCTTCTCCTCCACCAATCTTACTGTAATCTGCAAACCTGCTAATTAGACCACGCGCACCTTCTTCCAGATCAGTGATATGTCGATCACTAACAGGCGTGTTCCAGAGCGCAACCCTGTGGAAAGAAAATTGGACACAGTTTTCCATTTTGTGAAACTCATTTCTTCTATTACTACTCTCCGTGCTCTGTTGCCCAACCAGTTCTCAATACAACTTGCTAATGCTACCTGTACCCATGTGACTTCACTTTCTCCATCAGCCTAACATGGGGAAACTTATTAAGTGCCTTAGTGAAGTCCATGCATTTGACAGTGACAACCCTGCAGTCATCAATCAACTTTTTCACTTCACAAAGAATTCTACTAATTTCATAAGATATGGCCTTCCCTGTACAAAACCATGTTGCCTATCACTCATAAGCTGCTTTTCTTCCAACTGGGAATAGTTCATAACCCTTAGTGTCTTCGCCAGCTGCATGCCCAACACTGATGTCAGTCTCGCCGTCTATATTTGCCTGGTTTATTCTTTCCACCCTTCCGAAATAAGGGGACAACATTATCAACTCTCCAGTCCTCAGGGACCTTACCTTTGTTCAAGTATGCTGCAAAGATATCGGCTAAGGCCGCAGTTATTTCCTCTCTTGCTTGCCTCAGAAATGAGAGATAGATCCCATCCGGAAATGGGGACATGGACATCTGAATTTCTTTTAGATTACCCAACACGGCCTCGTTCCTTTCCTAACTGTTATGCCTAATTTCTCTGATACATTTGAGATATTCACAGAGTCAGGTTAACTATGCTTGCAGGTGCAGCAGGCAGTGAGGAAAACCAAAGGTAAAGCGAGATAATTTGAGTGTCATGGTAAAGACGTCTTATTGTAGTTAAAGAGGGCCTTGGTGAGGACACACTTTGTGTATTTGATTTTCTTATCTGAGGAATATAATTCTTGCTATTGAGGGAGACAAGCGAAAGTTCAACAGACTGATTCCCGAGTTGGCAGGACTGACAAACGACAAAAAAAATAGATCAACTGGACTTGTACTCTCTGGAATCTAATAGAATGAGGAGGGATCTCATCAAAACATATAGAATCCCGATGGGACTGGGCAGACTGGATGCAGGAAGAATGTTCCCAATGTCGTGGAGTTTTTGGACGTTGCGTCACAGATTATGAATGAGGGATAAGCCATGACAGAGAGATATGATGAAGAATTTCTTCACTTAAAGAGTAAGAGTCCCCTTTTTGCCCTCCGGGTCTTTGAATATGTTCAAGATGGAGCTGGATGCAGCCCATGCGGGTAAAGGCACAAAGGGGTAAGGAGTGCGAACTTAAATAAGATTCTGAGTTTGCATGATCGAACATGATCAAATTATAGGGAAGTGCAGGCTTGAAGGACCGAATAGCCTACGACTGCACTTATTTTATACTTTTGTATGCTTCTAAGTATGCTTGTGAATGAGATCACTGTTAGTGGTATGCAGACGATAAGATTTGAGCTGGCGCTCATATTATATTTAGGATAAATTTCAGATCCATTTTTCATGTCAACATTAGAGGAATATTGGGGTTGTATGTATTCAAGGCTCGCACTGAGTTGAATTTCCAGCAAGCATCAGGATTATGGCAAGGGTTAGGGTTACTCGCAGAGTTAGAGAAATCCTCGGGATTGTTGTTCTGAAGTTTTGGAAGATTGGTCACGTTTGGAAGTAGTGTGATGCTGTTGGTTTAGCAATTTTAGTGATGTGAAGTGGTTATCGTTAAATTTACAGCATTAGATGTCCCACTAGATGCCCTGGACATTGTGTCAGTGGATGTGAAAGATCACCAAAGTTGTTGTTAGTCATATTGATCTGAGGTTTGGAGGAGAACTTGCAGATGGTGCTACCTTTGCTACAAATGGTAGCTGATGTGCGTTTGCACTGTGTTGCCTAAGGAGCTCTTCTGAATTTCTGCAGTGCATCTTACTGATGGTGCGTACTGCTGCTACCGTGTATCAGAAGTTGAAAGAGTGAATATTGATGTAATGATGCCCATCAAATGGGCGGCTCTCCGTGGATGGACTAGATCTCTTGAGTGTTGTTAGTGTTTTATTCATCCAGGTGATTGGGTTGTATTACATTAGAAACATTTCTTGTAGCTTCTGGATAGAGGACTGCATTTGGGTAGTTAGGAAGTGAGTTGCAGCTGGTCATTTTGGAAATGCGTGGAACGTTGGTTAGGACGCAGCTGGAGTTCTTTGCCCACTCTTGTCACCGTATTATAGGAAGAACATGATTAAACTGGATGAATGCACACCATTTTCACGAATGTTGCTTGGGCTGGAACAGTTCCGCTGTGAAACGACGCTGAAAGAACTCGGATTGTTTACTCAGTCAAAGTAACAGTTGAGGAGGGATTGGTGGATGTGCATAAGGTACTGAACATAGGGTGAATAGAAAGCAACAATTCGCTTTAGTTGAGGGGTTAGTCTACATGATACATCATTTTAAAAGGAAAGGTAGACGGATTAGTGGGAATTGAAGAATAACGTTTGCACTCCGAGGCTGGTGAGAATCTGGAATACATTTTCTGGGAGGCGAGTTGACGCGTCAAAGCAATTACACGGTTCTTGGATGTGCCTTGAAGTGTTACATCATTTGAGTCTTTGGGCCGAAAGAGGGAAAGTAGGGCTATCATTCGTCGTAATATATTTTTAGCCTGTCGATGGCTGAATTGGCCTCTTTTGTACTCCATGGGTCAATGACTACCACAACCTGGAGTGTATTACTCACTTTCAATTACCTTGCCACTTAATTCCTCACATTGAGACTACAAAAAGAGACATGAGCTTTGTGACACAAACATTAAAAGTAGAAATCTTTCTGTACGTGTTACGAAATTGTCTGTGTGTGTGAGATTACAGAGGTAGACGGTGTGTCAGAGCTGGGGGAGATTACAGCGATCATGAAGGCGAATTGGGCTTGAGCTGGTGATGGAGATATGGGGAGGTGTCGTTGATGAATGATATTCCAGGCATAAAGAGTGATGCAGAGTTAGTTCCATATAGAGAGATGGATATAGCTGCTGGAGTGTGTTACAGAGATAATGTATGTTGTGTTACAGTCTGAAAGCACTGTTCGCATAATGGGTTTTAAAATTGAGCCATCTTTGGAAATTGATGACTCATTTCTTAAAGGGGAGAGTGTGATAATGCTGCTGTATTAACCAGGTCAGTTTGTTGTTATGAAAATGTGGGTGCACTATAACTTTAAGACAATAACAGCTGGAAGTGACAACACTATGTAACATGAGATCTAGCTACTGGGGTAGCTAGTTACCTGGAAATGGAAAAACAGATTCGAAATCGGTTAGTCAGTTAAAATTATATCCCGAAGAATTACAAAATTCTAGTCAAGTTTAAATTGAGGATATTGGCAATCTTTAAAACCAATAATGCTTTGGGGTATAAGACAGGGGAAAATTGAACAGTTGAGAGGAGAACTGCCCTCAGACCAGCAGACTATAGACTGCTAGCCAGAACTCTCTGAGAGGTACTTGTTCAGAGAAGGAGATTGCACAGAGAAAAACCGCAACACTGACATGGAGAGCAAATCTACCGGAAAAGATAAAGAGAAGATTCGAACGTTGGTTAGCTTTAAAAGTTGAATTTTCTTGTAAATCTAATTTGGGACATTTATTAGACGAGTGTTATCGTCGCGAAAGTAAACATAGGTTGGAGAAAGGAGGTGTAAATAGTTGTCAGTTAATTATTCTCTATTATACATTCAGAAATAAAGTTGATAATTTTTACTGTGACAATGTCTTGGCCTCTAAAAGTTTCACGGATTACTGCATGAGGTAAACATTTCTGTGTTGCTGGTTGAAATTAAGCAGGAGTTTACCCCGTATCTTAAGACTGTCCTTTTTTATGTCAGAGCCTTCGGAAATGCAGAGGTTCCGACATGCCGGAAATATCTACTTGAGAAACATTTTAATTATTTCTTAAACACTTGTGCAATGAATCCTCTTCTCCCAGTTCAGGGTTCAGTTTAGTTTGGTTTCAGCAAGCTGGTTTTGTTTGCCGCTGCTGGTCACGTTTTACCTGGATCCCAGAGACCCTGCCTGGAAACCAAAGCAGCAGTTTCATGCTGATCATCTCTTCTTCTGACATCTCTCCTTCAAAAACATGTGTTTGAATTGTACTTTTATAAACAGGGAAATGCTTATGGGAATGTTGCAAGTATTTGCAACAGCTTTTTGACAAGTTGTGATTTCGTGTGTGTTGGGTTTTCAAATAATTATGTTATTCTTAATTGGGTTTCGTGATCGTGGATAAGTAAATTGGGCTTAGTATAAAACTGACTTGTTGGGGGAGCTGCATCACTCCTGGAAGATCGAATTTACACCTGCTTAAAACATGTAAATTATTTAGGGTCTGGGCTGCATTCTTCTAATATTTTGAGGGGGTGGATCATGTTTAGCAGCAGTCTGGGCAGAGCTTGCAGTTCTGCCTCTCTTTATGATATATGGCATTAATTCTGCGCAGTCTTCTAATGCTGCAGCTCCTTGGCTTTTTCCAACTGTTTTGAGAAAAAATGTAGGTTCAGGCATGTCTGCCTTAACCTACTTGAAGAAGTTTTGAAGTTAAAATCAAGCCCATGTGCTATAAAAGCGAGTGGACCGGTCTCTAAATTCAGCATGTTTCTGGTTAGGAATGGTTTGAGTTGGGTTTTAGCAGGCTAGCTGTTGAGGGGAACCTGTCAGTCAGTTTTGAGGCTGCTATCAAATAAACCGCTACATCAGAGAAGGTGTTCCATTGTGAATCTCTCTGCCATTTCTGTCTCTACTGTAAGAACCTTGTGCTTGGTTTTTCGTATTTTGCCAGGGGGTGTGTGTGGAGATTATTGCAGTTATCTTGAATAGCATCATCAATTTTGCATAACCTTTACGATTTTTGGATAGTGTATGTTGTTGTACAATCCACACTCTTGGATTGGATTTCATTCGGCAATCTGGGAAATATATTCTGTTTTTGATGTAGGTTTGCTCACTGAGTGGGCAGGTTCATTTTCAGACTTTTCGTCAGCGTACGAGGAAGCATCATCACTGAGCCTTCAGAAGAAGCACTGATGAGATGGCCCACATTCTATTTACCTGTTTAGGTTTCCTTGGGTTGTTGACTTCATTTTCTGTGGTGATTTCCTTTCCTGTGGTGATGCCATTTCCCGTTATTTTTGTATGATAAATGGGGTCCAAGTCAATGTGTTTGTTGATAGAGTTCCTGTTTGTATGCCATGCTTCGAGGAATTCTCGTCCGTGCCTTTTTGGCTTGTCGTAGGATGCATGTGTTGTCCCAGTCGAAATGGTCTCCTTCCTCATCTGCATGTAAGGATAAATCTCCGAAATGAGTGCCCGACTACTCAGAATGCTTGGGTATCATGGTATCTCACAAAATCAGGTTGGGGAAAGTGAGATCTGCAGATATTGGAGACCATAGTTGAAAAATGTGATGCTGGAAAAACACAGCAGGCCAGGCAGCATCCGATGAGCAGAAGAATCGACGTTTCGGGCATAAGCCCTTCCACAGGGCTTATGTTTTTCCACCATCACATTTGTCAACTCACATCTCACAGAATCACAAAGACACTAATTAGCAGCTAACGAACTTCAAAGAACCTACACATACAACACAAACTCTACCTTGGACAAGCAGGCAGCAAATTAGCCACCAGGATACATGACCATCAACTATCCACACAAAAGGCATGACTTACTCTCACTGACATCTTCACATACAGATGGGAATGGCACCACTTCGCCTGGGACAAACATCCACCGAAGGATAAGCCAAACAGAAACTGCACGAGAATACCTCAAAGCATGACATTCCAAAAGGAACTCTATCAACAAACACATCGAGTTTGACGCCCATCTACCACCCCCTGAGTTAAAGAACAGAAATGACTTCTGCGCAGAAAATGACTTCACCAACCCAAGGAAACCTTGCACATAAATAGAATGCGGTCAGTACCACCAAGCGTTCATCCGAAGGCTAACTGATGTTCCCGAGCATTGTAACGAAAAGTCTGAAACTGCTCAAGGGTTTATGCGCGAAAGATCAATTCTCCTGCTCGTCGAATCCTATCTGATCTGCTGTGCTTTCGCAGGACGACACTGTCGACTCTGAGCTCCAGCATCTGCAAGCCTTACCTTCTCCTAGTGGCTTCATAGTGACCATCTGACTAAATATCAATTGTTGAAAAAACACATCTGATCACTATTACTCTTTCGGAATGAGGCAATAAGCTGTCCTCACCTTGCCTGACATATATGTGCCTCTAGACAGTAAAGCAACTGTTTCTTCACTGCTCCCTGAAATTGTCTAACAGGTTTTTCAGTTAAACGACAAATAGGAATATGCAATACATAATGGCTGAGCTGGATGTGTAACAACACATGAACTAACTCTTTAAAACTACCATGTATTATGTCAGGCAGCGAGCAGCTACCTTGAGCTTTTCAAAATGTGAATTCCTTGCCGTATACCAAACCCAATGAGCAGTAACTACAAGTTGAAAAATACATAGCCGCATCCAGGCGATTTCAACAGAGTCTGACCTGCTTTTATAATGATTATACATCATTATTAATTCATCACTATTAACATTTATTGAAGATTTGTGTTAAATTTGTAAACACCATTTAAAGCAACAGGAGAAGGGCCAAACCATCTCAAACATTTGTGTAAAATCATGCACAGTCATGGGTCAGGATGGATAGTGATAATAATAGTGAGGTTAAGGACGTCTCCATTTTTGGAAGCCTATCTTGTTCACTGACTGCATTTCTATCAGAAAAGGCAGTATGTTCTTCTGACTTGGTCCTTCATGTGACTCCAGATCCTGTGCAATTGTGGAAGGGGAGTAAAAACGGCCTTGGCAGAATAAACACGTTCAATGTATGGGAAGATTTAAATTTCAATCAGTGAGTGAAATGTTCTTGTTTAAACAAGGCAGACCCCACACTAGCGCAAAGAATGACAGTTCTGAGGTATTTTTTGACACTTGGAATAAACTGTCTCGATGCAACATCGAGTAAAATAAAATATGATCTCAGGTTGGGGGTCATGGGGTTTGAGTGAACAGCGTTATTTCTTTAAGATTCCAGATCCTGTTTTGTTAGTTCGTTATGATGTATGGGCAGAAATGCTCCTTCAGAGTTGAGACTAATCTTGTTCTTAGAATTGATTTGTTCATGGCAGAAATTTGACAACAAACGGCAACAAAGCTGAGCTGCAAACTCGATCTCCCCAAAGATCTTCCACATGCTATAAGGCAACATCTCTGTGAATGTAACAGCTCAGATTTTCAATTAAGGAGCTTTTGGCTGCCTGTAGGTACAAGTCACCTCTCACCAAACAATACATGTGAAAAAGATGTCCGACGCAATCATTCGTTCTATTTGCGATTCTGATATGGCATTATGACAATTGAATCTGTTTTAATCTGCTGCTACTATGCTCTCTCGTTTTGGCATTTGAACAGAAATGTCTCCAGCTCACTGACTGGTCAGCCTCATCCAGACACCGGAACAGTGATAGAAAATCACTGAGCAGCATTCTAAGTGCAATTATCCACTGACAGAAACTCCCAACTTCACTGCTGGTGCAGAACTTTCTGATCTCAGAGTTCCATCATCTGTTCCGGTTTCATAAAGTTTGAATGTATAAGGAGAGATCAGGTGTATTACTTCATAAAAAGGGTCGCTGATCGAGAAATATTAACACTGTTTTCTCTCCCACGGATGCCAGCAGACCGGCCTAGGCATTTCTCTATCGCTTATAATGAGACCTGTTTTCACTAGAATTTCCAAAGTTAACAAAATAATCTGAGTGAAGCCCGACAAAATATTAACAAGATAAAAGCGGATGATAAAAGTAAACTGATGCCATTGGGTGTGGCTTCTGCAATGAGTGTGAAAATGATGTTCAGTCCGTTCAGGGGAGATGTTATGAAACAATTTGAAACGAAAACTATGGAGAGGTTAGATTACCTAGATTAGATTACTTACAGTGTGGAAACAGGCCCTTCGGCCCAACAAGTCCACACCGACCCGCCGAAGCGCAACCCACCCATACATTTACCCCTTACCTAACACTACAGACAATTTAGCATGGCCAATTCACCTGAACTGCACATCTTTGGACTGTGGGAGGAAACCGGAGCAAACGCACACAGACACGAGGAGAGCGTGCAAACTCCACAGTCGCCTGAGGCAGGAATTGATCCCTGGTCTCCAGCGCTGTGAAGCAGCAGTGCAAACCACTGTGCCACCGTGCCACCCAAACTGTCGTCCAGACATCAATTGCTGATTTTAAATCTGAGATAAGCAAATGAATTGTCGGAAGTGCTCCCTGTTTTGATTTGTACCTATCCTTCTGGAACTTCTTTCGTCCTTACCATCTCTTGTCAGTGACTTCAAATCTTGAATAAGTTAAACATCACAAAACACCAAGTTCTAGTCCAACAGTTGTATTTGGAAGCATTAGCTTTCGGAGCGTTGCTACTTCATGGGTGATTGCGCAGTATATGATTATAAGATAAAGAATTTATACCAAAAAATTGCAGCGTTATACAGGGATGTATTAAACAAACCTGGATTGTTGCGTCATTCATCTTTTCGAATGTAGGTTTTGGTTGATTTATATGCGAATCCTAAAGATCCTTGAAGTCACCTTCTCGAGATAACTTAACGTTTTGTAACAAAATGTGACGTTTTAGCTCAGACACTGTATGATAGTTGTGAGTTCAGAGTCTGTATTCCAATCTTGAATCAGACTGATTCTATTTACAACTTGTAATTTACAACATATGACATGTATTTACATCTGCATTGACTTTCTGCAGATTGTCCTTTTTTTTAAAGCAAAATAGAATGTGTCTACAAATTTAATTCTGCAAATACAAACTCACCCCATGGATTTTGACCTGTATCTGTGTGTTAGCGAGAGAGAGAGTGCATGTGGGTGTGTGAGTGTGAGTGCACAACAAAGTGTGTGTTTTCATCTGTAAAAGCTTAGCAAAGTGTGTCTGTGGGTGTAATGGAGTATATCCCTGTGAGAGGGTGTGTGCGTGTGCCTGCATGTGGGGTGTGTGTGTGTGTGTGTGTGTGTGAGAGAGAGAGAGAGAGAGAGAGAGAGAGAGAGAGAGAGAGTGTATAAAGGTCTGCGTGAGTGTGCATTGGCGAATGTGTGAATGTGCTTACAGGCGCCGCCGTGACTGCCCCTAATGATATTACTCACGGCAACAACACCGAAAACTTTGCCAATATCCTGTGTAATGCCTCTTCTGCCACCGCGGATCCTACAGGAAACACTTCCGACCCCCGACGCTGGGGTGAGCGTCAATTATGTAGGTGAAATCACCTGGATCTCACTTCCGCACCAACTCCAGTTAAAGTCTCAACCACGTCCCCCAGCTCCAGCTTTACAGCAATTCCTAGATGAGCCCTGCTGTGTTTTTACCATCCTCATTGACTCCTCAGCAAATGTCTCACCTTCAAACCTTATGGACACGGAGAAATGAATTCAACACTTGCCATGGCATTGAATACATATGATGCCTTTGCTTCCGGTCTTTTTTATTCCAACAGGACTCTGGTCCACCCTCCGAGGATCCCTTCTCTCGCCTCCAACACGCCCCAACCACTTGGAACCTTGTGCTGGCCTGTTACCAGTCCTTACTCTCTATATTTCCAACGGACGACAGGAAATCGACCACCTCATCTGTCGACACCCCTCACACAATCCAATCTGTACCCTTGCAAAGCTCAGCCACATGCTCCGCTCGAAACTCAAACTCGCAGTCAAACCAGCAGGCAAAGGATTGGGGGGGGGGGGGGGGGGAGTGTGAGTGGGGTTTGCAATGGTAGTTTGGCGCAACGAAATGTGCACTGCTGAAGCCAGGTGTCAACTCACAGGCATCTCTTCCTTTGGCTCATTGACCATGGCGTCCCATACCATCACCAAACTATCAGAGCATAAACACACCTCATCAGCCAATGGGAACTCCTACCCACTGCCTCCTCAAAATTAACAAACTTCCCTGCCCTTGTCGACCGATTGTCTCAGAATGATCCTGGCTCACTGAAATCATCTCCACATACCTTGATAATTTCCTATCCACACGGTCCAGAATCTCCTCACCTATAGTCGAGACACCCCAACGCCCTCCACCTCCTCCTTGACATTCATTTCGCCGGTTTCCAACAAGTCATCATCACCATGGACATCCTGTCTCTATACACATCTGTCCTTCCCGACGAAGGCTTCCAAGACTTCTATCTCTTCCTCTCCAGTCGTCCCCACCAGTACGCTTCCATTTGCTTGGCAGAACTGGTCATCAACCACAATAGAACATAGAACACTGCAGCGCAGTACAGGCCCTTCGGTCCTCGATTTAGCGCCGACCAGTCTTACCAATCAGAAGCCCATCTAACCTATACCATATCATGTACGTCCATATGTTTGTCCATTGACGACTTAAATGCACTTTTCATTGGTGAATCTATTACCGTTGCAGGCAAGGGATTCCATACCCTTACTACTCTCTGAGTAAAGAAACTACCTCTGACATCTGTCCCATATATATCATCCCTCAAAAAAACATTATGCCCCCCTCATGATCGCCATCACCATATCTGGAATAAGGTTCTCCCTGTCCACCCTATCTGAACCCTGATTATCTTATGTGTCATTATTAAGTCACCTCTTCTCTCCAACGAAAACAGCCTCAAGTCCCTCAGCCTTTCGTGCTAAGACAACCCCTCCATACGGGGCAACATCCTAGTCGATCTCCTCTGTGCCCTTTCCAAAGCTTCCGCATCCTTCTTATAATACGGTGACCAGAACTGTACACAATACTCCAAGTGCGGCCGCACCAGAGTTTTGTACAGCTGTAGCATGACCTCATGGTTCCAGAATTCGATCCCTTTATTTAAAAAAAAGCTGAAACACTGTCTGCTTTCTTAACAACCCTGTCAACCTGCGTGGCAACTTTCAAGAATCTGTGTACATGGACACCGAGATCTCTCTGCTCATCTACATTACCAAGAATCTTACCATTCTCCCAGTACTTTGCATTCCGGTTACTCCGACAAAAGTGAATCACCTCACACTTGTCCGCATTAAACTCCATTTGCCACCTCTCAGCCCCTGTTTAGCAGCTTATCTATGTATCTCTGTAACCATCGACACTATTCACAACTCCGCCGACATTAGCGTCTTCTGCATATTTACTAACCCACCCTTCTACGCCCTCATCCAAGGCATTTATAAAAATGACGAACAACATTGGACCCAACACCGACCGTTGCGGTACACCATAACTAACTGGTCTCCAGGATGAACAGTTCCCATCAACCACCACCCTCTGTCTTCTTGCAGCAAGCCAATTACTGATCCAAACCGTTATATCTCCCACAATCCCATTCCTCTGCATTTTGTACAATTGCTTACTGTGGGGAACCTTATCGAACGCCTTGCTGAAATCCATATACACCACATCAACCGGTTTACACTCATCTACCTGTTTGGTCACCTTCTCAAAGAACTCAATATAGTTTGTGAGGTAATACGTGCCCTTCACAAAACCGTGTTGACTATCCCTAATCAAATTATACTTTCCTACATGATTATAAATCCTATCTCTTATAACCTTTTCCAACACCTTACCTACAACTGAAGTAAGGCTTACTGGTCTATAATTATCAGGGTTGTCTTATCTCTACTTCTTGAACAGAGGAACCACATTTGATATCCTCCGGTCTTTTGGCACTATTCCTGTAGAGAGTAACGATTTAAAGATCAATGCCAAAGGCTCAGCAATCTCCTCCCTGGCTTCCCAGAGGATACTAGGATAAATCACATCCGGCCCAGGAGATTTATCTATTTTCACACTCTGCAGGATTTCTAATACCTATTCCTTGTGAACCGCAATCCCACCTAGTCTAGTAGCCTATATCTCAGTATTCTCCTCGACAACATTGTCATTTTCTCGGGTGAATACTGTCGAAAAATATTCATTTAGGTCTTCTCCAATCTCCTCTGACTCCACACACAACTTCCAACTACTATCCTTGATTGGCCCTAATCTTACTCTCGTCAATCTTTAATTCCTTAAATACCGATAGAAAGCCTAAGGGTTTCCGCTGAATCTATCCGCCAACAAATTCTCATGTTTCCTCCTGGCTCTTCTGAGCTCTCACTATATGTCTTTCCTGGCTATCTGGTAACCCTCAAGCACCATAACTGAGCCTTCATATCTCATGCTTGCATAAGCCTTCTTCTTCCTCTTGAACAGAGATTCCACTTCCTTCGTAAACCAGGTCTCCCGCGCTCTCCAGCTTCCTCCCTGCCTGAGAGGTACATACTTATCTCGGACACACAGGAGCTTTTCCTTGAATAAGCTCGACATTTCTAATGTGCCCATCCCCTGCAGTTTACTTCCCCATTCTATGCTTCCTAAATCTTGCCTAACCGCATCATAATTGCCTTTCCCCCAGCTTAGCCATGGACACACGCGTAGTCCCCAACTCTGCCTGCCCTTTCGTTGGATATGTGGAACAGTCTATCTTCTGCAGCAACACCGATACCATCCCCGCCCATCCCCCCGCTGTTACCTCCGCTGCATTGTTGATTCTATCCCACGAGGAGTTTAAACACTTCATCAACATCATAAACACATTCCACCTCGACCTCAATTGCTACTGACCATCTCGGACTTTCCCTCCCTTTCCTGGACCTCTCCATTTCCGTTAACGACATCCTTATTTCCAATTCATCTGCCTCCGCCGCACCTCCTTCCAGGATGACCAATTCCACTACAGAACACACCACGGCCTCCTTCTTCAAAGACCACAATTTCCTGTCCCAAGTGATCGATGATGGTCTCCTACGTATGACATCCAACTTTCGCATCTCCGCCCTTGAAGCTCACCCCTCCAACATCAACAAAGTTGGGACTCCTCTGCTCCTCAACTTGAACCTTATGAATTTCTGAATATCTACCGCCTGGGTCAATCCAACCAAACAGGATCAGTGTGGATTTCGCAAGTTTCCTTAGTTCCCCTCCCCCAATTAATTCCAAATCCAACTTTCCAACGCGGCTTCGCCCTCTTCACTTGTCCGACTTGTCCACCTTCGTCCTCCCCATCCGCTCCCCCCTGCTCTCTGAGCTATCACCTTCACCCCAACCTCATTTACCTATTGCATTTTCAACTACCTTCTCCTTAGTCCCACCCCCTCCCAGTTATCTCTCAGGTCTTCTTTTCTAGCCCCTAATTCCTCATCAAGGGCTTGTGCCCAACACGTCGATTGTCCTGCTCCGTGGATGCTGTCTGACTGGCTATGCTACTCCATCGCCACAGTCTTCGAATCTGATTTCCAGAGACTGCAATGCGCCCTTTCCCCCATGCCAGAATGATACGACAATGCTGGGCTGGAAACCCTGGCTGTGGGAAACCGTCACGTCAGGCTGAGACAGTCAATACAAGATGGGACTATCCGAGATTATAATAACTGTTCGTCGTCACTGAAGAAGGCTTCCAAAGAGGGCCACCCAACAGGGTCAAAGCTGCCAAGATGGGGACTCGCCAAACTGGACTGCCGGATGTCACCCTGTGGTTGAATCAAAACAGCTCACAATACTGGAATCAGCCGTTGAGATCTGAGGGAACCATTTCCAAATTTCTAGGACCACGTGCTCAAAGGGAAAAAAAATGGGATATGTACAAGGCATTTGTCTACATTCAAGAGTGGCACAGGTTTCTTTCCTTGACATTTGATTACAGACTTCGTCGCTTTTTCTGCAACTATTTCAGTGTTATCCAGCCAATTCCCAAACACATGTTCATGATTTAGCCTGTGAAGAGCTGCGACTCATGTCTTAGCTTGCAGACCTCATATTGCCACCCAGCGTCTTCAATTCAGAACCCATTTAGTTTGTTTTAACATCTCGACTAAAGTTTTTAATGCACCTCCGTCCGCTCTTGCATATGATAACTTCAAGCCTTATCTCAGCAGTCCATGATACAATTCATGCCATGTATCAAAGGTGACAGTATTGCATTGTTTACATAAAAACCTTGATGTTAAATAGTTCACACACAGTTAGAAATATCTTCGTGATTTGAACCGTCCATATGATTGGAGCCCCAGTCAACCGCGATAATTTTTCCAGCCACACAGTCATCTCTGATAGATACAGCACTCCCGAACTCGAGTCTTGAAACGCTTCGTGGTTTTTACAATCTTTTCTAGTTGCCACAGCCTTTCGTGAACCTTCTCACATGTGGCATACTTTTCGCACTCTATTCCGGACTCAGGCAGTAGCAGACTCGAATTTTGGCCTGCACACTACCCAGGGCAACGGTGGCAATGGCGAGTAGAGCGAGGTCTCATACCAGCGAGGGCATTGGTGGGGCAGGACGGATTCGAACTGTGGCAATTTCCATCCCAGCTGCAGTGGTACGGTGAAGGGACTGCTATCTCTCCACCAGGATCATGGCTCATAGCAGAGAACTTCAAGAAGTGGACAGTAAAGTTGAACAATTTTATTTTTATTCATCTGGCTTTATATCGCACGTCAAAACTTTTTGTTTGCGTTTTAAGATGGCACCAGAAAATGGCCACACTCATGAATACATTGCACTGTATTCTGTATCAAATTAGCCATGACATCATATGACTAAAATCAAACCTCTTTAAAAGTATATGACCCAATTCAACCATACATAAATCTCTCGCCTGTCTTGGACTCCACATTCCTCCATATAAAATTGCCCAACATCACAGAGTTCCATTTTTTTCTTATTAGCAGTGGTATTTTACAACTTTTCTGTACTCCGGAAGCTAACATTCTTGCATCAATTTGATTCAGTTACCATTACGTCATCAGTTCATATAAACTGATTAAGATGATGTCATCGTATTACTCATAGTGGCCAGTAAACTTTGAAAAATACGTGACTCCATTTCTTTGAAGAAAGGAATTTACCATGAACTTCAAGCAAGCTGAGAAGAAAATTTTGTGTTAAGCGATATAGTTGTTGGTGGGAAATCTTCGAACTCTAGCAATATGTGACACCACTTCCTTTGAAAAAGGAATAGGCCATGGGATTTCAAGCAGGCTTAGAAGAGAACCCTCTGTTTAACGATACATTTGTTATGTGGGGAGAGTTCAGTTCACCTTCTACATTTTCAAGGTTGAATAAGACACAGATGGTTTACTCCCAGTTTGGTAGCCCTTATGAAGAAAATGTAATAGCAGCTGGGACTTGTAAATGTATATGAAATAAAAAACAATTGACTAAATAAAATATGTATAGACGAGGCAACTTGCAAATAAAGTTTTTATATATGTCGTTATTTACTGTATTGGACCTTAATACAATTTATACGGATCATTATGTCCTGCCTTTGTTTAGCATTTGAGGCATACAGGCGAACGAACTGTTCAAAGCATTCAGCCCAGCAGAAGAAAATGGTCAAAAATGAGTAAATGATTCAATGCAGCATTGCCAATTGACTGAGGACTGAGACACAATCTCAAGAACGTCAATATACAGGTTCTATCAGCGTATGTCTCCACTTTCGACACAAATATAGATTGAAGATGCGTATGTAGCAAAACTAGGAATAACTCTCACGTAGTCAAGATAATGCATCATGTAATGCATCAGTTCACCAGGCTGTAAGTTTGTGGCTTCGAACGAATTAATAAAGAACTGCTTTCACTGACTAAGATACCTATATGACAGTTTGAAGTTACGCTGCTTGCAAACTGCAGTGGAATATCCTCGAGGCTTTGGAAATGGAGACGAACCAACTTAGTTTATGCCTGCGTCCTAAGCTGAACCAGAAAGCAACAGCTCTGGTACACCTGTCAGGTCGCTGCCTCAATAGTGTTATAATATATTAAAATTTCCTGAGTTGTTGCAAAAACTTCTCGTTTGCCTTACTGGTTAACGTTTCAAATGTCCAAACTAATTTTAGAATTTGTGTTTTTGCTCACCTAACATTTTAACGACGAACGATATACTTGTTTTCAGCTTCGATGCTTCCATCTTATCGTGATCACACAAACCCCATAAAACTTCCTGTCTCAATCCCTGTCCCCAGCACTTAACCCTTCGCGATTTCCACATTCATCCCCAGGCTCACAAACCTGCAGAAATCATCAGTATTTTGAGCACAGCTAATGTTTTCATTTCTTCGTGAATCTCAAATTAATTTCCAGTCTTTTTATTCAGTTGATTTCAGCTGCTGTAATTAATCCTTCGAAATACACTTTGCCACATCACTTTTGTGACTCCATATACGTAACTTCAAGGCACTGCATCAATTTATGCGAATACTACATTTGGTTTAATAGCTCCAATAATTCTTTGGTATATAACATCATCTCACATACATGGTAGATTTAAACATTCAAGTTCATCCCTTCAAGTTGAATCATTGGCTCCTCCCATGAATCCCTTTCCGACAGCACTGCATTGAGCAGAATAACATCACTATTTGTTCAGTGACTAATTAATGTCTGTCCCCATGGATTGTATTTCTATCAATTGAGCGGGGATTGCGTGATTTTTACCTACATAAGTGTGTCCTTGCCATATTTTTTTCCAACAGTATGAGAGGGACCAAGATCTTGGACACCAACAGAGGTAAGTGGATACAGACACAGACTGAGACCGATAGAACAGGAGCTTTGAGTCAAGACATCGACATCTTCTGCAAATCCTCTTGAATCCAAAACCCGCCATTGAAATTTAACAACAAATGGATCAGAATATGACAATAACAGATTGGTATGGTACAACAATGCACCAGGCTCTGCGAATACTAGCGTGGAAGTTTCCATCAAGTGCTGAGAATCTTGGATCAAAAAATTGGAATGCAACACCAATTAAGAGAGATTTATCCTGGACTGTTTACTTTCTTTCTTTATTTTACAATCGGATGTCAGTAGCTTGGCGGATCCAGTATATACTTTATATTGTTCAATACTTCTACTATCCTATGCTTGCAATTGTTGGTGTTCCTCGTAAGTAATGATAATTGGTCTTTTTTATATATGTATACATCAAACGAACTTATCTGGATTATTATTCTTGGATTTCAGTGCAGCACTATAGATACGATTGGTGCTCCCAAAGAGATTCCTTTTACAGTTGAAACTTTAGAATTCACTGCTAGTTGTATTCGTGCTCTCATTATCTAACTATCTTCTTTTTATTTGCGTCTGGTAGTATTGTTAGTAAGTGCCAGCATTCAAGTCATATATTTTTAACCCTCAAAATTCCCCTTTGTTGATCTTCTTACTCCAGTGCTGGTAAGACCAAATCATTCTCTTCAACATTGAACAGAAGCTCCGTTCCGCCTCTCTGGGTGATTTCTGAATTTGAACAAGACTATCTTCCACCTTTAAGGAGAAAGTGAGGTCTGCAGATGCTGGAGATCAGAGCTGAAAATGTGTTGCTGGAAAAGCGCAGCAGGTCCGGCAGCATCCAGGGAACAGGAGAATCGACGTTTCGGGCATAAGCCCTTCTTCAGCCCATTCCTGAAGAAGGGCCTATGCCCGAAACGTCGATCCTCCTGTTCCCTGGATGCTGCCTGACCTGCTGCGCTTTTCTAGCAACACATTTTCAGCTGTCTTCCACCTTTAGAATATTTCTTGATTCAGACACTAGGTGCACCATCTCACCACCTGAATCAATGCTTCTTTGTGCGACCAGAGTCAAACTGTGAGACCACGTTTGCCTTTCTGAAGTTTAAACTCCACAATTCTCAGAAGGACTCGTTTACAATAAATACATATTGGGAAAATAGAAAACATCTTCCAAATTCCGACTGCTCGTACCATTTCACTCCAATTCTGTTCAACTGATATCCTGTACAAACGCACCTTCATAAGGTTCTCATTGGGCCAAAAAACTATTTTCTGCTTTCATTATTTTGTGCAAACCCAGATATGGCCTCACCCATTCAATGTTTCCATTCCCATACATTTTCAATGAAGTTAGACTTTTGTTGTCTGTTTATTTGCTAATACTGTTAAACTTTCAAAAAATGCTGCTCATTTCGGAAGAAGCTGTAAAGTGAAGTGGCATACCTGTAACACTTCTAATTGGATGAGAATCCTAGATTAAAAGGACCCAAGGGTAGTTCAGTATTATTAACACATTTCCCCCTCATTCCACCACTTTGCTTCTATTCTAACAATTCGCACACCAATCTATATCGACGAAGTTGTGTGAGGACAAATGTGTACCATTCTAATGTAAATTATCTTCTTGAAGAAAATGGGAAGCAAATGTCTCTATGGGTGGTCATAAAATGCGGGACACTGTAATTTCAATTATCATTCAAAACAATGTTTTGAAGTATTGCTCCTCTGTATTTTGTGATCGTCAATTCAATATGAGGCAAAATCACCACAGTCATGTTAGCTTTAATTTGTCTTGAGTCTTGGATCCTCGAAGCACGGCTGAAAATGTTGTAAAGTTATCAGGAATGCTTCAACGAGAAGCTCCGATATTTCGGATTTGGAACAGTTCATGCAGAAGCAATGCTGCAAAATCAATCTTCCCCTCACCAGAGTGTTTCATTTGCCAATCCAGGGTTGTGTTTACCCATTAATGCCTTAAATATAAATGCACAATAGTCACAACAAACAAACTCATTCTCCATGGGAGATTTAAATTTTCCCAACATTGACTGGGATACACTTAGAGTCAGAGGACTAGGTGGGTTAGAATTTGTAAGATGCGCCCAGGAGAGTTTTCTAGAGCAGTATGTCAATGGTCCGACGAGGGAAGCGTCCACATTGGACGTAGTACTGGGGAACAATCCAGAACAGGTTGTAGAAGTTGCGGTGCGGGATTTCTTTTGGAAAAGTGACAACAATTCTTTAAGTTTTTAAATACTCGTTAATAAAGAAGAGAGTGTACCTTACGGAATAGTACTAAACTGTGGCATGGGCAATTATATTAATATTAGGCAGGAGCTCAAAAATGTGGATTGGTCACAGCTATTTGAAGGGAAGTCCACATTTGATATGTGGGAAGCTTCCAAATATAGGTTAAAGATAGTGGAGGAGAGTCAAGGTCCGTTGAAGGCAAAGTATTGGAAGGGCAAGATTCGTGACCCGTGAATAATAGGAGAAATTGTACGACCAGCCAAGAGGAAAAGGGAAACGTACATAAGATCTCGGCAGTAACGAGCAGAATTGGCCTTCGAGGAATATCGGAAGAGTAGGACAAGTCTTAAAGGAGGAATAAAGCGGGTTAAAACGAGTATTTTTAGCGAGCAATATTAAGGAGAATCCCAAAACATTTCATTCTTACATAAGAAGCAAGTGGGTAAAAAGAGAAAAGATTGGTCCACTAAAGGATAATGAAGGAAGGTTGTGTGTCGAAACTGAGAGAATGGGTGAGATTCTGATTGATTACTTTGCACTAAAGTTCACTGAGGAGAGGAACATGATGAATCTTGAGATTAGAGAAAGATGTTTGATTACTCTGGATCACGATAATCCAAGTACGGAAGATGTGTTGGGTAGGATAGAGGTTACTAAGGTGCACTAATCCCAAGGACCGGATGGGATCTATCCCAGGTTGCTGAGGGAGGTGAGAGAGAAAATAGCTGGGTCACTGACAGATATCTTTGTAGCATTCTTCATCACAGGAGAAGTGCAATAGGACTGGGGGTTTCTCATTTTGCCCCAATGTACAAGATGGACAGTAGGGATATTCCGGGAAACTACAGACCAATGAGCCTGACTTCGGTGGTGTGACAGTTTCCGAAGAGGGTACTGCGGGACAGAATGTACATATATTTAGAAAATATTGTGCTTATCAGTGATCGGCAACATGTTTTTGTGCGGGGGAGAACGTGCCTTACTAAGTTAATAGAGTTCTTTGCGGAAGTGACCAAGTTGATAGATGAAGGAAGGACTGTTGATGTCATATACATGAACTTTAATAAGGCGTTGGATAAGGTTCCCAATGGTAGAATAATGGAGAAAGTGAAGTCACATGGTGTGCAGGGTGTTCTACTTCGGCGGATAAAGGACAGGTTGAGCAACAGGAGACAGAGAGTAGCAGTTGAAGGGTGTTTCTCGAAATGGAGAAAGGTGACCAGTGGTGTTCCACAGGGGTCAGTGTTGGAGCCATTGTTGCTTGTGATGTACGTAAATGATCTGGAAGAGTGCACCATTGGTATGATCAGCAAGTTTGTAGATGTCAGAAATGTTTTCTGGAGTAGCAGAAAGTATCAGGGACTGTCAATGAATACAGGAGGATATGGATAGACTGGAGAGTTGGGCAGAAAAGTGGCAGATGGATTTCAATGCATACAAATGTGAGGTGATACATTCAGGTAAAACGAATTCGAGAGCGAATTATACAATGAATGGAAGAGCCTTGGGAAACGCTGATGGGCAGAGAGATGTGAGAGTGCAGGTCCGTTCTACCTGTAGGTTGCAGCACAGGTAAATAGAGCGGTCAAGAAAGCATATGGTATGCTTCCCTTCACTGGATGGAGTATTGCGTATAACAGCTGGCAAATCATGTTAAAATTGTACAAGTCATTGGTTCGGCCGCATTCAGAATACTGTGCACAGTTCTGGTCGCCACATTCCCAAAGGGCGTGGACGCTTTTGAGAGAGCGCAGAGAATGTTGACGAAGATGTTGTCTGGTACGGAATGTTCTAGCTATGACGAGATGTTGAGTAGGTTCGGTTTGTTTTCATTAGAAAAATAAGAGATTGAGGGGTACCTGATTGAGGTTTAAAAAGTCATGAAGGATATCGACATGTGAATAGGGACAAGCTTTTTCCCAGGATGAAAAATTCAGTAACGAGAGATCACAGTTTCAAGGTCAGAGGTGGAAAGTTTAAGGGGGAATACAAGCGGCAAGTACTTCACAAAGAGGATCGTGGTCATGTGGAACGCATTGCCAGCAGAGCTGGTAGAGGCAGGCACTGTAGATTCATTTTAGATCCATCTGGACAGATGCATGAGTAGGTGGGGAGCAAAGGGATACAGATGCTTAGTACTTAGGGTACAGGTTTAGATAGTAAATTTGAAAACGGCTCAGGCTTGGTTGGCCAAAAGGCCTGTACCTGGGTTGTAAATTTTATTTGTTCTTTGGCTTTCTTTCCATATCTAAAATTTGCCTACCATTGTTTGTTAAACTTAAAGCAGCACGTTCCATTCCCTTGCAGCACTACCTGCATGTTCCCTTATACAAAAATAATCGCCTGGGGCTCATTTTAAAAACATCACATCGTGCATGTCTTTCTCACGTTGCCTACGCCACTTAATTCTGGGGATTTTGAAAGCATGGAGAAACTGCATGGGATATCCTTTGGTTCTCCCAGTAGTGTAGGCTCTTCATCGTGACTCAAACAAACCGCCAAGTTAACAGAGAGTTAACTAATCTCAACGTCAAAAGAAAACATTATCCGTAATGTCGAGTCTGATGAAGCTTTCTTGTGCTCTGCAACTTGTAGTGTTTTCTGGAGCAAGTGTTATAGAAGTGGCGTTCCACTTTTTCATATTATCTTTAACCTAATGATACCAAAATTGCCGACAGAGATCTTGAAACCGCAATAATGTAATGCGGCTGGTTACATTCTGGATAGATTGACAAGTATTCGATTATGAACAATGCCAATTAAGAGTCCTCTTTGAAATGGTGGATTTTAGGTAAACCCAAATCATGGAGGAAACTAGCCCCTTTCAAAACATGCCATTCAAATAACCTAGACCTTAGCTTTTATTTTATATCAAGACAAGCTGAAAGAACTGCATTCCAGATGTGATTCGACTCGTCACATACAAATCGTATTTGTTATTCTACAAATGTTGGTAAGGCCTTAGAAACACAGATTTTTGTTATCTAAAATACCCAGAGACTTCCATTTTCAATTAAGCACACAACCAGATAGTCCAGAGTAAACAACCTCTCCCTTCCTACGTTTCAGCATGTACATGGTGAGTTGTCGTCTTGGTGTGAATAACAAATAAAAATCCAATTCATTTCTGCAAACCTGTGTAGACATGTTCGGGTCTATTTCCCAGTCTAGATCATCCGAATTCCTGTTATTATGCTGTTTCTTCATCAACTCAATTTTCTTATCTAATTACTGACTCTTCCAAGATTGGAATTTTTCCCTGCAGTATCTGAAAACCTTTATTAGGACAATCTTTCCTCATAACGTAAGTACGCATTCCATTGTATATCACTTGGTTGTTAAAATAGAGATTCGTACAGCCAGTCCGTCGTCTTTTATCAATTGTGTTGCAGAGCTGTCACATGGTTAATGTCACCGCATCGATTGAAACAGCTTTGTTTTCATGAAACCCTTAATCAAACTAAATTAACTATCTTCTTAATCTGCTCTGCTCGAAGTTGAACCATCCACTTTTGCTGATTCTCCTCTGTGCATGCACCATATATCCGTAGAAAAATACATGCAATTACATCAGTTTCTCACACTCTTCACATTATGCATATACTTCACTCCTACCACACCCAATTGTCTATGGCACTCAGTAAAGGCAAAGGTTATTTTATCTATGTTTTGACATACCTAATCTATTGTGTAAAGTTCTGGCACATGCCGAGGATGCTTTGAAGAGTGTGTAGAATTTAATAACGAGGATGTTGCCGGGTATGGGGCACTTCAAGTCATTAAGGAAGATTGGCTCGACTGGATTTGATTTCACTGAATGCAGCAGATTGAGTGGCGCAGCATAGAAGTTCATATGTTTGTGAATGGCATTGGTAGAGTGGAAAATATGAGGCATTTTCCCTGTGTGGAGGGTGAATTACGCAGTTTTAAGATGCAAGATGGGAAGTTCAGACGCGATGCAGGAGGCAATACTTTCACACACAGAGTGATGACTGCTGAGAAAATGTTGCTAGACGAAGTGTTTGAAGCAGACATAATCGCAGCACTCAAAAAGCATATAGACGAAGATATGAATGGAAAGGGAAAAGAGAGTTATGGGTCCTCAAAGCGAAGCAATTTTAGAATGAAAAGGCAAAATATGGCAGTGTAGGTTTGGAAGGCTGAAGGACCTGATGCGGAACGGTGGTGTTCTTTGTTATTTACTCTTGAAGTTTTTTCCCCCAGATTCCGAGATAACATTCATGCATGTCCTTGTACTCTGTCTCACAGTGAACGCAGTGACAATTGTGATTCTGTCCCGCGGGAAGTGTGATCTATCCAAATGTGTCACGCTCTACCTGGTGTCTATGGCAATTGCGGACTTACTGGTTATTATCTTCGATCTCATACTCAGACACATTCCAATTGTTTACCGAGAAGATTTTCATTTCTTGATTTATATCCCTGTGTGTAATATCCATGCTGTCCTACTTTATGCAATCACTGACTGTTCCGTATGGTACACCGTCACTTTCACCTTTGATCGACTTGTTGCCATTTGCTGCCCGAAGCTGAAAAGTAAATACTGCACGGAAAGAACAGCTACGATGGTTGTGGGAACTGTAACAGCTTTGAGCTGCATGAAGAACATTTTTTGGTATTTCATGTTATCAGGTAAATATTTCCAGGTCAACTTACCCTGGTTCTGTTACATAAGAGGAAATGTTTTAGAATCTATGTTCTGGGTGGCAATTGAGTTTCTACATCATATTCTAACACCATGTTTCCCTTTCATCTTGATTCTGTTGTTCAATATAATAACTGTGAGAAATATTTTATTGACAAGCCGAGCTCGTAGGAGACTTCACGCTTCTCGTAGTGGCAAAGATCCAGAGATGGAGAGTCGTAGAAAATCCATAATTTTACTCTTCGTTGTCTCAGCTAATTTCATAACCTTATGGTCAACGTTAATGTTGTATTCAATTTGGTATCGCATGTTTTGCTTGGGGTATCATGCCATATCATTGCAGGCGTTCGTGCTTGAGATGGGATTGATGCTTCAGTTTCTGAGTTGTTGTACGAACACTGGCATTTATGCAGTAACACAAACTAAATTCAGAACGAATTTTATGAATATATTGAAATTCCCCTTTACTGTAGTTATTAAATTAATTGAGAGATAGGAATGACTGAATTATTGAAGATATGCAAACGTATCCTTTTGGTAATTTGGTATTTGGTGAGGATTTTATTAACTGACGCGACTGTGTAAGTATGGTTTGGCCAAAATCTATATGAAAACAAATGCGGGCTTCTCCTATATTAATGAATAATTGTTCGCACTAAATTGTAACAGAACAATGAGGAAGCGAACAGTGAGTGCAGCCTCGTGACAAAAGCTGCTCCATTGGTGTCCATGAGATGATTTGGATTTTTGTAAACGTCTACCTGGTTTCTTCATCCACTCGGAAGAAACAATAGTCACACCTTTTCTTATCCGGCCAACAACACTGACTGAACACTAACTGTGATGAGGGTGGTTCAAAAAAGCTTACTGAAGTGCTCAGAATAAGTAATCAGTTTCAGAAGAGAAACTGGATTAAACAATTTCCATCTCAGGAAATAAAAACAGCATCAATGATATTGCAACATTATAAACGTCTGATGCTATTGCTAAAAGTTAGAGAGGCTTACAAAAGGGACGTCAACAGAAATCCTGAGGTAACACTTACAATAATTATTCTTTATGGACAATGTTCTCGGCAGTTAAATCACAGGATAACAATTTGCATACACTTCAATTCACTCAAGGTAATATCAAGAAATTGTTGAATGCACGTGAAATTGGTAAAGCTGTCAGACATGACAAAATTTCAGGCCAGAATAATAAATACTTATGATATAAAACCAGTAGCACGATTGTTGTTTTTTTTTTTAATTTTAGCTACAATGCTGACATCAACCCGACAATGAGGAACATGGTCCAGGCATATCCTGAAGAATGACAAATCCAACACCACATCACTCTTATCTTGGTTATGAATAGTCTGAGTAAAGATGTCATCAACAGAGCAATCAATGAACACTTGCTCAGCAACAACTCCCTCATTGGCAACTAGTCTTCGTTTCTGACTCTTCATTCACTAATATCATTCCAAGCTTGAGAATGTAGAATACTTCCAAAGATGACACCAGCATGACACCCATCTACATTAATTCCATATTTGACTTTTTGCGGCATTTATTACATTAAGAAACTCGAGAAAAACTGGAATCAAAGACACTTATACTTAAGTCTCTCTGCTAGTTCTGACAAAAACTGGCAAAAATAAGTTCTGGGTTTGATATCAATTTGAATGCTTGCAGAACATCTCCACAGTAGTTCATCAGAGTAGTATCATTTGCCTAAAAATCTTCAACAGCTTAATCAATGATATTTCCCATTTGGGCAACATGAAGATTCGTGCTGGAAAGTGGGAACTACGATTTGTGCAACATGTATGTCAGGTAATGGTCATGTCCAATGAAAGAAAATCATCCATTGGCATTCAATGACATTATCATCACTGAATCCACATGAGAAAGTTTTTGCATCAGAATAATGGATGTATACTGTGCAAACGAGGCACTTTCCTGCATCCAATGTGTAGTTACAAAAATGCAACATTGTCTTGACCGATGTCATTTCTAAAAATAAATGATGTTAGGACACTTTACGTGCGCATCCAAGTCTATTATTTTGCAATACTCAAATATTATCGCCTCAAATACCATTTCTGGCACGACATTTCAGACTACGATCCGAGGGCAAACGTTCTTTTTTGCCTCAAATCCCCTGAAATGAAGCTCGCTTGATATTGAGCATTCATTTATTCGGAATATTGTTTCCTGCTCACACTGTGCATTTCTCTCAACACTGTGTACACCACTATACGGTCTCGACTCAACCTTCAATTCCCAAAATTCCCTGAGATTATGTCATCTCTCTTCGTGTTTGCAATACTCCATTCCTGACAATATCTCAGTGAACCTCTCATCCATCCAGTTGCTGCAACCACATTCTTCCCAATAATTTTCGAGACGAGAACTTCACACAGTAATTCAATGACATGCAGAGTTCCAAAATGACCTCCCTGTTCTTACAGTCTATGCCACGACCAATAAGGAGAAGCATCAAGATCAGAGTAGGACTTGAAACGCACAGCAAGTGAGGCAGCATTCGAGGAACAGGAAAATCGACGTTTCGGGCAAAAGGCCCTTCCCAAAAAGTTGATTTTCCTCCTCCTCGGATGCTGCCTGACCTGCTGGTTTTTCCAGCATCACTCTAATCTTGACTCTCATCTCCAGCATCTACAATACTCAGTTTCGTCCAATAAACTGAAGTGTTCAATATTCCTTGCTAATTATTTTTCACCTTTACTGCCAGCTTCAGGGACATGTGCATAAGTACACAAACATTGTCCTATTCATTGAAGATTCTTAATATCTTGTAATTCAAGGAAGCGCAGTAAATACTATGGCTGCCACACAATAACGAGGAGCATGAATTTAATTACAGCCATAGGTGACAGTTTGCCTGCAGTATGCACTCCCTTCTTGTATTTGCATGGTTTCGGCTGGGTGATATGGTTTCCTCTTAACGTCCAAATGTTTAGACATGAAGTGAATTGGCGATGATAAATTACTCTATATTGTCAAAAGACGTGTATTTATGTCGATTAGCTATGTTAAATGCGGACTGAAAGCGATAGGGCTTGGTGGGATGAATGGTTCAGCGTGGATTACCTTCTGCATTTCTCTGATGACTCGTGGGGCCAAATGGCCTTTTCTTTCGTTGGAGGCAATCCACACTGCTCCCCTTCCAATTCCTTCTTCCAAATTATGTCGTCTCAGATGTATCAGTGACAAATTTCATTTGCTGCTTGTACGTCAGACCAATCCATTTATATCTTCAAATAGCCTAACACCCCTCTCGTCACTTTCAACTCACCCAGCCAATTTCTTCTTTTTAGATTAGATTACTTAGAGTGTGGAAACAGGCCATTCAGCCCAACAAGTCAACACCAAACCGCCGAAGCGTAACCCAACCAAACCCATTCTCCTACCTTTACCCCTTCACCTCACACTTCGGGCAAATTAGCATGGCCAATTCACCTAACCTGCACATTTTTGAATTGTGGGAGGAAACCGGAGCACCCGGAGGACCCCCACGCAGACAATGTGCAAACGCCACACAGAGGGTCGCCAATGTGCAAACGCCACAGAGGTGGGAATTGAAACCGTGTCTCTGAGCTCTGCGAGGCTGCAGTGCTAGCCACTGTGCCGCCCGTAATGTTGATCATCCAAAAAAAGCATACTTATCTTCTTTCCCGCATTCTCATTTAAATTATGTTTTGAATACAACGTCAAAGGCCCAGATTGACCTTAACAGTAGATCACCTCACAACATCTCCAGGCAGCTTCCATCAGACTCTTTCTTCGAAGCCAATTTTGTATCCATATTCAAAACTTTCTCTGACATCATTAGCTTTTACCTTCTTTTTCCTTATGACTGACCTTCCTGAAATTCATATCAACGTCATCAGAACTCGTGGTCATCTCCTTCAAAAATTCTTCTAGATTTGTTGGGTATGATCTCCGGCTTTCATATCCATTCTGAATATCACTGATGAAAAGTATCCCTCTAAATCCAAATATGAGCAGTTTAGGTGGATTAGACATGCTAAATTGTGTAGGATAGGTTGATTAGGCACGGGAAATGCAGGTTCACATGGTTAGGTTGGGATTTGCATACATGTTGACAAGGTTTCAGAGCTTCAGTGGGACTCGATAGGCTGAATGGCCTGCTGCTGCACTGTACACATTTGATGATGCTCTGATTTTGATCGGAATTTAATTTTATCCTTTACTATTTTCTCCAGTAGAATCAGAATCCCTCATGTTCGATTCGCTAGCCTGTAGTTCCCTGGTTTACGTCCACCATCTTTCTAGCAAATTGGAAAATGACTGTCTGTCCTCCAGAACTCTGGAACCTTCTCTGTTGTCGGACATGGATTCAAACTTTTGTCAGAACTCCAGTAGTTTCCTCGTTATCTCCCGCAATAGCCTGGGATAAAACTCACGTAGACCTGGGTATTTGTTCAATTTACAATCAATAATGCCTAACTCTCCTTCTTTCTAATATGAATCTGCTCAAAAGCTCCACAGGCACTTTGCCAAACTTTGTAGACATTTTCGTCTCGAGGGAAGACATGTGTGAAGCACTGATTTCTTAGTCAGCCAATATTTTTGAGTTTCTCATGTTTAGTCGCCCTTGGCCCCACATAGGCTTTAATATTTCCCTCATCATTCTGTTCGATTCATATTCTTGCAGAACATTTTGGGATTTTATGCAATCTTACCTTCCAGGGTATTATCATACCACATTTTTCTCTCCTTCTTGTTTTCCTCAGCTGACACAACCCCCATCTTTACCCCATATGGAACATAGAACTATACAGAAAGCAGAGGACTTTCAGCCCACGATAATTTTCTGAATCTGACGCCAAATTAAACTAATCCCTATTGCTTGACCGTGCTGCGTATCCCTGGATCCCTTGCATAGTGATTTGCTTATCCTTAAGTCCCTTAGATGCCACAACAGTGTCTTCCTGCATCATTACTTCTGGCAGCGCATTCGTGTCAACCTTTTAAAAACGTCCGTTACATCTCGTTTGAAATTTTGCGCTCACTTCAATTGGTTGTCCCCAGTACTAGATATTTCAATTCTGGGAAAGAGAGTCAGGCGGTCAACCCCAGCTAAACATCCCATAATGTTATGGACTTCTAAGAAATCTTGCCTGAGCCTCCGCCGCTTCAGAGGAAATGCCCGAATTTTTCTAGACTCTCGATAATACCCCAATCGCCAATCCAATATGCAACCTGATAAGTCTCTTTTGCACCCACTCCAAAGCACTCACATCTTTCCAGAAATGTAGCGGCCAGCATTGAACAAAATGCTCTATGTGTGACCGAAATAATTCTTATTATGCTTCAACGTGGCAAACCTGGCTCAAATATTAATGTCCCCAAACAATAAAATCAAGCAAGCCGTACACCTGCGTTACCACCGTGGACAAATTCAGGGAATTATTGAGTTGAACCCGAAGATCCCTCCTCACAGCAATACTTTTCGGTGTTCCTCTATTAATTGTAAACTTTTACCTAATGTTTCGTTTGCAATAAAAAAAAGCACCTCACTGTAACTTGGATTACTCTTCGTGTGGCATTTACCCGCCAATATCTGCAAATGATCTTTATCCCACTGGATCCTTTCACCAATTTGTAAATTATCCATAAATTAACTGAACTTTGCATAGCCTGAAAATATATACAGGAGAATCTCGATTATTGGCGGGCACTATTTCGTTCGGAGAATCTATTATTCGGTTAATCGATTAAATGCTTTCCATCTGGGGTAATGAGTTCGAAAAGTCTGCTCCCTGTTCAGCAGTACACAGCGTGCGAGCGCCCGCCCCAACACCGCGCTCCGCCCCCAACCCCCTCCAACACTGCCCCCACCTCATCCCCATCCATCACCGGCCCCCTCGCGTCCCCATCCTCAATCCTGTCCATCACCGCCTGCCCCAGCCCCAACCCCACCCATCACACGCCCCTCCCAACTCCCTCCCCAAACACGTCCATCACCGCCCCTCCCGCCTCCAACCCTGTCCATCACCGCTACCCCTCCCGCTTCTGCCCCAACCCCGTCCATCACCATCCTCATGTCCCCCACTCCGAACCCCATCCATCACCGTCCGCCACCCGCCCCCAACCCTGTGCATTGACGCTCACGCGGCCACCGCCCATCACCGCCCCCTCCCACGCCCCCCGCCCCAACCCCGTCCATCACCATGCCCGACCTCAGAACCCCGTCCGTCTCTGCATCCCTCCTGCGCACCCCAGTCCAACCCGCGCCCCCCGCTCCGGGACAGCCGTAGTGGACACAAACAACATGACAGCTGCTCTTTCTGCCTTTATGAGGTAAGTCTCCAAATAGCACACATACGCACACACAGACACAAACGCACAGAGCCACATACAATACATTTTACTGTACCTTTTTGAGAGGTTCCACATTTGCCTTGTACAGGACAATATTGGAGAGATTGTCTCTGGGAGGGGGTTTAGGGTACACCCCTTTGTAGAACTCCAGGGAAAGTGTTGGGAGAGATAGAGGGCGCGAGATCAATTACTTGGAGACGGTGCTTTTTTAATCGCAGTAAACAAAAGATCTAATCACTGTTGGAAACACATCTTTGATGTAATATTTCTCTCGGGATCTCGTGATCTCCTACGGATAATCCAATGATTGACGGAACAATCCATATTGTTTGAGGATTGACATGTCAGTTTTTCAACAGGTGCTGCAGAACCGAGAGGTGTGCAATGTTTTTTAGTCTGCAGCGTTCTGATAATTGCGCATAAAGAAAACAAGAGATTCTCAGAGACGTTCAACATATTGCAAGTTACACTGATGATGAATATTATAGCTGGAAAAAAGAAGGACAGAGAGAGGCAATCTAGGCTATATCATTTGTATTTATTTATAAACAGAAACTGTTAGAGGAACTCAACAAATTCAACATCGTCTTTGGTCGGAAACCAGATTTAAAATGTCGTGTCACATGAACATTCAAGGTACCAAACATACATTTTCGTGACAAGTCACAGAGTCTTTGGAATCCAGTGGATCCCCAATATCTTTGCCATTATGATATAAGCAGAAAAATGCGACATTCCGTGTTTGTAAATCGAAAAGTCATGTACGCTATTTTACAATGGTGTGTTTTCTTGAAACAAGCTGCAAGTTCAAATGTTACAGAACTGAATTGATTTAACTTTAGCGTCTCACATACTCAAATGTGTCCAGTGATAATATTGTAGTCGTCACAATACAGCACCACCTTAACTATAGAGGTGACTCATTACAGTCATTTAAGATCAAATTGTTAGGAAACGCGAAACGTAACAGAAGTAAAGAAACAAATATTTCAAAATTATATTCTATGGTAATAAAATAGAAAAGTAAAAATGTAAAAATCTCCAAATACAGGTCATTCTGATATAGTCCATATCAGTAACTTGTCTCAAAGGATAACATGCAAAACTTCGTTGCGAAGTGCACGAGAACTAAAATCATATGAGTTTCCCCACAGCAGGTGCCATCCCTTCGCTGCTCGGAATACTTCGCTGACGCCACTGAACCTATACTCGCACCACAACCAGGTGCGATTCACTCCCCTGCCACGCAAGCCCTCATGTCCAGCTGCGACTGCAGATATTGCTTTGCTGGCGCCACCATCTGCCGCAAACGACAGAAGAACAGGCCTGCTGCTGCTACCAAAGGTACCAAAATCCAAGAGAAGCCGTGCCCACCGCTACCTTCTTGCTGCGGTGTGGGTGCAGCCAAACAACCCGCAAAATGCTTTTTTCGCGAAAATCTGTTCCATTTCTCAAGGATATTGTGTCATTGTTTTTTTTCCAGAGGTTTAAGAACAGCTTTCAGTGCCAATTAATTTGGTTTGCTGCAAATATTAAAGGGTATTGAGAAGTATTTTTGTTTATATGTAAACAGATGAGAATTAAGGTCAAAACAGTCATGTTTCGAAGTGACCTGTATAATGAAAGGGGAGTGGTCAGCTCTCCAGGCGAAAGTAAGGACTACAGATGCTGAAGACTAGAGTCAAGGTTAGGGTGGCAGTGAAAGAGCACAGCAGGTCAGACAGCATCCGAGGAAGCAGGAAAATCGACGATTTGCACAGGACCCCTTCTTCAGGAATGAAGGGCTGATGAAGGGCTCCTTCCCGAAATGCGATGTACTTTACCAGCACCACTCTAATCTGGTCACCTCTCTGCGTGAACCATTTAATTCACTCTAGAATTAATTGTGAGTTTAACAGTGAGCTACGTGTAAGCAACCTCTCTCACTTTTCTGCCATTCAAAATTCAACCTATCAGCTACTGATCCATTCATTTACATTTTCTAAGGGGGTTTGCTTATTGGGAATGCTGGGTGCATTCGGAAACGCATTATTAATTCTAGTTTTGCTAGACTGAGTTATGTATGAGTTCTTTATTCTGTTCTTTGTATTTTATTGTGTAATTTTGTGAATACATATGTTTCCGTTCTTAAGCTGTTAGTTAACTTCGCTAATCTATTCCGGGTAACTAACACTGTACACTTGCCGAATCAGTTTGGATTCGGGGCAGCTTGCTTAACATTTTGCTTTGAATGGTCTGGCCCGGTCCATAACAGATTTGGGGCTCTTGGAGGAATTTCCCACAGAGTCGACCAAAACAAAGCAGGACTAACAGTTCTTGGTACTGAGTCGATGTTACTGAATGCTTGTGCCAGAGGTTCGTAGTGTGATTGCTGCACTCACTAAATTGTTTAAAAAAAGCTACAATTTTCAGTGGACAGTGGACTGTCAAAAGACATTTTACAGCCTTAAAAACTGTGTTAACCACTGTCCCAAAACTAGCCACACCGGATTACATGAAGCCTTTCAAGGTGGTGATCGATGCCAGTGATGTGGGTGTTAGTGCTGTGCTCCTGACTGTAGAATGACGAGTGAACAGAAAGACCCCTTGAGTATTTTACAAGGAAGTTGAACTTCCATCAATATTCAACACTGGAGGAAGATACTTTAACCTTGGTGTTGGCATTGCGACATTTCACTGTTTACATTAACAGCAATGCATCTGAGACAATCGTATACACTGATCAAAACCCTTTGATATTTGTGAAAAAAAATATAAGGACATCAATTCCAGTCTGTTCAGATGGAGGTTGCTGTTGCAGAGATTCAGTTTGATAATTGTGCGTATGACAGCTCGCGAAAACGTGATTGCCGATACATTATCGAGACTCGAAGGTGATGCGAGGGCTGTTGGTGGTGGGTGTAGATGAAATTTCATGTGGTTATATATGCTTGTATATTTACAGTTAATGTAGTTAACTGGTTTCCTTTTTTTAAAGCTGGTTTCCTTTTTTTAAAGGCTCATCTTTTTTCTCAAGGATAACATGACCTTCGTTTACGCAGTGGTGTAATAGCCGAGTAGTCTGGTTTTGTGTAGAGATTATAGGGTATTGAGAGGCCTTTTTGTTTATATGTAAACAGATGAGACTTCAGGCCAAAATGGGTATGTTTGAGTAGTGACCTGTAAAATGAAAGGGAAGTTGTCAGCACTCTACCTGAGCCGGTTAGTTTCGTCCAGAACTAGTTTGGAGTTCAACAGTGAGCTCTGTGGAAAAAGCCTCTCTCTTTTCTGCCCTACTGATTTCAACCTGGAAGCATCTTTTCCATTCATTTATTTTGGTTTCTAAGAGGATTGTTTATTGTGACTGTTGTGTGTATTTAGAACAGCCTAATTATGTCGAGCTTGGATAGGCTGAGTTCTATCGGGATTTGTTTTATTGTTCAATCATTTGTGTTTCATTGTCTAATTTTGTGAATAAATCTTTGTGTGTTTTGAACCTGGTGGTCGATCTCGCTAACTTACTCTGCTAATTTTCACTGTACACGGACCGAAACCTATTGCATATTTAGGGTCTGGGCTGCCTGCTTAAGAATGTGTTGAGTGATTTAGCCGAGACCAAATAAGAGAAAAGAAAGGATCAAAGCAAAAGGGAAAGAGAACGACAGAAAGGAACTGAATAACGTAACACAGGCTTTCACTTCTGTGGACTTGAACATCATTTGTTGCCACTACCCATAAAGATTATATTACTTACAGTGCGGAAACAGGCCCTTCGGGGCAACTAGTCCACACCGACCTCCGAAGAGCAACCCAGACAGACCCATTCCCGTACTTTTAACCCTTCACCGAACACCTAATTCACCTAATCTGCACATTTTTGGACTGTGGGAGGAAATGAGAGAAAAACCAAGCAGACACGGGGAGAATGTCCGCCTTCCACACAGACAGGTACCTTTGGGGGGAAATTTCTTGGGTAGTGATCCTTTTTCAGAGTCGTCCTCTCAACCATCCCCTTCCCACCTTAACCACAGTACTCAGTCTGAATAACTAACTTCAATCCACTCAGAGTTATGTACAAAAACACAGATGAATTTCACCGCAGTTAACTCATTTTCCGATACCTCAATGCAGTTCTTTCATGGAAGGTGAAATGTTTTCATCACAGAGTCACAGGGTGGTAGATATTGCAGCAGATTGTTTGTGATTTCTAATTTGTCAGGATGATGGTGGCCTTCTTAAACTTAGTGGGGAATTCAGACTGAAGCAAGGAGAACTTAAAGATGTCATCGAATATCAACGTTAGCTGGTCCGCATATGACCAGTGAGTCCATCTGACTGGATTTCCTTGGCTCACTGTAATGAAGGCCAAATTGGCATCTGCAGTGGTCACAGAGGGAAGAGATGTATCTGAAACTCTAAACGTAGTGGCACCATTTGGCTGAAGATCTGATCGACCGGATGATCAAATGCATTCACGGATCAGACAGTGTGATGTTTTATACATTATTCTTTCCTGCATCACTCTATCGGCTGTGTTGTCAAGTCGGCCATGTACAGAAGGCAGCGTCTATGTGGTGAGTTTAGGTCTCTTACATAAGTCTAGTATTGTCTCTTGACGTCCGTTATGGCTTTACTGAGGTTTTGTCTGGATTGCTTGTACAGCTCTGGTTCTACTGAATTGAACCCCGCACAACTTATCTTCAGAAGCAATGTATTTCTCGATTCATACGTGGTCTCCCGTTAGGGAATGTACGGTTTCACGTATTTCACAATCTTTCCAGTACACTCTTGCTTATGAAGTCCGTGACGACTGTGTCATATTCGTCCCGGGTTGCGTTAAATTCCTGAATATGGACTATTCCACTGCTCTTCACAGGCCTGCAAAAGCTGTTCCATTGCTCAGATCAGCACTGCATTACTTTATGCAATGGGTCCTCAAGTTTCTGATTGTGATTGTGAACTGGGAGGCAAAATACACCGTTGTGATTGTATTGCCCAAACTGCAGACGGGGAATGGAGCTGTTGGCATTTTGAGGTTTCTCCAGGGATGGTCAAGAATTGTCGATAGAAGGAAGTGCAGGAGACGTGTTGATGGTATTTGTGAAACTGCACAGCAACTCACAGTTCAATGCATAGTATGTGATCTTTCAGCTTCGAAAAGAAATGGTATATGGGTTAGCACTTGAAACGTCATCACTTTCAAGTGCTTGAAAGGGGGAATAGTGTCGAAATGCTGATGTAGACACGATTGAATGAAAGGCACATTCATTGGCCAATTCGACTACGTTGACTTAATCTAATTAAACTTGGCTGGTTTGCTCTTCTGCAAATATGGAAGAGAATATTCTATTAAAACAATGCATTTAAATGTGTTGGATTGTCTGGAAAGGGTGAACAGAGCATGGATGTCATCGTGGTCCAACTGTATCCGAAGAGAGTTCTCCTATGGACTATGAAGGCTATCAGCTATGAAGAGAATCTTGATAATCTTAGGTCTTTTCACTTGAAGCAGAGAACTTTGAGCGTGTAAATAACATAGGTGTAAGATTGTGAGGGTCATGGACAGTGTGAACGGAGATCAGCTGTTCCTTTTAGACAAAGGATTACGAACAAGGGAGTACACTTTTGAAGTAAAGGTTTGAGGTTTAGTGATGACTGGAGGATAGTTTCACGCCAGAGAATGTTGGGGGTTGTGACTGTTGGGGGGCTGCTTTCATGTGTAACCTCACAGCTGTTAAAATTATTTGGACGAGCGCTTGCAGTGTCATATCTTTCACAGCTAACGGCCTAATGTTGGAAAGTGGGACTAATGTAGACCGTGCTGTATTTCTGTTCGACAGGTTCGACGCTCGTGTGATGTATGGCTGTCGAAGGTGAATCACTGAGTAGATTAAGACAGGACTTATTTGTTTATGGACAGTACATGAACAAAGGTGATTAGAGCTAACTGTACTAGCTTCTAAATGTTTGTCAGTGGGTAGGGTAGGAAACCAAGTGCTACTTCCTCACAGTGTGAAACCAGAGAATGGAGAACATGGAAATGGCAGAACTATGAAGCAATTACCTAAATTTTGTCTTCAAAGAGACAAAAGACATTTTAAAGAAAGACAAGCCAGCAATAGCAGAAAGACGAAGTCTGCTGAAAAAATGAAATAGAATGAAATTAGTAAATGCACGTATCTGGAGAAATTATTGAGACTGAAATTAACGGGCGGAGAAAGGGGTATCATACTTGAGAAATCAACTTGTCGATAGATTATGGAACAACATTCGGTTCAATGTATTTGGATTTTCGGAAAGGTTTTTGATAGAGCCCCAAGCATAGTGTGTGAACTAAAATCACATGGGATTGGAGAAAACATGTGGACATTGTGTTATAAAGGAAGAGCTAACAGGAAACAACAATTTGTGTAAAATGGATGTTTTGGAGTGGAAAGCTGATGGTGTATCACAAGGATGGGTGGTTGGGTTTCAGCTGCTCACAATACCAAACAAACATTTGATTGACAAAATCAAATGCAATGTTTACAAGGATTCTGGTAAGGTGGGATTGTGCGTGAGTGAGGTGGATGTTTTTTTTTTTGATTAGATTAGATTAGATTACTTACAGTGCGGAAACAGGCCCTTCGGCCCAACAAGTCCACACCGACCCGCCGAAGCGCAACCCACCCATACCCCTACATTTACCCCTTTACCTAACACTACGGGCAATTTAGCATGGCCAATTCACCTGACTTGCACATCTTTGGAATGTGGGAGGAAACCGGAGCCCCCGGAGGAAACCCACGCAGACACGGGGAGAACATGCAAACTCGGGAAGTGAACCCGGGTCTCTGGCGCTGCGAGGCAGCAGTGCTAACCACTGTGCCACCGTGCCGCCCACGATGTAATTCGCTCCAAGTTGATTGAGACAAGGGGAGTGAATGGACAATTAGAAGGCAGATGAAGAACAGTGTGGATAGATGTGACTTTATGAATTTTGGTGGTGAAAATAGAATGGCAACCTACTATTTGAAAAGGAGTTGGTTGGGAAATTTTGATCGATAAATGGACCGACATTCCCGAATTCTTTTTATTTCCTTCTGCACAGACCTCTGAATTCCATGAAGGGTAGCGAGATCGGAAGCCAGAACCCAATACTGGGAAGGGTATTGGCACACATAGACACACCGAGTGAGGAGATGCAACATTGGAAAGGATCTGGATATGCCTGAATACCAGTAAAAGCAATGTTTCCGGACCAGAAAGCAACCAAGGATATAACCGCTGTGTTAATCGTCATTGCAAGTGGGTTTGAGTAGAGTCGTGATAATCCATTACTGCGACTATATAGGATCTTGCTGAGACCTCATCTCAAACATTGTGCAGCACTGTATGCTGTTTTAGTCTCCGTACCCAATAAGGGGGAAAACAAAACTGAATTAGAGGGAGTGCAGTGAAGGATGACCAGACTGATCTCTGGGATGACAGGCTTCATGTTTGTGTCGACGAGGCCTAAATTCCATGGGGTTTAGCAAAATGAGAGCAGATCTCAGTGAAATGCATAAAACTCTGACAGGGCCTGACAGATTTGGACAGGAATGATAATTGCCCTGGCTGGGATGTTAAAGCAAGTGCCACAGTATTAGGTACACGCAGGCCACTAAGAATTAAGATGAGAATTAATGTCTGCACTCATAGAGTGGTGAACCTAAAGAATTCTCTGCAACGTGAAGGCTGTGGAAGATAAGGCACTGAACATAAATACGGCTTTCTAACCACTTAAGGGATGGGGAGAGATAAATTGGGGAGCATATTTGATGCACCAAATAAACTACTGCAGTTTCTATTTCATAATTTCCGATTGTCAATCACATTAAGAGATATGTACATTGTGTGGGAAAATTGCATTCGGGAGATGTTTGGCCGTGAACTGGAATGGAGTGGGCTCGATGTGTTGAATGGCCTAATGGTTTCTGATGTCGCTGCGTGGTCTGTGGAAAAGCTCTGTACATGTTGTCAAGCTCTCAGCTGTTAGTGAGGAGGTCTCTACAGTGGTGACTGGGCAATGCTTCCCATTCAGTTTTGTGATACTGAGGCTTGTGACGGGTGTTCTGTCTGGTTTTAACCCTGAAGGCCTTGTAGCATTTTTTTTTCAATTGATAGTCTGGCTTCGTCGTTTCAGAGAACATTGATGATTTTATCACGTTTGTGTCTGTCTTTCTTTAGTCACAGTTAGGTCAGACGAGGAAAACACTCGAGTTTTGCTTCCTGTGTTGCTGAAGCAAATTGGTGTTCACAATCGATAATGGTTTCGCAGTCAACATTACTGACACAAGATTTTTGCGTTCGATATTTAATCGTCTTTGACTTCCACCTGCTGCCAGAGCATTACACTGGTCTAGGTTAGTAATCCAGTCGCATTTCCACAGCAGCACCTTCTCCACATCGAGACTTGTCGAAAACCAAACTGAGCAGCTTATTTCTGTGCTGGTTGACAGCTCTTGTCAAAAAGATCTCCGACCAATTTGACTGTCGTAAAGGGACTGAGGGTATGGTAATTAGTTTATTGTAATATTTTCCTTTTAGGGGACTGGACAGAGCCGAGCCATTTTCTACATTAACAGGTAGATGTCAGATTTGGAGCTGGAATGAAACAACTCCCTCATTGACACGAATTGTTATGCAGCACAAGTCTTCAGACTTATTGCAGGAATCGTGTCAGGACCTATTGCATTTATCGTATCTACTTTGTTCAGCTGTTCTTTCATGTCTCGTGCAGTGAATTGAATCGGTTGTAGATTCGTATCTGGAATTCTGTGAATATCATGACAAGGGTGAGGTGGATCATCCACTCAACACGTCTCACGCAGGATGGTGCAGTTACTACATTCTTGTCTTTTACACGTATGTGCCGGGCTACTCCATTATTTAGGATGAGGGTAGGCAGCCCACTCCTCCAGAGAATTGCTTAATTGTCCATCACGATTGATGATTGGATGTGGCAAGACTTCGAACTTCCACCTCATCTGTTAGTTTTGCGATCGTTTCGCACTCCCTGTCCAATGTTAGTTCCAAATATTAGCTTGGAATGTAAGCTGTGAAATGCGGTAGCTTTAACGGCTTGTCATCAGTTTTCTGTCCCTGGCACTCACCGCTGAAACATAGATCAACTTGATTTGAAAATTGGCGTTTTGATACTATTACAGAGGTGGAGGAGGTATGGTGGAAAACAAAGGGTGTGGCAGTCTAATACAAAAGACAATGAGTGTTTTATTTGTGGTGGAAGAGGAACAGACATGAATTGTGTGCAAATTAAGTTGTGAATGAATAAATGGGTTCTGGAGGAAATGTCAATGGACACTACTGAGTGGAAGATAAAAAGATACAAATAACATAAGATCATCAGAAGGTCAGTAGGGAGGATATGTGAATAGTGAAGAACTGATATAATTTGGTCATGCTGTGAAGTTATGGAATTGAATATTAACTCCTATATTCCTTATTGTATCAATGTGAAAAATGAGGTGTTAGTCGAGCTTGGGTTGAGCTCCACTGGACCATTGCCGCAGCCCAGGCCTAAAATGTCAGCATGACAGCAAGGCAGGTTATTGAAATGGGATGCAGTAAGAAGGCCAGGATTATTCCTCCAACCGTAGTGGAAATGCTCCTCAACGCAGTCTCGATTTGATGTCGTCAATGGAAAAGGGATTGTACTCTTTCAATCCAGTCTCCTACTATTGTGAGCAGCAATAGTAGGAGACTGGATTGAAAGAGTACAAATAAATGATGCTTTACCTAGAAAGTCTTTGTTGTGTTTGCGAAAAAATGAGAAATGAATCAAATATCTGGCGTTATTACTTCTTAACAACCGTTTCACGCTTCCTGGTCACCTACAACGTCTTGTATTCTGCATCCCTCCTCCTTAAACTGGGTCGGGGGGTCGCTTATATTTTCCAATCCTCTAGGACACTCCCTGACTCCTTTGATTGCAGAATGATGACCAGCAATACCTCCACAATCTCGTGAGCTACCATTTGAACTCGAGGGTGCAGTCTGTCTGATCTGGTTGAGTTATCAACCTTGAAACCTTTCAGTTTCCTCAGCACCTTCGATACTGTCGTCACCTCCGTCACCTGACTCTCTCGAAGTTCGGTCTGGCTGCTAACGTCTTCCACCATGAAGAGTGATAAAAAGTATGTATTCAACTCCTCTGCTATTTAATTGTTTCCCACAAGTACACGAGGCCCTTTTCCAGCCGTATGTTTCCTTTTGATTCCCGCTCTTCTCTATTATCTATCTAAAATCCTTTTTCAAATCTCTGCTATATAATTAACAAGCTGAACTTCCAATTTCATCTTCTCCCTTTTGATTTTAATCATTATCTTCTGCTGGTATTTCGTTTTCCTCATCGTCGGGATTGCCAATAATCTTCACCACATTGTATGTTTTGCGCGTTTGGTTAATTGCTGTCTCTGACTTCCCTTATCACTCAATGTTTTATTGTCCTCCCCGAGGATATCTCTTCTTCATTGCTTGAATTGAAGCAGTGCCTACAAATTATCCCCAGAAACTTCTGCCATTTCAGCTTCAATGTCTTCTCGGCTCGGTTTCCCCTTCCAGTGCACTCTGGCCAGATATTCCCTCTTGTCTTTGCTGTTAAATTGCTCAATTATAACCACTTCTCATGTAAGAGTTAGAAATAGATATAAACTGAGAGAGGGAGCTTTAAGAGGTGGGATACAGGGAACGATTGAAGGATTTATTAATTATGTCCAAAGAGAGAAAGAGATAGAGAATGTAGATGAGGCGATAAACTCATAAAATAATAATAAACAAAGATTACTAACAGCAGTCGATGAACTTCCTTATTTCTTTTGGCAAGTTCCATGTACTGTGATCCTTTGTACAGTTGGTATGCAACAGAGTAATATGATCAAATTCTGTGTCTGAAGCAGCTACTTTTATCCCAAATTATATAACAGACAGCCATTGTTGAAAGAACCCAGAAGGAAAATATATTTATTTCCAGGTACATATTGAATTAACTGAAATAGTTTGGGATGCCAGGAGCAGGAATTTATAACACACATCTTGATAAGGAGGAGGTCAAGAGCACGGAATCCCAAGAAACGGGAATGTAAGACCTCAACTCAGGATCAAATAATGTTTTAATGTTTTATATATCTTCTACATCACATTCATCATGTTTTCTTAAATGTGTCTCCGTTGTTCATTCTGAAGACCTTGTGCACATATGCAATTCATTATCTATCTGCAAAAACACTGATTCAACAGAGTGTATTAAATCATTTTTTTTGCATCCCATTTCTGAATTATCCTGTTTCCTCCACTTCCCCTGGCTATTCGTTGTTGCAAGTGTATTCTGCTCTCTGCCTGCATTTTACTTTTTTTTGTCTTTCAAAACGATATTGATGACTGGGAGGTATTACTTCACTCCACAGCCACTGTCTGCTATTCTTTTCTGTTCCTTAAACAATGCCACGCACATTCTGTCTCTGACTCTTCACTCGCAATGAACACTGTAATTGTAAATGTAACACTTATTTTTGGGATAAGGCCAGAAAATCTGTAAAAGAACATAAAAACGTACAAGCAGATGTTTACAGCTTTAGAAACAAATTATTGAAGTGCGTTTTGTTAAAGAGATAATGTTTCCTTATTAAAGCAATTAAAGGGAAGTTCATCAGAAATACAGACTTTCTGTGTGTCTTCAGGGCAGTTTTGTCCAGACACAGTTTTAAAACTGACAGCTACTGTAATACCGAGGAAATGTCTATTTCGTAACAGCCCCTCGATTGGCTCTTAGTAACGCAAGTACATGGAGAATTGCATGTGGATAACACAGCATAGTAATCGAGCCAGTGAAGAGAAATTATCACCTTTCTCCTTTATCTCTAACATTGCTGGAGTGATTGGAAATGGGTGATATGACAAATAGCACCGCACTGTGTTTCCAAGTATTGGTTATGGTTAAAAGTCCGGCGAGAATATGAACTGTTATTATTCAAGTAGTAAACGGTCGCTTTCTCTGTTTTGGTGGTGTTCCTGCTAAGTCTATCCCTGTCCATTTATTAATTCTGTCGACTATTCTGAACGCCATCGCTTTATCTATTCTCTATATTTGTAAAACATGTAAGCTATTGGATTTGTTTTCAACCACAAAGTCCATTCCAATTTCATGGAAGTTATGCCCTTAACATACACACACCTGAAGTGGAACAAATAGACGATAGACAATAGACAATGGGTGCAGGAGTCGGCCATTCTGCCCTTCGAGCATTCATCACCATTCAATGCGATATTAGCTGATCATCCTTAATCAGTTTCCTGTTCCCGACTTAACTCCATAACCCTTGACTCCACTATCCTTGAGAGCTCTATCCAACTCTTTCTTAAATGAATCCAGAGACTGGGCATCCACTGACCTCTGGGGCAGAACATTCCACACACCCACAACTCTTTGCGTGAATAAGTTTCTCCTCATCTCTTTCCTAAATGGTCTACCCCGTATTTTTAAGCTGTGACCTTTGGTTCGGCACTCACCCATCAGCGGAAACATTTTTCCTGCCTCCAGAGTGTCAAATCATTTAATAATCTTATATGTTTCAATTAGATCCCCTCTCAGTCTTCTACATTCAAGGGTATACAAGCCCAGTCACTCCAGTCTTTCTGCGTAAGGTAGTCCCGCCATTCCAGGAATTGACCTCGTGAACATACGCTGCACTCCCTCAATAGCCAGAATGTCTTTCCTCAAACTTGGAGACCAGAACTGCACACAATACTCCAGGTGTGGTCTCACCAGGGCCCTGTACAGCTGCAGAAGAACCTCTTTACTTCTATACTCAATCCCTCTTGTTATGAAGGCCAGCATGCTATTAGCCTTCTTCAACCTGCTGTACCTACATGCTTACCTTCATTGACTGGTGTACAAGAACACCCAGATCTCTTTGTACTACCCCTTTAACTAAATTGATTCCATTTAGGTAGTAATCTGCCTTCCTGTTCTAGCCACCGAAGTGGATAACCATACATTTATCCACATTTAAACTGCATCTGCCATGCATCCGACCATTCACCTAACCTGTCCAGGTCACCCTGTAATCTCGAAACATTCCCCTCACATTTCACCCTCCCACCCAGCTTAGTATCACCAGCAGATTTGCTAATTTTATCAGTAATACCATCTTCTATATCAATAATATATATTGTAAAAAGCTGCGGTCCGTGCACCAAATGCTGTGCTACCCCACTGGTCACTGCCTGCCATTCCGAAATGGAGCGATTTATCACTACTCTTTGTTTGCTGTCAGCCAACCAATTTTCAATTCAAGTTAGTACTTTGCTCCCAATACCATGTGCCCTAATTTTGCTCACTCACCTCCTATGTGGGACTTTATCAAAAGCTTTCTGAAAGTCCAGGTACACTACATCTACTGGATCTCCCTCGCCCACCTTCCGAGTTACAGCTTCAAAACATTCCAGAAGATTAGTCAATTTATGATTTCCCCTTCATAAATCCATGCTGACTCTGACCTATCCTGTTACTAGTATCCAGATGTGTCGTAATTTCATTCTTTATAATAAACTCCAGCATCTTTCCCACCACTGAGGTCAGACTAACTGGTGTATAATTTCCTGCTTTCTCTCACCCACCTTTCTTAAAACAGGTAGTACAACATTAGCCTCCCTCCAATCCGCAGGAACTGATCCCGAATCTATCGAACTCTGGAAAATAATTACCAACGCATCCATGATCTCTCGAGCCACCTCTTTCAATACCCTGGGATGTAGCCCATCAGGCCACGGGGACTTATCAACCTTCAGACCATCTTCGGTCATTGTTTTTGCCTCTTCAGACCTAACAGTCTCTCCAACACCAATTCATGGCAAATATAAATTTCCTTAAGTCCAGGTCCTTCAGCCACTGTTACCTCAGAGAGATTGCTTGTGTCTTCCCCAGTGAACACAGATCTGAAGTACCAATTCAATCCTTCTGCCATTTCTTTGTTCCCCGTAATATATTCCCCTGTTTCTGTCTTCAAGGGCCCAATTTTAGTCTGAACCAGTTTTTTGCCTTACACATACCTATAACAGCTTTTATTATCCTCCTTTATATTTTTGGCCAGTTTATCTTCGTACCTCATTTTGTCTCTGCGTATATCCTTCTTAGCAATCCTCTGTTGTTCTTTGTAAGCTTCCCACTCCTCCGTTTTCCCATTCATCTTTGCTATGCTGTACTTTTTCTCTTTTAACTTTATATGTTTCTTAACTCCCTCGTCAGCCACGGCCATCCATGCCTCCTCCTAGGATCTTTCTTCTTTTTTGGGATGAACTGATCCTGCATCTTCCACATTATACACAGAAATATCTGCCATTGTTCCTCCAATCATCCCTGCTAAGCTATTGCACCATTGAACTTTGGGTAGCTCCTCACTCATAGCTCCATAATTCCCTTTATTCAACTGAAATATTGTCACTTCCGATTGTACCTTCTCCCTCCCAAATTGCAGATTGAAGCTTATTGTATTATGGTCACTACTTCCCAATGGCTCCTTCACTTCGAGATCCCTGATCGATTCTGGTTCGTTGCACAATACCAGATCCAGAATTGCCTTCTCCCTAGTAGGCTCCAGCGCCAGCTGTTCTAAGAATCCATGTCGGAGGCACTGCACAAACTCTCTTTCTTGAGGTCCAATACCAGATGTGTTCATAACCTCGGTCGTCAATTTTGGCTTGTGTTGATTAATATCTTCATATTCTTTCCATCGCTGAACGCGCCCACTACTACCTACATAATATTGCCAATCTTCACTTCTGATCAAAATATTTGAAACTCGGAGGGTGACCAGAAGAAAACTGCAACCGGAAAGTTTAAGGTGATGGTGGATTTACAAACTGCACTGAGGCAGAAGTGAAGATTGGCAATATTATGTAGGTAGTAGTGGGCGCGTTCAGCGATGGAAAGAATATGAAGATATTAATCAACACAAGCAAGATCCTAGGAGGAGGCATGGATGGCCGTGGCTGACGAGGGAGTTAAGAAACATATAAAGTTAAAAGAGAAAAAGTACAGCATAGCAAAGATGAATGGGAAAACGGAGGAGTGGGAAGCTTACAAAGAACAACAGAGGATTGCTAAGAAGGATATACGCAGAGACAAAATGAGGTACGAAGATAAACTGGCCAAAAATATAAAGGAGGATAATAAAAGCTGTTATAGGTATGTGTAAGGCAAAAAACTGGTTCAGACTAAAATTGGGCCCTTGAAGACAGAAACAGGGGAATATATTACGGGGAACAAAGAAATGGCAGAAGGATTGAATTGGTACTTCAGATCTGTGTTCACTGGGGAAGACACAAGCAATCTCTCTGAGGTAACAGTGGCTGAAGGACCTGGACTTAAGGAAATTTATATTTGCCATGAATTGGTGTTGGAGAGACTGTTAGGTCTGAAGAGGCAAAAACAATGACCGAAGATGGTCTGAAGGTTGATAAGTCCCCGTGGCCTGATGGGCTACATCCCAGGGTATTGAAAGAGGTGGCTCGAGAGATCATGGATGCGTTGGTAATTATTTTCCAGAGTTCGATAGATTCGGGATCAGTTCCTGCGGATTGGAGGGAGGCTAATGTTGTACTACCTGTTTTAAGAAAGGTGGGTGAGAGAAAGCAGGAAATTATACACCAGTTAGTCTGACCTCAGTGGTGGGAAAGATGCTGGAGTTTATTATAAAGAATGAAATTACGACACATCTGGATACTAGTAACAGGATAGGTCAGAGTCAGCATGGATTTATGAAGGGGAAATCATAAATTGACTAATCTTCTGGAATGTTTTGAAGCTGTAACTCGGAAGGTGGGCGAGGGAGATCCAGTAGATGTAGTGTACCTGGACTTTCAGAAAGCTTTTGATAAAGTCCCACATAGGAGGTGAGTGAGCAAAATTAGGGCACATGGTATTGGGAGCAAAGTACTAACTTGAATTGAAAATTGGTTGGCTGACAGCAAACAAAGAGTAGTGATAAATCGCTCCATTTCGGAATGGCAGGCAGTGACCAGTGGGGTAGCACAGCATTTGGTGCACGGACCGCAGCTTTTTACAATATATATTATTGATATAGAAGATGGTATTACTGATAAAATTAGCAAATCTGCTGGTGATACTAAGCTGGGTGGGAGGGTGAAATGTGAGGGGAATGTTTCGAGATTACAGGGTGACCTGGACAGGTTAGGTGAATGGTCGGATGCATGGCAGATGCAGTTTAAATGTGGATAAATGTATGGTTATCCACTTCGGTGGCTAGAACAGGAAGGCAGATTACTACCTAAATGGAATCAATTTAGTTAAAGGGGTAGTACAAAGAGATCTGGGTGTTCTTGTACACCAGTCAATGAAGGTAAGCATGTAGGTACAGCAGGTTGAAGAAGGCTAATAGCATGCTGGCCTTCATAACAAGAGGGATTGAGTATAGAAGTAAAGAGGTTCTTCTGCAGCTGTACAGGGCCCTGGTGAGACCACACCTGGAGTATTGTGTGCAGTTCTGGTCTCCAAGTTTGAGGAAAGACATTCTGGCTATTGAGGGAGTGCAGCGTATGTTCACGAGGTCAATTCCTGGAATGGCGGGACTACCTTACGCAGAAAGACTGGAGTGACTGGGCTTGTATACCCTTGAATGTAGAAGACTGAGAGGGGATCTAATTGAAACATATAAGATTATTAAATGATTTGACACTCTGGAGGCAGGAAAAATGTTTCCGCTGATGGGTGAGTGCCGAACCAAAGGTCACAGCTTAAAAATACGGGGTAGACCATTTAGGAAAGAGATGAGGAGAAACTTATTCACGCAAAGAGTTGTGGGTGTGTGGAATGTTCTGCCCCAGAGGTCAGTGGATGCCCAGTCTCTGGATTCATTTAAGAAAGAGTTGGATAGAGCTCTCAAGGATAGTGGAGTCAAGGGTTATGGAGTTAAGTCGGGAACAGGAAACTGATTAAGGATGATCAGCTAATATCGCATTGAATGGTGATGAATGCTCGAAGGGCAGAATGGCCGACTCCTGCACCCATTGTCTATTGTCTATCGTCTATTTGTTCCACTTCAGGTGTGTGTATGTTAAGGGCATAACTTCCATGAAATTGGAATGGACTTTGTGGTTGAAAACAAATCCAATAGCTTACATGTTTTACAAATATAGAGAATAGATAAAGCGATGGCGTTCAGAATAGTCGACAGAATTAATAAATGGACAGGGATAGACTTAGCAGGAACACCACCAAAACAGAGAAAGCGACCGTTTACTACTTGAATAATAACAGTTCATATTCTCGCCGGACTTTTAACCATAACCAATACTTGGAAACACAGTGCGGTGCTATTTGTCATATCACCCATTTCCAATCACTCCAGCAATGTTAGAGATAAAGGAGAAAGGTGATAATTTCTCTTCACTGGCTCGATTACTATGCTGTGTTATCCACATGCAATTCTCCATGTACTTGCGTTACTAAGAGCCAATCGAGGGGCTGTTACGAAATAGACATTTCCTCGGTATTACAGTAGCTGTCAGTTTTAAAACTGTGTCTGGACAAAACTGCCCTGAAGACACACAGAAAGTCTGTATTTCTGATGAACTTCCCTTTAATTGCTTTAATAAGGAAACATTATCTCTTTAACAAAACGCACTTCAATAATTTGTTTCTAAAGCTGTAAACATCTGCTTGTACGTTTTTATGTTCTTTTACAGATTTTCTGGCCTTATCCCAAAAATAAGTGTTACATTTACAATTACAGTGTTCATTGCGAGTGAAGAGTCAGAGACAGAATGTGCGTGGCATTGTTTAAGGAACAGAAAAGAATAGCAGACAGTGGCTGTGGAGTGAAGTAATACCTCCCAGTCATCAATATCGTTTTGAAAGACAAAAAAAAGTAAAATGCAGGCAGAGAGCAGAATACACTTGCAACAACGAATAGCCAGGGGAAGTGGAGGAAACAGGATAATTCAGAAATGGGATGCAAAAAAAATGATTTAATACACTCTGTTGAATCAGTGTTTTTGCAGATAGATAATGAATTGCATATGTGCACAAGGTCTTCAGAATGAACAACGGAGACACATTTAAGAAAACATGATGAATGTGATGTAGAAGATATATAAAACATTAAAACATTATTTGATCCTGAGTTGAGGTCTTACATTCCCGTTTCTTGGGATTCCGTGCTCTTGACCTCCTCCTTATCAAGATGTGTGTTATAAATTCCTGCTCCTGGCATCCCAAACTATTTCAGTTAATTCAATATGTACCTGGAAATAAATATATTTTCCTTCTGGGTTCTTTCAACAATGGCTGTCTGTTATATAATTTGGGATAAAAGTAGCTGCTTCAGACACAGAATTTGATCATATTACTCTGTTGCATACCAACTGTACAAAGGATCACAGTACATGGAACTTGCCAAAAGAAATAAGGAAGTTCATCGACTGCTGTTAGTAATCTTTGTTTATTATTATTTTATGAGTTTATCGCCTCATCTACATTCTCTATCTCTTTCTCTCTTTGGACATAATTAATAAATCCTTCAATCGTTCCCTGTATCCCACCTCTTAAAGCTCCCTCTCTCAGTTTATATCTATTTCTAACTCTTACATGAGAAGTGGTTATAATTGAGCAATTTAACAGCAAAGACAAGAGGGAATATCTGGCCAGAGTGCACTGGAAGGGGAAACCGAGCCGAGAAGACATTGAAGCTGAAATGGCAGAAGTTTCTGGGGATAATTTGTAGGCATTGCTTCAATTCAAGCAATGAAGAAGAGATATCCTCGGGGAGGACAATAAAACATTGAGTGATAAGGGAAGTCAGAGACAGCAATTAACCAAACGCGCAAAACATACAATGTGGTGAAGATTATTGGCAATCCCGACGATGAGGAAAACGAAATACCAGCAGAAGATAATGATTAAAATCAAAAGGGAGAAGATGAAATTGGAAGTTCAGCTTGTTAATTATATAGCAGAGATTTGAAAAATGATTTTAGATAGATAATAGAGAAGAGCGGGAATCAAAAGGAAACATACGGCTGGAAAAGGGCCTCGTGTACTTGTGGGAAACAATTAAATAGCAGAGGAGTTGAATACATACTTTTTATCACTCTTCATGGTGGAAGACGTTAGCAGCCAGACCGAACTTCGAGAGAGTCAGGTGACGGAGGTGACGACAGTATCGAAGGTGCTGAGGAAACTGAAAGGTTTCAAGGTTGATAACTCAAGCAGATCAGACAGACTGCACCCTCGAGTTCAAATGGTAGCTCACGAGATTGTGGAGGTATTGCTGGTCATCATTCTGCAATCAAAGGAGTCAGGGAGTGTCCTAGAGGATTGGAAAATATAAGCGACCCCCCGACCCAGTTTAAGGAGGAGGGATGCAGAATACAAGACGTTGTAGGTGACCAGGAAGCGTGAAACGGTTGTTAAGAAGTAATAACGCCAGATATTTGATTCATTTCTCATTTTTTCGCAAACACAACAAAGACTTTCTAGGTAAAGCATCATTTATTTGTACTCTTTCAATCCAGTCTCCTACTATTGCTGCTCACAATGTACTCCCTTTTCCATTGACGACATCAAATCGAGACTGCGTTGAGGAGCATTTCCACTACGGTTGGAGGAATAATCCTGGCCTTCTTACTGCATCCCATTTCAATAACCTGCCTTGCTGTCATGCTGACATTTTAGGCCTGGGCTGCGGCAATGGTCCAGTGGAGCTCAACCCAAGCTCGACTAACACCTCATTTTTCACATTGATACAATAAGGAATATAGGAGTTAATATTCAATTCCATAACTTCACAGCATGACCAAATTATATCAGTTCTTCACTATTCACATATCCTCCCTACTGACCTTCTGATGATCTTATGTTATTTGTATCTTTTTATCTTCCACTCAGTAGTGTCCATTGACATTTCCTCCAGAACCCATTTATTCATTCACAACTTAATTTGCACACAATTCATGTCTGTTCCTCTTCCACCACAAATAAAACACTCATTGTCTTTTGTATTAGACTGCCACACCCTTTGTTTTCCACCATACCTCCTCCACCTCTGTAATAGTATCAAAACGCCAATTTTCAAATCAAGTTGATCTATGTTTCAGCGGTGAGTGCCAGGGACAGAAAACTGATGACAAGCCGTTAAAGCTACCGCATTTCACAGCTTACATTCCAAGCTAATATTTGGAACTAACATTGGACAGGGAGTGCGAAACGATCGCAAAACTAACAGATGAGGTGGAAGTTCGAAGTCTTGCCACATCCAATCATCAATCGTGATGGACAATTAAGCAATTCTCTGGAGGAGTGGGCTGCCTACCCTCATCCTAAATAATGGAGTAGCCCGGCACATACGTGTAAAAGACAAGAATGTAGTAACTGCACCATCCTGCGTGAGACGTGTTGAGTGGATGATCCACCTCACCCTTGTCATGATATTCACAGAATTCCAGATACGAATCTACAACCGATTCAATTCACTGCACGAGACATGAAAGAACAGCTGAACAAAGTAGATACGATAAATGCAATAGGTCCTGACACGATTCCTGCAATAAGTCTGAAGACTTGTGCTGCATAACAATTCGTGTCAATGAGGGAGTTGTTTCATTCCAGCTCCAAATCTGACATCTACCTGTTAATGTAGAAAATGGCTCGGCTCTGTCCAGTCCCCTAAAAGGAAAATATTACAATAAACTAATTACCATACCCTCAGTCCCTTTACGACAGTCAAATTGGTCGGAGATCTTTTTGACAAGAGCTGTCAACCAGCACAGAAATAAGCTGCTCAGTTTGGTTTTCGACAAGTCTCGATGTGGAGAAGGTGCTGCTGTGGAAATGCGACTGGATTACTAACCTAGACCAGTGTAATGCTCTGGCAGCAGGTGGAAGTCAAAGACGATTAAATATCGAACGCAAAAATCTTGTGTCAGTAATGTTGACTGCGAAACCATTATCGATTGTGAACACCAATTTGCTTCAGCAACACAGGAAGCAAAACTCGAGTGTTTTCCTCGTCTGACCTAACTGTGACTAAAGAAAGACAGACACAAACGTGATAAAATCATCAATGTTCTCTGAAACGACGAAGCCAGACTATCAATTGAAAAAAAAATGCTACAAGGCCTTCAGGGTTAAAACCAGACAGAACACCCGTCACAAGCCTCAGTATCACAAAACTGAATGGGAAGCATTGCCCAGTCACCACTGTAGAGACCTCCTCACTAACAGCTGAGAGCTTGACAACATGTACAGAGCTTTTCCACAGACCACGCAGCGACATCAGAAACCATTAGGCCATTCAACACATCGAGCCCACTCCATTCCAGTTCACGGCCAAACATCTCCCGAATGCAATTTTCCCACACAATGTACATATCTCTTAATGTGATTGACAATCGGAAATTATGAAATAGAAACTGCAGTAGTTTATTTGGTGCATCAAATATGCTCCCCAATTTATCTCTCCCCATCCCTTAAGTGGTTAGAAAGCCGTATTTATGTTCAGTGCCTTATCTTCCACAGCCTTCACGTTGCAGAGAATTCTTTAGGTTCACCACTCTATGAGTGCAGACATTAATTCTCATCTTAATTCTTAGTGGCCTGCGTGTACCTAATACTGTGGCACTTGCTTTAACATCCCAGCCAGGGCAATTATCATTCCTGTCCAAATCTGTCAGGCCCTGTCAGAGTTTTATGCATTTCACTGAGATCTGCTCTCATTTTGCTAAACCCCATGGAATTTAGGCCTCGTCGACACAAACATGAAGCCTGTCATCCCAGAGATCAGTCTGGTCATCCTTCACTGCACTCCCTCTAATTCAGTTTTGTTTTCCCCCTTATTGGGTACGGAGACTAAAACAGCATACAGTGCTGCACAATGTTTGAGATGAGGTCTCAGCAAGATCCTATATAGTCGCAGTAATGGATTATCACGACTCTACTCAAACCCACTTGCAATGACGATTAACACAGCGGTTATATCCTTGGTTGCTTTCTGGTCCGGAAACATTGCTTTTACTGGTATTCAGGCATATCCAGATCCTTTCCAATGTTGCATCTCCTCACTCGGTGTGTCTATGTGTGCCAATACCCTTCCCAGTATTGGGTTCTGGCTTCCGATCTCGCTACCCTTCATGGAATTCAGAGGTCTGTGCAGAAGGAAATAAAAAGAATTCGGGAATGTCGGTCCATTTATCGATCAAAATTTCCCAACCAACTCCTTTTCAAATAGTAGGTTGCCATTCTATTTTCACCACCAAAATTCATAAAGTCACATCTATCCACACTGTTCTTCATCTGCCTTCTAATTGTCCATTCACTCCCCTTGTCTCAATCAACTTGGAGCGAATTACATCGTGGGCGGCACGGTGGCACAGTGGTTAGCACTGCTGCCTCGCAGCGCCAGAGACCCGGGTTCACTTCCCGAGTTTGCATGTTCTCCCCGTGTCTGCGTGGGTTTCCTCCGGGGGCTCCGGTTTCCTCCCACATTCCAAAGATGTGCAAGTCAGGTGAATTGGCCATGCTAAATTGCCCGTAGTGTTAGGTAAAGGGGTAAATGTAGGGGTATGGGTGGGTTGCGCTTCGGCGGGTCGGTGTGGACTTGTTGGGCCGAAGGGCCTGTTTCCGCACTGTAAGTAATCTAATCTAATCTAATCAAAAAAAAAAACATCCACCTCACTCACGCACAATCCCACCTTACCAGAATCCTTGTAAACATTGCATTTGATTTTGTCAATCAAATGTTTGTTTGGTATTGTGAGCAGCTGAAACCCAACCACCCATCCTTGTGATACACCATCAGCTTTCCACTCCAAAACATCCATTTTACACAAATTGTTGTTTCCTGTTAGCTCTTCCTTTATAACACAATGTCCACATGTTTTCTCCAATCCCATGTGATTTTAGTTCACACACTATGCTTGGGGCTCTATCAAAAACCTTTCCGAAAATCCAAATACATTGAACCGAATGTTGTTCCATAATCTATCGACAAGTTGATTTCTCAAGTATGATACCCCTTTCTCCGCCCGTTAATTTCAGTCTCAATAATTTCTCCAGATACGTGCATTTACTAATTTCATTCTATTTCATTTTTTCAGCAGACTTCGTCTTTCTGCTATTGCTGGCTTGTCTTTCTTTAAAATGTCTTTTGTCTCTTTGAAGACAAAATTTAGGTAATTGCTTCATAGTTCTGCCATTTCCATGTTCTCCATTCTCTGGTTTCACACTGTGAGGAAGTAGCACTTGGTTTCCTACCCTACCCACTGACAAACATTTAGAAGCTAGTACAGTTAGCTCTAATCACCTTTGTTCATGTACTGTCCATAAACAAATAAGTCCTGTCTTAATCTACTCAGTGATTCACCTTCGACAGCCATACATCACACGAGCGTCGAACCTGTCGAACAGAAATACAGCACGGTCTACATTAGTCCCACTTTCCAACATTAGGCCGTTAGCTGTGAAAGATATGACACTGCAAGCGCTCGTCCAAATAATTTTAACAGCTGTGAGGTTACACATGAAAGCAGCCCCCCAACAGTCACAACCCCCAACATTCTCTGGCGTGAAACTATCCTCCAGTCATCACTAAACCTCAAACCTTTACTTCAAAAGTGTACTCCCTTGTTCGTAATCCTTTGTCTAAAAGGAACAGCTGATCTCCGTTCACACTGTCCATGACCCTCACAATCTTACACCTATGTTATTTACACGCTCAAAGTTCTCTGCTTCAAGTGAAAAGACCTAAGATTATCAAGATTCTCTTCATAGCTGATAGCCTTCATAGTCCATAGGAGAACTCTCTTCGGATACAGTTGGACCACGATGACATCCATGCTCTGTTCACCCTTTCCAGACAATCCAACACATTTAAATGCATTGTTTTAATAGAATATTCTCTTCCATATTTGCAGAAGAGCAAACCAGCCAAGTTTAATTAGATTAAGTCAACGTAGTCGAATTGGCCAATGAATGTGCCTTTCATTCAATCGTGTCTACATCAGCATTTCGACACTATTCCCCCTTTCAAGCACTTGAAAGTGATGACGTTTCAAGTGCTAACCCATATACCATTTCTTTTCGAAGCTGAAAGATCACATACTATGCATTGAACTGTGAGTTGCTGTGCAGTTTCACAAATACCATCAACACGTCTCCTGCACTTCCTTCTATCGACAATTCTTGACCATCCCTGGAGAAACCTCAAAATGCCAACAGCTCCATTCCCCGTCTGCAGTTTGGGCAATACAATCACAACGGTGTATTTTGCCTCCCAGTTCACAATCACAATCAGAAACTTGAGGACCCATTGCATAAAGTAATGCAGTGCTGATCTGAGCAATGGAACAGCTTTTGCAGGCCTGTGAAGAGCAGTGGAATAGTCCATATTCAGGAATTTAACGCAACCCGGGACGAATATGACACAGTCGTCACGGACTTCATAAGCAAGAGTGTACTGGAAAGATTGTGAAATACGTGAAACCGTACATTCCCTAACGGGAGACCACGTATGAATCGAGAAATACATTGCTTCTGAAGATAAGTTGTGCGGGGTTCAATTCAGTAGAACCAGAGCTGTACAAGCAATCCAGACAAAACCTCAGTAAAGCCATAACGGACGTCAAGAGACAATACTAGACTTATGTAAGAGACCTAAACTCACCACATAGACGCTGCCTTCTGTACATGGCCGACTTGACAACACAGCCGATAGAGTGATGCAGGAAAGAATAATGTATAAAACATCACACTGTCTGATCCGTGAATGCATTTGATCATCCGGTCGATCAGATCTTCAGCCAAATGGTGCCACTACGTTTAGAGTTTCAGATACATCTCTTCCCTCTGTGACCACTGCAGATGCCAATTTGGCCTTCATTACAGTGAGCCAAGGAAATCCAGTCAGATGGACTCACTGGTCATATGCGGACCAGCTAACGTTGATATTCGATGACGTCTTTAAGTTCTCCTTGCTTCAGTCTGAATTCCCCACTAAGTTTAAGAAGGCCACCATCATCCTGACAAATTAGAAATCACAAACAATCTGCTGCAATATCTACCGCCCTGTGACTCTGTGATGAAAACATTTCACCTTCCATGAAAGAACTGCATTGAGGTATCGGAAAATGAGTTAACTGCGGTGAAATTCATCTGTGTTTTTGTACATAACTCTGAGCGGATTGAAGTTAGTTATTCAGACTGAGTACTGTGGTTAAGGTGGGAAGGGGATGGTTGAGAGGACGACTCTGAAAAAGGATCACTACCCAAGAAATTTCCCCCCAAAGGTACCTGTCTGTGTGGAAGGCGGACATTCTCCCCGTGTCTGCTTGGTTTTTCTCTCATTTCCTCCCACAGTCCAAAAATGTGCAGATTAGGTGAATTAGGTGTTAGGTGAAGGGTTAAAAGTACGGGAATGGGTCTGTCTGGGTTGCTCTTCGGAGGTCGGTGTGGACTAGTTGCCCCGAAGGGCCTGTTTCCGCACTGTAAGTAATATAATCTTTATGGGTAGTGGCAACAAATGATGTTCAAGTCCACAGAAGTGAAAGCCTGTGTTAGGTTATTCAGGTCCTTTCTGTCGTTCTCTTTCCCTTTTGCTTTGATCCTTTCTTTTCTCTTATTTGGTCTCGGCTAAATCACTCAAAACATTCTTAAGCAGGCAGCCCAGACCCTAAATATGCAATAGGTTTCGGTCCGTGTACAGTGAAAATTAGCAGAGTAAGTTAGCGAGATCGACCACCAGGTTCAAAACACACAAAGGTTTATTCACAAAATTAGACAATGAAACACAAATGATTGAACAATAAAACAAATCCCGATAGAACTCAGCCTATCCAAGCTCGACATAATTAGGCTGTTCTAAATACACACAACAGTCACAATAAACAATCCTCTTAGAAACCAAAATAAATGAATGGAAAAGATGCTTCCAGGTTGAAATCAGTAGGGCAGAAAAGAGAGAGGCTTTTTCCACAGAGCTCACTGTTGAACTCCAAACTAGTTCTGGACTAAACTAACCGGCTCAGGTAGAGTGCTGACAACTTCCCTTTCATTTTACAGGTCACTACTCAAACATACCCATTTTGGCCTGAAGTCTCATCTGTTTACATATAAACAAAAAGGCCTCTCAATACCCTATAATCTCTACACAAAACCAGCCTACTCGGCTATTACACCACTGCGTAAACGAAGGTCATGTTATCCTTGAGAAAAAAGATGAGCCTTTAAAAAAAGGAAACCAGCTTTGAAAAACCTCCCCCTTCAACACAAAATGAATCATCAAGATGAAAAGGTGGCTTCAGTTTGAAAACCTTTCAAAGACCCGGTTAGTAATCCAAACACATATATACACTACATTAACTGTAAATATACAAACATATATAACCACATGAAATTTCATCTACACCCACCACCAACAGCCCTCGCATCACCTTCGAGTCTCGATAATGTATCGGCAATCACGTTTTCGCGAGCTGTCATACGCACAATTATCAAACTGAATCTCTGCAACAGCAACCTCCATCTGAACAGACTGGAATTGATGTCCTTATATTTTTTTCACAAATATCAAAGGGTTTTGATCAGTGTATACGATTGTCTCAGATGCATTGCTGTTAATGTAAACAGTGAAATGTCGCAATGCCAACACCAAGGTTAAAGTATCTTCCTCCAATGTTGAATATTGATGGAAGTTCAACTTCCTTGAAAAATACTCAAGGGGTCTTTCTGTTCACTCGTCATTATACAGTCAGGAGCACAGCACTAACACCCACATCACTGGCATCGATCACCACCTTGAAAGGCTTCATGTAATCCGGTGTGGCTAGTTTTGGGACAATGGTTAACACAGTTTTTAAGGCCGTAAAATGTCTTTTGACAGTCCACTGTCCACTGAAAATTGTAGCTTTTTTAAAACAATTTAGTGAGTGCAGCAATCACACTACGAACCTCTGGCACAAGCATTCAGAAACATCTACTCAGTACCAAGAACTGTTAGTACTGCTTTGTTTTGGTCGACTCTGTGGGAAATTCCTCCAAGAGCCCCAAATCTGTTATGGACCTGGCCAGACCATTCAAAGCAAAATGTTAAGCAAGCTGCCCCGAATCCAAACTGATTCGGCAAGTGTACAGTGTTAGTTACCCGGAATAGATTAGCGAAGTTAACTAACAGCTTAAGAACGGAAACATATGTATTCACAAAATTACACAATAAAATACAAAGAACAGAATAAAGAACTCATACATAACTCAGTCTAGCAAAACTAGAATTAATAATGCGTTTCCGAATGCACACAGCATTCCCAATAAGCAAACCCCCTTAGAAAATGTAAATGAATGGATCAGTAGCTGATAGTTTGAATTTTGAATGGCAGAAAAGTGAGAGAGGTTGCTTACACGTAGCTCACTGTTAAACTCACAATTAATTCTAGAGTGAATTAAATGGTCCACGCAGAGAGGTGACCAGATTAGAGTGGTGCTGGTAAAGCACGTCGCATTTCGGGAAGGAGCCCTTCATCAGCCCTTCATTCCTGAAGAAGGGGTCCTGTGCAAATCGTCGATTTTCCTGCTTCCTCGGATGCTGTCTGACCTGCTGTGCTCTTTCACTGCCACCCTAACCTTGACTCTAGTCTTCAGCATCTGTAGTCCTTACTTTCGCCTGGAGAGCTGACCACTCCCCTTTCATTATACAGGTCACTTCGAAACATGACTGTTTTGACCTTAATTCTCATCTGTTTACATATAAACAAAAATACTTCTCAATACCCTTTAATATTTGCAGCAAACCAAATTAATTGGCACTGAAAGCTGTTCTTAAACCTCTGGAAAAAAATCAATGACACAATATCCTTGAGAAATGGAACAGATTTTCGCGAAAAAAGCATTTTGCGGGTTGTTTGGCTGCACCCACACCGCAGCAAGAAGGTAGCGGTGGACACGGCTTCTCTTCGATTTTGGTACCTTTGGTAGCAGCAGAAGGCTTGTTCTTCTGTCGTTTGCGGCAGATGGTGGCGCCAGCAAAGCAATATCTGCAGTCGCAGCTGGACATGAGGGCTTGCGTGGCAGGGGAGTGAATCGCACCTGGTTGTGGTGCGAGTGTAGGTTCAGTGGCGTCAGCGAAGTATTCCGAGCGGCGAAGGGATGGCACCTGCTGTGGGGTAACTCATATGTTTTTAGTTCTCGTGCACGTCGCAACGAAGTTTTGCATGTTATCCTTTGAGACAAGTTACTGATATGGACTATATCAGAATGACTTGTATTTGGAGATTTTTACATTTTTACTTTTCTATTTTATTACCATAGAATATAATTTTGAAATATTTGTTTCTTTACTTCTGTTACGTTTCACATTTCCTAACAATTTGATCTTAAATGACTGTAATGAGTCACCTCTATAGTTAAGGTGGTGCTGTATTGTGATGACTACAATATTATCACTGGACACATTTGAGTATGTGAGACGCTAAAGTTAAATCAATTCAGTTCTGTAACATTTGAACTTGCAGCTTGTTTCAAGAAAACACACCATTGTAAAATAGCGTACATGACTTTTCGATTTACAAACACGGAATGTCGCATTTTTCTGCTTATATCATAATGGCAAAGATATTGGGGATCCACTGGATTCCAAAGACTCTCTGACTTGTCACGAAAATGTATGTTTGGTACCTTGAATGTTCATGTGACACGACATTTTAAATCTGGTTTCCGACCAAAGACGATGTTGAATTTGTTGAGTTCCTCTAACAGTTTCTGTTTATAAATAAATACAAATGATATAGCCTAGATTGCCTCTCTCTGTCCTTCTTTTTTCCAGCTATAATATTCATCATCAGTGTAACTTGCAATATGTTGAACGTCTCTGAGAATCTCTTGTTTTCTTTATGCGCAATTATCAGAACGCTACAGACTAAAAAACATTGCACACCTCTCGGTTCTGCAGCACCTGTTGAAAAACTGACATGTCAATCCTCAAACAATATGGATTGTTCCGTCAATCATTGGATTATCCGTAGGAGATCTTGAGATCCCGAGAGAAATATTACATCAAAGATGTGTTTCCAACAGTGATCAGATCTTTTGTTTACTGCGATTAAAAAAGCACCGTCTCCAAGTAATTGATCTCGCGCCCTCTATCTCTCCCAACACTTTCCCTGGAGTTCTACAAAGGGGTGTACCCTAAACCCCCTCCCATAGACAATCTCTCCAATATTGTCCTGTACAAGGCAAATGTGGAACCTCTCAAAAAGGTACAGTAAAATGTATTGTATGTGGCGCTGTGCGTTTGTGTCTGTGTGTGCGTATGTGTGCTATTTGGAGACTTACCTCATAAAGGCAGAAAGAGCAGCTGTCATGTTGTTTGTGTCCACTACGGCTGTCCCGGAGCGGGGGGCGCGGGTTGGACTGGGGTGCGCAGGAGGGATGCAGAGACGGACGGGGTTCTGAGGTCGGGCATGGTGATGGACGGGGTTGGGGCGGGGGGCGTGGGAGGGGGCGGTGATGGGCGGTGGCCGCGTGAGCGTCAATGCACAGGGTTGGGGGCGGGTGGCGGACGGTGATGGATGGGGTTCGGAGTGGGGGACATGAGGATGGTGATGGACGGGGTTGGGGCAGAGGCGGGAGGGGTAGCGGTGATGGACAGGGTTGGAGGCGGGAGGGGCGGTGATGGACATGTTTGGGGAGGGAGTTGGGAGGGGCGTGTGATGGGTGGGGTTGGGGCTGGGGCAGGCGGTGATGGACAGGATTCAGGACGAGGACGCGAGGGGGCCGGTGATGGATGGGGATGAGGTGGGGGCAGTGTTGGACGGGGTTGGGGGTGGAGCGCGGTGTTGGGGCGGGCGCTCGCACGCTGTGTACTGCTGAACAGGGAGCAGACTTTTCGAACTCATTACCCCAGATGGAAAGCATTTAATCGATTAACCGAATAATAGATTCTCCGAACGAAATAGTGCCCGCCAATAATCGAGATTCTCCTGTATATATTTTCAGGCTATGCAAAGTTCAGTTAATTTATGGATAATTTACAAATTGGTGAAAGGATCCAGTGGGATAAAGATCATTTGCAGATATTGGCGGGTAAATGCCACACGAAGAGTAATCCAAGTTACAGTGAGGTGCTTTTTTTATTGCAAACGAAACATTAGGTAAAAGTTTACAATTAATAGAGGAACACCGAAAAGTATTGCTATAAGGAGGGATCTTCGAGTTCAACTCAATAATTCCCTGAAAATGTCCACGGTGGTAACGCAGGTGTACGGCTTGCTTGATTTTATTGTTTGGGGACATTAATATAGGAGCCAGGTTTGCCACGTTGAAGCATAATAAGAATTATTTCGGTCACACATAGAACATTTTGTTCAATGCTGGCCGCTACATTTCTGGAAAGATGTGAGTGCTTTGGAGTGGGTGCAAAAGAGACTTATCAGGTTGCTTATTGGATTGGCGATTGGGGCATTTTCGAGAGTCTAGAAAAATTCGGGCATTTCCTCTGAAGCGGCGGAGGCTCAGGCAAGATTTCTTAGAAGTCCATAACATTATGGGATGTTTAGCTGGGTTTGACCGCCTGACTCTCTTTCCCAGAATTGAAATATCTAGTACTGGGGACAACCAATTGAAGTGAGCGCAAAATTTCAAACGAGATGTAACGGACGTTTTTAAAAGGTTGACACGAATGCGCTGCCAGAAGTAATGATGCAGGAAGACACTGTTGTGGCATCTAAGGGACTTAAGGATAAGCAAATCACTATGCAAGGGATCCAGGGATACGCAGCACGGTCAAGCAATAGGGATTAGTTTAATTTGGCGTCAGATTCAGAAAATTATCGTGGGCTGAAAGTCCTCTGCTTTCTGTATAGTTCTATGTTCCATATGGGGTAAAGATGGGGGTTTTGTCAGCTGAGGAAAACAAGAAGGAGAGAAAATTGTGGTATGATAATACCCTGGAAGGTAAGATTGCATAAAATCCCAAAATGTTCTGCAAGAATATGAATCGAACAGAATGATGAGGGAAATATTAAAGCCTATGTGGGGCCAAGGGCGATTCTGCATGAGAAACTCAAAAATATTGGCTGACTAAGAAATCAGTGCTTCACACATGTCTTCCCTCGAGACGAAAATGTCTACAAAGTTTGGCAAAGTGCCTGTGAAGCTTTTGAGCAGATTCATATTAGAAAGAAGGAGAGTTAGACATTATTGATTGTAAATTGAACAAATACCCAGGTCTACGTGAGTTTTATCCCAGGCTATTGCGGGAGATAACGAGGAAACTTCTGGAGTTCTGACAAAAGTTTGAATCCATGTCCGACAACAGAGAAGGTTCCAGAGTTCTGGAGGACAGACAGTCATTTTCCAATTTGCTAGAAAGATGGTGGACGTAAACCAGGGAACTACAGGCTAGCGAATCGAACATGAGGGATTCTGATTCTACTGGAGAAAATAGTAAAGGATAAAATTAAATTCCGATCAAAATCAGAGCATCATCAAATGTGTACAGTGCAGCAGCAGGCCATTCAGCCTATCGAGTCCCACTGAAGCTCTGAAACCTTGTCAACATGTATACAAATCCCAACCTAACCATGTGAACCTGCATTTCCCGTGCCTAATCAACCTATCCTACACAATTTAGCATGTCTAATCCACCTAAACTGCTCATATTTGGATTTAGAGGGATACTTTTCATCAGTGATATTCAGAATGGATATGAAAGACGGAGATCATACCCAACAAATCTAGAAGAATTTTTGAAGGAGATGACCACGAGTTCTGATGACGTTGATATGAATTTCAGGAAGGTCAGTCATAAGGAAAAAGAAGGTAAAAGCTAATGATGTCAGAGAAAGTTTTGAATATGGATACAAAATTGGCTTCGAAGAAAGAGTCTGATGGAAGCTGCCTGGAGATGTTGTGAGGTGATCTACTGTTAAGGTCAATCTGGGCCTTTGACGTTGTATTCAAAACATAATTTAAAGGAGAATGCGGGAAAGAAGATAAGTATGCTTTTTTTGGATGATCAACATTACGGGCGGCACAGTGGCTCGCACTGCAGCCTCGCAGAGCTCAGAGACACGGTTTCAATTCCCACCTCTGTGGCGTTTGCACATTGGCGACCCTCTGTGTGGCGTTTGCACATTGTCTGCGTGGGTTTCCTCCGGGTGCTCCGGTTTCCTCCCACAATTCAAAAATGTGCAGGTTAGGTGAATTGGCCATGCTAATTTGCCCGAAGTGTGAGGTGAAGGGGTAAAGGTAGGAGAATGGGTTTGGTTGGGTTACTCTTCGGCGGTTTGGTGTTGACTTGTTGGGCTGAATGGCCTGTTTCCACACTGTAAGTAATCTAATCTAAAAAGAAAAATTGGCTGGGTGAGTTGAAAGTGACGAGAGGGGTGTTAGGCTATATGAAGATATAAATGGATTGGTCTGACGTACAAGCAGCAAATGAAATTTGTCACTGATACATCTGAGATGACATAATTTGGAAGAAGGAATTGGAAGGGGAGCAGTGTGGATTGCCTCCAACGAAAGAAAAGGCCATTTGGCCCCACGAGTCATCAGAGAAATGCAGAAGGTAATCCACGCTGAACCATTCATCCCACCAAGCCCTATCGCTTTCAGTCCGCATTTAACATAGCTAATCGACATAAATACACGTCTTTTGACAATATAGAGTAATTTATCATCGCCAATTCACTTCATGTCTAAACATTTGGACGTTAAGAGGAAACCATATCACCCAGCCGAAACCATGCAAATACAAGAAGGGAGTGCATACTGCAGGCAAACTGTCACCTATGGCTGTAATTAAATTCACGCTCCTCGTTATTGTGTGGCAGCCATAGTATTTACTGCGCTTCCTTGAATTACAAGATATTAAGAATCTTCAATGAATAGGACAATGTTGGTGTACTTATGCACATGTCCCTGAAGCTGGCAGTAAAGGTGAAAAATAATTAGCAAGGAATATTGAACACTTCAGTTTATTGGACGAAACTGAGTATTGTAGATGATGGAGATGAGAGTCAAGATTAGAGTGATGCTGGAAAAACCAGCAGGTCAGGCAGCATGCGAGGAGGAGGAAAATCAACTTTTTGGGAAGGGCCTTTTGCCCGAAACGTCGATTTTCCTGTTCCTCGAATGCTGCCTCACTTGCTGTGCGTTTCAAGTCCTACTCTGATCTTGATGCTTCTCCTTATTGGTCGTGGCATAGACTGTAAGAACAGGGAGGTCATTTTGGAACTCTGCATGTCATTGAATTACTGTGTGAAGTTCTCGTCTCGAAAATTATTGGGAAGAATGTGGTTGCAGCAACTGGATGGATGAGAGGTTCACTGAGATATTGTCAGGAATGGAGTATTGCAAACACGAAGAGAGATTACATAATCTCAGGGAATTTTGGGAATTGAAGGTTGAGTAGAGACCGTATAGTAGTGTACACACTGTTGAGAGAAATGCACAGTGTGAGCAGGAAACAATATTCCGAATAAATGAATGCTCAATATCAAGCGAGCTTAATTTCAGGGGACTTGAGGCAAAAAAGAACGTTTGCCCTCGGATCGTAGTCTGAAATGTCGTGCCAGAAATGGTATTTGAGGCGATAATATTTGAGCATTGCAAAATAATAGACTTGGATGCGCACGTAAAGTGTCCTAACATCATTTATTTTTAGAAATGACATCGGTAAAGACAATGTTGCATTTTTCTAACTACACATTGGATGCAGGAAAGTGCCTCGTTTGCACAGTATACATCCATTATTCTGATGCAAAAACTTTCTCATGTGGATTCAGTGATGATAATGTCATTGAATGCCAATGGATGATTTTCTTTCATTGGACATGACCATTACCTGACATACATGTTGCACAAATCGTAATTCCCACTTTCCAGCTCGAATCTTCATGTTGCCCAAATGGGAAATATCATTGATTAAGCTGTTGAAGATTTTTAGGCAAATGATACTACTCTGATGAACTACTGTGGAGATGTTCTGCAAGCATTCAAATTGATATCAAACCCCGAACTTATTTTTGCCAGTTTTTGTCAGAACTAGCAGAAAGACTTAAGTATAAGTGTCTTTGATTCCAGTTTTTCTCGAGTTTCTTAATGTAATAAATGCCGCAAAAAGTCAAATATGGAATTAATGTGGATGGGTGTCATGCTGGTGTCATCTTTGGAAGTATTCTACATTCTCAAGCTTGGAATGATATTAGTGAATGAAGAGTCAGAAACGAAGACTAGTTGCCAATGAGGGAGTTGTTGCTGAGCAAGTGCTCATTGATTGCTTTGTTGATGACATCTTTACTCAGACTATTCATAACCAAGATATGAGTGATGTGGTGTTGGATTTGTCATTCTTCAGGATATGCCTGGACCATGTTCCTCATTGTCGGGTTGATGCCAGCATTGTAGCTAAAATTAAAAAAAAAACAACAATCGTGCTGCTGGTTTTATATCATAAGTATTTATTATTCTGACCTGAAATTTTGTCATGTCTGACAGCTTTACCAATTTCACGTGCATTCAACAATTTCTTGATATTACCTTGAGTGAATTGAAGTGTATGCAAATTGTTATCCTGTGATTTAACTGCCGAGAACATTGTCCATAAAGAATAATTATTGTAAGTGTTACCTCAGGATTTCTGTTGACGTCCCTTTTGTAAGCCTCTCTAACTTTTATCAATAGCATCAGACGTTTATAATGTTGCAATATCATTCATGCTGTTTTTATTTCCTGAGATGGAAATTGTTTAATCCAGTTTCTCTTCTGAAACTGATTACTTATTCTGAGCACTTCAGTAAGCTTTTTTGAACCACCCTCATCACAGTTAGTGTTCAGTCAGTGTTGTTGGCCGGAGAAGAAAAGGTGTGACTATTGTTTCTTCCGAGTGGATGAAGAAACCAGATAGACGTTTACAAAAATCCAAATCATCTCATGGCCACCAATGGAGCAGCTTTTGTCTCGAGGCTGCACTCACTGTTCTCTTCCTCATTGTTCTGTTACAATTTAGTGCGAACAATTATTCATTAATATAGGAGAAGCCCGCATTTGTTTTCATATAGATTTTGGCCAAACCATACTTACACAGTCGCATCAGTTAATAAAATCCTCACCAAATACCAAATTACCAAAAGGATACGTTTGCATATCTTCAATAATTCAGTCATTCCTATCTCTCAATTAATTTAATAACTACAGTAAAGGGGAATTTCAATATATTCATAAAATTCGTTCTGAATTTAGTTTGTGTTACTGCATAAATGCCAGTGTTCGTACAACAACTCAGAAGCTGAAGCATCAATCCCATCTCAAGCACGAACGCCTGCAATGATATGGCATGATACCCCAAGCAAAACATGCGATACCAAATTGAATACAACATTAACGTTGACCATAAGGTTATGAAATTAGCTGAGACAACGAAGAGTAAAATTATGGATTTTCTACGACTCTCCATCTCTGGATCTTTGCCACTACGAGAAGCGTGAAGTCTCCTACGAGCTCTGCTTGTCAATAAAATATTTCTCACAGTTATTATATTGAACAACAGAATCAAGATGAAAGGGAAACATGGTGTTAGAATATGATGTAGAAACTCAATTGCCACCCAGAACATAGATTCTAAAACATTTCCTCTTATGTAACAGAACCAGGGTAAGTTGACCTGGAAATATTTACCTGATAACATGAAATACCAAAAAATGTTCTTCATGCAGCTTAAAGCTGTTACAGTTCCCACAACCATCGTAGCTGTTCTTTCCGTGCAGTATTTACTTTTCAGCTTCGGGCAGCAAATGGCAACAAGTCGATCAAAGGTGAAAGTGACGGTGTACCATACGGAACAGTCAGTGATTGCATAAAGTAGGACAGCATGGATATTACACACAGGGATATAAATCAAGAAATGAAAATCTTCTCGGTAAACAATTGGAATGTGTCTGAGTATGAGATCGAAGATAATAACCAGTAAGTCCGCAATTGCCATAGACACCAGGTAGAGCGTGACACATTTGGATAGATCACACTTCCCGCGGGACAGAATCACAATTGTCACTGCGTTCACTGTGAGACAGAGTACAAGGACATGCATGAAAGTTATCTCGGAATCTGGGGGAAAAAACTTCAAGAGTAAATAACAAAGAACACCACCGTTCCGCATCAGGTCCTTCAGCCTTCCAAACCTACACTGCCATATTTTGCCCTTTCATTCTAAAATTGCTTCGCTTTGAGGACCCATAACTCTCTTTTCCCTTTCCATTCATATCTTCGTCCGTATGCTTTTTGAGTGCTGCGATTATGTCTGCTTCAAACACTTCGTCTAGCAACATTTTCTCAGCAGTCATCACTCTGTGTGTGAAAGTATTGCCTCCTGCATCGCGTCTGAACTTCCCATCTTGCATCTTAAAACTGCGTAATTCACCCTCCACACAGGGAAAATGCCTCATATTTTCCACTCTACCAATGCCATTCACAAATCTAAGAACTTCTATGCTGCGCCACTCAATCTGCTGCATTCCAGTGAAATCAAATCCAGTCGAGCCAATCTTCCTTAATGACTGAAAGTGCCCCATACCCGGCAACATCCTCGTTATTAAATTCTACACACTCTTCAAAGCATCCTCGGCATGTGCCAGAACTTTACACAATAGATTAGGTATGTCAAAACATAGATAAAATAACCTTTGCCTTTACTGAGTGCCATAGACAATTGGGTGTGGTAGGAGTGAAGTATATGCATAATGTGAAGAGTGTGAGAAACTGATGTAATTGCATGTATTTTTCAACGGATATATGGTGCATGCACAGAGGAGAATTAGCAAAAGTGGATGGTTCAACTTCGAGCAGAGCAGATTAAGAAGATAGTTAATTTAGTTTGATTAAGGGTTTCATGAAAACAAAGCTGTTTCAATCGATGCGGTGTCATTAACCATGTGACAGCTCTGCAACACAATTGATAAAAGACGACGGACTGGCTGTACGAATCTCTATTTTAACAACCAAGTGATATACAATGGAATGCGTACTTACGTTATGAGGAAAGATTGTCCTAATAAAGGTTTTCAGATACTGCAGGGACAAATTCCAATCTTGGAAGAGTCAGTAATTAGATAAGAAAATAGAGTTGATGAAGAAACAGCATAATAACAGGAATTCGGATGATCTAGACTGGGAAATAGACCCGAAAATGTCTACACAGGTTTGCAGAAATGAATTGGATTTTTATTTGTTATTCACGCCAAGACGACAACTCACCATGTACATGCTGAAACGTAGGAAGGGGGAGGTTGTTTGCTCTGGACTATCTGGTTGTGTGCTTAATTGAAAATGGAAGTCTCTGGGTATTTTAGATAACAAAAATCTGTGTTTCTAAGGCCTTAGCAACATTTGTAGAATAACAAATACGATTTGTATGTGACGATTCGAATCACATCTGGAATGCAGTGCTTTCAGCTTATCTTGATATAAAATAAAAGCTAAGGTCTAGGTTATTTGAATGGCATGTTTTGAAAGGGGCTAGTTTCCTCCATGATTTGGGTTTACCTAAAATCCACCATTTCAAAGAGGACTCTTAATTGGCATTGTTCATAATCGAATACTTGTCAATCTATCCAGAATGTAACCAGCCACATTACATTATTGCGGTTTCAAGATCTCTGTCGGCAATTCTGGTATCATTAGGTTAAAGAAATATGAAAAAGTGGAACGCCACTTCTATAACACTTGCTCCAGAAAACACTACAAGTTGCAGAGCACAAGAAAGCTTCATCAGACTCGACGTTACGGATAATGTTTTCTTTTGACGTTGAGATTAGTTCCTGCAACCACTCTCTGTTAACATGGCGGTTTGTTTGAGTCACGATGAAGAGCCGACACTACTGGGAGAACCAAAGGATATCCCATGCAGTTTCTCCATGCTTTCAAAATCCCCAGGATTAAGTGGCGTAGGCAACGTGAGAAAGACTTGCACGATGTGATGTTTTTAAAATGAGCCCCAGGCGATTATTTTTGTATAAGGGAACATGCAGGTAGTGCTGCAAGGGAATGGAACGTGCTGCTTTAAGTTTAACAAACAATTAGATTAGATTAGATTACATTACATTACAGTGTAGAAACAGTAATGGGGCCCAACAAGTCCACACCGACCCGAAACCCACCCATACCCCTACATTTACCCCTTACCTAACACTATGGGCAATTTAGCATGGCCAATTCACCTGACCCTGCACATCTTTTGGACTGTGGGAGGAAACCGGAGCACCCGGAGGAAACCCACGCAGACGCGGGGAGAACGTGCAAACTCCACACAGTCAGTCGCCTGAGGCGGGAATTGAACCCGGGTCTCAGGCGCTGTGAGGCAGCAGTGCTAACCACTGTGCCACCGTGCCGCCCACAATGGTAGGAAAATTTTAGATATGGAAAGAAAGCCAAAGAACAAACAAAATTTACAACCCAGGTACAGGCCTTTTGGCCAACCAAGCCTGAGCCGTTTTCAAATTTACTATCTAAACCTGTACCCTAAGTACTAAGCATCTGTATCCCTTTGCTCCCCACCTACTCATGCATCTGTCCAGATGGATCTAAAATGAATCTACAGTGCCTGCCTCTACCAGCTCTGCTGGCAATGCGTTCCACATGACCACGACCCTCTTTGTGAAGTACTTGCCGCTTGTATTCCCCCTTAAACTTTTCACCTCTGACCTTGAAACTGTGATCTCTCGTTACTGAATTCTTCATCCTGGGAAAAAGCTTGTCCCTATTCACATGTCGATATCCTTCATGACTTTTTAAACCTCAATCAGGTACCCCTCAATCTCCAATTTTTCTAATGAAACAAACCTAACCTACTCAACATCTCGTCATAGCTAGAACATTCCGTACCAGGCAACATCTTCGTCAACATTCTCTGCGCTCTCTCAAAAGCGTCCACGCCCTTTGGGAATGTGGCGACCAGAACTGTGCACAGTAGTCTGAATGCGGCCGAACCAATGACTTGTACAAGTTTAACATGATTTGCCAGCTATTGAACGCAATACTCCATCCAGTGAAGGGAAGCATACCATATGCTTTCTTGACCGCTCTATTTACCTGTGCTGCAACCTACAGGTAGAACGGACCTGCACTCTCACATCTCTCTGCCCATCAGCATTTCCCAAGGCTCTTCCATTCATTGTATAATTCGCTCTCGAATTAGTTTTACCTGAATGTATCACCTCACATTTTTATGCATTGAAATCCATCTGCCACTTTTCCGCCCAACTCTCCAGTCTATCCATATCCTCCTGTATTCATTGACAGTCCCTGATACTTTCTGCTACTCCAGAAAACATTTCTGACATCTACAAACTTGCTGATGAGACCAATGGTGCACTCTTCCAGATCATTTACGTACATCACAAGCAACAATGGCTCCAACACTGACCCCTGTGGAACACCACTGGTCACCTTTCTCCATTTCGAGAAACACCCTTCAACTGCTACTCTCTGTCTCCTGTTGCTCAACCTGTACTTTATCCGCCGAGGTAGAACACCCTGCACACCATGTGACTTCACTTTCTCCATTATTCTACCATTGGGAACCTTATCCAACGCCTTATTAAAGTTCATGTATATGACATCAACAGTCCTTCCTTCATCTATCAACTTGGTCACTTCCGCAAAGAACTCTATTAACTTAGTAAGGCACGTTCTCCCCCGCACAAAAACATGTTGCCGATCACTGATAAGCAAAATCTTTTCTAAATATATGTACATTCTGTCCCGCAGTACCCTCTTCGGAAACTGTCACACCACCGAAGTCAGGCTCATTGGTCTGTAGTTTCCCGGAATATCCCTACTGTCCCTCTTGTACATTGGGGCAAAATGAGCAACCCCCAGTCATATTGCACTTCTCCTGTGATTAAGGATGCTACAAAGATATCTGTCAGTGACCCAGCTATTTTCTCTCTCACCTCCCTCAGCAACCTGGCATAGATCCCATCCGGTCCTTGGGATTTGTGCACCTTAGTAACCTCTATCCTACCCAACACATCTTCCGTACTTGGATTATCGTGATCCAGAGTAATCAAACATCTTTCTCTAATCTCAAGATTCATCATGTTCCTCTCCTCAGTGAACTTCAGTGCAAAGTAATCAATCAGAATCTCACCCATTCTCTCAGTTTCGACACACAACCTTCCTTCATTATCCTTGAGTGGACCAATCTTTTCTCTTTTTACCCGCTTGCTTCTTATGTAAGAATGAAATGTTTGGGAATTCTCCTTAATATTGCTCGCTAAAAATACTCGTTTTAACCCGCTTTATTCCTCCTTTAAGGCTTGTCCTACTCTTCCGATATTCCTCGAAGGCCAATTCTGCTCTTTACTGCCGAGATCTTATGTACGTTTCCCTTTTCCTCTTGGCTGATCGTACAATTTCTCCAATTATTCACGGGTCACGAATCTTGCCCTTCCAATACTTTGCCTTCAAAGGACCTTGACTCTCCTCCACTATCTTTAACCTATATTTGGAAGCTTCCCACATATCAAATGTGGACTTCCCTTCAAATAGCTGTGACCAATCCACATTTTTGAGCTCCTGCCTAATATTAATATAATTGCCCATGCCCCAGTTTAGTACTATTCCCTTAGCTACACTCTCTTCTTTATTAACGAGTATTTAAAAACTTAAAGAATTGTTGTCACTTTTCCAAAAGAAATCCCGCACCGCAACTTCTACAACCTGTTCTGGCTTGTTCCCCAGTACTACGTCCAATGTGGACGCTTCCCTCGTCGGACCATTGACATACTGCTCTAGAAAACTCTCCTGGGCGCATCTTACAAATTCTAACCCACCTAGTCCTCTGACTCTAAGTGTATCCCAGTCAATGTTGGGAAAATTTAAATCTCCCATGGAGAATGAGTTTGTTTGTTGTGACTATTATGCATTTATATTTAAGGCATTAATGGGTAAACACAACCCTGGACTGGCAAATGAAACACTCTGGTTAGGGGAAGATTGATTTTGCACCATTGCTTCTGCATGAACTGTTCCAAATCCGAAATATTGGAGCTTCTCGTTGAAGCATTCCTGATAACTTTACAACATTTTCAGCCGTGCTTAGAGGATCCAAGACTCAAGACAAATTAAAGCTAACATGACTGTGATGATTTTGCCTCATAGAGAATTGACGATCACAAAATACAGAAGAGCAATACTTCAAAACATTGTTTTGAATGATAATTGAAATTACAGTGTCCCGCATTTTATGACCACCCATAGAGACATTTGCTTCCCATTTTCTTCAAGAAGATAATTTACATTAGAATGGTACACATTTGTCCTCACACAACTTCGTCGATATAGATTGGTGTGCGAATTGTTAGAATAGAAGCAAAGTGGTGGAATGAGGGGGAAATGTATTAATAATACTGAACTACCCTTGGGTCCTTTTAATCTAGGATTCTCATCCAATTAGAAGTGTTACAGGTATGCCACTTCATTTTACAGCTTCTTCCGAAATGAGCAGCACTTTTTGTAAGTTCAACAGTATTAGCAAATAAACAGACAACAAAAGTCTAACTTCATTGAAAATGTATGGGAATGGAAACATTGAATGGGTGAGGCCATATCTGGGTTTGCACAAAATAATGAAAGCAGAAAATAGTTTTTTGGCCCAATGAGAACCTTATGAAGGTGCGTTTGTACAGGATATCAGTTGAACAGAATTGGAGTGAAATGGTACGAGCAGTCGGAATTTGGAAGATGTTTTCTATTTTCCCAATATGTATTTATTGTAAACGAGTCCTTCTGAGAATTGTGGAGTTTAAACTTCAGAAAGGCAAACGTGGTCTCACAGTTTGACTCTGTTCGCACAAAGAAGCATTAATTCAGGTGGTGAGATGGTGCACCTAGTGTCTGAATCAAGAAATATTCTAAAGGTGGAAGACAGCTGAAAATGTGTTGCTAGAAAAGCGCAGCAGGCCAGGCAGCATCCAGGGAACAGGAGAATCGACGTTTCGGGCATAGGCTCTTCTTCAGGAATGGGCTGAAGAAGGGCTTATGCCCGAAACGTCGATTCTCCTGTTCCCTGGATGCTGCCGGACCTGCTGCGCTTTTCCAGCAACACATTTTCAGCTCTGATCTCCAGCATCTGCAGACCTCACTTTCTCCTTAAAGGTGGAAGATAGTCTTGTTCAAATTCAGCAATCACCCAGAGAGGCGGAACGGAGCTTCTGTTCAATGTTGAAGAGAATGATTTTGTCTTACCAGCACTGGAGTAAGAAGATCAACAAAGGGGAATTTTGAGGGTTAAAAATATATGACTTGAATGCTGGCACTTACTAACAATACTACCAGACGCAAATAAAAAGAAGATCGTTAGATAATGAGAGCACGAATACAACTAGCAGTGAATTCTAAAGTTTCAACTGTAAAAGGAATCTCTTTGGGAGCACCAATCGTATCTATAGTGCTGCACTGAAATCCAAGAATAATAATCCAGATAAGTTCGTTTGATGTATACATATATAAAAAAGACCAATTATCATTACTTACGAGGAACACCAACAATTGCAAGCATAGGATAGTAGAAGTATTGAACAATATAAAGTATATATTGGATCCGCCAAGCTACTGACATCCGATTGTAAAATAAAGAAAGAAAGTAAACAGTCCAGGATAAATCTCTCTTAATTGGGGTTGCATTCCAATTTTTTGATCCAAGATTCTCAGCACTTGATGGAAACTTCCACGCTAGTATTCGCAGAGCCTCGTGCATTGTTGTACCATACCAATCTGTTATTGTCATATTCTGATCCATTTGTTGTTAAATTTCAATGGCGGGTTTTGGATTCAAGAGGATTTGCAGAAGATGTCGATGTCTTGACTCAAAGCTCCTGTTCTGTCGGTCTCAGTCTGTGTCTGTATCCACTTATCTCTGTTGGTGTCCAAGATCTTGGTCCCTCTCATACTGTTGGAAAAAAATATGGCAAGGACACACTTATGTAGGTAAAAATCACGCAATCCCCGCTCAATTGATAGAAATACAATCCATGGGGACAGACATTAATTAGTCACTGAACAAATAGTGATGTTATTCTGCTCAATGCAGTGCTGTCGGAAAGGGATTCATGGGAGGAGCCAATGATTCAACTTGAAGGGATGAACTTGAATGTTTAAATCTACCATGTATGTGAGATGATGTTATATACCAAAGAATTATTGGAGCTATTAAACCAAATGTAGTATTCGCATAAATTGATGCAGTGCCTTGAAGTTACGTATATGGAGTCACAAAAGTGATGTGGCAAAGTGTATTTCGAAGGATTAATTACAGCAGCTGAAATCAACTGAATAAAAAGACTGGAAATTAATTTGAGATTCACGAAGAAATGAAAACATTAGCTGTGCTCAAAATACTGATGATTTCTGCAGGTTTGTGAGCCTGGGGATGAATGTGGAAATCGCGAAGGGTTAAGTGCTGGGGACAGGGATTGAGACAGGAAGTTTTATGGGGTTTGTGTGATCACGATAAGATGGAAGAATCGAAGCTGAAAACAAGTATATCGTTCGTCGTTAAAATTTTAGGTGAGCAAAAACACAAATTCTAAAATTAGTTTGGACATTTGAGACGTTAACCAGTAAGGCAAACGAGAAGTTTTTGCAACAACTCAGGAAATTTTAATATATTATAACACTATTGAGGCAGCGACCTGACAGGTGTACCACAGCTGTTGCTTTCTGGTTCAGCTTAGGACGCAGGCATAAACTAAGTTGGTTCGTCTCCATTTCCAAAGACTCGAGGATATTCCACTGCAGTTTGCAAGCAGCGTAACTTCAAACTGTCAGATAGGTATCTTAGTCAGTGAAAGCAGTTCTTTATTAATTCGTTCGAAGCCACAAACTTACAGCCTGGTGAACTGATGCATTACATGATGCATTATCTTGACTACGTGAGATTTATTCCTAGTTTTGCTACATACGCATCTTCAATCTATATTTGTGTCGAAAGTGGAGACATACGCTGATAGAACCTGTATATTGACGTTCTTGAGATTGTGTCTCAGTCCTCAGTCAATTGGCAATGCTGCATTGAATCATTTACTCATTTTTGACCATTTTCTTCTGCTGGGCTGAATGCTTTGAACAGTTCGTTCGCCTGTATGCCTCAAATGCTAAACAAAGGCAGGACATAATGATCCGTATAAATTGTATTAAGGTCCAATACAGTAAATAACGACATATATAAAAACTTTATTTGCAAGTTGCCTCGTCTATACATATTTTATTTAGTCAATTGTTTTTTATTTCATATACATTTACAAGTCCCAGCTGCTATTACATTTTCTTCATAAGGGCTACCAAAATGGGAGTAAACCATCTGTGTCCTATTCAACCTTGAAAATGTAGAAGGTGAACTGAACTCTCCCCACATAACAAATGTATCGTTAAACAGAGGGTTCTCTTCTAAGCCTGTTTGAAATCCCATGGCCTATTCCTTTTTCAAAGGAAGTGGTGTCACATATTGCTAGAGTTCGAAGATTTCCCACCAACAACTATATCGCTTAACACAAAATTTTCTTCTCAGCTTGCTTGAAGTTCATGGTAAATTCCTTTCTTCAAAGAAATGGAGTCACGTATTTTTCAAAGTTTACTGGCCACTATGAGTAATACTATGACATCATCTTAATCAGTTTATATGAACTGATGACGTAATGGTAACTGAATCAAATTGATGCAAGAATGTTAGCTTCCGGAGTACAGAAAAGTTGTAAAATACCACTGCTAATAAGAAAAAAATGGAACTCTGTGATGTTGGGCAATTTTATATGGAGGAATGTGGAGTCCAAGACAGGCGAGAGATTTATGTATGGTTGAATTGGGTCATATACTTTTAAAGAGGTTTGATTTTAGTCATATGATGTCATGGCTAATTTGATACAGAATACAGTGCAATGTATTCATGAGTGTGGCCATTTTCTGGTGCCATCAAAAAACGCAAACAAAAAGTTTTGACGTGCGATATAAAGCCAGATGAATAAAAATAAAATTGTTCAACTTTACTGTCCACTTCTTGAAGTTCTCTGCTATGAGCCATGATCCTGGTGGAGAGATAGCAGTCCCTTCACCGTACCACTGCAGCTGGGATGGAAATTGCCACAGTTCGAATCCGTCCTGCCCCACCAACGCCCTCGCTGGTATGAGACCTCGCTGGACTCGCCATTGCCACCGTTGCCCTGGGTAGTGTGCAGGCCAAAATTCGAGTCTGCTACTGCCTGAGTCCGGAATAGAGTGCGAAAAGTATGCCACATGTGAGAAGGTTCACGAAAGGCTGTGGCAACTAGAAAAGATTGTAAAAACCACGAAGCGTTTCAAGACTCGAGTTCGGGAGTGCTGTATCTATCAGAGATGACTGTGTGGCTGGAAAAATTATCGCGGTTGACTGGGGCTCCAATCATATGGACGGTTCAAATCACGGAGATATTTCTAACTGTGTGTGAACTATTTAACATCAAGGTTTTTATGTAAACAATGCAATACTGTCACCTTTGATACATGGCATGAATTGTATCATGGACTGCTGAGATAAGGCTTGAAGTTATCATATGCAAGAGCGGACGGAGGTGCATTAAAAACTTTAGTCGAGATGTTAAAACAAACTAAATGGGTTCTGAATTGAAGACGCTGGGTGGCAATATGAGGTCTGCAAGCTAAGACATGAGTCGCAGCTCTTCACAGGCTAAATCATGAACATGTGTTTGGGAATTGGCTGGATAACACTGAAATAGTTGCAGAAAAAGCGACGAAGTCTGTAATCAAATGTCAAGGAAAGAAACCTGTGCCACTCTTGAATGCAGACAAATGCCTTGAACATATCCCATTTTTTTCCCTTTGAGCACGTGGTCCTAGAAATTTGGAAATGGTTCCCTCAGATCTCAACGGCTGATTCCAGTATTGTGAGCTGTTTTGATTCAACCACAGGATGACATCCGGCAGTCCCCATCTTGGCAGCTTTGACCCAGTTGGGTGGCCCTCTTTGGAAGCCTTCTTCAGTGACGACGAACAGTTATTATAATCTCGGATAGTCCCATCTTGTATTGACTGTCTCAGCCTGACGTGACGGTTTCCCACAGCCAGGGTTTCCAGCCCAGCATTGTCGTATCATTCTGGCATGGGGGAAAGGGCGCATTGCAGTCTCTGGAAATCAGATTCGAAGACTGTGGCGATGGAGTAGCACAGCCAGTCAGACAGCATCCACGGAGCAGGACAATCGACGTGTTGGGCACAAGCCCTTGATGAGGAATTAGGGGCTAGAAAAGAAGACCTGAGAGATAACTGGGAGGGGGTGGGACTAAGGAGAAGGTAGTTGAAAATGCAATAGGTAAATGAGGTTGGGGTGAAGGTGATAGCTCAGAGAGCAGGGGGGAGCGGATGGGGAGGACGAAGGTGGACAAGTCGGACAAGTGAAGAGGGCGAAGCCGCGTTGGAAAGTTGGATTTGGAGTTAATTGGGGGAGGGGAACTAAGGAAACTTGCGAAATCCACACTGATCCTGTTTGGTTGGATTGACCCAGGCGGTAGATATTCAGAAATTCATAAGGTTCAAGGTGAGGAGCAGAGGAGTCCCAACTTTGTTGATGTTGGAGGGGTGAGCTTCAAGGGCGGAGATGCGAAAGTTGGATGTCATACGTAGGAGACCATCATCGATCACTTGCGACAGGAAATTGTGGTCTTTGAAGAAGGAGGCCGTGGTGTGTTCTGTCGTGGAATTGGTCATCCTGGAAGGAGGTGCGGCGGAGGCAGATGAATTGGAAATAAGGATGTCGTTAATGGAAATGGAGAGGTCCAGGAAAGGGAGGGAAAGTCCGAGATGGTCAGTAGCAATTGAGGTCGAGGTGGAATGTGTTTATGATGTTGATGAAGTGTTTAAACTTCTCGTGGGATAGAATCAACAATGCAGCGGAGGTAACAGCGGGGGGATGGGCGGGGATGGTATCGGTGTTGCTGCAGAAGATAGACTGTTCCACATATCCAACGAAAGGGCAGGCAGAGCTGGGGACTACGCGTGTGTCCATGGCTAAGCTGGGGGAAAGGCAATCTGTTCAAGAGGAAGAAGAAGGCTTATGCTAGCATGAGATATGAAGGCTCAGTTATGGTGCTTGAGGGTTACCAGATAGCCAGGAAAGACATATAGTGAGAGCTCAGAAGAGCCAGGAGGAAACATGAGAATTTGTTGGCCGATAGATTCAGCGGAAACCCTAAGGCTTTCTATCGGTATTTAAGGAATTAAAGATAGACGAGAGTAAGATTAGGGCCAATCAAGGATAGTAGTTGGAAGTTGTGTGTGGAGTCAGAGGAGATTGGAGAAGACCTAAATGAATATTTTTCGACAGTATTCACCCGAGAAAATGACAATGTTGTCGAGGAGAATACTGAGATATAGGCTACTAGACTAGGTGGGATTGCGGTTCACAAGGAATAGGTATTAGAAATCCTGCAGAGTGTGAAAATAGATAAATCTCCTGGGCCGGATGTGATTTATCCTAGTATCCTCTGGGAAGCCAGGGAGGAGATTGCTGAGCCTTTGGCATTGATCTTTAAATCGTTACTCTCTACAGGAATAGTGCCAAAAGACCGGAGGATATCAAATGTGGTTCCTCTGTTCAAGAAGTAGAGAAGAGACAACCCTGATAATTATAGACCAGTAAGCCTTACTTCAGTTGTAGGTAAGGTGTTGGAAAAGGTTATAAGAGATAGGATTTATAATCATGTAGGAAAGTATAATTTGATTAGGGATAGTCAACACGGTTTTGTGAAGGGCACGTATTACCTCACAAACTCTATTGAGTTCTTTGAGAAGGTGACCAAACAGGTAGATGAGTGTAAACCGGTTGATGTGGTGTATATGGATTTCAGCAAGGCGTTCGATAAGGTTCCCCACAGTAAGCAATTGTACAAAATGCAGGGGAATGGGATTGTGGGAGATATAACGGTTTGGATCAGTAATTGGCTTGCTGCAAGAAGACAGAGGGTGGTGGTTGATGGGAACTGTTCATCCTGGAGACCAGTTAGTTATGGTGTACCGCAACGGTCGGTGTTGGGTCCAATGTTGTTCGTCATTTTTATAAATGCCTTGGATGAGGGCGTAGAAGGGTGGGTTAGTAAATATGCAGAAGACGCTAATGTCGGCGGAGTTGTGAATAGTCTCGATGGTTACAGAGATACATAGATAAGCTGTAAAGCAGGGGCTGAGAGGTGGCAAATGGAGTTTAATGCGGACAAGTGTGAGGTGATTCACTTTTGTCAGAGTAACCGGAATGCAAAGTACTGGGAGAATGGTAAGATTCTTGGTAGTGTCGATGAGCAGAGAGATCTTGGTGTCCATGTACACAGATTCTTGAAAGTTGCCACGCAGGTTGACAGGGTTGTTAAGAAAGCAGACAGTGTTTCAGCTTTTTTTTTAATAAAGGGATCGAATTCTGGAACCATGAGGTCATGCTACAGCTGTACAAAACTCTGGTGCGGCCGCACTTGGAGTATTGTGTACAGTTCTGGTCACCGTATTATAAGAAGGATGCGGAAGCTTTGGAAAGGGCACAGAGGAGATCGACTAGGATGTTGCCCCGTATGGAGGGGTGGTCTTACCAGGAAAGGCTGAGGGACTTGAGGCTGTTTTCGTTGGAGAGAAGAGGTGACTTAATAATGACACATAAGATAATCAGGGGTCAGATCGGGTGGACAGGGAGAACCTTTTTCCAGATATGGTGATGGCGATCATGAGGGGGGCATAATGTTTTTTTGAGGGATGATATATATGGGACAGATGTCAGAGGTAGTTTCTTTACTCAGAGAGTAGTAAGGGTATGGAATCCTTTGCCTGCAACGGTAATAGATTCACCAATGAAAAGTGCATTTAAGTCGTCAATGGACAAACATATGGACGTACATGATATAGTATAGGTTAGATGGGCTTCTGATTGGTAAGACTGGTCGGCGCTACATCGAGGACCGAAGGGCCTGTACTGCGCTGCAGTGTTCTATGTTCTATTGTGGTTGATGACCAGTTCTGCCAAGCAAATGGAAGCGTACTGGTGGGGACGACTGGAGAGGAAGAGATAGAAGTCTTGGAAGCCTTCGTCGGGAAGGACAGATGTGTATAGAGACAGGATGTCCATGGTGATGATGACTTGTTGGAAACCGGCGAAATGAATGTCAAGGAGGGCGTTGGGGTGTCTCGACTATAGGTGAGGAGATCCTGGACCGTGTGGATAGGAAATTATCAAGGTATGTGGAGATGATTTCAGTGGGCCAGGATCATTCTGAGACAATCGGTCGACAAGGGCAGGGAAGTTTGTTAATTTTGAGGAGGCAGTGGGTAGGAGTTCCCATTGGCTGATGAGGTGTGTTTATGCTCTGATAGTTTGGTGATGGGATGGGACGCCATGGTCAATGAGCCAAGGGAAGAGATGCCTGTGAGTTGACACCTGGCTTCAGCAGTGCACATTTCGTTGCGCCAAACTACCATTGCAAACACCACTCCCCCCCCCCTCCCCCCCACTCAATCCTTTGCCTGCTGGTTTGACTGCGAGTTTGAGTTTCGAGCGGAGCATGTGGCTGAGCTTTGCAAGGGTACAGATTGGATTGTGTGAGGGGTGTCGACAGATGAGGTGGTCGATTTCCCGTCGTCCGTTGGAAATATAGAGAGTAAGGACTGGTAACAGGCCAGCACAAGGTTCCAAGTGGTTGGGGCGTGTTGGAGGCGAGAGAAGGGATCCTCGGAGGGTGGACCAGAGTCCTGTTGGAATAAAAAAGACCGGAAGCAAAGGCATCATATGTATTCAATGCCATGGCAAGTGTTGAATTCATTTATCCGTGTCCATAAGGTTTGAAGGTGAGACATTTGCTGAGGAGTCAATCGATGGTAAAAACACAGCAGGGCTCATCTAGGAATTGCTGTAAAGCTGGAGCTGGGGGACGCGGTTGAGACTTTAACTGGAGTTGGTGCGGAAGTGAGATCCAGGTGATTTCACCTACATAATTGACGCTCACCCCAGCGTCGGGGGTCGAATGTGGTTACTGTAGGATCCGCGGTGGCAGAAGAGGCGTAACACAGGATATTGGCAAAGTTTTCGGTGTTTTGGCGTGAGTAATATCATTAGGGGCAGTCATGGCGGCGCCTGTAAGCACATTCACACATTCTCCAATGCACACTCACGCAGACCTTTATACACTCTCTCTCTCTCTCTCTCTCTCACACACACACACACACACACACCACATGCAGGCACACGCACACACCCTCTCACAGGGATATACTCCATTACACCCACAGACACACTTTGCTAAGCTTTTACAGATGAAAACACACACTTTGTTGTGCACTCACTCACACACCCACATGCACTCTCTCTCTCGCTAACACACAGATACAGGTCAAAATCCATGGGGTGAGTTTGTATTTGCAGAATTAAATTTGTAGACACATTCTATTTTGCTTTAAAAAAAGGACAATCTGCAGAAAGTCAATGCAGATGTAAATACATGTCATATGTTGTAAATTACAAGTTGTAAATAGAATCAGTCTGATTCAAGATTGGGATACAGACTCTGACCTCACAACTATCATACAGTGTCTGAGCTAAAACGTCACATTTTGTTACAAAACGTTAAGTTATCTCGAGAAGGTGACTTCAAAGATCTTTAGGATTCGCATATAAATCAACCAAAACCTACATTCGAAAAGATGAAAGACGCAACAATCCAGGTTTGTTCAATACATCCCTGTATAACGCTGCAATTTTTTGGTATAAATTCTTTATCTTATAATCATATACTGCGCAATCACCCATGAAGTAGCAACGCTCCGAAAGCTAATGCTTCCAAATACAACTGTTGGACTAGAACTTGGTGTTTTGTGATGTTTAACTTATTCAAGATTTGAAGTCACTGACAAGAGATGGTAAGGATGAAAGAATTTCCAGAAGGGTAGGTACAAATCAAAACAGGGAGCACTTCCGACAATTCATTTGCTTATCTCAGATTTAAAATCAGCAATTGATGCCTGGACGACAGTTGTGGGTGGCACGGTGGCACAGTAGTTTGCACTGCTGCTTCACAGTGCTGGAGACCAGGGTTCAATTCCTGCCTCAGGCGACTGTGGAGTTTGCACGCTCTCCTCGTGTCTGCGTGGGTTTGCTCCGGTTTCCTCCCACAGTCCAAAGATATGCAGTTCAGGTGAATTGGCCATGCTAAATTGTCTGTAGTGTTAGGTAAGGGGTAAATGTATGGGTCGGTTGCGCTTCGGCGGGTCGGTGTGGACTTGTTGGGCCGAAGGGCCTGTTTCCACACTGTAAGTAATCTAATCTAGGTAATCTAACCTCTCCATAGTTTTCGTTTCAAATTGTTTCATAACATCTCTCCTGAACGGACTGAACATCATTTTCACACCCAATGGCATCAGTTTACTTTTATCACCCGCTTTTATCTTGTTAATATTTTGTCGGGCTTCACTCAGATTATTTTTTTAACTTTGGAAATTCTAGTGAAAACAGGTCTCATTATAAGCGATAGAGAAATGCCTAAGCCGGTCTGCCTAATCCGTGGGAGAGAAAACAGTGTTAATATTTCTCGATCAGCGACCCTTTTTCTTAAGTAATACACCTGATCTCTCCTTATACATTCAAACTTTATGAAACCGGAGCAGATGACGGAACTCTGAGATCAGAAAGTACTGCACTAGCAGTGAAGTTGGGAGTTTCTGTCAGTGGATAATTGCACTTAGAATGCTGCTCAGTGATTTTCTATCACTGTTCCGGTGTCTGGATGAGGCTGACCAGTCAGTGAGTTGGAGACATTTCTGTTCAAATGCGAAAACGAGAGAGCATAGTAGCAGCAGATTAAAACAGATTCAATTGTCATAATGCCATATCAGAATCGCAAATAGAACGAATGATTGCGTCGGACATCTTTTTCACATGTATTGTTCGGTGAGAGGTGACTTATACCTACAGGCAGCCAAAAGCTCCTTGATTGAAAATCTGAGCTGTTACATTCACAGAGACGTTGCCTTATCGCATGTGGAAGATCTTTAGGGAGATCGAGTTTGCAGCTCAGCTTTGTTGCCGTTTGTTGTCAAATTTCTGCCATGAACAAATCAATTCTAAGAACAAGATTAATCTCAACTCTGAAGGAGCATTTCTGCCCACAAATCATAACGAACTAACAAAAGCAGGATCTGGAATCTTAAAGAAACAACGCTGTTCACTCAAACCCCATGACCACCAACCTGAGATCATATTTTATTTTACTCGATGTTGCATCGAGACAGTTTATTCCAAGTGTCAAAAATACCTCAGAACTGTCATTCTTTGCGCTAGTGTGGGGTCTGCCTTGTTTAAACAAGAACATTTCACTCACTGATTGAAATTTAAACCTTCCCACACATTGAACGTGTTCATTCTCCCAAGGCCGTTATTTATTCCCCTTCCACAATTGCACAGGATCTGGAGTCACATGAAGGACCAAGTGAGAAGAACATACTGACTTTTCTGATAGAAATGCAGTCAGTGAACAAGATAGACTTCCAAAAATGGAGACGTCCTTAACCTCACTGTTATTATCACTATCCATCCTGACCCATGACTGTGCATGATTTTACACAAATGTTTGAGATGGTTTGGCCCTTCTTCTGTTGCTTTAAATGGTGTTTACAAATTTAACACAAATCTTCAATAAATGTTAATAGTGATGAATTAATAATGATGTATAATCATTATAAAAGCAGGTCAGATTCAGTTGAAATCGCCTGGATGCGGCTATGTATTTTTCAACTTGTAGTTACTGCTCATTGGGTTTGGTACACGGCAAGGAATTCACATTTTGAAAAGCTCAAGGTAGCTGCTCGCTGCCTGACATAATACATGGTAGTTTTAAAGAGTTAGTTCATGTGTTGTTACACATCCAGCTCAGCCATTATGTATTGCATATTCCTATTTGTCGTTTAACTGAAAAATCTGTTAGACAATTTCAGGGAGCAGTGAAGAAACAGTTGCTTTACTTTATAGAGGCACATATATGTCAGGCAAGGTGAGGACAGCTTATTGCCTCATTTCGAAAGAGTAATAGTGATCAGATGTGTTTTTTCAACAATTGATATTTAGTCAGATGGTCACTATGAAGCCACCAGGAGAAGGTAAGGCTTGTAGATGCTGGAGCTCAGAGTCGAGAGTGCAGTCCTGCGAAAGCACAGCAGATCAGATAGGATTCGACGAGCAGGAGAATTGATCTTTCGCGCATAAACCCTTGAGCAGTTTCAGACTTTTCGTTACAATGTTAGGGAACATCAGTTAGCCTTCGGATGAACGCTTGGTGGTACTGGCCGCATTCTATTTATGTGTAAGGTTTCCTTGGGTTGGTGAAGTCATTTTCTGCGCAGAAGTCTTTCTGTTCTTTAACTCAGGGGGTGGGAGATGGGCGTCAAACTCGATGTGTTTATTGATAGAGTTCCTTTTGGAATGTCATGCTTTGAGGAATTCTCGTGCAGTTTCTGTTTGGCTTATCCTTCGGTGGATGTTTGTCCCCGGCAAAATGGTGCCATTCCTCATCTGTATGTAAAGATGTCAGTAAACGTAGGTCATGCCTTTTATGTGGATAGTTGATAGTCATGTATCCTGGTGGCTAATTTGCTGCCTGCTTGTCCAAGGTAGAGTTTGTGTTGTATGTGTAGGTTCTTTGAAGTTCGTTAGTTGCTAATTAGTGTCTTTGTGATTCTGTGAGATGTGAGTTGAAAAATGTGATGGTGGAAAAACATAAGCCCTGTGGATTCTTCTGCTCCTCGGATGCTGCCTGGCTTGCTGTGTTTTTCCAGCATCACATTTTTCAACTTTGGTCTCCAGTCTCTGCAGATCTCACTTTCCCCCAACCTGATTTTGTGAGATACCATGATACCCAAGCATTCTGAGTAGTCTGGCACTCCTTTCGGAGATTTATCCTTACATGCAGATGAGGAAGGAGACCATTTCGACTGGGACAACTCATGCATCCTACGACAAGCCAAAAAGGCACGGACGAGAATTCCTCGAAGCATGGCATACAAACAGGAACTCTATCAACAAACACATTGACTTGGATCCCATTTATCATACAAAAATAACGGGAAATGGCATCACCACAGGAAAGGAAATCACCACAGAAAATGAAGTCAACAACTCAAGGAAACCTAAACAGGTAAATAGAATTTGGGCCATCTCATCAGTGCTTCTTCGGAAGGCTCAGTGATGATGTTTCCTCGTACGCTGACGAAAAGTCTGAAAATGAACCTGCCCACTCAGTGAGCAAACCTACATCGAAAACAGAATATATTTCCCAGATTGCCGAATGAAATCCAATCAAAAGAGGGTGGATTGTACAACAACGTACACTATCCAAAAATCGTAAAAGTTATGCCAAATTGATGATGCTATTCAAGATAACTGCAATAATCTCCACACGCACCCCCTGGCAAAATACGAAAAACCAAGCACAAGGTTCTTACAGTAGAGACAGAAATGGCAGAGAGATTCACAATGGAACACCTTCTCTGATGTACCGGTTTATTTGATAGCAGCCTCAAAACTGACTGACAGGTTCCCCTCAATAGCTAGCCTGCTAAAACCCAACCCAAACCAATCCTAACCAGAAACATGCTGAATTTGGAGACCGGTCCACTCGCTTTTATAGCACATGGGCTTGATTTGAACTTCGAAACGTCTTCACGTAGGTTAAGGCAGACATGCCTGAACCTACATTTTTTCTCAAAACAGTTGGAAAAAGCCAAGGAGCTGCAGCATTAGAAGACTGCGCAGAATTAATGCCATATATCATAAAGAGAGGCAGAACTGCAAGCTCTGCCCAGACTGCTGCTAAACATGATCCAACCCCTCAAAATATTAGAAGAATGCAGCCCAGACCCTAAATACTTTACATGATTTAAGCAGGTGTAAATTCGATCTTCCAGGAGTGATGCAACTCCCCCAACAAGTCAGTTTTATACTAAGCCCAATTTACTTATCCACGATCATGAAACCCAATTAAGAACAACATAATTATTTGAAAATCCAACACACACGAAATCACAACTTGTCAAAAAGCTGTTGCAAATCCTTGCAACATTCCCACTTAATACACCTCAATAAGGTAACCCTTCATTCTCATTTGGTTCCAGGAATAAAGTGATATCATGGTGAAGACTCCCTCTAACTCAGGCCTACTAATCATGGCAGTATCCTTGTAAATGTTTATCACACTCTTTCCGGTTGAACAGTTGTATTTCTTAAAACAGGGTAACCAATTCAGAACACAATACTGCAATTTCGGCCTCACCAATGACATATGCAGTTGTAACATAACTTCCACACTCCTATATTCACTGCCTTCAAGTTAAAGACCAGAATGGTAAACAGCTTCTTCACTACCTTAGCTACCTTTGACGCCATTTTCAAAGAACTATGCACCTGTACTCCTCGGTCCGTCTGATCCCAAAAACTCTGTAAGAATTGACAATTCCCTCCATAAGTCTCACATTGGTTTGATTCTCCAATATGTAAAACGTCACACTTACTTGTAGTTTTGAATTGCATTCACTAATCATCAGCCCACTTCTCCACCTGATCAAGTGTCGGGAAGCATGGTCCGTAAAATACACAGCACGTCAGGGTGCATCCAAGGAGCAGGAGAGTTGATGTTTTAGATATAAGCCCTGGATTTGCCGTCGAAACATCGAATCTCTTGCTCCTCGGATGTTGCTTGAATGTTGTGCTTTCTTCAACCCCACGCTTTTTAACGCTGACACGCCTGCATTTTCACTTCTAGCTTCTGCATCTGATCAAGAAACCTCTGATTTTTTGATAAGCCTCCTCGATACCAATGATGCCTCCTAATTTTGAATTATTTGCAAATATACTTAGCATTCCTTATACATTCTCACCCAGATCACTTCTTTAAATAACAAAAGGCAAAGTTCCCAGCACTGACAACTGTGGCAAACGAGTGACAGGACTTCAGCCCATGAAACAACTGCAACCAAAACCCTCTGATTCCTACCATCTAGCCAATTTTGAATCCGATTAGTTAGCTCTCCCTGGATCCCATGAGACCTAACCTGCATGACTATCTGCCATTTGGGACCTTGTTGGAGGTCTGAGTACAGTCCTTCTCGCGAAATCCCAACACCCTAACTCCACCTATACTCCTTGTTACTTCTCTGAAAAGGAATCTCTAGTACATCTGTTAGACATGAATTCCCGCGCATAAATCCATAATCAAACCAATTAAAATGATGCTTCATCCCGGCCCTCAATACTTCCTCCAACAATATGCCTACCCCTGATGTAAGACTCACTAGACTATAGTTGCTTTGTTTGTATTTGCTACATTGATTAAACATTGAAATAGCATGAGAAAACCTCCAGACGTCCAGAACTTTACCAGTCGCTAAAGACGAAGCAGAAATGTCTGCAACGGTCTCTGCAGTCTTTCGCTAGTCTCCCACATCTTCTGAGAATGGACTTGATCAGGTGAAGGGGATTTAACCAGCTCAATAAGCTGTAAGTTTGCAGACATCTCTTTCGTAGTAAGCTGTCCAAAATAGCACCATTCTTTCCCTTGTTCCTGAGCGTAGACGATTCTCTCCTGAGTAAACAACGATGAGAAATACTCGTTTAGAATCTCGGCAATCTCCTGCGGCTCCACGCATAGACGGCGATGATGACATTTAAATAAACCTAATCTCTCCCTTTTCACCTTTTCCACTTAATAAAGCAAAGGAAACTCGTGGAACTTTCTGAAACCTTATCTAATACATCCATTACACTTAAACGAATTTCAGCCATTTGTTGTCAGAAGCTGAAGGCAAATTATTGCATCCACTAAATGTCCGAACATGCAGAGCAGAGGGCTGGGGTTCGGGGGTTGTGGGGGTGGGCAGATGGTGGTGCCTATAATTGTGAACACTTCCTTAACGGTCACTGAGTTTCCTTATGAGCAGAACAGTCTCTTGAGTGAGAGGCTTAAAATTATCAAGAAAGCAAATTCGGTACACAGGAAGACCCTGTTCGTATTTGTGGAGGGATCACAGTTGGGTAGAAAGATTAACGTTTAAAGGTAGATATGCGAAGAGAACAGTAGTTTAAGTATTCTTTTCACTCAGAGGGTAGTGGGAGGGCGGAACACACAGTGTAAGTATAATCATTGTCACATTGAGAAGGAGTTAGATATGTTTTGGTTGTCAGTCAGAGCGATGGCTCTTAAACAAGAAAATGGCATGAGGATATTCAAAGAAAGAACAAAAAGCAAATAAAATTACAGCGTAGTTCCAGGTTTTTCGGCCCGAGAAGCTGCGGCGATCAAGATCCTCTGCCTGAACCTGCCGTCTATTTTAGAAACATCCATCTCCTTCTGCTCCCTCTCCATTCAAGCAACTGTCTTGATACATCTTATTTGACGTTATCCTGCCCGTCTCTACCACCTCCCCCGGCAAGGCATTCCTGGCGTTCACCAGCCTCTGCGTAAAGAACTTTCGAAACTTATCTCCCTTAAACTTTTACACTCTCTCTTTGAACTCGTGAGCCCGAGCATGTGAGTCCCAAACTCTGGGAAATCGCTTCATTCTTTCTTAAATGTTCGTGATTTTGTTGACATCAATCTGGAACCCTCTCAGCCTCTGTCTAATGAAAGCAATCCTTATCTCCTCAACGTATCTTCATAGCTCGGACCCTCCATACCAGGCAAGAACCTGGTGAAACTTTTCTGCACCCTCTCCTAAGTGTCCACCTCATTGTCACATAGAATTGTATGCAGTAACTCTCTCTTGTCCTGACAAATGACATTATCTCCATAACCTCTTGCAGCCACTACAGTGTTCATTATATGTCCAATATTCGCCAGCAGCGAAAATTCCACCCTCGAGTCCCTACAATTTGTCACGTTGTGAACCTACTACAAAACGTGATTGGTTGCGTAAGTTTTTCTATTTCACGCTCCCCTTGGTGAAACAACCTTCTGCACCGACACAGGTCACTATCTCTGTAATCTCCGCATCCTAAATCCCTCCCTATCTGTGAAAACATGTCCAGTCCACCCGATCTCTGTAATCACCACCAGATGTCAAAACTGTCCATGTATCTCTCTCCTTCGTTGGACCCTTCAAATCTATAAATCTCTCAAACCTCTGCCAATTACTACAACTCCATCTACGCAAAATACTTCAAATGAAATCACGTCCTATACTCTCAAGCCTTCTGTTAATCTCCTATAGAATTAATGCAATTTTATTTTGTTTTCTGCAAGCTCTGGATCTCATACTCCCCAAACTAAACTGTCTTTTGCACAGTTTAACGTCTTCCATAAACTCGATCCAACTGTATTTCTCTTGCCTTCTCCCACAGCAGGAAGGAGTTTTCCAGAAGCTTAGGTTTTTAATATGTTCTAAATGTAGGGATATTTGCAGAAACTGGACTGTTTACAGAGGGAGGATGCGTTAAAGAACAAGAGCGATGTCACAGAGACTGGTAATTGTCGACAGGGAGAAGATAATCTGCTTGTTTCCTGTCTGGCTGTCGATTTAAAGAAATATACGCTTTTCAGCTGAAAATGCATAGGCCTATTATCGAGTCTACGACATGTCTGTTCTGATTGAGGGAATTAGGATTGTCCTGAATAGGTTGGGAAAGTCTGTGAATTTCATAATCGGATTTGGGAGCTCAATTTTATAATGGATGCGAGTATCTGTAAATAACTAATATCCTGGGTCTTGTTCAGTTTAGAATGTATTTACCTATTTTGTGTTTGTGTCTCAATGTGAGTGTGAAATGAAACTGTTAGGTCAGAAATGACACCCACAGACATAAATGCAAAGTATGAATTCTTGACGAGGGGCAAAGTCAACACTGCCGCTAATTAGAATCAGTTCTCACTTCTTGAAATGTTAGAATTGAGTAGTATTTGTGACAGAACGGACTTCATTTCTAGTGCTGGGAATTGTATCTGCATCACTGACCATGATCTGTGATGTAGGGCAGTTCAGTTCACCTGTCACAGCGCGACTTCCATCTATCGGCTTTTTGTGTCTGATAAAAGTCACATATCTACCTGGTGAAGATTGAAAAATGATGGTCAGAACACACTGGGCGAGGATTTGATCCCAGCTTCGTCTACCGGCAGGGGACATTGTGTCAGCCACTTCAATGACGTGAATCTCCTTCACAATTACACTCCCTAACATTTTAACTTTAATATTTCACACCACAACGCCTGGGAACACCTTCCCAGTATGGCACAGACAATGATTTGAATGTTATTATAGTTTGGTAAAGTTGCATTTTCGTCGGGTTTCATGGATAGAATATCCCTGCAAAACTAAATTAATTTATTAAAGATACCAACCCAAGTCTGTCTCATAATCTACCTTCCGTGGCCCTAAGTTCCTCCTTTAATCTGACAGTCACCAGATTGTTTTTCATTCAAATCCGTCTCTAAAAACTGTCCACTGCCTGGATTTAGCAGAATAGGCTGGCCTCCCTGTCGCAGCGGCTATCTTTAAGATGTCATTATACTGTTGTCTTCTCCATCCAAAACTGCCCTGGACATGGCAAAGGGGATAGAACTAGAGCCACACTTTGTGCACAAGCCCCTGAGGTTCTGCTGGATGGCCTGGTTCAGGAGAAGGACATTATCTTACTACAGGAATGGCAAGGGAGGCGATGACAACAGACGCTGCCAGCTTCGTCCGAGGTTGACCTAAGTGTCAGTGAGGTGCCAGCCTTCTGGATAAATGCCCTGCAGTGTGGACGGTGGTCAGTGACCTTCTCCACTGCAACAGATTAAGTGCCACCATCGACAATTTGCGAACTCGCATTCATTCTATTTCTATTACTGCAGCCACCTCCCACAAAGACTCATATGCTCCCATTCCCACTGCATGCAGCACCTTCTCTCGTTATGTCTCTAACCTATTCGCTGTCCCTGCCCCTAACTCTGCCTGATGCCTGTGCTCGGAGAAAGTGAGGACTGCAGATGCTGGTGATCAGAGTCGAAAACTGTGGTGCCAAAAAAAGCACAGCCGGTCAGTCAGCTTCCGAGGAGCAGGAGAGTTGACATTTCAAGGATAGGTTCATCATGAGGAATGTGGTGGAAGTCCAAGCGGTAGAAAGCAAAATGGAAGGGAGATGGGGCTCGGGTGAAGATAGCTGGAAAGGAAAAATTTGTTGGATGTGGGGATCATGGTGATAGGTTGGAAAGGAGTTCAACAGATGTGGGAATGAACATGGATAGGTTGGACAGTTCAAGAGGGTGATGCTAATTTGGACGTTTTGATCCGGGATTGAAAGTTGGGGAAATTCGATTCCCTGCTTACTCATTTATGTCTCACTTAGCCCTTAAACATTGCCATTTATCTTCTCCTCTATCAGCGCTCTCCAGGCACTTTCACATTCTGGAACAGAAAAATAAACACGCTCCTCATATCTGCGGGAATCTTTCCCCCTTTTACTTGTGGCTACTTGTAGTTTGATATATGTACCCTCATTAAAAGGGTAAATGTTTATCAGGGAGCTCCATAACCATTGATGTCCAATTTAAAGCAAACGAAGTTTGTCCAATTTATTCTCAGGGCTTACATTCTGCAAACCAGACAACATCCTTGTAAACGTTTTTCAAGCTTTTTCCAAGATCTCGGAGATTGTTTTACTGATCTGGTAACCAGTCCTGTCCTCAATATTCCAAATGTGGCCGAAATAAAGTTCTATGCAGCTGCAACACGGCATGCCAATTTTTACACTTTGTGTTCTAATGGGTGTACAAAATTATGCGATAGGCCTTCTTAACCACATGATCCACCTGTATTGCCTATTTCAAGGAACTGTGGATCTGCACGCCGAGCTACATTGTCTTCTTCCATTTACTGCATACCTCTCTCCTGCAGCTGACCTTTTAAATGCGTTATCTCGGATTTGCTCAGATTATCTGGCATCTGTCTTTTATCCACCCAGGTGGGCGGCACGGTGGCACAGTGGTTAGCACTGCTGCCTCACAGCGCCAGAGACCCGGGTTCAATTCCCGCCTCAGGCGACTGACTGTGTGGAGTTTGCACGTTCTCCCCGTGTCTGCGTGGGTTTCCTCCGGGTGCTCCGGTTTCCTCCCACAGTCCAAAGATGTGCAGGGTCAGGTGAATTGGCCATACTAAATTGCCCATAGTGTTAGGTAAGGGGTAAATGTAGGGGCATGGGTGGGTTTCGCTTCGGCGGGTCGGTGTGGACTTGTTGGGCCGAAGGGCCTGTTTCCACACTGTAATCTAATCTAATCTAATCTAAATCTAATCTAGTCTCCAGCCGACCTATATCCTGCTGCATTCTTTGGCAATCATCTTTATGATCCGCAGCATACCGAAACTATTCACAGATATCCAGTCACAAACTCCTCTTCAAAACGCCTCTCTCTACTTTGATCAAACAGTTCTTTTTTCCATCTGACTGACTCAATTCTGATCCCATTTGTCACCACCTTTTGTATGCGCCTGCCAAAAGGAACCACATCCAGGGCCTTGCTAAGTCCTTACCACCAACATCCAGCCCCATGGCCTCATCAATCACCTTAGTCTCTTTCTAAAAACATTAAATCAAGTTTGTAAAACACGACTTTGGCAAACACAAAGCCATGGTTCTTTGCGCTAATATGTCCACATGTTTTGCAAAGTGTGAGTCAGTCCTATCGCAAAGACTCTCGTACCACCCACGTAAGGCTCAGGACTGAAATTTCTTGGGTTAACACTGTTGCCCTTCTTCAACAAACAAGCAACATTAGCTGTGCTCCAGTTCTCTGGAACATCTCCTGCGACTTAAGAGACAGCAAAGTGTTTGCACAGGGCCCCAGCAATTTACACCCGCTTTTCCGTCAGTATTCTGGGATTTAACCATCATATCCCAGAGACGTGTCTACCTTAATGATTTTCAAATCATCTCGCACATTCTATTTTTTTTAACATCGAAATGTTCTGGAATATCAACATGTCCTTCTCTTGACTCAGTACCAAAGCATCCTTCGCCTTTGTGACTATCAATGCAAAGTGTTCCTTAAGGACTTAACCCACTTCCTCCAGCTCGACGCATTAATTCCATCCTCTGTCATTCAATGGACCTACTCTTTCCCTGATTACCCTATTAAAACTGATAAACCGGTTTGAGATTTTCCTTAATTCTGTTTGCTGAAGTCATTGCATTGTGCCTTTTAGCTCTCCGAACTACTTGTTTACATTTTTCCAGTTTTTGTTTTAAGATTTTTTGCGGCCTCCTACCTACTGTCTTCATTTTCCAAACTCTTAGATGTGCTTGCTTGTTCTTTTTGACTGAGCTCACATTTTTTCTGGTCATCATATGTTCCCAAATTTGCCATTCTTACCAAACTGTCTCGAATGCTCGATTTCATATTCCTAAAAGCAACAACATCGAGAAGTGTCTGAAGGGCTTCTCAGATAATTCTCCCAGATTCTCCAAGTAGTAGACTCATCTCGCTTCAGAGCATTTAAATGGTCATTGCAAAAATCCTATGGATGAAAACAGAATAGTGTAGGATAGATATTTTTCCGATTGAATCCACTGGTCGGTGCAACATTGCGGGCTGATGAGCCCGTACTAAGCTCTAGTATTCTATGTCCTGTGCTGTATTCATCACTATAGCCCACATGGGGAAGACCCTTTAACCTTCAAATAAAAACAAATATACACACCTTTTACGTCTACATGTGGTTTCTATTGTTTGCTTCTTATGTTCCTTATTAAGCTTATTTTTGTTCTCAGTGTTGGAAAGAAATCTGCTGAAGATTACTTGTTGTTTCTTGCCAGCATCATCTCAATCACACAGTTTGCTTTCCTATTTCATTTTTGATTTCACCGCTCCACATTCCACACACCCCTCAGCTTTCTGTTTCATTGAGCACCCACTGCCTGATGTAAGCTTTGCTGTTTTTTCTCTGTGTATTACTAGACTTCCAGTGAGCTCTGCGTTTGGCAGCCAGACTATTTTTCCTTTGTCAGAACACATGTTATTGGAGCCACTTTAATTTCCTCTCAGAATGCCTGCCACTGCACTGATTCTGATTTATCTGTTCGTCTTATTTCCGGTTCACTTGAACGAAATCACATTTCGGCTTAATAAAATTAGACAGAACCATACAAAGACTCCAACTCTTAGTCCAGCTTTGTCCTTCACCATACTTACATTTGAATCAAATTAATTAGATCACTATTCCCTTAATATTGTATTTTACCTTCAAGATGGCAGTGCTCATAAGCGTGGAAGGTACTGCATTAGGTGTGTCATGAGACTCACACATTCTGCTGAGTGAAGGTGTTGGAGGGAAGGCATGATTGTGGATGCGGACCATTCATGTGGGCTGCTTCGCCTTCAATTGTTCAAACTGTTTCAGTACTGCTGGAGCTGAATTCATTCAGACAGGTGGAGATTATACCACCATATTCCTGACTTCAATTGCGGAGGTACCGGAGGCTTTGGAAAGACAAGCGAAATGTTACGAGCTGCAGGATTCATATCTTCTGATCTGATGTTCTATTCATAACAGTTGCATAGTCTTGGATAAACATGAGAATGTTCATATCATTGGATTCAGCAATGGTAATGGATGTTGAATGGCGAATATGAGCTGGTTTATGATGTTCATTTCCAGATATTGGTGTGCACAAATGTTACTTGTCACATGGCAGCCTAAGCCTGACTGCTGTCGAAGTCTTGCTGCTGCTTGGCTGATTTTGTGATCTGAGGAGTTGAGAATTATAAACTCATGACCAAACATCACTTCATCTGAGCGAATGAAGGAGCGACCTTGCAGATAGCTGTTTTTGCAAAGTACCTGACGCCTTTGTTTTTCCAGATGGTGGTGGGTTTAGATGGTGTTGGTGCAATGAAGCTTATAGATGGTGTACACGACTACCACTGAGCATCAGTGGTGGAGGGAATGGACGTTCGTGAAAGTCATAGTAATTAAATATGCTGGTATTGTCCTGGGTTATTATTGGAATGTAATCCATCACAGGCACTGGGGAGTCAGCAGTTGAGTTATTCGCTGCCGAAGTCCTGGTTCTTGAAGTTTAGATTAGAGTGGTGCTAGAAAAGCACAGCAGGTCAGGCAGCATCCGAGGAGCAGGAAAATTCACGTTTCGGGCAAAAGCCCTTCATCAGGATTCCTGATGAAGGGCTTTTGCCCGAAACGTGGATTTTCCTGCTCCTGGGATGCTGCCTGACTTGTTGTGCTTTTCCAGCGTCACTCTTATCTAAACTCTGGCTTCCAGCATCTGCAGTCCTCTCTTTTACCTCCTGGTCTTGAAGACAATATTCTGTTTATGGTGATGCCATGGCAGTTTCTGACCATGGTAGCACCCAGGATGCTGATTGACACCATGTTCAGATATGAGTGATGGCAATGTCATTGAAAATCAAAGCATAATGAGTTGATTCTTTATTGTCTTGTTTGTGTAATACTTTTCGTGGCTTGAACGTTACTTCTTTGTTTTTGAGACAAAACCTGGATATTTCCAAGACATGTTTCATTTAACATGTATTGTTCCAGGAATGGTATAATCGGTGAACATTCCCAGGTCTGACCTGATGATGGAGACGGGGTCATTGCAGCAGTTGAAAATTGTTGAGCCGAGGACACTCTCTGTCCTGCGGAAGGGCTGCAGAACTTATCTGCCTTGATGCTTAGAGTAATTAGTCTCACTGCCCCTTTGGAATTTCGCTGTTTTTAACGAAGCTTACAATGGGGTCAGGAGCTGAGTGAGCTTGATGGGACACTAACTGAACATCAGTGACCAGGTTATTGCTGATCGATCACTTTATTGCTGACATCTTCCTTCACATTTAAATGGTACACCATCTACCCATGGGTCAATGATTCGCTGCAATGCAAGTGCCCTGTTTTTTGTCTAAAGGACATATTAGGGCAATTAATCACATTGTTGGTAATTGTCAGTGCTGTTGCTGGAATGGAACGGCTTGGCGAGGACGTGACAATCTCAGGACTGAAATCACAGTTTCCAGTGTTTCCAGCTATTTCTTAACGCAGTGTGGCATGAAGCAAATTGACTGAAGATTGGACTGTGAGAAGCTGGGGCCCATTCAAGGAGACTGAAATGGATCATCTGCTCAACCCTTCTGGCTGAAGATTGTTGCAAATACAGAATTTCTTTTCCTAATGTGCTGCTGTCCCCCATAATTGCAGATTTCCTTTTTTTGGAGAGCCACCTCGTCCTCAATTTATTTTTCATTGTATCCTATAATTTACAAATAAATGTGGCAGACATAGATCTGAACCTTTGATGGTGGGATCACGGAGCTTTGTCCATCAATTGCTGCCTACAGTATTCAGCATGGAAGACATTCTGTTTGGTAGGTGAAGACAACAGCTTCCACAGGTTGTCCCTTCATGTCTAGGTCTGCCTGGTGCTGCTACGCACATGTCCTTCAGCTCATTGAACAAGGGCGAATCCCTGGATTGATGCTACCGATGGAGTAGTAGGTACGTCGGGTCATGTGATTGCAGTCTGAATGAGTTGTACAGACTGTGGTTCTGTTGCTGCCCATGGCCCACTGCCCCTAATGGACACTTCGTCGAATGTTGCACGATATGTTTGAAGTCTGTTCCATTCAGCACACAGGTTGGTACATAAAATGTTGGGAAGGGTCTAACAAATGTAAAGATGGCCGATACTCCCACAAGGACTGTGAATTGCACATTCTTACCGATACATTAAATGGAGAAGTGTATTTGCAGCAGCCAGATTGATTACGATGAGCTCAATTATATGCTTCCATTTACTGATTTCCTCATAACCTGTCAGAGAGCAGCCGAGCAGCCACAGGATCAAGCATCAATGCTGGGTACTATATTGACTGTTCTCAAGGATCTGCCCCCCTCTGCCTGGTTGTGTCTTGTCAGTCGGACAGAACTTACCAGGGAGGATGTTGATGCTATTTGATACATAGCCCTGCTCACCGAATCCTGTTTTACTGTTACTGTCTGCATTTTGCTTGATTAGTGTCTGTGAAATATATGGCAGTTTACTTTTGAATACTGTTCAATGAAGAGTTAATATCACTTTATTTCTTAAAAATTATAAGACAAACCAAACAACATTATCCTTCAGGTAAAAATTATTGAAATGAACATTAATTAAACTAACAGAGTACAAAGGGAAACATTGCACAATTCAGTGACTGTAGTAAACAGCTGGTTCATGTTCAGGTCATTGAACGCACCATCTTGTAGTCAACAAAACTGTTGAAAATGACTTTGTAAAATGGTTGAATTGAGACACGGTGCTCCTTGGCCTCACCACTGTCTCTCAAACACTGGCCATCTCCAAAATCTACCCGGAGAGCTTCCGAACGAGAACTGGACTGTTATTCACGTATTTGTCACAACAGACAAGTTGGAGAATATGTGTGGGGTGGACTCGCCAAAGGACTAGCATAGGGCTGCAATGTTGGTCTAAATGCAGTACAAAATTTGTAAAATCTCATCTGACAGCAAACATGTCCTGCAAGTTTATCTCTTCTGGTATGCCACTTGAACTTTAATTCTGCACATTGAACCCGATCCTGAATGAATGTGTTATGAATGTGACGGATATCTGCAGCATTTGGTAATTACGTTGTCTCCTTCATAAAACATATCTAGTGTATGTCAGTTTCACAACATCAGAATTGAAGCAGAATTGAGGAACCGTATAATGTCAGCATGGTCCTAACCCAAACTCGTTGTGTGTGACTGAGCTGGAAATGTCTGAGCAGTATTATTTGTAGAATTGTTCTGATCATTAACAGCAAAGTCTCTTTACACAAGATCCTTAATTTTGAAATGTCCGGTTTACGTTTATGACTCAATATGATGAAAACAGTGCACAAATGAGAGTAAGGGGTTTTGAAATGAGTCAAGTTACCACACCCAAGAACTAATTAGTGTAAAGTGTTCTCTGTATTGAAAAATAAATCTGCTGAAGGTTGCTTTTTGTTCCTTGCAATCATCATTTAACTCATCCTATTTGTTTTCTCATTTCTTCTTGGATTTCACCCCTCCACATTTCTCACACCGCTCAACTTTCTGTTACATTGAGTTCCCACTGTCTGATATAAGCTTTTCTGTTCTCGCTCTGTGTTTATGGACATCCGGGGAGCTCTGGGTTCAGCCGCACGATAATTTTTACTTTGTGAGAACAGATTTTCTGGGAACAAATTTAATCCCTTCTCAGAATGCCTGCCACTGCTCTTATTCTGATTGATCTTCTCGTTCTTGTTTCCTTTTCCCTTAAATGAAATCTCATTTCAGCTTGATGAAATTAGGCAGGTCCATACTAAGACTCAATTTCTTGTTCTACATTTGTCCCTTACAATCTTTAAGTTCGAATCAAATTAAATTGATTAATATTCCCTAAATACTGTCCTTTACCTTCCAGATGGCAATGGCAATGAGCGTGGAACGTACTGCCGAAGGAATGCCATGGCATTCACACCTGTTGCTGAGTGACGGTAGTGGAGGGAGGGAGTGATTGTGGATAGGTATCATTCAAGTCGGCTGCATCGTCATTTATCGTTCAAATTGTTTGAGTACTGTTGAAGCTGAACTCATTCAGACAAGTGGAGATTATTCCACCATATTCCTGACTTGATCCTCGGAGATAATGTGCAGAGTTTAGCACGACAGGACAAAAGTTACCAGATGCAGGATTCATATCTTCTGATCTGATGTTCTTCCTATCGCAGTTGTTTCATCTTGGATAAACCTGCGTGTGCTGGTGTCAATGGACTCAAAAGTGGCAAAATCTTTGGATAGTGAATGGCGAAGATGAGATGTTTTATGGTAGTCATTGTCTAATATTTGAGTGGCACAAATTTTACTTGTCACTTGTTAGCCCAGGCCTGACTGTTGTCCAAGTCTTGCTGCATTTGACTGATTTTGTGATCTGAGGAATTGAAAAACATAAACTCATGAGAAAACGTATGTTTATCTGAATGACTGAAGGAACGAGCTTGCAGATAGCTATTTTTGCAAAGTGCCTGCTGCCTTTTTCTCCAGGATGGCAGTGGGTTTACAAGGTGCTGGTGCAGTGAATATTGTAGATAGTGTGCACTGCTACCACAGAGGGAATTTATGTTCGTGAACGTAAGAGCAATTAAATCTGCTGCTTATGTCCTGGGTTATTCCTGGGTTGCAATCTATCAAAGGCTTTGGAGAGTCAGCAGCTGAACGACTCACTGCCGAACTCCTGGCTACTGATCAACTCTTGAAGACAGTGTCATTTATATGGTGATGCCAGAGCAATTTCTGATCATGATAGGACACCTGATACTGATTAATACGACGTTCAGACATCAGTGATGGTAATGTTTTTGAAAATCAAAGATGAAGGATTTGATTCTTTATTGTATTATTTATTTAAAGCTTTTTGTGGCTTGCGAATTACTCGATATTTGTCAGAAAACAACCTGGATATTTCCCAAGTCTTATTGCATTGAATACAGCCTATTTCAGGAATGTTATAATCAGTGAACATTTCCAAGTCTAACTTTAAGATGGAGAGATGGTCATAGCTGAAGATGTTTGAGCCTGAGACATTCTCTTTCCTGCGAAAGAGCTGCAGAATTCTTCTGGGGTCCGACATACCCACATTGAAAACAATCAGTTTTGTGTCTGATGAGTATTCCAATCCGGAGAGTACTTCCCCTGGATTCTGATGAACTACAATTTAACTGAGCCTCCTAAAATTTTACTCAGGCACCATTTAACCACTGTTACATGGTGCCTTGATGTTCAGAGTTATTAGTCTCATTGCCGCTTTGGAATTTACCTATTTTGAACTTAGATTACAATGGTGTCAGGATTTGAGTGAGCTTGGTGGGACACTAACTGAACGTCAATGAATAGTTAATGCTGATCGATCACATGATTATTTCCAGCTTCCTTCACATTTACACTGATGTCTCAGTAACTCGCTGCAATGCAAGTGCCGTGTTTTTTTTTCTGTACAGGAAATACTGAGGCAAGTTATCACATGTTTGGTACATGTCGGTGTTCTTGCTGGATTGGAACAGCGTGATTGGAAATATGGCGAGCTCTTGAATTGAATCACTGTTTCCGGTGTTTCGAGACATTTCTTATGGTGTGTGGAGTGAATCAATGTGACTGGAAATTGGGGTTTGTGATTCTGGGGCCCATGGAAGAAGTCTGAAATGGATCATCTGCTCAGCGCTTCTGGCTGAAGATTATTACAAATGCAGCGTCTTTACTTTTTCGCTGGTGTGCTGCACTCCCCCAAAACTGCGGATTTCGCTTTTGGAGAGCAGCCACTAAATCCAATGTTCTCTTTCATTGTATCCGATCTTTTATTACTAACTATGGCATGACTGCAGAGATCGATCTGAACGATTGATGGTGGGATCACTGAGAGCTGTCCATGACTTGTTGCTTCTGTTGTTTAGCATGCAAGTTGTCCTGTTTTGCAGTTGAAGACAACAGCTTATCCAGGTTGGCCCCTCATCTCTGGGTCGGTGCTGCTACCGAGATGTCGTTTTGCACTTTTCATTCAACGATGGTGGATCCCTGGCTTGATGGTTTCTGGTCGGCCATGAGGTTGCAGTCTAAATGAGTTGTACAGAGTAAGATTCTGCTACTGCCGATGGCCCACTGCACCTCATGTACGCCTCGTCGTTAATTGGTCGATCTGTTTGACGTTTGTCCCATTCAGAACGCAGGTTGCTCATTCACAAGTTGGGAGGGTCTAACAAATGTGCAGATGGCAAATCCTCCCCACAAAGTCCGTCCCGTGGCCATTCCTACGGATTTTTTAAATTGAGTGGTGTAGTTGCAGTAGGTAGAATGATGATGATGAGCCTAATTATATAATTCCCTTTCACTGATTTCCTCATAACCTGCAGCCTAGTAGCCACAGGATCCAGCTTCACTGCTGAGTCCTATATAGACGATAAATGAAGAAGCTGACCGTCTCTGCCTGGCTTTGCTTTGTCAGTGGGACAGAACCCACCAGAGAGGATGATGATTTTGCCTGGGACAGAGCCCTTTTTAACAGAATGCTGTTTTACGGACACTGTCTGACTTTTGCTTGATTAGTCTGTGGGAATTATATAGCACGTCACTTTTAACGTATTGTTACAAATTTAAAGTCAAATAAACAGCATTAATTTTCAGTTAAAATCATTGAAGTGAACACTAATTAAATTCCAGAGTACAACGTAAAATATTGCACAATACAGTGACAATTGAAAACATCTTATTCATGTTCAGGTCAGTGAATGCACCATCTTACAGTCAGCAAAGCTGTTGAAAATGATTTTTGAAAAATGCTTGAAATCAGATACGGTGCTCCTCGGTCTCACCACTACCAGCAAAACCCTGGCAATCTCCAAAATCTGCCCGTCGTGCTTCCGAACTGGAACTGGGCAGTTATTCACAACAGATCAGTTGGAGACATACCTGAACAACAGGGCTATTTTTGGCGCAGACTGGCTAATGGATTAGCATAGAGTTGGTGAAAGTCCAAACGCAGTTCAAAATTCGTAAGAATCATCTGACAGCAAGCATGTCCTGCAAGATTATTTCTTCTGATATGCCACCTAAATTCAATAATTCTGCACATTAGACCGGATCCTGAATGAACAGGTAATGAATGTGATGGATATCTGCTGCACGTGGTATTTTGCGTTGAATCCTTCATAAACCATATCCAGTGTATGTCAGATCAACAACATCAGAATCCACGCGGTATTGTGCAGCTCTGTAGATGTCAGCTCAATGCCCTTGCGTGTGACTTGAGCTGGAAATATCTATGTAGTTTGTTTCAGATTTGTTCTGACCAGAAAAAAAAAAAATTTTCTAAAATGCCCATTTTTTATTCGTCAGAGGGAAACGGGTCTGGTTGGGTTAATCTTCAGAAGGTCAGTCTGGACTTGGAGGGCCGAAGGGCCTGTTTCCGCACATTTGGGAATCTAATCTAATCTTAACAGCAAAGTATCTTTCCTGAAGGACAGACATCCTTGGGGATAGTCCATACTTTTCGATTGTTCAATAAGCAAAAAATCCACCCATCTATTCAGTTTACTTTCGTGACTCAACATGATGAAAGCAATGCACAAATCACAGCAAGTGGTTTTGAGATGATCAGTTACCACACACAAGAACTAGTTATTATTAAGTGCAAGGACTTAATGAAAATGTCCCTCTATCTGAGCGAGGAAGATTGCGTCAAGTTCCACCTGTTTCAAAACCGTGTTGCAACATATCCTAACAGATTAATATTCAAATTTCGACACTAAGGAGCGAAGTTCGTAACTCGGTTAGCTCAATCAGTTGGATAGCTAGTTTGCAATGCAGATTAATGCCAACAGTGTTATTTAAATTCCCGTACTGACTGAGGTGACTGTAAACGACTGTCCCACTCAACCTCTTCCTTATTTGAGGCTTGATGACTGTCCAGTTAAACTACCACCAGTCGTCTATGTCTAATGACAGAACAACCCTGTCATCCCGTAGGAGTATGATGCCAAACCTTTCCATTTCGGATCCACAGGCTCACCCATAAACACCACCCCCGGGAAACTGCCGCAGATCTGTTCTGGAGCTGAGATGGCTGCTCTGAACCAACCCCGACCGTTTTCTTTCTACCCGTTATATCGTCAACCAGTGCAGAGGCACGAAGAGAAACTGTTTAAAGGAGACCTGTAGGACAGGCCTCCCAATTCTGGACCGAGCCCCGAGGCGTTAGGAAGGATGACTTTGCAGGGTTCACAGGGCTTTTTACTTTTGTTCCAGTCAACCGAGAGGCCTTCCCTGTGCCGTGTGTTACTGACGCTTTGGTCTTTTGATTGCACCCAACAAGGTCTCGTTCATTCCGTTCCTCCAGTGTATATTCCACAGATTTCTACACTGTATTTTGAATTACGTTATTACCCAACTCAGTTTTTTAAACTGTCCACCTGCATGTCTGTGTCTCCACCTTTCATCTTGTCGAGCCGCTACATCCATTTCCATCTCAAAATCGTCCAATCTCCACAATCTGTATCAGTTACTACAACCGTATCTATAATTATTAAATTCCTCTCGCACCTACATCCCTCCCTATCTCTCTGTCCTACTCCCAAGTAAGACACTCTTCTCTGCCTGTCTAACCGTCGGCAGCTCATTTTTTGCTCTACGACTGTGAATTCCTGCAGAATCCGTGCTACTCCATAATTGTCCAGCCTCCTCTAAACCCTGCAACCACGACCTATCTCTCCGAACTCCTCCAGCTCCTTTACACTCCCTATCTCTCTAACCACCTAATGCCCCTTCAGCCTTCCATATTTCACTGACCTAATTCTGGCCTTTCCCCCTCCCAATCTCTCTCACCACTTCCGGCCCCGCCGCCCTTACCTATATCTGTAACCACCTGCAACCCCCAAAAACATCCCTATCTCTCAAACTACTTAAGCGCCTACACCCTTCCCTATCTCTGTAAACATCTCCATACATTCCAGCCTAATCTATCCACCCAACAACCACCAGCACATAAACCCTCCCGAACTCTGTAACATCCTCCAGCTCCTTCAGCCATCGCTATCTCTCTAACCACGTCCAGCCAAGTCGAATCTCCTTATTTCTCTGATCTCCTCCAGGCCTTACATCCCAGTCTGCCTAACCTCCAGCGACTACAATCTTCCCTAACTCTCTGAACACCTCCAGCTTCACACCCCGACTTATGACACTCACCATCTCTGGACACAAAAACCTCTCTGTCTATAATTATAAACACTTGAATTCCCTAAACCCCTTCCGATCTCTCGAAACTCCTCCAGCCACTACACCCACTCGCATATCTCTAACCACCTCCATCCGCTATACCCCTCCTGAACTCTCTAACCATGTCTCGACCCGAAAGCCCTCCCTATCACTAAAACCAACTCCAAAGGTCGCTAACCTTCCAAATACTGTCTCTCCAATCACCTCCACATGCCTCACCCCTCGCTATCTCTCTTACCACTTCCAGTTCCACACCACTATTTATTTATCTCATCAACTCCAGCCCCCACACCCTTCTCTATCTGGCTCGCTCCAGCCCGAAATCCATCCCTGTCTCTTTAACCTCCAGGTGAAAGTGAGGTCTGCAGATGCTGGAGATCAAAGTTGAAACTTTATTGCTGGAACAGCACAGCAGGTCAGGCAGCATCCAGGGAACAGGAGATTCGACGTTTCGGGCACAGGCCCTTCTTCAGGCCTCTTTAACCTCCAGCTCTGGCAACTCTCCCAATATCCTGAAAAAAAAACAAAATCTCAGTAGCCTGTTCTCGCTTGCACAGGCCTCCCTATCTCTATCAGATCTCCAGCCTTGCTTTTCTCTTTCAATAAAATCATCCAGCTCGCCAGAGCACGATTATCTCCTCCAGACTGCACTCCCGCTTATTTCTGTAACTTTGGCCAACATTTGCACTCTTCCAAAATTCTGTCATCACCACCTTCCGTGTTCCATACTTCTGTCAGTAAAATCCTCCACATTCAATTCCATTTTGTATTTCCTCCAGTCCGTTCAAACCTCCCTATTTCTGTAATCGACTTCAGCAACTGCAACCATTGCCTATCCATTTAATATTCGCCAGCACCTAAACCCATCCCTATCCCTCAAACATTGTCCAGCACCTACACACTCTCCCTGCCTCTGTAACCTTCTCCAGCACCCACACCCAATCCCTAACTCTGTAACATTCTCAGGCAACTACAGGCAATCCCTATCCCTATAAACTTTTCCAATAATTACACACCTTATCCCCCGCTTCGAGGTAACATTCTCCAGCACGGACATCCCACAATCCACGGAATATTCTATCGCATATGCACCCCTTCCAACACTGTATCATTCTCCAGTATCTACACTCCTCCCTTTCCTTTTAATATTGTCCAGTACCAACACCACTCTCTGTCACTGTAGCATTCTCTCTCACCGACATCCCTCCTTAAGCATGTAAAATGTTGCAATACCGAATCCATTTCCAATACCTCGAACATTCTCCAGCACATGCAACCCTCGCTACCCGTTTAACATCCTCCTGCACCTACTTCACTCCCGGTCCCTGATACATTCCCTAGCTCCTGCATTTTGACCTCTGGATGTCACATTCTTCAGCACTTAAAAGCTCTCACGATCCGTGTATCCTTTTCCTGACATTCTTCAGGACATCCCTGACAAGCCTCTCTTTCCCTCAAAACGATTCCAGCACCGGCTCCCTTCATATCCTGCAACGATGTCCAGGAACAGCATCGACTGCTTATCCGAGTAAACCGATTCAACGACACATCTATCCCCCACCCTGTAACATTCTCCAGCACCTACACCCACTCCTATCCATGTCACATTCTCCAGCACATACACCCAGTCAATACCTTGTAACACTATCACGCACATACACACAAAACCTATTCCTGTGACTTTCTCAAACGCCCGCATCCCCATCCCTGTAACATTTTCCAGCACCTCCGTCCCTCCTTATCCCGTTAACATATTCAGCCACTACACCCACTCCTTATTCCTGTAACATTGTCCAGCACCTTCACCCGCTCCCCATCGCGATAAAGATTGTCCAGCAACTATACCCACTCTTTATCTTTGTAACATTCTCCAGCACCCACACCGTCCCCAGCCCTGCCACATGCTCCATAAACTATACCCCGCACAATTCCTGTAGCATTCTCCAGCACACACATCCACTCGTTTTAGCTGCAACCATCTCCAGCAGCTGCACACACGACCTATCCTTATAATATTCTCAAGCACCTAGACCAAATCCCTGTCACGGTCGCACTGTCCAACACCTACACCCACTCCCTGTTTCTGTGACATTCTTCAGCATATACACGCACTCACTATTCCTGTCACATTCTCGAGCACCTGCACCGGCTCACTATATTTCCAACCTTCTCATATATCTACACACCTCCCAATCCCTGCAATATTCTCTCGCACCTAAAACCCTCCATGTCCCTGTAACAACTCCAGCCCCGACAACCATGCCAATTTTCTTATACTATTGTCCAGAACCTTCATTGGCTCCCTGTACCTGTAACATTCTCCAGCACTTACACCCACCCCTTATCCTGATATTATTGTCATGCACTAACGACCGTCCCTATCACTGTAACATTCTCCAGAGCATAACCTGCTCCCTGTCTCTGTAAAACTCTCCGGCATCTACATTCATCCCTATCCCTGTAAAAAATCTCGAGAACCTGCAGCGCTCTGCATCCCTGTAGTTATGTCCAGCACGGACAAACACTCCCACTTACAGAAACATTCTCCAGCCCTGTCGCACCCCCGTATTCCTGTAACATTCTCCAGCACCGACCCCATTCCCTATCCATGTCACATCCTGCTGCACCTTCACCCTACCATATCACAGTACGATTCTCCAGCACTTACACACACTCCCCATCCCTGTACTATTCTGCATTCCCAACACCCACTCCCTATGCCTGTAACATTCTCAAGCACAACACCCACTCCCTTTCCAGTCACATTCTCCAGCACCTGTACCCACTCCGTATTCCGGTGAAGATGAGGCGTTCTTCCTCTTTCCTGAAGAAGGGTTTATGCCCGAAACGTCGATTCTCCTGCTCTTTGGATGCTGGAGGAAGAGCGCCTCATCTTCCGCGTTGGAACCCTCCAACCACAAGGGATGAATGCAGATTTCTCCAGCTTCCTCATTTCCCCTCCCCCCCACCTTATCTCGGTCCCAACCCTCGCACTCAGCACCGCCTTTTTGACTTGCAATCTTCTTCCCGACCTCTCCGCCCCACCCCCTCTCCGGCCTATCACCCTCACCTTAACCTCTTTCCACCTATCGCATGCCCAACGCCCCTCCCCCAAGTCTCTCCTCCCTACCTTTTATCCTAGCCTGCTTGGCACACCTTCCTCTTTCGTCGATTCTCCTGCTCCTTGGATGCTGCATGACCTGCTGCGCTTTTGCAGCAACACATTTTTCAGCTCTGATCTCCAGCATCTGCAGTCCTCACTTTCTCCTAAATTCCTCAGCACCACGACCAAGTCCCTATCCCTGTAACATTCTGCAGTAACTGCACACACTCCCTATCGTTGTAACATTCTCAAGCACAAACACGAACTCTCTGTCACTCTAAACTTCTCATCTACCGATACACCTAATCCCTGTAAAATTCTCGAACACCTATAAACCGCCATATCCCTATAGCTTCGCAAGCCTCTACTCCCTCTCACTCTTCCCGTTACATTGTCCAGAACCTACAACTCCTACCTTCCCCTGTAGCATTCTCCAGTACCTATCCCCATCCACGTACCATTCTCCAGAACCTGCACATTTCTGTATCGCTGTAGTTTTCCCCAGCATCTACACCCTCACACTATTTCTGTAACATTCTCCAACCCGTTCAGAGCTCCCCATCTCTGCCACACTCTCCAATACCTACACCCAAACCCTGTCACTGTAATCCTCTGCAACCGCTGCGCTGACCCATTATTCCTGGAACATTCTCCAGCACCTGTAACCTAATCCCTATCTTTGTAAACTTCTCTAGCACCAACACACACTCTCTATCCCTGTTGCATTCTCCAACACCTTCACCCACTCCATATTTCTGTAAGATTCTCAAGCACCCACAATGATCAGCTGTCCCTCTCCCGTGCTCTAGCACCGAAAGCTACTAGGAGAAAGTGAGTCTGCAGATGCTGGAGATCAAAGTTGAAACTTTATTGCTGGAACAGCACAGCAGGTCAGGCAGCATCCAGGGAACAGGAGATTCGACGTTTCGGGCACAGGCCCTTCTTCAGGAAGGGCCTGAAGAAGGGCCTGTGCCCGAAACGTCGAATCTCCTGTTCCCTGGATGCTGCCTGACCTGCTGTGCTGTTCCAGCAATAAAGTTTCAACCGAAAGCTACTCCCGACCCCTGCAAAATTCTCCAACAACTACACCCACCAGCAATCCTTGGACCATTCTCAAGCACCATCACCCACTCCTTACTCCTGCAACAATCTTAAACCCCTGCATCCGATCCCGACCTTTGCAACCTTCTCATCCACCTGCACTCTTCCATATCCTTGTCACATTATCTAACACCTACATCACTCCATATTCCTACAACGTTTCCAGCAGCAAAACAGACGCCCTCGTCCTGTCACATTGCCAGGACCTTTACACACGTCCTATCTCTCCAAACTTTTCCAGCAACTGCACTCAGTCCCTTTTCCTGTAACATTCTGAAGAACCATTTCCCCACTCCCTATCCCTGTAATGTTCTCCAGCACCTGTGCGAACACCACATCCATCTCCAGCACGGATAGTCACAGCCTATTCGTGTTATTCTGTTCAGCGTCGACGCACCCCGTATTCTACACATAATTATTCTCTGGCATCTACACCGCTCCCTCTCCTTGAAACATTCTCCAGCATCCACACCCACTCCCTATCCTTGTAACCTTCTCCAACCACGACACCCTCCCTCTTCCAGTCACATTCTCTAAAAGCTGCAACTCTGCAATTCTGCAGCAACGACACCCCTCCCCATTCCTTCAACTTCCCCAGGACTTCCACCACGCTCTATCCATGTAACATCTCCAGGCCCTATAAGCATGCACATTTCCTTGTTTTTTTACACACCCTCACCCATTTCTTCTCCGGAAAACATTCTGCAACAGCAACAAACGTCCCTGTCCCTCGTGCAGTTTCCAACAACAACCCTAGCACTATCTCTGTAACATTATCCAGGATGGACACACACTCCCTATTCCTGCAATACAGGGAAACTGATTCCGCCCTCCCCGTGTAACTATGTCAAACACCTACTTACATGTCAGATACCTGTCCGTTTTCCAGAACGTACAAATCTCCCTATCGCTGTACCAACACACACCCCTTGTCCATTTTACATTGTCCAGCATCTGTGCAACTTGCTACCCATGTAACATTCTCCGGCACATCCACCCCTTGATATCCTTGTAACCTTCTCCAGCCCCGTGATATCATCTTATCCCGGTCACTTACTTCAAAACCTGTGCACATCCCCACCTGCACCATTCAATATTCATGCTCGATCTCCAACCGTACCACTCTCTATTGGTATCACATTGTCTGGCACCTTCACCTACTTCCTGTCACAGTGACATTCTCTGGCATCTACACTTCCCCATACCTGGAATATCCACCAGCACCTACAGTATTCCGTGTACATTTAACGTCTCCAACCTCTACACTCACTCTACATTTCTATAAAACTCTGGCGCACCTTCACCTCCCTCTATCCGTGTAACAACGCCCTGCCCCTACAGAACTCTATGGAAAATTCTCCAGCACCTGCTCTGCTGCCTATTGCTGTAGCATTATCCAATGCCTACGCCCAATTCCTATACCTATAACTTTCGCCAGCCCCTACACTAATCCCTACTCCTGTGAAATTCTCCAGCACCTACACCCAATACGTGGCCATGTTACATTCTCCTACACCGACACTCCTCCATTTCAGTGTAACGTTGTTGAGCACCTACATCCACTCCTTATCACTGTAACATTCTCCAGCACGAACACCAAACTCCTCTCCATGTCACAATATCCAGCACCTGCACACTTCACTATCCCTGATACATTTTCGAACACCTACACCCACTACCTGTACCTGAAGCATTCTCAAGTACCGACACCCGCTCTCCGCCCATGTCTCATTCCTCAACACGTGCACCCAATCTCTACTCCATAAACATTCTGGAGTGCCAACACCCGCTCTATGTTCATGTCGCACTCTCCAGCACCTGAATCCCACCCTATCCTGTAACATTTTTCAGCACCTATAACCACTCTTAATTCCTGAACCTTCTCCAGCACCTGAAACCATTGCCTATCGCTGTAATGTTCTCCAGCACCCACAGCCACTCACTATACCGATCACATTGTGAAGCACCTGCACCAACTCACTACCATAACCATATTCTCCAGCACGTACACCCACTCGCTAGACCTGTAACACTCTCTAGCAATTACAACCAATCCCTATTCGTGCAGCATGCTCCAGCGACTACACGAGTCCCGATCCCTGGAACATTCTGAAAAACCTGCACCCACTCCATAGCCCTGTTGTCTTCTGTAGCACCCAAACACACTGACTCTCCCTGTCAGTTTCTCCAACATTTCCACCGCTGTAGCCTTCCCCGAAGCGTATTCCCCACGCAATCCTTGTAAAATTCTCCAGCCCCTACACCTCCTCAAAATCCTGCGACATTCTCCAGCACCTAACCACTCCACATCCCTGAAACATTCACCGGTACCTACCCCCTCCCTTTCCCTGTAACATTCTTCAGCACCGGCACACTACCCTATCTCTGTAATATTCTCCTGCACCTAAAACTACTCCAGAATCCCTGAAACATTCACCAGCAGCAATGTTCCTTCATAACTCTTTAAAATTCTCCAGCAACTGCAACCATTACCTTTCCCCGTAACATCCTCCAGCACGTCCATCCAGCCGTTTCCCTATAAGATTCTCCAATGCCTAAAACCCTTGCTATCCCTGTAACATCTCGAACACTGCAACAAATCCCTATCCCAGTAACTTGTCCAGCACCTTGAAACAATCCATGCCTCGGCAGCATTTTTCAGCAACAACCCTCACTCCCAATCCGTGTAACCTTGTCCAGCAAGTACAGCCCAATATTTCCCTGTCACATTATCCAGCACCGAATTCTCTTCATATCCCTATAACAATTTCCTAAACTACTTCCACTCTCTTTCCATCCCACATTCTCCAGTACCTACAAATCTTTGTATTATTAACATTATCCATCATCCACACCCACACCCTGTTCAAGTATCCTTCCCCTGCACCTGGGCCCACCGTCTATCCCTGCAACATCCTCTGGCAAACATGCCCACTCTCTCTCCTTGTACAATTCTCCAGTACCAAAACACACTCCCTATCCCTGTGATTTGCACCAGCATGGACACATCTCCGATTCCCTGTAACTGACTGTCCGTGATATTCTCCAACAACTTCACTCCATCCCTAAAGTGTAACTTTATCCAGTCCCTTTCGCACTCGCTGGCCTGTCAGCTTCTCCAACAACTATTCCCCCACAACTCGCGGTGACCTTCTCCAGCCCCGACCGCCCACACTACCCCAGAAACATTCTGCGGCACCTACGCCAATGCCTATCTCGAGATATTCTCCAGCCCCTTCACATCCGCCCTATCCTACGAACTCTCCAGCACCTACACCCTCACAATCTATGTGAGCTTCTCCAGCTCTGTCAATCCTCGCTCGCCCTGGAACATTGTCAAGAAAATCCACCCACTCCTTATTTCCAAATGTACTAGCCCCTACATGCACTCCATATTCATGTAAAGCTCTTCAGCCCTGGTACATACTCCCTGTACCTGGGAATTCACAATCACGCCCAAGTTTTCGTATTCCTGTAACATTCTCCAGCTCCGAAGCACACTCTCAATCACAATAAGAATCTCCAGCATCTACACGCACTCGCTGTCCCTGAAAGATTCTCCAGCACCTCCAGCCGTTACTATCCCTGTAACCTTCTCCAGCCCCGCCACCTCATCTTGTCCGGGAACGTTCGTTGACTCCTAAACTCTCCCCGATCCCTAATAACTTCTCCAGCACCTGTACCACACGTTTTTTCCTGTAAGATCTCCAAACCGTGCAACAACTTCCTATTGCTGTACATTCTCTAGCTCCTTCACTTGCTCCCTGTCACTGTGAAATTGTCCACCATCTACACCCCGACTATAGCTGTAACATTTACCAGCATCTATACCACACTGTATCCATTTCACATCACTGAACCCGGCACACACTCCAAATTACTGCGAAATTCTGCCAAACCAAAGGTCTTCCTACTCATGCAACATTGTGCAGCACGTAAACCAGACCATATCCTTGTACTATTCTCCATCACCTACACTGCTGCTTATCGTTGTAAAATACATCACACTGACACCCACTCCATATTCCTGCAACATTTTCTGGCAGGTACATGCACTCCATTTTCCTGTAACATTCTGCTGCATCTACCCACACCGATCACTGGATCATTCACCAGCGCCTCCAGCCACTTCCTGCTCCTGTAATTCGTTCCAACCCGGACATACCTCATCCTCTATCCATGATCATTCTCTTACACGTGCAACGCTCCCTCTCTCTGAAACGTTCTCCAGCACCAAACACCCTCTCCCAATCCTTGTAACCTTCCCCAGCCACGACAGCCTTCCCCTGTCTGTCACATTCTCCAGCACCTGCACTTCTCCCACTCACTGTGACATTCAGCAGCACCTCCATCCCGCCCCATTCCTGTAATCTTCTCGAGAACTTACACCTAACCATTTCCCTGTAACATTCTCCAATACCTGCATCCCTCCCTTTTCATGTAACACCTCCCGCCCCTCCAGCGACCCACTATCCCTGTTAATTTGTTACGCACCTTCGCCCTGTATCATTCTGCTGCACCAACATGCATCCCACTGCCTCTAACATTCTACAGCAACCCCGCCCATCTCTGTAACATTGTCCAGGACGTACACACATTCCTTTTCCCTGTAACATTCTCCTGCATCTCCTACCATTCCCGATCCCTGCTACTTTTTCCAGAATCTACACATCACCTTATTGCGGTACCATTCTCCAGAACCTACACACTTTTCTTATCACTTTTACATTCTCCAACAGCTTCATCTCTCCTTATCCATGTAACATTATTCAGCGACATCATTTCTCCATATCCCTGTTGCATTCTCCAGCACCTCTCCTCCTTGTTATAACAGGAACATTCGCCAGCCCCGCTACCTCACCTTATTCCGGTCGCGTTCTCCAACACGTAATCCACCCTTATCCCTGTAAACAAGTAGCCAAATTGCATCACCCACTATTCCTGTAAGATCAGTAAACTGTACAACTACTGCCGATTGCTTTAACACTGTCTAACACCTTCACCGACCCCCTGCCTGTAACATTCTTCAGCATCGATACGCCCTCTATAACTGCAACTTTCAGCAGCACCGACACCACACCGTTAATATTTGACATCTCCAAACCATACAGTCATTCCATATTCTTCCACAAAACTCTACCGCAACTAAATCTCTCTCTATCCTTGTAACATTGCACAGCACGTTCATCATTCCATATTCTTGTGACATTCTCCAGCAACTACACTGCTGCCTATTTCTACAACATTCTCAAGAACATTCACCCACTCCCTATCCCTATAACGTTCTTCAGCAACTGCACACATTACCAATCCCGACAACATTCTCTCGCATCCAAACACGCTGCCGTGTCTGTGACATTCTCCATCACATGCAGCCACTCCCTATGCCTGCAATCCTGTTCAGCTCCGTCTCACCTCACCCCCTATTTGTGAATCTTTCTCCAACACCTCAACCGATCCCTTTACCTGTGACGTTCTCCAGGAGCTTCACCCACTCACTGTTGCTGTAACATTCCCCAGCGCCACCACCTTTTCCTTTCCATGTGACATTCTACAACACCAACAATGTTCCAAATTCCTGTGATATTCTCCAGAACAATCTCCCCTCACTATCACTGTAACATTCTCCAGCACATCCATCTCTCCCTATTCGTCACATTCTACAACACCAACACATCTCCCGATCCCTGTTATCATCTCCACCACCTACATCACACACTTCCCTATCGTTGTAATATTCTGCAGCACCTACTCAGCTCCCTATATTGTTCTCCACGTGAACCCTTCCCTATCCATTCAACATTCTCCAGCACCTTATCTCCTCCCTATTCATTCCAAATTTCAATCCGTACAACCACTGCCTATCCCTGTAACATTGTCCAGCACGTTCACCCATTGTCTATCCCTGTAACACCCTCCAACACCTGTACTTCTCTTTAACCCTGTAAGACTCTCCAGCTCCTATAAAACTCCATATCAAAAGTAATGTCTCCAGACTTTACACTAACTCCTTTATCCCGCAAAATTGTCCAACACTTGCACACCTCACTGTCCCGATAACCCTTTTCACCACCTTCACCCTTCCCTAATCTGCCACTTTATCAAAGACCTCCACTTATGCCCCATCCCGGTGCCTTCTATCGAGCACCGACACCCCTCCCTTTCCCTGTAACATTCTGAACATCCAACACTCTTTCTCTGTTCCGTAACATTCTCTCGCACCGACACCTCTGGGTTTCACTGTAACCTTCTCCATCAAATACACGCCTCCATATCCCTGTTAAATTTCTATCCTTTACGTTCACCCCCTTTTCCAGTAACGTTTTCCAGCACCATTATGCACTCCTTGCCCCTGTGATAATATTCTGCAAGTCCAGTAACTCCGCTTATTGTTGCCCTTGTCCAGCACGTACACCTCACCACTTCTCTGTCATATTCTGCAACACCAACATCTTTCACGATCCATGTAACATTCTCCTGCACCTACTCCCACCCCGTATCCCTGCAACATTCTCCAGCATCAACACTGATCCCTGTCCATCTAACATTCTCCAGCATCTACGCACCTCACTGACCCTGTCACCTTCGCCAGCAACAATACCACTCCCTATCCACTGTCACTTTATCCAACTCCTCCAGCCTTCCCCATCCCTGTAAACGTCTCTACCAGTCTCTATAAGAGTAAGATCTCCAAACCGTGCAACCATTCATTACTGATGTAAATTGACCAGCACCTTCACGCACTCCCTGTCACTGTAACATGCTCAAACACCTACACCCCTCTCGGTTCCTGGACATGTCAACACCACCTTCACTGCTCTCGATCCCTGCAGCTTTTTTCGAGCACCTACATCCCTCCGTATTCCTGTAACTCTCTGAAGCACCTACACTCCTCCCTATCACAGTAATATTCTTCACCACACTCTGTTAGTGTAACCTTCTCCAGGCCTTCACACAATGCTTATCCATGTAACGTAATCGAACAACTAATTGACTCCCTACCCCATTAAATTTTCAACCAGTACAACTACTCGCGTATCCTGTAAAATTGGCCATCTCGTTTACCCACTCTGTATTCCTGTAACATTTGCCAGCACCTACTCTCATACCTATCCCAGTAACATTCACCAGAAAATGCACAATACTCATTTCATATAACTAGTCCAAATCCATGTTCCTGTAACATTCTCCAGCACCTATACCAGTCCCTAACCCTGTAACATTCTACAGCACCTTCACTTGTCCTCATAGCTTCAATCGTCTCATGTTCCTACACACGTATTATTTCTGTAAAATTCTCCAGCAACTACACCATTAATTATTGGTGTAACATTCTTCAAAACCTACACGTCCTCCCTATCCTGTGACATTCTCAATCACTTGCAACCATCCCTATCCCCGGAAACTTCTCCAGACCCTAAACCCCTCGCATTTCCGGTAACTTTCTCCAGCACTACCATGCAGTCCCTGTTCGTGTAACATTCTCCATCCATCCCTTATATGCATTCCCTATCTCTTTAATACTGTCCAGCTTCGGAACACCTCCACATCCCTCCAACAGTCACCAGCACCTATACACGATCCAATCCCTGTAACATCTCCAGCCTCTTCGCGCAATCCCTATCTCTGTAAAATGTGTCCAGCACTTTCAAGGAAGTCTTGTCCCTGTAAAACTTTTCATCACCTACAGCAACTCCCAATCCCTGTCACATTGTTTCAAAAGTACACACCACGACTTCCCTGTTAAATTATCCAGAACCGACAACACTCCCTATCCGTGCAAAATTACTCAGTACCTACTTCCGAGCTTGTGAGGACAGGAGTAGGCGGATAGAGTAGATGAATGCATGGCTGAGAAGCTGGTGTATCCGAGAAGGATTCACATTTTTGGGTCATTGCAATAACTTTTGGGGTAGATTTGAACTGTACAAGAAGGATGAATTGCACCTAAATTGAAAGATGTCGAATGTACTGGCAGGGAAATTCGCGAGACCTGATCAGGAGGATTCAAACTAGTAAGGGTGGGTGGTGGGGGGGTGGGGTTGAGGGTGGATCCAGGGAGATAATGAGTAAAGAGATCAATCTGAGACAGTTGAGAACAGAAGCGAATCAAAAAGTCAGGGCAGGCAGGGATAACTTCGGACTAATAAATTAAATTGCATTTATGTCAATGCAAGGGACCTAACGGGGAAGGCAGATGAACTCAGGGTATGGTTAAGAACATGGGACTGGGATATCACCGCAATTCCAGAAACATAGCTCAGGAATGAGCAAGACTTGCAGCTTAATGTTCCAGGATACACATGCTACAGGAAGGATCGAAGATTATGCAAGTGAGGAAGCGCAGAGGCGTTTTTGAAAAGAGATCACATTACAGCTGTGCTGTGGGAGGATATTCCTGGAAATACATTCAAGGGATGGCTGAAAAATGGGAAGCCGTCAGGAATGAGATAACGAGAATATTGAGAAAGTATATTCCTGTTACGGTGAAAGGAAAGGTTGGTAGGTATAAGGAATGCTGGGTAACTAAAGAAATTGATGGTTTGGTTCAGAAAAAGAAGGAAGTATATGTAAGGTTTAGACAGGATAGATCAAGTGAATCCTTAGAAGAGTTTAAACGCAGTAGTATTAGGTTTAAGAGGGAAATCAGGAGGGCTAAAAGGGTACATGACTTAGCTTTGGCAAATAGAATTAAGGAGTATTCAAACGTATTTTACAGATATATTAAGGACAAAATGGTAGCTAGGGAGAGAATAGAGCCCCTCAAAGGTCAGCAAGGCGGCCATTGTGTGTAGCCTCAGAAAATGGGGGAGATCCTAAATGAGTAGTTTGCTTCAGCATTTATGTTGGGAAAGGATAGGGAAGATCTACAATGTAGGAAAATAAATGGTGACACCTTGCAAAATATACATATTTTACAGAGGATGGAGTGCTGGATGTCTTGAATCGCAAAACGGTGTATAAATCCACAGGACCAGATCCTGTGTACCCTAGAACCCTGTGGGAAGGTAGAAAGTCATTGCTGGGCCTCTTGCTGAGATATGTGTATCATCAATAGTCACAGGTGATGTGTCGGAAGACGTGGGGTTGGCTAACGTGGTGCCACTGTTTAAGAAGTGTGGTACGGACAATCCAGAGAACTATAGACCAGTGAACCTAACGTCGTTGGTGGCCAAGAATCCTGAGGGATAAGATGCACATGTATTTGGAAAGGCAAAGACTGATTAGGGATAGTCAACATGGCTTTGAGCGTGAGGAATCATGTCTCACAAACTTGATTTAACAATTTGAAGAAGTAATAAAGAGATTGATGGGGTCAGAGTGGTAGATGTGATCGAGATGGACTTCAGGAAGGCGTTCGAAAATGTTCCTCTGGGAGACTGGTTAGCAAGGTTAGATCTCACGGAATACAGGGAGAAATAGCCACGTGGATACATAACTGGGTCAAAGATAGAAGAGAGAAGGTGGTGGTGGACGCTTGTTTATCAGACTGGAGACATGTGACCAATGGAGTGCCGCAAGGATCAGTTCTCGGTCCTACCGCTTGTCATTTACATAAATAATTTGGATGCAAGCAGAAGAGGAAGTTAGTGAGTTTGCAGATGACACAAAACTTGGAGGTGTCTGGGACAGCGAAGAAATCTATCTCAGGTTACAACAGGATGTTGACCAGATGGGCCAAAGAGATGGAATTTAATTCAGGCAAATGCGAGATGCTGCATTTTGGGAAAGGAAATGTGAGCAGGACTTAGACATTTAATAATAAGGTCCGAGGGAATGTGACTGAACAAAGCGACTTTGGAGTGTATGTTCTTACCTCCTTGAAAGTGGAGTCGCAGGTAGATAGGATAATGAAGAAGGCGTTTGGTAGGCTTTCTTTTATTGGACAGAGTGCTGATTCCAGGTGTTGGGTGGTCATGTTGCGGCTGTACAGGATATTGGTTCGGCCACTGTTGGAATATTGCACGCAATTCTGTTCTCCTTAACATCGGAAATATGTTGTGAAACTTGAAAGGGTTCAGAAAAGATTTAGAAGCTTGTTGCCAGGGTGGGAGGATTTCAGCTATAGGGAGGGGTTGAACAGGCTAGGGCTGTTTTCCCTGGAGCGTCGAAGGTTGAGGGGTGACCTGATAGAGTTTCACAAAATCATGATGGGCATGGATAGGATAAATAGACAAAGTCTTTTCCCTGGCGTCGTGGAGTCCCGAACTAGAGGGCATAGCATTAGGTTGAGCGGGAAAGATATAAAAGAGAGGGCAACTTTTCACAAAAAAGGGTGGTACGTGTATGGAATGAGCTGCCAGAGGAAGTGGTGGACGCTGGTACGATTGCAACATTTAAAAGGCATTTGGATGGGTATATGAATAGGAAGGGTTTGGAGAGATATGGGCAGGATTCTGGCAGGTGGGACAAGATTGGGTTGGGGTATCTGGTCGGAATGGGCGGATTGGACCGAAGGGTCTGTTTCCATGCTGTACATCTCTATGACTCTGTGACTCAATCTCTGTGCCTGTCACTGCAGTTCAACACCCTGTCTCTGTATCATTATTCACCACTAACACACCTCACAACCGCTGTAACATTTTCCAGTATCTACACACCTCCCTATTCTTATCACGTTCTCCTGGTCCTCCTCCCCTTCTGTTCCCTGTAAACTTCTTCAACGCCTGCACGACTCCCTGTTCCTGAAAGACCTCCAAACTGTACACCTACTCCTTATTGCTTTAACATTTTCCAGCTCCTTCAACTACTCTCCGTCACTGAAACATTCTCCAACACCGACACCCGCCCGATCCCTGTAAACTTCTTCATCAACTGTTCCACTCTATCCCTGCACCCTTTTCCAGCACCTGCACACGTTGCTATCTCAATAACATACTGCAGCATCGACACACCTCACTGCCTAAATAACATTCTTTGGCACATACACCACTCTGTATTACTGTAACATTCACCAGTATCGACACATCTTTACTTGACCTGTAAAACTCTCCAGCACCTGCACCGCTCCATATCCCCGTATCATTCCCTCAGGGCGGATCCTTTTCCATATCACTGTAACAGCTCCACACACATACCCCAGCAACGACAACCACTGTCTCCCCGCGTAACATCCTCGAGAAACTAACCCCCTTCCTCCCCCTGTAAATTCTCCAACCAGTACGACTACAACCTCATCCTGTAAAATTGTCCAGCACCTTCATCCACACGCTAACTTCGTAATATTCTCCGGCAGCTACACCCCTCCTGATCGCTGTCACATTCACCAAGACCCTCACCACTCCCAACTTATGTAACATCTCAGAGCCAGACAATCACTATCCTTGTAACATTCACCAGGACTGGCGCTCCTCCCCATCATTTACCATTGCCAAGCACCGACAGCCTTCCTTACAACTTTTCCATTCTCTGGCACCTATACCACTCCCTATCTCTGTAACATTCTCCAGTACCTACACCCACTCTCCATCCCTGTAAGCTTCTCTGGCCCCTGAAACCTCACCCTAGCCCTGTAACATCCTACAGCACCTGCACCACCCCTGATCCCTGCCACATTCACCAGGACACTCATCACTCACAATCTATGGAACATCTCAGAGCCCTCCACCCACTCGCTAATCATGAAGAATTCGCCAGGGCCTACACCCCTCCCTATCCGTTTAACATTGCCCAGCACCAGCAGACCTCCATACCGCTTTACCATTGCCTGGAAACTACATCTCTGCTTATCCCTGTAACATTCTCCAGTACCTATACTCAATCCCTAAACCATTATCCAGCAACTGCAGTCGTCTATATCCCTATGGTTTTCTCCAACACATACACCCACTGCCTATTCCGGTATATGCTCCAGGGCCTACACACACTTCCTATCCTTGTGATTTTCTCCAGCATCTATATCGCTCGCTATCCCTGTAACATTGTCCAATCGCTTCACCTACTCCCTATCCCGTGACATTCTAAAGCGGCTACACCCCTCTCCATACCTGCAAAGTTTTCCATCGCCGAATTCCTTCCTTGCACCTATAACACACTCTGACACCCTCACCCTCAATATCCCTGCAACTGTCTCCAGCACCTGCTTACCTCCCTATCTCTGTTACATTCCCCAGTACTTGCACCCATTCCCGATTCCTGTAACATTCGCCAGACCCTACACACACGCTATCCAAGTAACATTCTGTTGCCCCGATACAACTGTCTATTCAAGTAACATTCACGAGCGCCAACAGAATTCCCCATGCCTGTCACCATCTGTACCATTGGCTCTGCTCTCTATCCCTGTATCATTCTCCCTCTCCTTGTCACATTTTCCAACACTTAAACTTACTCTCTGTCCCTGTCACATTCTCCATCGCCTACATACACACTCTCTTTCCCTGTTACATTCTCCACCACCTACCCCGCTAAGGATGCCTGTAATATTTGACAGCCCTTCCCTCCACCTATAATATTCTCCAACCCCTATATGCTTCCCTACACGTATAACTTACTATAACATCTGCACAACTCTCTGTCCTGTAACATTCTCCAGCTTCCACATACCTCCCTTTCCCTAAACATTTCTGCAGCACTTCTGCCCTACCTGTCCCTGAAACATTTTCCAGCATCTACACCCACTCCCGATTCCTGTATGATTTCCCAAAACATACACTCATCACTTTCTCTGTGACATTCTCCCGAACCTCCAACCCTTCCTATCCCTGTAACATTCCCCAGCACCTAAAGCCTCTGAATCACTATAGTGTTCTCCAGCACCGGCACGCACTCCCTATTCCTGCAAAATTCTATAGCACCGACACTCAGACCCTATCCCAGCAACATTCTCCAGCACTGACACCCACTTCCCATCCCTGTCGTGATTCCCAAGCACCTACACGCCTTCCTATCCTTGTAACAGTCTCGAGAACCTACGCCCACTCACTATTGCTGTAACACTATTGCTGTAACATTCTCCAGCACCTACTGACACTCCCTATTGCTATACAATTCTTCAGCAGCTACATACACGCACTATCCCTGTACCTTTCTGCATCATTGACACCCTCCTTCTTCCTGTAATATTTTCCAGCATTTGCACCCATTCCCTCTTCCCAGAATATTTCCCAAAACCAACCACACTCACTTTCTCTGTGACATTCTCCAGGATCTCCAACTCTCCCTAACACTGTAAAGTTCTCAACCACCGACAACCCTCTGCATTCGTATAGATTTCTTCAGCAACTGCACCCACTCCCTGTCCTTATATCATTCTCCAGCAATGACACTCACGCTATCCCTGTAACAATCCCCAACACTGACAACCACTCCTCATCCCTTTGTTATTTTCCAGCACCTACACCCCGTTATATCGCTGCAGCACTGACTCCCAATCCCTGTCGGTATTCCCCAGCCTCTATATCCCTTCATATCCTTGCAACATTCGACAGCATCTACACACACTCCCTTTCGCTGTAACATTTTCTAGTACTTACACAGACTCAATATCCCTGAAATATTATCCAGCAGCTTAACTCCTCTCTCTCTGAAACATTTTCCCTCACCGACACCCAATTTTGATACTCGTAACATTCTCCAGCAACGACAGCACTCCCTACCACTGTATCTTCCTCCAGAAATTTTACCCTTCGTTATCTCTATAACTTTCTCCAGAGCCTACAGCTTTTCCTACCCCGATACGTCCTCCAACTCCTGCACTCATCCCTATCCCCTAAAATTCTCAAAGATCATCTCCACTCTCTATCAGTTTAAAATGTCCTTATTAAACCTGTCCACCCTTTATTGCTGTAACACTGTCCAGTCTAAAAGACATCGTTATCTGGGTAAGATTCTCCAGCACCTACACCTCTTCGCTTTTCTGTAACATGCTACCCACCTACACCCCTTCATATCCCTGTAACATTTTCCAGAAACTACTCTGAAGACCTGTCCCGTTAAGAGTCTCCAGAACCTACGTCCTTCCCTCACCCTGGTACCTCCTCCAGATACTGCACTCCTCCCTATCCCTGTAACATTTTTTTCAGGACCAACCTCGAATCTGTATTCCTTTAAACCCGTCCAGCCCCTGCACACTCCTTATTTCTTTAACCATGTCCAGCGTCGACAACTCTCCTTATCTGGAAAACAGACTCCTGCTTCCACAACCCTCCGTATCCCAGTAAAATATTCCATCATCCATTCTCCTGCCGATCACATAAACCTCTTTCAGCCCTGCACCCCTCCCTATCCTTGTCACATACTCCAACACCTTGACCGCGACCTATTGTTGCAATACTTGGCAGTAGACATACCCTCCCTCTACCTGTAACATTCTCTGGTAAATGGACAACAATTAAACCACATCCAACATTCAAATGTTTCCTTGTTAGTTGATGACGCAATACTAGGTGGGAATGCGGGTTCCAGTTTGAGAAAGATCAAAATTCACGTCATCTGGTTTTGAATCCTCACATTGTGAGGTAGTAACTAATAACTGTGTCACCAGATCTTTCTTCTCCTATACAGCATAGTTTCAATATGTTCACATACTTTACTCGATACCTTATTGATACCATACTGATACGTACCCAGCATAAGTACGAGATAGTTCGCCTGACTCAACTTCTTCTAAATTTGGTAGGGAATACTCAACCTGACTTTGAAGGGATCTATAATACTAACACGTCATCCCTTCGGGAAAACGTCCGAATCACAGAGCTTTCATCAGCCGGCAGCTACATCCAACACTGTGGCCACTTTAGGTGCTCTTTACCTAACTCACCTACTCGATTTAAGCTCTCCCTCACCTCCAATACATAATCTAAGTGCGAGATATCCGACTTTCGATCTGCCAATTTTTCTATCATTAATTTCAAAGAAAGTCTCACTTCATGCTCGAATATTACCTCAAAGGGAGGGAACTGAGTAGATTCGATTGATACATCTCTAACGGCAAACAATACGAATGGAATATCTTTATTCCAATCATTCAGGTAATCCTAACAGCATCTTCTCAATATGATATACAAGGTCTGATGTCACCTTTCCTAAGCTCCATGGGATTCAGAATCATATGCACTGGATTTCAAGTGTTGTATACATAAGCTATCCATAACCCCGGTAAAGGTCTCCTCAGTAAAAGTTTACCCTCAGTCCGAATGACTCTCTCTCAGTAGCCCATACCGTGTGACGAAATCTAAAATTTGTCTACCTCCGCTTTTGTTTCGATACTCAGTTTTGGCGGCTTTGCCTGTGAAAACTGGTAGCCACATCCATTGTGGTTAACAAGTATTTGTTCCACGTTTAATTCTCAGAAGGGGACCTACACAATCACAAGCTGTGTGAAAGGTTCTCCGATTGCAGGAATTGGCCACAAAGGTGCTGGTTTTGTTACATCCTGTGGCCTAATTACCGTTTGGCATGCATGACGCGTTCAGCAAAAGCGAACCACATCCTTGTTCTTTCTTGGCCAATAGAAGTGCTTTCGTCCCTTAGCCTGAGTCTTTCCTACCCCCATGTGACCTCCAACAGTTAGGTCATATGCTACCCCTAGCACTTCCTGTCTGTATTATACTGGCAACCAACCTCGTACACTTTGGCCCATTTCTCCTCTGCACTAGCCTGTGGTGGTCTCCATTTCCATCTTAGGTTTCAATCTTTCAGATAATAACCCTCCAGAATATTCTCTGCATCCTTTTTGGAGTACTCATCCACAGATGTAACTTTTATCGTCTTGTCTTTCTGTTGCAAAACGCTTATCCTTTTAGGACTACACACTTGTGTCTGACCCGCTGCCTATTCAAACACTTCTGGCATCATGACGTCAAACAGGGTATCCGCTAATTGTCCCTCAACTCCGTCATCTTGTTCTTTACTTTTTGCTCGTACTTATGATATTGTTCTGGTCACCACACAGCCTGTGCAAATATTTCTGGTTTAACACATCAGTTTCTTGGTCTTCCTTGTGCTGATCCACAGCAAGGGGTTTTACTGCCACTTTGGTTTCTGCCAAATCATTCCCATGGACAAACCTAATTCCTGGAATTGATAGATTAGAGTGGTGCTGGAAAAGCAAACCAGGTCAGGCAGCTTCTGAGAAGCAGGAAAATCGACGTTTCGGGCAAAATCCCATCATCAGGAACAGAGGCAGGGTGCCTGCAGAATGGAGAGATTTACCTGCCTCTATTCCTGATGAAGGGCTTTGTCCCGAAACGTCGGTTTTCCTGCTTCTTGGAAGCTGCCTGACCTTTTATTTTCCAGCTCCACTCTAACTTAGACTTTGGTTTCCAGCATCTGTAGTCCTTGTTTTTATCTCCTGGAATTGATAGCCTGTCAATGACTGCCACTGTAACTTGCCCAATCTTAATCTGGCACTGAAACATGGTCTTCCATTGGAAACGATTAATTTATGGGGTTTATTCTATCCCACAAATTACCGCAATCTCGATTGACAGATCGAGACACTCATCAACTAATATCAGTGATTGTTAGATCCTATATCTCTCATAATTATAAATCCTCCTCCTTCTCCCCCGATTCTTGGAGCGATCAGGTACTAGCTCCATTCCTGGCACCTGCCGAGGCTGTGCACTGTTCTGCAGCCCCTCGCCTGCTCTCGACGTCTTCTTTACTACGTTCATTAATGCCACTGGCTTAGCTTATCTGACCACATCTCTTCCCACATTGCCTTTCTTTAACGATTAGCGCTGTGACCTTTGGTGACCCACTTTATCACAGGAAAACACCTGAGGCCTTTCACCTCCTTCCATTCTCTTGGCCTTCTTTCTTCTTCCGTGGTAAACAAATCTGGAACTTTTTTTTTATACTTGACCCGAAGAATAATCTCTCGTCGATCCTCAAAGGACTTTTCTGGTTTCTGAGCACGATACATCCATCAAAATAATTACGTTTATTTTTTTCGAAATCAACATAAATCTGACCTGGTTCCTTCTTTATGTTTCTGAATCGCTGTATATATGTTTCTGCGATTAATTCATAAGCGCTTAAAATAACCTGTTTACCTTCTCGATAATGTCTTGATCCCTGATCTGACAGCGTGACAAATAACTTACTTGTTCTGCGTATAATTTCAGTTTGAAATGGCATTACCCATAAATCCTTGGAACACTCCATCTGCTGAGTCGTTTTGTTTTAAATGAAATAATAAGACTTCAACATGTACTTCATAGAATGTAGCAGAGTTTTAACACATCTGTGTACATTGCTACCTTCTCTTTGAATCGAAATCCTATTAAATTAACTTGGCTGACTGAGTCGAAATTTCTCAGTACAAATTCTTCATCTTGTTGCTCAGCAAACAACATTTTCTTTCCTTCTTTCTTCCTTTCATCTGTCCCGCTTTGCTCAGTTAAGAACGTTCTCTCTCCCTTTTTCTCGCTCTTTTTCTCTCTTTCTGTTTCTCTCTCCCTTTCTCTTTCCTCTCTCTGTTTCTCTTTCCACTTTCTCCGTTTGTTTATTTGCTAACTACATTTTTCCCTCAATTTCAATTTACGTTTTTCGACCCTACTGCGCTTTTTTGTTTCTCTGACTTACGTCGAAGTTCGAGTAATGCCCTTTCAATTACAGCTTTCCCTTTGTCCTTCGTTAAACCCAAACCTAACCTCGTTGCTCATTCTAAAAGTATGGTATATTTCTTTCCTTCTAAAATTTCTTGGCACGTTTGAGAATCACCTTCAAATTCCTCACTCTCTTTCACAATTGTAATTACCACTTCTCTCAATTGTAATTTAATCAGCCAAAATTCAAGAAAATTAATCAAAGAGACTCACCGACGTTTTATTTAAAGATGTCGGGCACTAATCTGTAAATGTTAAAACCTCTTGGGCTATTTTTAACATCCACATCTATTCAATTCTCTCTAACAAGTTCAAATAACAAATCCAACACCCAAACCTGTAAATTCTCGGACGAGCCCTCAAAACACCGCATTGCGTCATTGGTTTTTAATATCGTCAATATACTTTGTTCAAACTTGAGTTGAGTTTGGATTTTCTTTGTTATTTAAACTAATTGGCGTAATTTGAGTTTGCTTTTTGCTCTCCAGGCAGCCAGCTCCTCTAGCTGCTGGAACAAAAATGTTATAGTCTATCTTGTTTAGAACACTTGGTGCTGTCATGTAGTTTTGTTTTCTTTTAACTTTTCTGAAGGTCCAGTACACGTCTATACCTTCATACCGTGAGAAACGTAGATTATCCAGGTATATATTGGGATACTGCTCGTGCAAGGTCATGAGGGGTGGGTGTAACTAGATTACATAGAGGAGAGCTTACTGTTGTAATGTGTGTTCAGCCCAAGACAGCATGTACTGTTGCACCTGGGGCTTAGGAAAGAGATTGAGCAAGTGGATCCAGTATCAGTAAGGAATCGTTTTGGGACACAGGAACCATTCTTTTAGAATTTCAGGATAATGGTGGAGAATGATTTGCAATAATTCCGAGTGAGAATAGCACGCAAAAATTGAGAGTCAGAAAAGTTCGTTGATTGTGTGTGGCCTCCAATGTGGTAAGAATGAAGCTGGGAAAGTTTCACTGGAACACCCCGTTGGTTAGAAAAGAAAAACAAAGAACCATAGGCTCCTTTTAGTGAGGAGGCGACTTGGGTACAATCGAGGAATGGCCCATCAAATGGGAAGAGCAGGATAAATAAACCTAATGCTTCCTGGATGATGGAGAGCAATCGAATCGATGGCAGGTAGAGAATCGAATTGCAAAGCAAGAATAATGCTGAAGAATCGGTTAGAGATCGGAGAGCAGGCGGGGATTATACGAAAACCGAAAGCCCACGCTGTCCATGAATACTCTGTGCACACCTCACACAAGAGCGTGTTAAAAGAATGAGTAATGCTGGTTCAAAACCAGAAGAGGGAGTTGCACCTGGAAAAACATGATCTGCGAGTACTCAGAATGCACTTGGATGTGCTGTAGATGCATGTTCAATGGAAACATTCAAGTGGAGATTGGATGATTATTGATACAAAAACTAACGTGTAAGAAAACGTGGGAGGAGGAGATTATTCGACAGCAATGTGTTCAGTTGAAGGGCTGGTGTAACCATGATTGGCCAAATGTCATGCTTCTGTCATAAGATGTTTGCGTCGTTCAGTCTGATGCCTTGAGACTCCTCCAAATCGAATAATATCTTGCCTCTTCAACGAGTTTGATCCTGGACGATATATTATGATCTCTGTACTGCTGCATGGTGGCTTTTTGGTTAGTACGGCTGCCTCACAGTGCCAGGAAGCTGGGTTCAATTCGAGCCCCGGGAGACGATCTGTGAGGAGTTTGCACATTTTCCATGTGTCTGCTTGGGTTTCTCCGTCTCTCCAGTTTTGGAAAATGGGCCATGCAGATTTGTTCAGCGCGTTTAGGGGTGTGCGGATTTGGTAAATGCAGAGTAATAGGGTGGAGAGATGGGTCTGGCTCGGTGTGGATATCCCTTGGGCCAAATGGCCTGTTTCTAACCTGCTGAGATTCTATGATTCTCTGCAATCACCATCAGCCCATACAGGCCTCCTTATCTCAGTAACTCATGCAAGCCATATAAACCTCCTTTCTCTGGAATCACCTCCAGATTTTACAATTCTCCCTCCTTATGTAACATTTCTGAAGTACTCACAACTCTCATTCTCTCTGTAACTACTCGATCCATTGAAACTTCTCAATCATTGCAATCTTCTCTTGAACATGTCATCACCAACATCACTAACTCCCTCGTGGCCTGTCAAATGTCCTTAACTTCACAGCCTTCTCCAGCCACTATAATCTTCATCGCATATGGAAATTTCCCCAACACCTACAACTTTGCCATTGTCTTTTGTTTGCTCCAGTCTCGACAATTGTTCTTGCTGTGTAACCTAATCCAATGCCTAACCAGCCTTGCAATATCCTTTTCACCCTTATACAGCTCCCAAGCCTGTAACAACCTTCTACCGCTACACAGCTCAGTATCTCTGCAACATTCATATTGTAAATACACCCCGATCTTTTGAAACACCATCAGCCTTCCCGATCCCTGTAACATCTGCCAGATGCTAAAAGTGAAATAACGACACAGAGGTCACCAAATCACCCCTGACGCTCCTGTTTATTTCTCTCAGCCAGAAAAACTTCATTAATATGATTTCCCTGATTCGGACTGTTCATATAATGAATAATGTTTTCCTATTGCCCTCATTGTCTCGAATAATAGAACACATCCAATGTATGCACTTTGATCCAACAAGTGCTCACTTATACTTGGCCTTGACTAATACCCGTAATCTGTACATACTTAAACAATGGGCAACTTAGTATGGCCAATTGATCTGCACATGCTTTTGAATTGTGGGTGGAATCCTCCGGGGAGAATGCGCAAACTCTACACAGACAATCGTCTGGAGCTGGAACTGAAATTGGGTCCCTGGTAATATGAGACACCAGTGACAACCGCTGAGCTACCATGCCACCGTACCTCCAGTCACGACAAAAATACTCCACGTATCTGTAATGTTTATAAATATCTACATATCTCCCAGTCTCTTCGACCATCTCCAGCTGCCAGAACCCTCTTTCTGTAAGATTCTCCGAAAGAAGTCCCATACATTTCAGTATAACCTCCTCTTATCAACAACCTGCAGCACCAATATAATCTTTTCTTCTGTTTTCTTAAAACTCTCTATCTTACTTTCTTCCAAGCAGAAAGCTTCTTCTCCACCTCTAACAGCTTCTAAAAACTCAAACCAACTACTGTGGCCTTGTACATATCCGGGAGCATGGTGAACTTTACAAAGTAGAAAGGCTGTAGAAATGAGTGGGTTTATAGCGGAGTGAATGGTTGGCACAGAGGAATTACAATCCCTACAGTGTGGAAACAGGCCATTTGTCCCAACAAGTCCGAAGATTATCCAACCCAGAGCTCTACATTTACCCAGACTAGTGCGTCCAACCGACCTATCACGGAACACTAAGGACAATTTATCATGTCCAATTCACCATTATTAGTACATCTTTGGATTATCAGACTAAACTGGAAATCCCGAAGGAAACTTTCACAGATAAAGGAAGAAAGCGTAAAGTCCACAGAGGCAGTCGCGTGAAGTTGGATACGCACGTGTGTCACTGATGCTGTGAGACAGCAGTACTTACCACTGAGCCATCGTGCCACGCTAGACACCAGTAAAAACCTGATTCGCAGACGTTTTGTCCCCGTCCAGTGCTCTTCACTGACATCTTAAGTGTTTTGCATCCGCCTGTGAATTTCTCCGTGCTGTCTCAGTTGGATTTCACTTGGTTCCTTTCTTTTTTGCTTCTGGTTGGCTGTTCTGGTTGTTCAATGCAGTATGGGTTTGTTGGTGGAGTCCGTGGATTTGTTCCATGTTTCCAGGAATTATCTCGCTTTCCTTTGTTTAGCTTTTCCTATGAAGATTATTTTGCCCCAGTCGAATTTGTGGTCCTGTCATCAGTGCGCAAAGTACTGAAGATGTCACTTACCAAGGACAGCCAGTCGTGACGTTTAGTGGCTAGTTGGTGTTCGTGGATGTGGATTGCGAGTTGTTCACCTGTTTGCCACGCTATCTTACATAAAAAAGTCTTGGAACTGATAGCCAGACTTCTACGATCACCTGGATTCATGACAGCCGATAAACTTACAGCCAAGCTCAGACAACAACTCATCAGAACAAAATACCTATTCTCACCATTTGCAAGACAAACTTCATTTATATTATTCCAAAAAAAATAGACTGCCCGAAATACTACATAGGACAAACAGGCAGACAGTTATCAATCCACATGCCTTGTACACCAACTAGTTTCGACACGCCATGAACAGCTGACCAAATAAATATACGCACAGATGACTTCGACCTGGACAACACATCACTCATAGCACACGCTAAACAGTGGACTGCCAGAGAACTCCTCGAGTCAGGGCACTCAGCTACGGATTCCATCAACAAGCACATTGACCTGGACCAACAAAATCAGCCACTACACAAGTAATTGGTACCGGCAACTGGAAGCAGCAGAAATGGAGCCAAATTATTTCCAGAATGTACAGCACAGAGGCACTTCAGAAGAGGCTGCAAAGTACTGAAGATGTCATTTAGACAAGGGCCAAAGCGTCAGGAAATCAACTTGCGAGGTTGGCAACATACCCACAACCACATCATTCCCGATGAAGGGCTTTTGCTCCAAACATACATTCTTCTGCACCTCGAATACTCCCTGACCTGGAGTGCTTCTCCAGCACCACACTCTCGATAATCACCACCATGACAACTGGCAAAGGAACAACAAATCTTTACGCAAACCAAGAAAATGTCAAAGAATTGAGGATTTGCCTGGTGGTTTGTACGTTTCAAAAATAAAAATCATAATGAGACGCAAATGCAGAGGCCCATTTCCGAGCGACATCTACCTGTTTTGACTATTCTGTTCAGGTTGGGGGAAGAGTCTATCAACTTTCTGATCGGATATTGGAGGTCGGTTCCAGGATAGATTAGATCCGCTGACCATGTTCAGGAGAAAGTGGGATCTTGGGATCTTCCTCATCTCATCATGGGAATGTTTCACAGAATAAATGTGGATAGCTATAAATGCTTATTGCAGTGGGTTTTCTTTTCAATCTCAGTGTATTTATCTATTCTCTGTCTCTGTCTCCACGTGACTCTGGCCGAAAACACTTACAAAAGAAATGATTCCATGCAACAAAAACTCCCAGGTATCAATTCTTGATCAATGGTCCGCTCAACAGGGGCTCAGATCAGAACAAACTGCCACTTTCGGAGGTAACATTACTGGGAAGAAGAAATTTGTATCAGCTGGTATGAAATAGATCTGCATCATTGAACAGAATTTCTGTCACAGTGTGGGCGCCACTTACAGGCCTCACATGCCTGACTGGCCTGTCACCGTCCCGATTTTATTTTTGCTGCAGACAGACACAGTGAGCTAAGTAATAACATATTTTTGTCAGGTAGTATGTTTGCCAGATTTCGTCAAGGGTTTACCTTGTACATGCTCTTACAGACGAAATATTGAACTGGTTGTTCTACCTCCGTTTTCACTTCACCCAAAACCTAAAGCTGTTCTTGTCTTTGACATCTTCTTCAGTATCTAGCACAATCCATAACTCTGTAATATCCTCCAGCCTTCATATAACTTTTCAATCTATTTAATTTCCTCTGGACCGTGGAACCATTCTGGTCTTTGAAACCTGCTGTATTTCGAGAAGGCAAATGAAATAATAGTTTTATATGTTCTGAACTATGTCAGATGCATCTGTCATAATGAAATGTAGCTACAGTGTGACCAAGACTGAGAATTGGGTATACAATTGTTTTCACTATTTATACAGGAAGGACAAAAATGCCAACAAGTGAAGTGGTATTGTGCATTAAAGGATGAGATCAGTATTATTGTGATGATAATCATATTACACACTGTACCACTCTTCCCATTCCCATCATCCCTGCATATTAATCCTAACATATATTGGTAACGTATGAAACTTTCAGAAAGTAGCACAACACAGAGGCGATCGTTCTGAATATTGTCTATGTTGTACAAAATACAATGTTTCGTTGAAGTCATTTTTCTGACTCCCCAGCCACCATAGGTTTTTACGTGCAGATCTCGGCATCTTTTGAAAATGGTTTAAGAGTTTCTGCCGCTACTTCGTTTCCATGTGTGACTTCTAGATCCCATCCGTACTCTGGCTTAAATAACAACTTTAATCAACATTTCTCTAATATTTCAACGAACTACGTTAAATATTCGCCGCTGGTAACTGAGCTTTCCAACAGGAACAAGATATTCCCTCCCTCTCTACCCAGCCCCGATTATATATGCAACCCAATCAAATCTCCTCTCAGCATCCTCTGATCCAATTTTTCCTCATAATTGCATTTTCACTTTCACAGAGTAACGAATCTCCTGTGTACTCTCTCTAGTCCAATTCTATCCTTGCATGTGATCGGATGACCAGAACTGACAACAGTATACAAGCTGGGACTGGAGTCATTATTTAGGCATTTTCAGCATAAACGTCCTGCTCGTATTTTGTGCAATTTGACTGATCGAGGAAATGATGTCATTTATTGTCTGAACGAGATTATTGACATGTCCACCGACCTTCATGAATCGGCCTACACTGACTATGGTCTCATTTATTGTACATTCCTCTCTATTGTTGATGTCCCCAAAGGACTTGACTTGCATCTTTGTGGGTTACTAGCTCCACTCACCTGCAGCCCACATTTGGTATTTTTTAAAGTCTCGTTTTTAATTTCCAGTCAAATTCAAGTAAGATACATCAGTTTATAAGATACTGCCACAAAACGACACAGTCAGGTTAATTGCACACGATCGTTCTTCAACAAATCCAGGCCGACTTTCCTGCAGTCGTCGGGACTTTCTCAGTGACCGTTTATCCTTTGTCAGAAAATTATTGGTTTCGACATATTTAGTCATTCCGTTGCACCAAAATAACTGAATTTGCGGTGTTAGCCGTTCTCCCGTTATTTGGTACCATCCCAGTATCCAGTGAGAACTGGATAATGATGGTCTGTGTAAGACAGGGGATTTTTCCAGGATTCTTTCAACAACCTAGTACATTGTGTTAGCCCATTATAAAGATGTGATATAATTCCCCACTTCGTAAATTATAACTCCCCAAAACTTCACACTACAATGTGTGGAACACCTCTCTGTTTTGTGTCAGGTCGACAGAGGCCTGATTTATCTTGTGAGTTAGTCAAGTGTTATTTCTGTTGGGTTTTAGGGAGGGTGTCTGTCTACAAGATTAAGAGCATATTCTCATGGGATCATCCCAGTCTGTCTCATTAACTACTTTCTCTACCCTCTTGGTCTTCCTCTCACCTGACATCAACCATATGATTTTCCCCTTCGGCAAAAAAACTGCCCAGTGCCTGAATTACCGTGAATGGACGAGTCTCCCTCTTACAGGTGAAATTGAGGACTGCAGATGCTAGAGATCAGAGTATAGACTAGAGTGGTACTGGAAAAGCGTTGCAGTTCAAGCCACATCCGAGGAGCAGCAGCCCTTCCTGACAAAGGCCTTTTGCCAGAAACATTGATTTTCCTGCTCCTCGGTGCTGTGAGACCTGCTGTGCTTTTCCAGCAACACTGTAATCTAGTCCAAGTTACAGGTGCCAACTTTTAAAAATTCATTACACTGTTGTATTCTTAATCGGAAATGGCTCTGGGCACGGCAGGTGGGGTAAAACCTGAGCCCAACTTTGTAAACAAGTCCCCGATGTTCTGGTGAATGGCGTGGTGCGGGAGATGTACATTATCTTGCTCCGAACTTGACAGGTGAGACCATGGCACCAGACCTTGTCAGCTTGCTATGACGTTTACCACTGGTTCAGTGAGGTGCCAGCTTTCTCGGTAAATGCTCAGCTGTGACTGCCTCAACTCTACCAGGTTAAATGACACCATCTGCACTTTGTGTCCTCGCACTCACTGTTCGTGCATCCACCTCCCCACCAAGGCTCATGTTTTCCCTCTCCCTCTATGAATGCAGCACCTTCTCTCATTCTCTCTCTAACCTCTCTTCTACCCGTCTCCACAACTTATCATCGTGCCTGTGCTGCCAATACGACCATTCAGGACACCTCGCCACCTTTCCATCAGCTCCACCCGCACCAAAAGCTGTGCTACCCAATGCCATCGCTTGTGTTACCTCTTGGTACTCCTGTCATTCCAGAAGCCTTAACCCACAATCGGGCAGAAAGAACCAAGAGAGATATAGGTCATCCCAACATTTCGCCCTTCACCCTAATGGGGGAAGGAACCTAACCGTAACAATCACAAGAGGCTGACTGACCTGTCCAAGCTCCCGGGCTGTTATCTGAAACTCCCCTTGACTCCATGTGCTGGACAACTTTACTGCCTTTGGGGCAATGATATCAAACTTCCTGGTTTTGTGGCTATGCTTAGCAACAAGCATGTACAGCAGCGTGTGAACCTGGAAGCTCTGGTTAGGGGGCAAAACGACTAAAGGCAATGTTTGTGAGAAGATTTGTAACTCGGGTGCTCGGTGTTGTGGTTCTGTTTGCCGAGCTGGGAATTTGTGTTGCAGATGTTTCGTTCCCTATCTAGGTGACATCCTCAGTGCTTGGGAGCCACCTGTGAAGCGTTTCCTCCGGCGTTTATATTAGTTTGTCTTGAATTGTTGTCTGAGACTGGCTGTTGGTTTTTGTGCTGTTATGAGTCCTAGTGGTCGTAGTAGTCTGAAATATTCTTGATGTATAGTAACTTGGCTAGTCCTCTGGGTTGTGGCATGTCCTCATTCCGTTGTCTTTCCCTTAGGCATCAGTTGATGAAATTGACGGGGTATCCGTTTTTGGCGAATACATTGTAGAGGTGTTCTTCTTCCTCTGTTTGAAGTTCTGGTGTGCTGCATTGTGTTGTGGCCATTTTGAAAATTGTCTTGATGCAACTTCTTTTGTGTGTGTGGGGGTGGTTGCTGAACTACGAAAGCAAACAAACCAACATGCCACTTTCAGACAACAATTCACCAGGACAAAGGACCTGCTACCCACCATAAGCAAAACCAACGTAGTGTACAAAATCTCATGCAAGGACTGCACAAAACACGACATAGGACAAACAGGAAGACAGTTAACGATCGGTATCCATGAACACCAACTAGCCACGAAACGACACGACCAGCTACGAAGGATCCTTAGTCGCCGCACAAGCATATGACAAGCAACATGAGTTCGACTGGGACAACCCTACTATTATAGGACAAGCCAAACAGAGAACAGCCAGGGAATTTCTATAGATATGGCACTCATCCACAGAATCTATCTACAACCACATCGACCTGGACCCAATATACCGGCCACTGCAGTGCACAGCTGGAATTGACGACCGGAAGCGGCAGAGACAAATCATTATAAATGTCAGAAGAAGCATCACAGAAGCGCTTCACAGGAGGCTACCAAGCACTAGGATGTCACGTTTACAGGTGACGAAACGTCTGCAACACAAATTCCCAGCTCAGCGAACAGAACCACAACAACGACTAATGGCAGTGTAATGTAGGATAATGATTTTGTGAGCCTTCATTTCAGGTCAAAGTGTCGGTGCACAAATATCCAGTGAGCAGCCAAGAGGTGCAGTCGATGAGTTGAGTGTGTGTCCCTGAAAACAGTGTCGTTACAGCAGCGTTGCAATAAGAGTTGTCAGTGCACTCAGAGATTCAGCATTGATGCGCAGAACTGGACTGTCAGTAGGTCGGAGATGTGCTGCGATGGTATGGGTGAGGCTGGCATATAACAGATGCCAGCATTGATGGGTGTGGAATGCATGCATCTTCTGTCTGTGCAGTGTAGCTCGAGACTTTGAAGTTCAAGAAAGAAGTCTGCAAGAGGGAGGGCTGAGGTGGAGTTATCAGTTACCAGCTCTGACTTTCATCTCAAATACTCCAGATTGAGTTTCCCTCTGTTGAAGCAAGGACACGAAGCTGCAAATTGATGACAAGAGATCGACATTGATTTGTCTGTTGGTCATCAGTAATCAGTTAATGAGCATCTCGCCACTCCCGTTCTAAAGGTTTGGTTCTTCGAATAGAATATCTCATGAAAAGGCCCTTAAGCTCACCAAGCCTGCACTGACAGATGGTGCCCTTCTAAAGTTAAAAAGGAAGATTTTGCTTTGGCATGTTCTATGTCAGTCCGTTCCGCGCCTACTCATGTCTGTGTCAAGATATCTCTTATTAGTTGTTACTTTATCCTCTTCTCATCTACCAGTGTACTCCAGTGTACTTTCACATGCTGTCTGGAAAAGAAAAAAGAAAAGATTTTCCTGTGAAACTTCCATCAAACTATGCCCTTTTTTTTAACCAAGAACATATGGCCGCAAGTAATGATATATCTAGTCTCGGATAAAGCCTCGAAGTATTCTTTTGCATGCCTCTGATGAATTTTTACATGTCTCTCAGTAAACTGCGCAGCCACTGATGACGAAGTAAAAACAAACCAAGTTTCTCCAGTTTCGCCTTTAGGATGGATTTGATAGTGTGATCTGTTTTCCGTTTGGTAACATGTTTCCACTGAGCCACTTCAATCTGCCCTCAGAATATCTCCGACTGCTCTGATTCTGATTTATCGTTTCATTATTGTTTCCTGTTCAACTGAATGAAATCTCTTCTCGCTTAATAAAATAGTTCTGGGTCATTCTTAAACTCCAAGTCTTATTACAGCTTTGTCCTTTGTAATACTTACGTTTGAAACAAATGAATTGAGATCACTATTCTCGAAATATTGTCCTTTTTCAACCAGATGGCAATGGCAATGAGTGCGGAAGGTGCTCTCTAGGGAGTGCCATAGCATACACACATGATGGAGAGTGTCAAAATGTTTGAGTACTGTTGAAATTGTACTCATTCACACAAGTGGATTTTGTTCCATAATGTTGCTGACGTGTATCTCGGAGATAATGGACAGGCTTTAGTAAGACAGGAGAAAAGTTACGAACTGTAGGATTCCTAACATCTGTTCTGAAGTTCTCAACATACCAGCTGTATTGTTTGGATAAACCTGAACATGTTAGTGACAATGGATTCAGCAATGGCAATGTCTTTCGATGTTGAATAGCAATGGTTAGATGTTATATGATGGTCATTGTCTGACACTTGTGTCGCACGATTGATTCTTGCCACTTCTCAGTCCAAAGTAAAAGTGAGGACTGCAGATGCTCTGAACCAGAGTTTAGGTCAGAGGGGTGCTGGAAAAGCACAGAAGGTCAGGCTGCAGGCGCGAAATCGAAGTTTCGCGCAAAAGCCCTTCAGCATGAATGTTCCTGATGAATGGATTTTGCCCGGAACGTCGAATTTCCTCCTCCTCAGATGCTGCCTGACCTGCTGTGCTTTTCCAGCACTGCTCTGATCTAAACAATCCAGCCCAAGCCCGGCTGATGTCCAAATCTTGCCGCATTTGGACTGCTTTTCGGGACTGACCAGTTGAGAATTGCAAACTCTTGTGTGAGTCTCATTTAATCTGACCGTATCAAAGAGCAAGCTTTCAGACAGTTGGTTTTACAAAGTACCTGTTGCCTTTGTTCTTCCAGATAGCTGTCGGTTTGTAAGGTGCTGTCGCATCATTCTTCGTGCAGTGAATCTTGTAGATGTTACATATTGCGAGTGCTGAGCATCAGTGGGGGAGGGGATGGAGGATCAGGGAAGTGATAGCCATTACATTGGCTGGTTTTGTCCAGGGTTAGTACTGAGATGTAATCCATCATAGGATTTTGGGAGTTAGGATGTAAGCTATGCACTGCACACTTCCTGCCCTCTGACATCCTCTTGAAGACATTTTTTTAATGTGGCTCGTCCATGCAAGTTCCTGTCAAATATAGAACCCAGGATGCTGATAAACACCGTATTAGGAGCGCAGTGGTAGAAATGGGATTGAAAATCAAAGACGGTGGTTTCATTGTTTGTCATCTTATTTGTCTAATATTTTTGTGGCCGGAATATTACTTGCAATTTCTCAGACTAAACCTGAATGTTTTCCAGGTTTTGTTACATTAAAGGTGGTCTGTTTAGGAATGGCATAATCAGTGAACATTCACACTCTGACCTCATCACGGAGAAAGGGTAATTGAAACATCTAGAGTCTCAGACACGTATTTTCCTGAGGAATGGCTGCAGAGCTCTCCTGGAGTTCGAATTACTGAACTGACAATAACCAGATATTTTGGTCGCGATGCTTCTAAACAGAAGAGTACATTCTAAAAGTTCTGACTAACTTTCATTTTAGTCGGTCTCCTATTGTCACGCACTCTTCAATGGTTAAAAATCACACAACACCAGGTTAAGGTTCATCAGGTTTAATTGGAAGCACACTAGCTTTCGGAGCGACGGTCCTTCATCTGGCATTTCCAAATCATGACTCTTTAATGGAGCCTTCATATGAAGAGGAATTAGTCTCAGTACTCCTTTGGAATTCCATTCTGTTGAACTAATCTTGCAATGGGGTCAGGAGACGTGTGAGCTTGACGGGACACGAACTGGAAGCATCTGAGCTGGTTGTTGCTGATTGATCACATTATTGCTGAAACTTCCTTTACATTTACGTGGCACACCGTACACCGATGGGTCAGTGACTGGCTGTAATGCAAGTGCCCTGCTTTTTGTATACAAGACATAATTGGGCCATTTATAACATTGTTGGTAGAGGGCAGTGTTCTTGCTGAAATGGAACACGTTCACGAGAGATGTCGTAACCTCTTAAGTAAATTCAGAGTCCTCAATGTTTCCAGCCAATTCTTGACATTGTGTGGAGTGAATTGAATTGTCTGAAGATTGGGGTCTGTGATGCTGGAGTCCACTGAAGGAGGTCAACATTGATCATCTACTTCACCCTTCTGGCTGAAGATTGTTACAAATGTCGTTGCTTTGTTGTTAATTTCAGGCGTGCTGCACTCCACCAAAACTGGGGATTTCATTGTTGGAGAGAAGCCTCCTCCTCCAATGGTCTGTTAATTTTTTGCTATCTTTTATGAATAGAGGTGGCAGACCCGGAGATAGATTGGAACTATTTATTGTGGGATCACTGAGCTGTCCATCACTTGCTGGTATGCCGTTTTACATGCATGTTAGCCTATGTTTAGATGAAGACAATAAGAGCTTCTCCAGGTTGTCCCCTCATAGCTGGGTCTCTCTGATGTTGTTCTCGGCACGTCCTTCCAAATTCTTTGCCGAATGAGAGTGAATCCCTGGCTTTACGTTTTCTTCAGAGGGGGAGATATCGGAGGCCGTGAGGTTGCAGCCTGTATCAGTTGTCCAGAGTATTATTCTACTGCTGCCGATGGCCCACTGCAGCTCATGGACGCCTGACTGTTAGTTACTCGACATACTCAAAGTCTGTCCCATTCAGCACACAGGTGGCAACATAATATGGTTAGGAGTCTGTAAATTGTGAATATGACTTTTCCCCTACATACAGACGGTCCCTCAGACATTTCTATCGATATATTAAACCCTGAGCTGTATCTGCACCAGGTGTATTGATGAAAAAATGGTCAATTATAACCTGCCGCAGAGCAGTCTGTCAGCTACAGGATTCAGCATCAATGCTGAGCTCCATGTTGACTACAGACGAAGGAGCCGAACCCCCTCCCCACTGTCTGGCTCTGGCCTGTCGACGGGACAAAACTAACCAGAGCAGATGATGATCTTGCCGAGGAAATATTCCTGTTCACTGAATCCTGTCTTACAATGTCGGACTGTTGCCTGATTTGCCTGTGGGAAATATATAGCAGGTCACTTTCACATCTTCTACAATGAAGAGTTAATGCCATTTTATTTCTTACACATTACAACATAGACCAAACATTATTGTTTTTCAGTTAAAATTTAATGAAGTTAACAATAATTAATTTAACCGATTACAAAGTTAACTACTACACAATTCAGTAACTGTATTAAATGGCTGATTCATGTTCAGGTCAGTGAACACACCATCTTGTAGTCAGCAAAGCTGTGGAAAATAACTTTGAAAAAAGCCTGATTTCAGACACTGAGCAAATGGGCACCACCACTGCCTCCAAAACGCTGTTCATCTCTAAAGTCAGTCCAGAGAGCTTTGAATCTGGAGCTGGACTGTTGCTCACACAATCCCTTTCGATGGAAAGTTAGATACATACCGGTTCAACAGGGACATATTTGGCCCAGACTGGCCAATGCACAAGTACAGGGCTTTGTGCTGGCCCAAACATATTTCAACATCTGTATTAAAGGCCTGAGAACAAGCATGCCTTGCAAGTTTACCTCTTCTGGTTTACCACCAAAAATGCGCAACTCTGCACCTTGGACCCGATTTTGAATGAAGGGACCATAAAGAGGAAAGATTCCTGCAGAACATAGCACCTTACATTGAATTTCTCATAGACCATGTTCAGTGTATGTCAACTCAACAACTTCAGTACCCAAACAGTGTTATGCAGCTGCATTGATGGACATTTTTTATCCCGGCCCAATGTCTTTGCGCATGACTTGGATATAATGTTTAATGTACATGTTTGCAGCATTATTCTGAACATTAACAGCGAACACATTTTTAACTGAAGTTACTTCGTGCTTTGTTAATAGGCACCCTTCGATTACTCAATAAGCACCAAATTCGCCCATTTATTCAGTTTTCTTTCAAGACAACATGCTGACAATTTTAAACAAATCACAGTTAGAGGCTTTGAAATGACGACTTTCGTTACCGTACCTAAGAACAAGTAATTAAGAGTTGCCAGGATTTTCTAAATATGCAATCATTTTTATTTGTACTAATACTGTGTGCGAAAATGCACAGCAAGACTTTTCATTCCAACAATCTCACTGTGTATCTAAACATTCTACAGTCAGATATGAGTACATTTTCAATTGTTTTTGTCTATCCTACTGTTCAGTGATGTGTTTACCGAATGGCAGTGTTTGTGTGCTGCTAGCTATGTAATAGATACCACTGAAAGACTGACTGATTTTTTTTTCAAAGAGCATATCCCTCCAGCTGTTCACAACAAAGAAGGTATTGCATCGACTCAACCAGCCTGCGCTCAAAAGAAACCCAAACTCAGTGTCCAGCAATGGGCATGTTGGACAATATTTTTCATTCTAATTTATTCCTGGAAAGTGATTGGACCAGTATTAATTTCCCGTCCCTTACTGCATTGAGAAGGTGGAAATGAGCAGCCACATTAACCCGCTCCATTCCACGTATTGTTGGTGAACTTACAATACCATTAGGGAGGGTACCTGAAACTGTGACTCCAAAGGAGTCGTAATGCATTTACAAATCAAGATTGTGTGTGGCTTAGAACGGAAAGTGAACGTCATAATGGTCTCATACATCTGCTGGTCTTGTCCGTTTTTCTATTCGTGATTCCAAAGGCAATATTTTTGTGAGGAGATTTGGTAAATTTCTGAAGATCACCGTGCAGATGGCAGGCATTGCTGCTCCTGAATGTCATTGCATGAGGGGTGAAGCTGCATTCAGCCAGACAAATGGATGGTATTGGTGCTGGAAAAGGACAGCCGGGAAGGCACCGTCCGAGGAGCAAACATTTGACCTTTGGGGCACAACACTTTCAGCAGGAATAATTATGAATGGTTTATGCACGAAACTTCGATTCTCCTGCTCCTCGGATTTTGCCTGACTTGCGATATTTTTCCAGCACCACACGCTCAATTCTGATCTCCAGCATTCGCACTCATCACTTTATCCGCGGTATTTCATGAAAAAAACACATTCAAGTTACGTCTTATAGAGGGAGGGCAGGCTTTCAGAAATCATGAAGTAAGTTACTTCAGCAGGTTTCCGAACTTATGACATATTCTTGGATGCAATGAATTTATATAGGCCGAAATGTGTGTTTCTGGCAAAACACAGCAGGCTAGACAGTCTTCGAGGCAGAGGAGAATTGATATTTCGGGCAGAGGCCCTTCACAGGATGGTTAATGAATCTATATGGTCACTCCAGTTCGAGTTAATATTACTTTCCAGGATATTGCTAGTTGCGAGTTAAGTGCTGACAATGGCTTTGGATGTTCGAGGATGATATTTCAATTCTGTATTATTAGAGATGACCGCTTTCTGGCATGTGTATTATGCAATTGCTACTTGCCACCATTGAGCTCACGCCATCATATTTTGCAGATCTGAGTAATTGCAAATGGTGTTGAAAACGGTCCATTCATTGGCTAACATGCACAGTTGTGACTTTACGGCATAGGGATGTTCATTTAAGAGGCAACAGAGAATTATTAATTCTAGGACCAAGAACACTTTTCTAACTCACAGATCATATCTTTCCCTCTGAGCTCGAAAATCCTCTTCAAGTTCCACCTGCTACAGTGGTATGTTACAACAAATGGTAACAGATTGACATTAAAATATCTTCCCGAAGGAGCTCAGTGAGGACTTGGTTCGCTCATTTCTTGGAACAGCTGGTCTGCAATTCAGATTAATACCAACAGTCTGGTTTTAATTCTTGCACTGTCGGAAGTGAGTATAATGGATTTTCACATTCAACCTCTCCCTTTCTTGACGCATGATGACTGTTTAATAAAACTGCCACCAGTCGTCTCCATTAAATAAGAGCAGAACCTGAACATCCCCATCTGACCTACAGGTTTATCCGTGATTCCTACCCCAGCCTCCGGGGAACTGCTGCAAACCTGTTGTGGAACTGATATGTCTGTTTTCAACCAACCCCAATTGTATTATTTGCACCAGGCATGACCTTAAATAAGGCAGAGGATTCCCTGATCCACATTTGCTCCAGATTTGCCATTAATCCTTGATTCCAAACCTGATCAAATGCAGGTGTGATAATGCTAAGCGCAGTCACTCTCGCCTCTCGCCTCACACAGTTAAGCTGTGTGTTTTCTTGTTGTCTGTCCCAACGCTTCAATTGGGTCAGGTGATGAGTGTACCTGGCAAGCCCTAACTGAGCTTCAGTGAACAGGTTTCTGCTGAAGACTTGCTGATTGATACCACTGCAGATGGCATCTTTCATCACTTTATTGATTATAACGATTACAGCAATGGGGCAGTCATTGCATATTTGATGTTTGCGTGTGTACAGAACACACCCGCAGTTTTCCACATTGTCAGGTAGATGCTCGTGCTGTCGCCCAGCAGGAACTGCTTGAATTGAATATTATTAGTGCCGACAACCTTTGCATGATCAAATTCCTTCAGCCGTTTGCAGATACGACACAAAATGAATTAGACTGCCATCGACAATAGATCATTGCATCGACACTTGCCGTCATCTTTTCTATCTCAGCCTCATCTTTTCTATTGTTGGTTCTGCCGTCATTAAGCAAATTTACAACTGTGGATCCTCCTCCTCTCGTGAGTTGTTTTTCTGACCACCACCATTCACACTGACTGCATGTGACAGGATTACAGAGATTACGTCTGATTCATTGGTAAGCTCTGTCAATCACTTGCAACTTTCGCTATTTGGTGAATAAGTGGTCCTGGTTGGTCACTTCACCTCATTTTGAGGCGTACCTGGTGCTTTGATTGGCAGGCGCTCCTCTGTTCTCTGCTGAACAAAGAGGCATCCTCTGGCTTGCTGAACAAGGTAACTTGGAGCATATGCTAGACAGTGATAGAGCATCTTGCGCCGGGGTGCAATTCTGCTGCTGTTGGTAAAGACCCGAATTACCTCGCACAGTCCAGTGCGAAGTTACCAGATCTATCAAAATCTGTCCCGTTTAACACAGCAAAAGTGTCATACACAGAGAGGTTATTCGCAATGTAATAGTGGAACTTTGTCTCTGGAAATAATGTGTGCAGTAGACACTGTTACCAAAATGGCAATCGATCAATGTGTCTTTATTCTGTCGATTGGTGGGAATGAGTTGAAGTCTGTTTCTCGAGCTCAGTCATTCCCTCCACAACCAGTGCAGACCCAGTCCAGTATCTATGTCCTTTTGGAGCCGATAATTTCGATCAGTAACGTTACTGCTGAGTCATTCTTGGCTCTTTTGAAGTGGCCCATCTGGTATACAATCTCCAGTTTGCCACATTCTCAGAGCTTCCTCCATTCGGTCTCCTTGCAGCAACACTGATCCAACAGCTGAGGCAAGGGAGTCACCAGGAAGTTTCCGTGTCAAAGTTTGATATGACAACATGAGGCTAAGGGAGGGGAGTCAGCTGGAGGCTTCCGTTTCAATGTTTAATCTGACACCATGAGGCTTAGGGAGAGGAGTCAGCGGGCTGTGATGAGGAGTTCGAGCTTGAAGATAAATATTGATAGGCCAGGAGAATGGGAGAGAACCTGGAAGACGGAATTTATTTTGGAAAAGGAGTCCATTGCGGCCGCAAAAAAGCAAAGGGCAGGTTTCTATTTACATGAGAAGCAGATTCAAATCAGTCAATGATTATGGATCAGAGTGTCTTTCTTCACGTACATATAAGTAAGTAAATGAAATTCTGGCATTCGTTGCAGAAGGTATGGAAAGTTAGGTTCGTAAATAAATGTGGTTAAAATGACATATGTTACCACACATGGAAAGTTGTGTCCAGTCTTGGTTTCCTTACATGAGGACGGATGTTGTGGCACTGACGGCAGATCAGAGGAAGGTCACCAGGTTTATTTATGGCGTCAAAGGAAGAGCAGTTGAATAGCATGGGGTTACTCTGGTGGAATTCATAAGAATGGGACAGAAGAGGGGTGTATCTGATTAACTTATATACAATGGAAAAGGAGAATGATAAGCTGAACGTTGGAAAGATGATTTGGATCATCTCGAACGTGCTGTCATAGATAGCGAGTGACAGAAGGAATATTCAAAACTGATTTGCGGAGAAATTAATTTTTTCAGAGGTGAGTGAATCTATGGAACTCACTTCCCAAAGTGTCGTGGAGTCGAAATCACACCACAGATTAAAGAAAGAAATAAGTATGCTTCTGATGAAAAGCAGCGCAAATGCCTTTCGGGACAAATTAGCCATGATCATATATTAAATGGTGCAGTGGACATCAAGGGTTGAATTGCTTACTGCCACTCTTAATTCTTACCTTTCTATATTGTCCCATCCGCTTTTCTATTGGTTTCTAGTCATCGTTATTGGTAAGGATAGTGGGAGCCAGGGGTTTTGGTGAATGGAGGTCTGCTCGGTGTTTTGGAAATAAGACAGGCATGTGGAGATAAGATCACAATCAAATTCTGTTGTCTGCCAGAGCAGGCCTGGAAACCAAATGGGCTGTTCCCAGTCACAATTCGTGTTGTTTCATTCCAGGTGTAATCGAAGTCAAATGTTACGGTCACATATCCAGTCCTTAATTAACGTGTGCATTTCATAATAAAATGGAAATTGACCAGTTATATCGAAATTGAAGTGTGTTGACCATCCTTTTACAAATGAAACATTGATTTCTGAAACTGCAGTTTGGAAACTGGGTAATGGATTTGAAAATGTTTTTAAAATATTACATTGTCAATTCCATTGGAATGTGGTAATATTTTAGGCAAAACATTCTGACTGCATTATGGAAGAATTTTAACGTTGAAAACAGAAGGAAAATATGTAGTGGACATAAGTCAATTGTCATGAAATCGTGTGTCAAAGTGGCAAATTTGTAAAATGAGGGAAAGCGTTGTGACATCCTATGAAGAAATACACCTCCTTTCAGTGTATTAAACAGAAAAAAATAATGTCTGTGCGTAAGCAGCTTGCATGTGCCCAAATTGACACAAGGTATCAAAATAAATTCAGTTGGCAGGCCCAAGCAACATTTTTACCCAGACGTCAGTTTGCAATCTTCTTCAGGACTTGGGTGGTGGGGTGGCAGGGGGAGCTGCAGATAAAGCGCGAGTCGAGGTCAGGGTGGTGAAGTGGGGATAGTTGAAGAAAGTTCCAGTGTGTGACTGAGTTGGTCAAGGGGAGGAATGAATTCAGATAGTGGCAGGGAGGAGTAGTAGAAGGCGACGGGCTGGGAAGATAGTCGCAGGATTTGAAGGGATTCTTTGATGTTGGAGAACTCAATGTAGAGTCCTCTGGGCTGTCGGCTGCCCAAGCGGAAGCTAAGGTGTTGTTCCTCCAATTTGCACTCTGGCTCGTTTTGGCAATGGAGGAGACCAAGGATGGTCATGTCGGAAAGGGAGTGGTTGGGGGAATTGAAATGGACGGTGACTGGGATGTCACGTCCTCCCCTTTTGGCTCGACTGATATGAATGGAGAAACATTCACTATGTTAAAATTTGGATTCCCCGATGTAGATAAGAAGATATCGTGACCATCTAATGCAGTAACGTAGTTTGGTGCAGAGTAGAGAGAGTGTTGCTGGAAAAGTGCAGCAGGAATTATTCAAATTGGCAATTCTACTGCTCTGCGGATACTGCCTGACGTATTGTGCTTTCCAGCACCGCACTCTCGACTCTGATCTCCATCATCTGCAGTCCTCAATATATTCCTAGGTTTGAAGAAAGAATAGTGAACCTCTGTGTCAAGTGGAAGGACTGTTTGGTGCCTTTGATGGGTGTGAGGGGGTGCTGTGCTGGCAGATGTTGCATTTTCTTCGCCTGCTGGACTAGGTACATGGCTGTTCCGGGCGTTTAGTGGGAAGAGTGGCGGAAACCAAGAATTGTCTGAAGGAACAGTCCTTGCAGAAGGTGGAAAGTGGTTGGGATGGCAAGATGTTTTTGTGGTAGTTCTAGTTGGAGGTGGCGGAAGTGTTTAAGGATGATGCATTAGATGCAGACCCAGATTGTGAAGCAAGTGAGGGCAAGGGGGACTCTGTCATATTGAATTTTTGACGAGGTTGTTTAGAGAGGAGGAATGGGGAATGAATGAAAGGTGAGAAACACATGGTGTTCTAAATAGGTGGACATCTGGGATGCTTGGGAGTGGTGTGTTTCCTCGTCCGAGCAGATCACTGAAAACCCACAGAACAGACTCCCGACGTACGTTTTCTACAAACCCACAGTCTTTCCCACAACTCGACCTGGAATGGGTCTTTGAGGCCACAATCAGATCATCCATGATCTTACCGCATGGCAGAGTGGGTTCAGGTTAGCCAAGAACCTTCTCCTGATATTAGTATCTACTTTTCTCTTGTCCGTAAGTACTGAAAAATAACGAATGCATTCTCATGGCCACAAAGCTCCCTTGCTGAATTATGAGCACAACTTGGAAAGCACTTCTGGAAACTTCATAGTTTTACAGAAAGATCAGAGACTCAGTAAAAAATGAAAGCCTCATTAAAACGCCGTTAGGAATCAGATGGTGCCGAATTGATATCTTTAAAATGCAGATTCCTTTAAGTTATTCTTGTGAAGTAAATTCGGTTAGCAAGACCAGCATTTAATGCCCGTGTCTAATTTCCATTCAGAATATGGTGGTGAACCCCAGTTTTCCTCGTGGTGCAGGGACACGAACAAATATATTTCAAAGAGAGGCACAAGATTCTGAACAAACGACAGTGACCGGGCAATGGTGTAGATTCAGGTTAGGATGCGACCATGGAGATTGTATTCTTCACTCAAAGTTTGTGCGAAAATTTGTAGCTCGGGTGCTCGTTGTTGTGGTTCTGTTCGCCGAGCTGGAAGTTTTTGTTGCAAACGTTTCGTCCCCTGGCTAGGCGACATCATCAGTGCTTGGGAGCCTCCTGCGAAGCGCTTCTTTGATGTTTCCTCCGGTGTTTATAGTGGTCTGTCCCTGCCGCTTCCGGTTGTCAGTTTCAGCTGTCTGCTGTCGTGCTTGGTATATTCGGTCCAGGTCGATGTGTTTGTTGATGGAGTTTGTGGATGAATGCCATGCCTCTAGGAATTCCCTGCCTGTTCTCTGTCTGGCTTGCCCTATGATAGTAGTGTTGTCCCAGTCGAATTCATGTTGCTTGTTGTCTGCGTGTGTGGCTACTAAGGATAGCTGGTCGTGTCGTTTCGTGGCTAGTTGATGTTCATGTATGCGGAATGTTAGCTGTCTTCCTGTTTGTCCTATATAGTGTTTAGTGCAGTCCTTGCATGGTATTTTGTACACTACATTCGTCTTGCTCATGTTGGGTATCGGGTCCTTCGTTCTGGTGAGTTGTTGTCTGAGCGTGGCTGTTGGTTTGTGTGCCGTTATGAGTCCTAGGGGTCGCAGTAGTCTGGCAGTCAGTTCCGAGATGCTCCTGATGTCTGGTAGTGTGGCTCGTCCTTTTGGTTGTGGTATGTCCTCGTTCCATGGTCTTTCTCTTAGGCATCTGCTGATGAAGTTGCGCGGGTATCCGTTTTTGGCGAATACCTTGTATAGGTGTTCCTCTTCTTCTTTTTGCAGTTCTGGTGTACTGCAGTGTGTTGTGGCCCTTTTTCACAGTATTCTTCACTGTGTGACGCGCACAGCAATACAAATAGTGAGACGACATCTTATGTTTTCAAAGCCTAATGTCATAGAGGCACATAGCATGCAAACAATCCCTTCAGCCCAACAACTCTATTCCAGGCAGAAACCAACAAACCTCATTTATCCCCTTTACTTTGGATCTATAGCCGGATATGTCCTAACATTTTAAGTGTTTAGTCAGCTGCTTCTTAAGTGTTCTGTTATCTTCTAATATTTGTGATCTGAGCTGTCAGTTGGTATTGAGTTTCAACCTATGTTCTGAAAATGTATCACACAACTGCAGAGGCAGTGATAAGCTCATCAGTCCATTAAATATATCTGCATTGTTCTATGATTATAAGAAAATTGTGTTTTCTTTTGAATTCATTTGGGATTTTAACGGAACAAGACCAGCATCAATTACTCTTGATAAGTCCCAGTCCAGCTGGTCTTGATAATCCACAGTGCTGTTGGAGCAAAGTCCCAGCAGTACATCTTTGGTGTCAGTGATGCAGGGAGGCATGATTACTGGTGATGCACGTTAAATAAGCCACTGCTTCCTCCTCGACAGCAGTTGTTGCATCCGCTCTCATCCAGGGACCAGGAGGTCTTCCATCACACTCCCTGACAGGTGCAATCTAGATAATGGATAGAAATTGGAGAGCTTTAAGAGATGAGTGACTCACCACAGAATTATCAGCATCGGAAATGCTGAGTTTACTTGGCTCGTCCAGTTAAATGTTGGGTGAATAGTTATATTAAGGATATTTGTCGTTGGATATTGATTATACCACTGATTCAAGGAAAGCTTTTGGATTCTCTCGTGTTTGATATACTTACTGCCTGACCAAACTACAGAAATATTTTTGTTTTCGGCTCATCAGCTAAACCTAAATGGTTATTTTGGAATAGGGGCAAAGCCATCTACAGTACTTGAGCATTGTGAAATGGTGCTGAAGAATGGATTTGGATTTAATTGGGACACTGGTGTTTTCCTTAATTCTCAATGCGGTCTGTCTTAAATACCAACATTCTATTTGGATGCACTTGCTGAAGTCACAGGAACAATGAACTGCATCAAGGGATCAATTAATAAATTCATTAGGCCTTGGAGGCTGGGTGGAGTGGAGTTGAGTGGGGTGGGTGAAGGCTGTGATGACTACCTGACAGGAAAACACTGGAGAACTTGCTCTTTGTCCAAGCAATTACCTGGGAAGTAGTTTATTACGCTTCAGAGAAGTAACACGGTCACAGCTGAAAGTCTATTATGACGAAGGAAAGACCGCTTCCATGTTATTGCTGAAATTATAGTCATGGTTGCAAACAGCTGGAATAATGTTGATCTTATTGTTGGACAATATTTGCACTGAGCATGTGAATTATCCTGGGTGATCTCACAGGTGGCTAGGCTGCCCCAGATTGAGTAAGATTTGATAGTCCATGAGAGGTCGCTGATTTGCAATATAGCCACTTAGTACAGTCAAAGGCACAAAAAAGCAAGCACCATTGGCTACTGCTCCAACATATATCAGAGTATATAACAGAACACTGTTTGTACAATGTAAATGTGGCCGATCGAGACTGCACCACCAAATACATATCCAGCATTTATTAAAAGTTTGTCAGGTTCATCACCCTCCCAGAAAACGCATTCCAGAAGCATACCACTCTCTTAGTGCCAAACCGATTCCACAAATGCTCTCGCAGCCTCTTGCCTTTCTCTTGAAATCTGTGTTCATTTGCTTTTGAACCTTCGACGAAGGGGAGCAGCTGTTGTGTGTTCATCCTCTCCATACACTTATGATTTTGTACTCCTGTATCCTGAACAAATTTAACACCCCCCCCCCCCCCCCCCACTTCATGGTTTGAGTACTCCCTTGTCTTTTTCATTCTGACGTGAAACATCTCACATTTATCAGTGTTAAATTTCATCAGTGATGTCGTTACGTCCTATCATTTGGGAGCCACAAATAGCTATTTCAACACGGAAATGCAAAGATGAACACGGAAGCTGAATCGATGTTTTACACTCTACGTATCTGCATGTTTTACTCACAAAGCTTGTAAATGATTTACGATGGTCTGGGGATTGGCATCTTTCTCTGTAACAATTGTATATCATGTGACACTGGAGTATCCTTTGTAACATTCACTGCAATATTCAGAGCTGAAGATTTTTTTTTCCTCTGCAGGATATACACAGACTCGTTCATGGTTTGTCAGAGCATGTGTGATGTGGATAAAAATTCAATTAAATTCCACATTAAGGACCCATATCAGGAGAGTAGGTTATATTCTCATCTCTACCTTGAATTGCAAGCAAATTGTTAGAACAAATGCCCATTGTTTTTCGTACTGAAAAAAGGAAAGTTAAAAATGTCTAAATGCCACACTCAGGGAGAAAAGAAATCATATCCTCTGCACTTGATAGAGTTACATTAATACAGGGAATGTGCAAACAGAACAAGAATCAATTCGGGAAAAAAAATGTGGAAAAAAATCATTTCCTACTTTTCAACAGAAATCCGAACATGATTTTCCTGAACAGTGATGTTTTAACGCCCGACTTCACTTCTCCAAAAACAAGCTTAATACTGTGACTAAGAATTCATCTCCCACTCGTCTTCCTCATTCGTTCTGTTTCCTTTCATTCCTTCTATCCTTGCACTATCCCTTTTGCTGCGAAACACGCTTCCACAAACGATCTCTCTTCACACTTTTCTGCTGCCACTGCTACTGTAATTTACGCCAGTTCCCCAGTTACTCCCAATTACCCTGGCCATCCATTTCCTCTCTGTTTTCCAAATTGGATGACACAATCTGCTGACTTATCTGTTGTTATTGGTGATCAGTGCATGATGTGGTTGAGATAGTCAATGTCCAGTAGGAACAGACAATAGTGTGTATCTGTCACTCTCCGATGCACCTTGAACAGTTTGGTTTTGTTTCTCACGGAGCAGAGTGGAGCTTTCTATTTCTCTGTTACAACGCCTAACCAAAAAGCCTCATCACAAATAGGACAAATATCTCCTCAGAATCAGAAGTCCATGAACTAGTTTTCCTTTAACATTTTGAGCAGAGCGAGCACAGTGTTCAAGCAAGCTGTCTTCTGCCCTTTTGCTTTTTATTACTGTAACTGATGTTCCAAGGTTAGTTCAGATGAGATCAGAGTCATTTCCTTTGCAATCAAATAGTATTTGACTCATCTTGTATCAATGACCCTGAGAAAACTGTGTTCAATGGGAATCGGAGCACATTCTGTCCTGGTAATTTTCTCAGTAAACAGTCGGAAATCCAACCCCTGCAAGTTGTCTTCCAAGTAACATACGATTCTGACTTGGGACTAATATATTGTTCTTTCAGAATCGTTTTTTTAGCTTGGAATCCCATTATATCTGTGTGTGCATTCGCACCGCTTAAACACAGATGGTTGAAGAAGGCAGCTCGCTTTCAGGTTCCCCAGAGCTGTTGGGAGTGACAAATAAACTCTGAGAATGCCTTCCAGAATCCATCGATAACATTATCCTTTTTAAAAATATCAACATATAATTATGTTTTCACAGTTTTGTCTGGAGTCTCAGAAATGTAAGATCTTGTTGGTTGAGTGTTACCCCAATTACTTTAGGGCATTACAATACGATTACAATCCCGATTATTTTCAATGAGTTATTTTCTGTAGACTGATCATGTGGTGTCAATGCCATGATCTCAACATTTTCTCTCTCCATCAGTGTCGCATTACATTGGCTTGAAGCTGCACCACTCCACAATTCTGTTTCCTTGTCTTGCTCTTTCACTGTGCTAATAATCAACTTTTCATTTTCCTTCCAGGCATCAAGGCCCACAAGATGCAACAACTCAGAGATGCCCATGTTCCTCTGGAACATTGCTCCCTTCCCCACCCATGCCATCTGACGTTATCCCCTCTACCAATCCTCTCATGTTTGCTCGATATGTCCTGACCTATCACTCTCTGATGCTGAAAATTCTAGACCTGGCGAAGTATCCGCTTTCTCCCTGTGCAACCCCAAAATACTGAATTTAGGACTTGACATGGAATTGAAATCTTCTTCTTCATGTTCGCCTCAGTGCCCATTCCTTTGGACAAGAATACTCTCCCCATCCCACTGACCAGTTCGAAAGCTTTCCTTCCACCTGAACTCCTTCCTCTGCCACTTTACCTGCTCTCGATCATTTCATTGAGGACATTGGTTTTCGCCGTTTTTTCTGCATCACCCGCAATCAAACGAACCGACATCCACCCGAAAAGGTTACTCTCTCCGTGCTTAGTTTCAAGCTTGACTTTGAAATGAAGCATGTGCCGATAAGGATGGTACTGTTGTAGTCGGGTGTACTGGACCCTAAATTTCAGAGACTGAGCGCCAATTCTCAGATACATCCACCTATCTTCCACTGGAGCATGACCCCGCCATGGATCATGAGGACATTGTCTCAACTACGATAACTGACTACACTTCATCTGGTCATCGCCCCTCTCAGCCGTCAGCCCCCAAGCAGATGATCCTCTGAAAGTGCAGCTCGCTTCCATATCCTCCAAAAAAACAACCCGGACAGACCCATTGCCTCAGCTGCTCCTGCGTTATACAACTCAACACTTCTTGCCTTGACTCAGTCTTTTCTCCACTGTCCAGTCCCTGTCCATGTACATCCGTAATTTCGCTGACAGTTTACACCAGTTTCAGAATTACCATTTTGCAAGCTCCATCCCCTTCTCTTTCCCGTGAACATGCACTCGCTTTCCACATCTATCCCCAACAGGATGATCTCAGGGCTCTCTGCTTCGTCCTGGAGCAACGGGCTGGATCGCACATAACCACCACCACCCTCCTCAGCCTGGTTGAGCCGGTCCTCACGCTCAATAAATTCTGTAAACTCCTCCTTTTTTGTCAGGTGAGGGGAGGGCATGGTGCACATGTGGGCCACAGTTATCCACTGACCCTACTCCGTTTCTTACGATTGATTTAATTTCATTTCTTACTGACATGGCAACCCCACAACTTTTGCCCACTTGACTTTTTTTTCGATAAAACGTAGATCCTTGGATATTCAGCTACCAATCCTGATCCCCTTGCAGCTACGTCTCCATGATACCCTCCAGGTTACACCTGACAATTTCGAAACTGCCCTACAACAACATTTACATTATTCCTTATATGGCGTGCTTTCGGATAAAACACCTTCGTTCCAGTATTTACTATCCCTCTTCTCATTGCCTTACGTTTGTCCAGCGTGCTTGAAATTTGACTGTTACCTCTGTTCCATATGAGTATGTCCTGAAGATTTTAATAGCCACCCCTGAGTTCTACTCTATTGCCTCCTTCTTTAATTCATGTGTTCTAATGTACCCTGTAACTGATACCAGCTCCACCATATTTAGTACAATGCCTTGTCTCCATCCCTAGTTGTCATTCCCTAATACTCTCACCCAAGCACGATTCAGGTGAAGACCATTCCATCGGATTTGCTCCCTTCTTCCTCAGTACTGGTGACAATTTCCGATGAATTCAAACCCATTTATTCCATACCAATCTTTCAACCACGCATCTACCTCCAAAACGTTTGTTTAAACTGTGCGAATTAACGGATGCTGCCTGAACTGCTGTGCTCTTCCAGCACCACTAATCCATAATGTGCCATTTAATCCCTGGCTAAATTAGCAAAACAGAGATCATTACCTTTTTGGTTCTGCTTTCTAATTTAGAACTTGGCTGTTCATATCACTTAGCAAAAACTCTGTCCAAGATTTCTCGATGTCGTTGTTGCGTACATTGACCACGACCAATAGATATTTGTCCTCGCACTCCACATTCATCTGCAGCCCAGATGAGATATCCCAAACCCGAGCACCAGGCCAGCAGCACATCCTCCAGGACTGTCGTTCCTGATCACAGAGAATAGCGTCTATGCCTCTAACCATAATCTTTCCAATGACAACAGTATTTATCTTCTTTTCCCCTCGAATGGTTTGCCAAATTCGGTGCTGCGGCCAACTGGCTCATACTCCCGGCAGACCCCATTTCCACCCACACAGGGATCAAATCTATTGAATCTATTAGACAGAGACAGGGGCTGAGGGTACTTAAACTCTACCTCCAGAGACCATCTCCCTGACTTATTTAAAGCCACCCTTGCAAGAAGATTCGCAGTAGGTTATGTTCAACTAGGAGAAAGTGAGGACTGCAGATGCTGGAGACAAGAGTTGAAAAATGTGGTGCTGGAAAAACACAGCGGGCCAGGTAGTATCCGACGTCTGCTTCAGGACTTATGCCTGAAACGTCGATTCTCCTGCTCCTCGGATACTACCTGGCCTGCTGTGTTTTTCCAGCACCACATGTTTCAACTCTGGTCTCCAGTATCTGGAGTCCTCACTTTCTCCTTGTTTAAAGCCACACCCGCAACTCTCTGAATACTGCTTGAATTTGAGTTAGCTGATCTAAAGAGTGTGACTTTCTCCTGGAAAACAGCATCGAGGTAAAACACCCTCTCTCCGATATGTCACAAACTTTGGAGCTCCAATTCCAGCTCATCGACTCTGAGCAGGAATTCTTCCAGCAAACTACATTTGCTGTAGACATGATCACTGTGAGCTACAATCGGGTCCACCATCTCCCACATCATGCAGAAACTCATTACCCGACCGTTCATACTTGTTTTATTTAATAAGTTTTCTATTTCAATTTTTATAAACAAACTGTTTTTGTATCTTTGGTTATGCAAGTTGTAAACAATAAATTAAGAAGATTCAATTTAATGCAGATTAAAACTTAGTGGACTGACTGTAAGCAAAACAAATCACAGACCTCCTTTTATCAATCTTGCCTATTCTCTTCAGAAAGAACTCTGACAGTCTTGTCACATGGGACCTCTCCTTGACGAAGCCGTGCTGTCTCAGCCCTGTTTTATTATGCACCTCCAAGTACTTTGCAATCTTATTTTGAATAATGGTCACTTAAGTCCTACTAATTGCCGATGTCAGGCCTACCAGCGGAAGTTTTTATTTATTTTGCCTTCCTTCCTTTCACAGAGATTTTACATTTTCATTTTCCACTTCGCTGGGACTCTCTCGGAAGACAGTTTTCCCTGAAAAGTCACAACCAGTGCCGCCACAATCTCCTCCGCTCTATTCTTCAGAACCTTGGTTTCTTATCCTTCCTGTCCGTGTTTCATCTATCGTCAAACATTACAGCTTCCCTAGCGCATTCTCCTCAATGCAGATCACTGCACTCATTTCCAACCCTTGACTTTCTTGAGGTTCTGGAATGCGACAAGTGTCTCTGATTGTGAGGACTGATGCAAAGTACCTGTTTACTTCTTTCTTCTCCGTTTCTCTGGAGCCAGCCTCAATGGCCAGTGGTCCAATGCACACTCTTGCCTCTCTTCGTTTGATTTCTCGGAACAAAACTCCTGCAATCTCCTTTTCTATAGCGATCTAGCTTTAATGCTTCATGTTCTCCACATTGTTTTTTTTCACTTGACCTCTGCTGCGTTAAAATTAAGTTTCCAAATCTTACACAGACTGAGTGAGAGTGTTCCAGTGAATTACAAGCGCAAAACAAGCATGCAACTATACTCGTCGTGTATTGCATCATCGCGTGTCACGGTGGGACAGGGACCGGGATTCAAATCCATTCCCAGTTGAATGTCGACGTGGAGGCTGCACATTCTCCTCGTGTCTGCATGAGAACAATTCACTTTTATTTTATCTCTGCACAGTATGTCTCCGTGCTTGTTTCGCGTTGCCATCATCTGCAGTATTTTTGATTTCCTTTTATGGTGAAATGGGGTAAATGCGGCAGGTTGTTATAAAAGCAGCCCTGGTTTTCGGGCTCCCATGAGTGTTTGGGAAACTTGCCCGGGTACATGTGTGATTGCAGTGCCGAGACAGCACACTCCGTCTTTCCACTGCTTCAGCCTATTCACTACTACATGCAGCCTTTCGCTTGCCAGCCTTGGGACTCCCGAAAACCCATCGCATTTCGGTGGTATCTCACTACGCATGGCTGCGCAAAACAAGTTACTGAACACTTCCTGACCCTTCAGGGATGCTCAGTAAAAACCCTTCCATTCGGAGAAACAGAGTAGCTAATACTCCTTTAAATAATAAGCAGAGTAAGCAGGCTGAACTCATGTATCCTGACATTTTCTGATCTTATGGATTAGCTTCTGCCTATCCTTGTCCAACTGCAAGTAGATGTTCCATATGCTTGCCTCGTCAAACAGATTTCGTGGAGGTCATAGCTATCAGATCCGTTGTCATGGGACTGATACGGCCGACACCTCTTCCAGGTTATTGAGTTCACACTTAAGTTACAATTATCAAATCGATCCATTTTCAAGCAAATTCTTGCTGGAGTTGTGCTGAAATGGGATTTGAAATTGGGAGAGGCTAGAATATGTTACTGCCGGTTTTATTCGGGATTGAAGGACGTTAAAGCACATGGCCAAATTGCTGGGAGAAGAGTTAGCTCTTCCAACATGTAGATCATTGGGATTCCCGTGTCGGGCGGACCTATACAAGAAGAACGAGATGTATCTGAACTGGCAGCAATCTACTGGCAGGCAGGTTTACTACTGTCAATCTGGAGGGTTTAAATGAGTGTGGCAGGAGGGCGTGGGAACCAATGCAGTAGGTAGACAAGTACAGTGATTGAGGAGGAGCTAGAGACTAACATCCGTACAGCTAAGACCAACAACAAACAGGCAGAAGCTACTGAAAAGAGTGGGACTGGGAGTCTGAAGTGTGCTGATTTTAATGTGAAGTTTATGACAGGTAAGAGAGATGATCGTGGAGCTTAGTTGAGTGTATATAACTACATTGACAATATTACAGAGATTAGATTGGTAGAGGGAAAATGACCAGTCAATCCAATTGGTCCAGAAAGAGTTCCAGAATTTGCAGTGAGTGGCTGGAGACAATTGCTTGAATAATTATTCTTCAAATAATTATCCAACATTTTATTTGAATTGGACAACATGCAGAATCCAAACTTGAGATTTACTGGACAAGGGAGGAAATTAGAATTGTCTGTTCATAACACTTTCCGGATTTAGTATTTCGTGATCCCCTGCCTCCGGATAATAGAGAAGAATAATTTCCATCAGGGAAACTCAAACTATTTAACAGGTCATTATCTGAGGGATTTGGGCTGAAGTGTGTTTATTTCAACGCAAGGAACATTACTGGTAATGTAGATGAACGTAGAGCCTAAAACCTTACATGGGAGGATGTATGACCATTGTAGGGATTTCGTTGAGAAGGGGACAGGACTGGCTGCTCAACTTTCCCCGTTCTTGTTGTTTTAGACGACGTAAAAAGCAAAGTAAAATGATGGATGAGTTGCATTATGGATCGGGGAATATGTTACACCTGCATTCAGAGAGGACATACTGGAGTGTTCAAACACTACAGCAGTACAGGTACAGTTCAAATATAAATGGAAGAAATTACTGTGTCAGGATTATACTTCGGGACCCCCCAATAGCCACCGAGACATTGAGAAACAAATATGCCATCCAATAATTGAAAGGTGCATGAAAAACAGACTTGTCATAGTGGTTGAGTTGGACATTCACAATATTGACTGGAGCTACTTTGGAACAACAGGCTGAGACGGGGCAGACATTGTTAATGCATTCAAGATGCTTACTTGCAACAGCTTGTGAATAGTCCAACAAGAGCAAGGGCTATGCTGGCTCTCGGATTGGCTAATGAGGCGAGCCAGGTGACTGAACTTGCAGGAGGAGAGCATTTTGGAAACGATGATCACAGCTCCTTAATTTTAAGATAGCTAAGACCATGGTTACGTCAGGGGTTTGGGTGAAGCTACTGAATTTGGGGAAGGCAAATAACTCAGTACAAGGCGGGAGCTAGCAGTAGTTATTTGGCAGGAGCAGCTATCAGAGAAACATACATTTGATGTGTGGGAACTATTTATTACATTCTGATTGCAATATCTCGTGAAAGTCCTTCTGCCTGCTCGAACTTTAATTTACGTTGTTTGAACGCATAGGCCCCTGCATATCAGGAGAAGAGATAATAGTTGTTTATGCACTATGTCCTTCACCGGACAGTTTGTCTCTCCAGGCACCTCAATTTTTTTTTTGTGGGTCGCAGCACAGATGGAGTCTATTCAGTCCATCGCGCTTCCATGAGCTCTCCAGCTGTACTGTCTGAAAACGGAGTGATTGGTTATCGAGAGAGTGAGAATGTGTGTGTGTGTGAGAGAGACAGAGAGAGACAGGGAGAAAGAAACTGAAGGGAGATGAACAAAGTGCAGAGAAAAAGGGAGTGACAGACTGGGCGAGAGGAAGGGGTGTTAAATGAGAATGAAGTTCGACAGATTAGGAGACAGCATGAGGAGAAACAGATGAGAAGGAAAATTGATTTCGAAAGTCCCAAAGTCTCCATCTCTTTGTCTGTTCACTTACCCTGTGAGCATCCTGCTAATACTGGCTGATATCCCAGGTCATTTTTCTCCAATAATATTACAGAACTGTATTGCTGACAGCTAAACGGAATCCAGTAGACCAATAGATTAGTTCCAGGGAGAAGATGGATTAATTAATACTGACTGGGCCAACAGCAGCAGGAAATAATAACCACCCCTAAAAACTGTGTGAGAGCCTGGGCCAGAGAGTCTCAGTGATGTGATCACTGACAGAGGGGAAAATAATGATCTCAGCTGTTGTTCAAACAATGATTGATAAAGTTTGCACACAACTTCCATGATTTTGTAATACACATTTCAAATCATATAGCTCAATATTATGAGTACATTTTAACAACCTTACCTTTCTGTACTTTCCATAATTTGGTAAGTATAAAGTTATGTCGACCCTGTGTTTTTTGCCGTATAAACGCATTTTATTACTGGAGAAGAAGCAACCTGCTCTGATGGGACAGTATTCATTTGAACAATGCTGGGGCACACTCCAATTGAGTCGCAAACTGGGGCTGTAGACAGGGCTATAAAATGATTAGGCGTGATGGGTTGAGTGTTCGTAATAAACCGGAATTTAAAAAGGAGAAATAGAAGTGCCTAATTTAACACGTTTTTAAACTCTCTTGCACAGACACAAATAGGACTGAGTTTATGGAAATGGTCAGCAAATAAACTTCAAGCACACTGGATAAATGAACGATAATGAGAAGAGGAAACCTTAATACAGGACTGAAGATGGGATACTTTGAATGCACGTGGTATAAGTAATAAGGTAAATGAGTTTATCTCGCAGGTCGAAACTGCAAGGTATGATGTGCTGAGCATCACGGAGACGTGGCTGAAAGGTTATCAAGATGGGGAGCAAGGATGTGCATCCTTTCTAAAAGGTGGGCAGCTGGACATTAGGGGCAGGGCTGCATTTTTCGGAAGAAATGGAATTGTATCGATAACAAAATAACATCTGTCAGATCGCCCAGGATCTTCATGGGTAGAATTGAAAAACCGCAAAAGCTACAAAACAGAAATAGTTGGGGTTACGAACAAACCTCCAAATAGTAGTCAGGAGCTGGGGCGCAATACACCCAAGAGATAGAAAAGCTGTGAAGCAAAGGCAAAGTTAGTCACCATATAGGATTTAAATGCTCAGGTGGTCAGGGAAAATCAAGTTGGTAGTGGTTTGCAAGAAAATAAATTTGAGAAATATGTACAAAGTGACTTTTTGGAGCAGTTTGTGATGGAGCCCACCAGGGACAGGCAACACTGCATATAATATGTGCAATGAGGTAGACTTGATAAGGGAACTTAAGGTGAAGGAGCCATGAGGCGGCAGTGATCATACCATGACTGATTTTGAGAGGAAGAAAATAGAATCAGAGGTAAACTTATTAGAGCGGAATAAAGGCAACGACAGAGGCATGAGGAAGGATATGGGTACAATTGAATGAGAGAGGGGTCCAAGAGAAAAGAAAAAGTGGCATAGCATTTGGCAGAAGGTCTGGGAGATATAGCAGAGATTCAGTCCAACGAGAAAGAAGCATAGTACAGGGAGGATGAGGCAACCACGGTTGCCAAGGGAAGTCAGGAACAGCGTAAAACTGAAAGAGAAAGCACAGAATGTGACCAAGGGCCGTGGGAAACCAGATGATTGGGATCCATACAAAGACAAACAAAGGGCAACAAAATCAGAAATAAGGAGGTAGAGTATTTTCGGGAGGGTAAGCTCGCCAGGAATAGAAAGGAAAACTCTAAGAATTTATTTCGATACATAAAGTGCAAAAGAGAGGCAGAGATGCTCATATTCTGCTGGAAAATGACACAGGAGATAAAGTAATGGGGAACAAAGAATTGCTAAGGAGCTTAGTAATGACTTGGCATCCGTCTTCGCGTGGGAAGACATGAGTAATATTCCAAAGATTCAAAAGAGTGACGGGGAAGAATTGACAATGCTGGCCGGCTCCAAGGAGATAGTGCTTGAAAAACTGAATGACCTGAAGCTAAATACATCGTCTTCACGAGGTGGGCTACACCCCAGAATTCAAACGGAGATAGATGAATAGACAGTGGAGCCATCAGCGGTGACCTTTCACAAATCACTGCAATCAAGAAGGATCCCACAGGACTGGCAAAATGCTAAAGTCGCACCATTGTTTCAAAACAAAGTATAGTAGAAGACGGAAAATTGCAGACCAATTAGCCTTATTTTGGTGATGGATAAGATCTCGGAATCCACTTTGGAGAATGAGATTTCTGAATACTTGGAACTGTATGGTAAAATAGGGCAAAGTCAGCATGGTTTCATCGCCAGGAGGAGAAAGTGAGGACTGCAGATGCTGGAGATCAGAGTTGAAAAATGTGTTGCTGGAAAAGCGCAGCAGGTCAGGAAGCATCAATTGAGCAGAAGAATCGACGTTACTGGCATTAACTCTTTTTCAGGAATGAGGAAGGTATGCCAAGCAGGCTAAGATAAAAGGTAGGGAGGAGGGACTTGGGGAAGTGGCGTTGGGAATGCGATAGATGGAAGGAGGTTAAGGTGAGGGTGATAGGCCGGAGAGGGAGTGGGGGCAGAGAGATCGGGAAGAAGATTGCAGGTCAAGAAGGCGGTGCTGAGTCCGAGGGTTGGGACTGAGATAAGGTGGGGGGAGGGGAAATGAGGAAGCTGGAGAAATCTGCATTCATCCCTTGTTGTTGGAGGGTTCCGAGGCGGAAGATGAGGCGCTCTTCCTCCAGGCGTCGTGTTGCCATGGTCTGGCGATGGAGGAGGCTAATGACCTGCATGTCCTTGGCGGAATGGGAGGGGGAATTAAAGTCTTCAGCCACGGTGCGGTTGGTTTGTTTGGTGCGGGTGTCCCAGAGCTTTTTTCTGAAACGTTCCACAAGTAGGTGGCCTGTCTGCCCAATGTAGAGGAGGCCACATCGGGTGCAGCGAATGCAGTAAATGATGTGTGTGGAGGTGCAGGTGAATTTGTGACGGATATGGAAGGATCCCTTGGGGCCTTGGAGAGAAGTGAGGGGGGGGAGGTGTGGGCACAAGTTTTGCATTTCTTGCGGTTGCAGGGGAAGGTGCCGGGAGTGGAGGTTGGTTTGGTGGGGGGTGTTGTCAGGTATCGCCTGGAGGAAGAGCGCCTCATCTTCCACCTAGAAACACTCCAACCACAAGGGATGAATGCCGATTTCTCCAGATTCCTCATTTCCCCTCCCCCGAGCTTGGCACACCTTCCTCATTCCTGAAGAAGGGCTTACGCACGAAACGTCGATTCTCCTGCTCCTTGGATGCTGCCTGACTGCTGCCCTTTTTCCTGCAACACATTTTTCAGCTTCATCGAGAGGAGATCATTTTTGACAAATCTGTTAGAATTCTTTGAAGAAGTAACAAGCAGATCACACTAAGGAGAACCAATGGATGCTATCTGCCTGGAAGTCAAGAATGCCTTTGACAAGTTGTGCCATACAGGAGGTTACTTATTGACATAAGGGCCCATGATGTGAGATACAACGTGTTTGCATGGATAGAAGCTTGGCTGTCTGGTCCAATGCATAGTGGTGATAAAAGTGTCCTTCTCAGGATGGCAACCACTGACAAGTGGTTTTCCAGAAGGCTCATTATTTGGACCACAGCATTTCACTTTATACAACAATGATGCAGATGAAGGAACTAAGGGCAATTTATATAATTTTGCAGATTATACAAAGATAGATAGAGGGAGAGGGAACATTGTGGCGGCTGGGAGTCTGCAGAAAATTTAGACTGTTTAGGAGAGTGGGCGAATAAGTGGCAGATGCATTATAATATGGTAAATTTTGAAGTCATACACCTGAGTAGAATGAATAGAGGCATGGAATATTTTCCAAATGGGGAGAAAATTCAGCACTCTGAACCGCAAGGACACTTTAGAGTTGTAGTCCTCTCAAGTGAAATTTGCAGGTCGAATCAGTAGTTCAGAAGGTAAATGGAATGATGCCATTTATTCTGAGAGGACTTGAATATAAACGCTTACTTCTGAAGTTTCTCCAAGGTTCTGGTCAGATCATTTTTGGAGTATTGTGCGCGGTTTTGAGTCCGCTTTCTATGGAAGAATATCCTGGCCCAGAGCATGTTCAGAGGAGGTACACGAGGAATGAAAAACTAAACATATGTGGTGCGTTTGAGACTTTGAGTCTGTACTCGATGAAGTTTAGAACTAGGAGGGGGCATACAGTTGAAACTTACAGAATAATGGAAGACCTGGAGATAGTGGATGTTGAGAAAATGCTTCCATTGAAAGTAGAGACGGGAACCCAAGGGCACAGCCATCGACTAAAGGGAAGACATTTTAGAACAGAGATAAGAAGAATCCTTTACAGCCAGAGAGTGGTGAATCGATGGAATTGACTGCCACAGAAGTCAGTGGAGATCAGGTCATTGAGTACAATTAAGTCGGAGATAAATAGGTCCTTGATTGTCAACGGGATTGAGGGTTATGGGGAGAAAGCGCAAGAATGGTTTGAGAAACCTATCAGTCATGATTGAATGGCAGAGTTGTCTCATTAGGTTGAGTGGACAAATTTATGTTCCTATGTCTTATGGTCTTATTACTATTGGTTGTCCTCTTTCATGATTGTAGATGTGTCCATGAAAATGTTCAATATAAGGATTATGAAGAGTAATGTTCCAATACTGATGACTGGGCAATATCATGCTCCGTCGTTCCCAGACATTTCCCCAATTATCTGTGTTTTTCTCTCTTCCACGTTTGATAATCATGCTATAATTGCAGTCCAGTAAATGATACTTCATTGCAGTTCATTGTAATTGATAACATCAAGAGCATCATCCTCTAACTTTCCTTCTCTGCTCCAAGAATAACAATCTGAATTGCACTTGTCAGGTATTTTTCTCTGTTAACATATTCATGCCATTTCAATGTTTTAAACCTATGGTGCATTAGGAACACTTTCCCATCAGATTATGGACGATAAAGGTTCTCACAATGTTTTATTGATATTGCAATGACTGATCAGGAGTCACAGCTGTATGTTTCCATTTCTCAATAAAGAAGCATGTTTATGTTCCGGCAATCCTCTCGTATTACTCCTATATCCAAGGCAGTTTGAGTGATTATGCAAAATCTATCTGCCATCTCAAACTTCCTTCCCTCAGTCACCCTCACGTATGCCATTCAGAACTTGTAACTTTTGAATCTTTTAAATATCAATAATAAAACACCATTGAATTGAAAGCGGTTAACTCGAGTTATTTGTTCAGCGACCGTGATTAACATCAGTCTCAGTGGATCCTCAATGTGTCAGTCGAATATGTGCCTCTTCTTTAAATGAGAGACTCATTTCGATCTGTTATTCCATAATATGAGCGTGAGCATCACCGACTGCACTAAAAGGAATCAGCAGCTCCGGAGAGAGCAGCAGGAGAATTCAGAATCTGAGAACAATAGACTGTAATGTCCCAACAATGGGTCAGAATCTGAAAACAATAGACAGTAATGTCCCAACAATGGGGAAGAATCTGAGAAGACCAGACTGGAATGTTACCACAATAGACAGGAGTTTTTACGACGGTATTTACTGGCTTTCTCAGCCTTGGTTATCATTAGCATCTCGGATCCAGGATATCATTTGGATTATTCAAGGTGTTTACTATCCGATTCTTGCTGTAGTTGGTGTTCCTGGTAAGTCTCTCTATCTGTCTATTAAAACAGCTTGAATAGAATTGCTGCTCCTGACATGTAAACTTGGGAAGTTAGAAGTCAACGTTTTCAATTCCAAACACAAATTCCTTTCCTTACAAATTAAAGCTAGCAATTAACTATTTAAGAATTACACACTGGTTTGTGAGGAGGAATCAGAAAGTTCTCAAACGGCATTGTATTTTTTTCTCCTACGCAGATTTGCATTGCTGCCCACCACCCACCTCAGCAGGACCATCATCATGACGCCCCAGTCTGATTCTTAGCCTCATGCAACATCTCAATAGATCATCATTTGTAAATTTGTTAAATTTGGAAACATCTGTTTCACCTCCCGTCTAACCATACTCCTGTTACAAAACAATTGCATTAGCGATGTTTAATTGTTCCCGACACAGAGTCTGGCTGGCGTAAAGAATGTCCATCGTGGCCAAGTAATTGACTCATAATCGACAGCTGCACAACAAAGATTTGTTGATATCAGCACTTTTGCTTGCCTCATGCCCTTGAGAGAGTGCAATGGCTCATTCTTCCCAGGTCAGGTTTCCAGATAACATCAAACCCATGTCTATGTGTTTTACTCTTTCCTATGCTGTGGAACAGCTTAACCAGCATTTCGTTCAAGATAGGCTTAACACATGGGTCTGATCAGGACGACACAGGGCTTCACACATCCCGTGAGAGACGAATAAAAGGAAAGATAAACCCCTTTCTCTGCCTGTACCTCACATTCATACAGCTCACTACCGTTCAGGTAGGCGGCCATTCCTTATTTGAGATGTATTCTATCCAACTTAAATTCTGCCCGCTAGCAATATTTATCTCCATTGCCATCACTGTTGCCGGTTTTATTCGCGCTGAAATGCAGATTCAAGGAACATTTAAATTTCACGTCACTCGAATTTCACAGAGAAGGAATGGGTTTTGTTGTCACAATGAAGCAACTGAGACGGTGAAGTGAGGGAAAAGAATTATTGTGATCGACCCTGAGAGTGTGGTTGATGTTGTATTTCGGTATTATGAACAGATTTTTTCTCCTTTATAAGGGATGATTCACTTGGCAAAGAAAGTGTGCAAAATAATTTCACCAAGCTAATCTCTGTGGTGATTGGACCACTTGAGGAGTGAGTGAAGATTACTCTGTAGCACTGTGAGAGAATAAGAGGTGATTGTACTGAACCTTGAGTGTGATGAAAACATCACTCATTATTTTATAAACAGACACTGATACAGTGAAAATTTCCATGGCGTATTTATTTCCAGTTGAATTACATGATATGGGATAAGTTATGTGCCTGGGAACGTGTTCCCCCATCCCACACCCATCCCCCATGTCGATTGAGCTATGAGGAAGTCCAGGCTTTGAATAAACTCTCTGCATATTAATACAGCGCAATTGAAGCGTGACACTGCACTGAGCGTCATTTATCCACAATCCCGACATCTTCCATATACCTTCATTGCAAAAGTATTAACTATTCCCAGCAGCTTCTGACCTCCTTGACGAACATGTTTCTGATTGCTCGGAGATGAAAGATGTCTCCTTGAGATTTGGCAGAAAACATTTGGCTTCCCTCCTCACTGCCAGCAAACCAGGTTAAATTATTAAGTACTCCACACGCAATGGAGCCACGAGGAACATCATGGAGCAGTCACCTGTGTTGGATCTACTTCATTGGTTTGTCAATTTGGAACATCAACGTTATCCTCTGTTTTTGAATAAGTGCCTCGAAGGGGAGAATCGCCTTCTCCTAATCCCATGGAACATTTTCAAGAGCCTGATTGTGCTCTGCAAGTTCCTATTTAACAGCTCGATGTGCAGAGCACAGTCCTTCTTTTCCTGTGTCAATATTCTTGTTCTGTAAATTCGATGGGCTGAATGGTTTCCACGTATTCGTGTGCAACAAGCTTCAGATGCTGAATGAGATCCTCTTTGAAATATGGATGTGTCTGGCAGCAGTGCTACATGTATGTTCCCGACACGTTAACAGCACAATCCTGAATGATGTCCGTGTTTGCTGTACATGGCACAGCCTGCTTCAGGAATTGAGGGGTTTGGGTGGCGAGCATATTGTTCTGCACATGTTGCAATGTTCAGTGATTTTCCCGGCTTCCGATCTTATTTTTGGGGAAAGACATTGATGAAGCAGCTGAAGATATTCCTACTGAGGAAGCTACCCAAAGGATTTTCTCGAGACATGTCCCCGGACTGAGAGGATTGGTGTCCACCAAGCACGGTCATCTTCATTTGCCATCTGAATGACCCCAGCCAGTGGAGAGATTCTGCCTGATTCTGATTAAATTCAATTTAATCAGCGTTCCTTGATACCATCTTTACTCAAAGATTGCCTTCATATCACGGTCTGTCTCTCTTACCTGAGCCCCTGTATTCACCTCTTTTGAACGTATCAATCGATCTTGGTTCATGCTTGTCGATATTTTCAACTCAAAGAGGGTAGTGAATGGCAGAAATTCTCGAGTCAAAAGAGTTGGGTGAGCTAGATCACAGAAATTATTTAAAGAAGAGGGACATTAGTTTTTGATCTGTTCGAGGGCTGAGAGTTGAGAAGAATTGGACATTAAAATGGACTTGATTCCACATTTGATCAGGGAAGGTCTTACACAATGGCCCGGCAGGCCCGAGCATTCGAAGTATCTGCTCCTGTTCCTGATGCTCTTATATTCTGCCACTGAAAATTTAATGTTTGCTATTTTGCTGGACGTTCTTTTGTTGCATGCTGTTGTGAGACAGATGGAAGTATTTTGTGAGTCATCTCGGTGTGAGTTATTGGAGATATATTAACAGTGAATCTGAGTCCACAACATGACCAATAAATGAAGCACAAGGTGCAGTGGGGAGACACTCTGTGAAGAGACGTGAGACCTCTTTATTTAATCAGTCTGAATTTCCCAAAACCATTTTCCAACCCACACCACAACGTGTTATTATGTGTTACTGCAGACCAGGTAATTGGAGCAAGTGGGCTCCATTATAATTGTGCAGGAGGCTCGATGGACTGAATGGAATATCGTACTGAGGAGCAAAAGTTGGTCATTACATACTTTGCAACAGTTCCACCAGACCCTAAGCTCGTAGTTAATCTAATAGTAGTCTCAGCAGCCCTTTTCACTCGTATACCATTTCCCTGCATTCGCTTGTCCATGAAATGTTTAACAAACTTAACTTTGGGTCAATGCAAACACTAGACACCACAAACGTCTGGGAAAGGGAATTCCCACTTGAACAGCCATTTCAGAATTCTGCATGAGTGTTCTGATCAATGTTGCAGGGTCAGCTATCCCTTTTGCAGACTCACTCCACCACCAGTTACAGCAAATTTGAAAGTTTCGTCATAAGGCTAATGGTATAAGTTCCAGCTGGGTCATTTTCTTGTCAAATGTAAGACACGCACAAACACACACACACATCGTTAGACAAACAGAAAATGAAAGCTTTCCATAGCTTCATAATAGTTGAATTCATAACAAATGGAAAAGTGATAGAATGTTCCAACTGTCATTCTGTCATCTGAGGTACTTCTGCTCACACAAGCTGCGGTAAGGTGATTTCTTCCCAGGACAGTTGAATTTGGGTGAAGTCCCTTCGCTTAAGTCAGTGGACAGATTCCAATGAATCGGAATCAGCATTTCTCCACGAGTGGTTGAGATGACTCAGGGATTTTCTGCTCTTGCACTTTGTTGTCAGACGGAACAAAGTAAGAGGAGAGAGAGCAATAGGTCGCTCCTCCTCAGGCAGGTTACATTTATCTCTCTTTCTGTGTTGAAGCATATAATAATGTCAATTGAACACCAAATTGGACTGTGTGTGTTCTCCATGAACATTTTCTGAAGTATATGATGATGGACTATATGCATGTGAATCATTGTTGTTTTCGTACAAAGTGTCTTTCTTGATCCAAAAAAAATCTGCTTTCGAATTCGAAGACATGTTTATATACGTTTGTGTATTTTTTTTTAAAATCGTTTGATGCTTTCAGAATATCTGTGTTAAAAATAGTACGTATTATTCTTAATTTGTCCCCCTCGTTTCCATCCCCCTGACAAGAGAAAATATATTTCCATCTGATACACTTTGCTCAAAATCGTGTATGGTTCAAAAAGATTTCTCATCTAAGACCTAACCTGATAATCCTTCTTTTCAGAATGCCTTCATTCCAGGAACACATATCGTGGAAAATCTTCTGAATGCATTTTAACTTTTTCTTCAGTTTAGGGGATGAAAAGTGCACAGTGTGCCCCGGATGGATGCTGGCAAAGCACAGAAGGTCAAGCAGCATCCGTACAAGCGGGAGAGTTGGGTTTTCGGGCATGTTCCTGAAGAAGGGCTAATATCCGAAACGTCGACTCTCCTGCTCCTCAGATGCTGCCTGACCGGCTGTGCATTTCCAGTGTCACAATTTTCGACTGTTACCTACAGCATCTGCTGTCCTCAGTTTCTCCCTGGACAGGTGAAATAAAACATTCCTACGATTAAACCTGATAGTTTCTGAATAAAACAGCATCATTCCACTTAACTATCAAAATAATTGCTCTATCTGCAGATTAACTTCACATGTTTTATTAACCAAGAGCACGAAACCGTCTGCACACAGAGTTCGGCAATCTATGTACATTTAAGTTGTTTACCATTGTTGTATCCTTCCTGCGAAAATAGGCAACTCATGTCTGTTGTTTGTGCTGAAGGGTTGCCCATTAAACTTCCACGTCAACCTCAAAATTACAGACTCACTACCTCCATTTGATGACATATTTATTTACCATTTTTGTGTACAAGCTAATTCAGCTTCAATCCATACAGTCCCTTCATCCAGGTCTGGATGCAGATTATTGATCATTAGTGATCTAACAGTGATGTCTCCGGCATGATATAAATTATAACTTTGCCACTCAAAGCTCTATTTGCTGTTCGCGACAGCTTCCTGTTTCGCAACGTGGGCGCATTGAATGGCCTCCTCCTGGGCGGCATAATGTACTCAACGAACTGAACGACTTCATTCTTTATTCCTGTGTATCTTCTTGGAGGGGCAGAATGGTTTACGCCCGTCTCGTTACAACGATCCTTTCTGCTTTAATGAGCTTGCCCTCTTCCTGTGCAACTGCCTTAAGGGACTGATTGAGATACCAACACGTGGGCTACGGGCAGAAATTGGCCGCTTGGCTGCACCATTCAGAATTCTCATGGCTGATCTGGGTATGTCTGACCATTCAATTTTGTCTGAATATTTTACTGTGTCTGACGATCCAATTGAGTCCGACCATCCGATTGTGTCTGACCACTTTGCTCCTGTCTGAACCCAATAAACATTGACTCTATTGTCCAGCAAATTTAAGTCTAGGTTAGTCTTGAATTTCTTCAGTAATCGAATCTTCACTTCACACCACAGGTAACACAACCTTAAAGATGTAGAAGCCCTAATTTCATAACAGAGTTAACCTAACATGAACTCGCCAACTCTTTTCAAATGTAAGGACGCAATGCTTAGGAATAGACATATCCCATTCAGTTGTCCAAAACCTATCCCACATTACCGCTGACTCTTTCCAATCAAACATGTTTCAAACCCAGCCTCCGCTCGTACCCCGGGAAGAGAATACCAGATAGCATGACACCACACAAGCATAAAGTCATAACAGAGCTAGGCCATTCCGCCCAACGCGTCCGATATGCCGTTTAATAATGGCGTATAAGTTTCTCAACATCATGCTCCTGCATTCACCCGGGAACTTTGGACCTGTTATTAATCAAAAAGTGATCCATTCTTCTTAAATACACCCGTGTCTGCGTTTGTTTGTGGCTATATGTGTGCATTTGTCCATGAGTTGATGCTGCTGTGCATTTTGTGTCCATATCTGTCCATCTGTGTCATAGCTTGCGCGTTTTATCTGTATCTGTGACTGTTTGCTTGTGACTGTATATGTCTCTATCAACCTCACATGTGCGCGTCTCTATGTCCATGTATGTAATGACAGTCTTATTTTCTTGGGGTGTTTGCACATGTCTCTGTATCACTATGCAATGAGATATTTATTGTTTTGGGAGGGAGGGAAGCATCCGAACAGAAAAAGAATTCAAAGTGACAATTGTCCTCCATTAAATGTTGTTGGGACGGGAACGATTTGCAATTTCCATACGATTCGCTCCGGTCACCTCCGGCACGTGCCAGGTTCTGATCCATATTGGGGTTGGCGGATGGCAGGAGCGGAAGAAGAGTGTAAAGGAATGGTCATCGGACACTCCAACACCGAGCTTGCACCATTCTGTCCTATTCCAGGCTGTTTCTCCCGGAATGAGAGAGGAAGGGAGGGAATAAGAGTGGAAGAGGGCGGCCCTGCTGTTCGCGTTGATTTAGCTGGTGGTTTGGGGGGCGGAATGATGTGGTGTCTGAAAGGAGTTGGTCCACAGTTTTGAATCCATACATTGTTATTAGGAGATAATACAGTGAAAGCGACAGAGAGAGTGAGGGGACTATTGAGTTGCATTCAATAGTGAGAATATTGGAACATTGGCCTCATTCTGGGGAAGTCGATACAACAGATATACAGTGAGTGCGAGAGAGCAGGGAGCAGAAGGTCAACCTTATGCTGGCAGAGCGGGGATGCTGATTAATGCTTGTCCTGTATTGCTGGACATTCCTTCATATCATCTGAGCGTCGAAGTGAGCCTCACTGAATATCTTGTCCAAGTCTATCACTGATAACGGCACGGACCACATCCCCCAACTTCCACAGAATTAGTTTGGGTTTACATTGCCAATAGCAAGGAGAAGCAAGCATTGGCGCATTGTATGCCTTACCAAAAACTATAGCACAATGTTGTGCATTAAGCGCTATGGAAATTTGATATCCAAGTATCATGAGTACTGCAGTAATAATGGATGATCTTGAGTTCCATCTAAACTATCCTTAATTAAGTGAATGCTTATACTGTGAAAAATAAATTCCGTAGCGTATCTGAGGTAGTTTGAAGAGAATGTTGTGAACCAAACTAGAGACCAGGACTTTCAGATTTGCTGTTGTGTGGTCAGGGAACTCATTTATAAACTTGCAATGAAGCAGCTTTTTAGACATTTTGACAACAATAAATTGCATTTTACTGAACACAACACAGGTGTTTTGAACATTATCGTCAATCAACATGGACGCCCTGGAGCTGCAGGCTCAAGTGCGATAGAGTGAATTGGTGAAGTACAATTTAACATTCAGTGGTAGACAGCAATGTTGCTACTTTTAAAAATGCTGCAACGTCTGAAAAATGCACATTTTTGTCCCATGTACAATCAGCAAAAGATTTGAAGGTGACACGAAGGTTAAACTATGAAATTAAAAGCTGTATTAAATCAAAGGAAGCGGCTTCAGAAGAATTCCAGAGTTTGTGGAAACCTGAGAATTCTGAAAAAAATATGATTCAGAAAAGAATGGCCATTAGACTGATAAGGAAATCAAAAAAAAGAGAGCATTAATACAAATGATAAGAAAACACAAAGACTGACGAAGTCTACAATGCACAATTCAAGTAAAATGAAAGCAAGATCAACAGTGGAAGTTAATAACAGGAATAGGAGAAGTTATCGTGGAGAATGGTGGAGTTTCATAGGAACGAACCAATTAGTTTGCACCTGTCTTCATAGATGAAGACCCAGCAAGTTTCCCAGAAATAACAAGTGATCATCAGGGACTTATGGACCTAAAAATGCAAAATCAATTCATATCTGCAACAAGGTAGTACTTCAAAAAAGTAGCTGGATTGAGCGTTGCTAAGTTTGACAGACCAGATGTTATTAATATCAGAACGTCAGAAAAAATGGAGATAGATATATTAATAACACTGTTGATGACTGTATTGTGTTTTCCTGTACATCCAGCAAAGGCTGGAAGCTATTTTAAATAACTGCAAGGTAGTAATCTTGATCCAAGCCTCTACGAAGGGAAGACGAGTTAGTGTGGAGAACTGGAGACCAATTAACTTTATATCTGCCGGAAAACACTTGGAAACTATCTTATAGGATGAGCTATTGAATATTACGAAATTAACAGCAGCAGTGGAGAGAATCAGTATGGATTTCTGACAGAGAAATCACTCTTGATAAACTTCGGAATCGTTTGAAGTTGTTTCTTGCAGCACACACAGTGGAGAAATAGTACAAGTAGGATATTTGGATTTTCAGGAGGCTTTCTGTAACAACTCACACAGTGAGTTCTTAAATGCAATTAATGCGAATGCTTTTTCGAGAAATATGTGAAAGTGGAAAGTTAAAGTTAGGTTGGCCTTCACTCAATGGAATCGGAATGTAGAAGTAAACATTATGAAGCCGTTGCATAGAGTGTTGGTGAGTATTGTGTATAGGTTTTGGTGTCCCAATCTAAGAAAAAATATACTGCTCATGGATAACGTCCAATGGATATTGCCCAGTTCTGCCCTCTGATGTCGAGATTATTTGTTGAGGAAACTCGCCTGTGTCCTCTAAAGTTTCAAAGAACAAGAAAACCATAGAAAATTCACAAAACACATTACCAGGTGAAAATAAACAGATTGTCTCTCTAGCTACCTACTTCATATTCAAGACAAAAAAATCAAGGCTAAGAGACAGACCATATAAAACAGCAAGAAGGAGGAAATCCTTCACTTGGAGGGGACTGACTAACAAACTGGCATGGAAACCGATGGCAGACAAGATTAGTGGGAATCCCCGGATTTTCCACAGGCATATCAAGTGGAACAGAATAACCAAGGAACAGATTTGACCCATTCGTGATTTGTCAAGTTACATCCAAACTCAACTTCGTGACAGGAGTCAGAGGCTGGTTGTAGAAGGCTGTTTGAGTGACTGGAGACCAGTATACCCTGGTGTACCACAGGAATCAGTGCTGTGTCCTTTCTTATTTTATGATGTTCATAACTCATGCAGATATGAACGTTGGGGGGCGGCGGGGGAAGGGGGCGGGTGTGATTAGTAAGCGTGAGTTTGACACAAACATTTGCTGTCTGTTTGACAGTGAGTGGGAACGTCTTGCAGAGAGCAAGATATAGGTGTAATGGTCAGATGAGCAGGTCAATAGCAGAAGGAGTGTAACCCTGACAAGTATGACATAATGAACTTTGAGAGAAGGAACCGGACAGGGGGTTAATCAGTGATTCTAGCACACTAAGAAGTTCTAAATTTGTGAGAAGATTTGTAGCTCGGGTGCTCGTTGTTGTGGTTATGTTCGCCGAGCTGGGAATTTGTGTTGCAGACATTTCGTCCCCTGTCTAGGTGACATCCTCAGTGCTTGGGAGCCTCCTGTGAAGTGCTTCTGTGTTGTTTCCTCCGGCATTTATAGTGCTTTGTCTCTGCTGCTTCCGGTTGTCAATTCCAACTTTCTGCTGCAGTGGCCGGTATATTGGGTCCAGGTCGATGTGTTTGTTGATAGAATCAGTCGATGAGTGCCATGCCTCGAGGAATTCCCTGGCTGTTCTCTGTTTGGCTTGTCCTATAATAGTAGTGTTGTCCCAGTCGAACTCATGTTGCTTGTCATCTGCGTGTGTGGCTACGAAGGATAGCTGGTCGTGTCGTTTCATGGCTAGTTGGTGTTCATGGATCCGGATCGTTAGCTGTCTTCCTGTTTGTCCTATGTAGTGTTGTGTGCAGTCCTTGCATGAGATTTTGTGCACGACGTTGGTTTTGCTCAGAAATAGAAAACACACACCGGATCATCAACGCCACGCTGACAGGAATCAGATTCACTAAAGAGGAAGAAAAGGACAACTAACTCACATTCTTACATGTGATGGTATAGAGAACACCGAACGGAGAATTCAGCACAAAGGGATACAGGAAATCCACACTCACAGAACAAGTCCTGAACTACGAAAGCAACCACCCCAACACACACAAAGGAAGTTGCATCAAGACACTGTTCAAAAGGGCCACAACACATAGCAGCACGCCAGAACTGCATAAAGAGAAAGAAGAACACTCTACAAAGTATTCTGCAAAAACGGATACCCCCGCAATTTCATCAACAGATGCCTAAGGGAAAGACAAAGGAATGAAGACAGACCACAGCCCAAAGGACTCGCCACGTTACCATACATCAAGAGCATTTCTGAACTGGCAGCCAGAATGCTACGACCACTAGGACTCATAACAGCACAAAAGCCAACAGCCACTCTCAGACAACAACTCACCAGGACAAAGGAAACGAAACCCAGCATGAACAAAACCACGATCCTTATTAGCCACGCACGCAGAAGACAAGCAACATGAGTTCGACTGGGACAACACTACTATTCTTAGACAAGCCAAACAGAGAACAGCCAGGTAATTCCGAGAGGCACGGCACTCATCCACAGATTCTATCAACAATTACATCGACCTGGACCCAATATACCGCCCACTGCAGCGAACAGCTGGAACTGACAACTGCAAGCGGAAGAGACAAAACTCGATAAATGCCGGAGGAAACAACACGGAAGGGCTTCACAGGAGTCTCCTAAGCCCTGGGGACGTCACCTAGACAGGGGACGAAACGTCTACAACACAAATTCCCAGCTCGGCGAACAGAACCACAACCCTAAGAAGTTCAGAGTTCCTTATCCACAGGTCTCAATGTACCTGGCCACGGTAAAAGGTGAGACAAGAAGGTATCCGTGGTGCTCGCGTTTATTGAGCGAGAAATCGATTATTCAAGCTATGATGGATCTTGTAACGGCCGGAGATGGGACATAGTGTGCAATTCTGGGTGCCAGATTGCAGGAAGAATGTGATTGTAGTGGAGGGAGTGCAGAGGAGATTCGCAAGTGTTTTCGCTGGTATTGAGTATATCAGCCATGAAATACTGACTGGATAAGCTCGGATTGCTTGCTGTGGAGCAGGGAAGGCTGAGGGGATGTGTTTCAAAAGAATAAAGCGACGAGAGGAATAGACAGGGTGGACATCCAGTAGCCGTTAATTTAGTCAGAAGGCCAAGATAAAGGGAAAACACATTGAAAGTGAACGGTTTGATGTCGAGAAAGAATTTGCAAATTGTTTTTCACCCATTGGGTTTTCGGGTTTGGAATGAACATTTTGAGAAGGTGGTTTTCAACAGTAACCTCACAACAGTTAAGAAGTAATTGGATGAGCACTTGAAGTATCATAACATTCCAGATTATGTGTCTCGTGTAGGAAACTGGGACAAATTTGGACCAGGCTGTATTTCTGATGGCACAGAGACGATGTCTCTGTGTTTGAGGAAGGTACATCATTGAGGAGCTGAAGTCAGAAATTGCTGTGCTACCGGAGAACACAGTAACAACGGTTATAGAAATGGACGCTAATGCCTTTTAAAATTACGCCGATGTAACAGGAACAGAAAATACAGCTTCCTTACAGTCTGAAACGAGAGAATGTAAAACAAGGAAATGGCAGAACTGTGAAGAAACTATACCAGTGCTGCCTTCAGAGAAGATTTTTTTTAATATTCCCAGGAAACTAGGAAACCTAATGGTTAGATAAGGTGGACAGTGAGAGCCTTTTTCCTCGGATTTTGAAGGCTAACACAAGGAAACATAGCTTTACATAGAGGGGTGATAGATATCGGTCAGATATTAGAGGTATTATGTTCACTCAGAGAGACGCAGAAGCGTGGAACGGCCTGCCTGCAACTTTATTCGAGTAGCCAACGATAATGGAATTGGACAGACATATTTTTAATAATGGAACGGAGTAGCTTAATGGGCATCAGATAATTGTCATTTATCAGCATAATATCAAAGGTCGAAGATCTGTACTGCACTGTTACGTTTTGTGTCCTAATTTCTAAGCTTGTTGGAAAAGGCCACAGAATTAAATCTGTAAATGCATGGTTTTGCAGAAATTATTTGGATTGAAATGAATGGGCATAGACACAGCCGAAAAAGATTTTTAAATGTGAATCATTACTGAGCAACTGACGGGTAGATATATTATGGAAAAGCGCTCTACGATTGTGTTGGGATGTTAAAAAACTTTTTGATGAAGCCCCACGCATATTTTGCAAAATCAAATCTTATGAAATTGAGGCTTATATATAGATGTAGAATGGGAGAGCAGGGAGGAGACAGTGAGTCAAACTTTTTGATTTGATTTTGAGTTTATTCCCAGGCATATTTTGCGGGAAAGGTATAATAAAATATAGTGAAATGCTGTCACTTATCGCAACAAAACAGCGCTGTTTTGAGTAATTTAAGAAAATGGAAGAAATGAAAGATGTAGCTTGAGAAAGGACCATGAGCTCTGAGAAATCTCCACAACATCGATGATACCTGCACCTCCATCCCGCCACAACAGCTTCATCAGCAGCAACACCAGTCCCTCCGAACATCAATGTTGCTGATCCTCAGGAGCCATCTTTGCCGCTGGGCTGTGACTCCTCCATCACCGCTTCGTCGCCAAGGTCACAGACATATCTCTTACCACTGTGCCCTCTTCATCGATGTTTCCATGATGCCCTTCATCATGTCAACTCAGGAGCCAACCTAAACTAAGTCTCCGGTCCTCAGGCATCATCTTTTGTTGCTGGGTTCTATCTTACCCACATCGCCTCTGCTGATGTAGCTGCTGCTGATTCAACATCCTGTGCTTGCTCCAGAATTGGGCCCAGCTCGAGGTACGTGCCCTGTGCCCGGATTGAGACCTCTCGAGGCCCATGTCTGAATCTGCTCAAAATTTCGAATCTGCTGCTGCAGATGCTGTCCAAGCTACAACGTCAGGACGTTATAGAGATAAAAGACAAGGGGAGAAAATCAGAAAAAGAAAAGAGATCGAATCGGACAAGCTCCAGCACAGGACCCCTTAGTCTGTAAGCACCGGAATAAAGTGATCCTAATATTGGAGATTAAGGCTCGTAGAGTATCACAGAAATCAGTCCTTGGGCCCGAGCTGTTCCCAATTCATAATCAACATTTGGTTTAGATAATCAAATGTAATATTTATTGTTAATGGTGCATTCTATATCGTAGCAGATGCAATGCATTGTGGACATCCCTGTGCATCTGGATTTCTTTGTGCTTGGAATTATACTTTATGCTGCAGCTTCTCAAATGCTGCACAAACACCGTGATTTATGCCGTGACTCAAACCAAGTTCAGACAGTAGCTGAAGAATGTGCTGAAGTTCCCTTTTTCTAAATTGATCATATTATCCAAATTCATCAATCAATCAAATTCAATCAGTAATAAAGTCATCCGGGATTTTCTCATTTCAGTTCAATGTTTTAGCATTGAAGCAGCCTGTTGCTATAGTAAGAGACTGAGGGTAGTGTTTTGTTTTTCTACAATCTTATCACACATGGCTGTAGAGGAATACATTCCCATGCTTCGTTCAACTCAAGGATTAGTGAGAAAAGGTACCATCCCATTGACTGTACCGAACATTTCTTTAACAATAAAAATGTTCATTATGAAGTGCTAAGCAACAGAATGAACGATCGTGCTGGTTGATATTGTGTTGAACAAGCTGAGCTGAGAGAGGCAGACTCAGTCCCAAGTCCTGGTCCTCACGAAAATGGAGGGGTATGGGCTGAAATCAGCAGGTGTGTTTAAGTCAACATGTTCTTTCTTTCACTTCTGAGGCCCCCACTCCAGACACGCTTTCAGCAAAATTCATCTCTCTCCCCAGTTCACCCAAACTTCTTTCACCCGTATCTGACTATCTCTTGCTCTCCATCTCTCGCTCTGTTTCTTGCCTGCCCGTCCTCCCTCTTGCAATCTGTCCTCATTTCCTCTTCACCTCTCATTCTCATCATTTTTCTTCCTCACTCTCTCTCTTCACACTCTCTCTTACTCTCCCCCTCTGCCTTTCACTCTCTCTCATCCGACACCCCCCTACTCGTTCCCTCTCTCATCCGCCCCCTAGTTTCTTTGCCTTCCCTTTTTTCACTCTCCCTCCCTTTCTCTCGCACTTCCCTGGGTGTCTCCCTCCATCCTATCTCTTCCAAATTTCCTCTCTCCTCCCACCACCCCTACTCGCCGCCATCTTCAGACTCTGCACACCTTTCCCCGCTATGGGGTCAGATGGAGAGGAAAGGATGAGCGAGAGATTGTAGCAGATGGAGACAGCGGGAGGGAGAGACCTAGTTATTCAAGGAAAGTGAAATGTCGGGGGATAGAGAAAGATGGTGAGAATGGTGGAGAGAACAATTCAAGAGTGTGTCGAGCAGGAGGCTGCTGGAAGTTGAGCCAAATAATTAAAAACTCACCTCTCGCATCGGGGCCCGCCATTGTTGCTCCAGCTGCATGACGTGCGCGAGGGTCGAGCAGGAGGCTGTCAAAAACATCATCAGTTTACATATTTCGGCAGTCGCTTTACCGAAAACACTACTCGGGTAAGGTCTCTCAATCCTCCTCGAACCAAAAAGGATTTTCTTGCGTCGGTTGATACGTTAATAACTATTTTCTTTTGTGTTTCACCTTTTCAGCGTTTTATTTGGGAATTTGGAATAGTGGGAATGGAGGTTAGGGCAGTTGAATGTTCCTCCTGCAGTATGTGGGAGGTAAGTGTCATCTCTCATGTCCCTGCTGGCTTCATTTGTGGGAATTGCACCCGACTCCAGATCCTCGATAACAGTGTTCGGGAACTGGAGATGGAGCTTGATGAACGTCGGATCATTCGTGAGGCGGAGGGGTTATTAAGAAGAGCTACAGAGTGGAAATTACTCCACGGTCACGTTAAGAACATAGATGGGTTACCATCTGGAGTAGGAAATGGAACCAATTGGCAGTGCAGTGATCTCTGTGGTTGTTGTGCTCAACAAGAATGCCGATTTGGATACTGTTGCAGGTGAGAAGGTGACAACTTACCAGTTGTAAGAAATTGTTTCTGTCGCAGATTCTGTCCCTATTAATCAAAGGGGAATGGGAAGAGGAGCAGAGCTTTATTCATTGAGAACGTCAAAGTTAGGAGGCTTTGTGGGATGAAATAGAGACTCGCGGTTATTGTGTTGCCTCCCAGGTGCCAGAATGAGTGATGCCTCTTATTGTGTTTTCTGGATCATTGACGGGGAGGGGAAGCAACCACAACTCGTGATCCACAAAGGCACTAACGACACAGGGATGAAGAAACTGGAGATCTAAGTCAGAAATCAGAGACCTAGCGTGGAAACTGCGAGCAAGAACATACAGAGTTGTTACTTCTGATTTGTTGCCTGTGTCACGTGCTAGTGAAGCGATGAACAGGGAGGGAAAGGAATTGAAAACGTGGTTGCAGGGATGGTGCAGGAGAGAGGGTTTTGTGTTCTTGGATAAGTGGAGCTTTTTCAGGTGAAGATGGGATCTCTACAGCAGTATGGTCTTCAGCTGAACCAGAGGAGTACCAGAGTCCGTGGGAGAGATTTGTGAATGTTCTTCTAGGGTGGAGGTGTTTAAGCTAGTTCAGCAGTGGGTTGGGAACTTGAATTGTAGTTCAGTGTACAGGATATTGAGGGGAGTGAGATCACAGTATGGTTTACGTGGTCTCAATAAGGCACCAGCAAACAGGATGATGGAATGAGGTTTATGTATTTCAATGCCAGGAACATCCGAAATAAGATGGGTAGAATTGCAGCATGAGTTGGTACCTGGCCATTTCAGAGACATGTCTGGAAAGGGACAGGAATGCAGAGTGCTGCAGATTACAAGACTTAGATACTTCAGCACGCACAGAGATGATGTCAAAAGAGGTGGACGTCATGACATTGTTAATCCAGGATCGTATTGCAGCAGCTCAGAGAACGTTCGAGGACTCAGCCACGTACGTACTTGGGCTGTGGTTTGAAACAGAAAAGGAGAGGTCACTCTGTTGGCTGTTTTCTACAGACCTTCGATTTGTTCCATGGATGTAGAGGATAGAATAACAAAGATAGTTATCGATAGGAGAGAGATTAATAGCGTAATTGTTATGGGTCCTTGATAAGTATATAATTATTTGGCAGCGAGGTGGTTATTGATAGAGGGAGCCATTGTTTACCAAAGACGTTGATGCCATTCTCAAGAGGAAGAAGGCTTGTGTGAGGATGAGTAGTGAAGGCTAAATTAGAGGTCTTGAGAGTTATAACTTAGCCAAAAAAGATCTACATAGAGATCTAAGAAGAGCCAGGATGGGACATCATATGTAGTTCATGGATAGGATTAAGGAAAACACTAAGACCTTCTATGGATATATCAGGAATAAAAGAATGACTACAATAACATAAGGGCCAATTAAATATAGTCGGGGAAAGATGTGTGTGGAATCTGAGGATACAGTAGAGGCGCTGAATGAATACGTTCCGTCAGTATTCACATTGGAATAGGGCAACGCTTGTGAGAATTCGGAGATACATTCTATAATATTAAAAGGGGTTCAGGTTGACAAAGATGATTTTAAGTAATTTTAGAAGATCAGAAAATAGCAAAGACCCCTGAGCAAGAATGGATTTATCTTCGGATTCTATGGGAGGCAAGGGAATACATTGCACAGCCATTGACTTTGATCTTTACGTCATCATTGTTGACAGGATTAATGCCAGGAGACTGGAAGACAGCAAATGTTGTTCCATTGTTTAAGAATGGAATTTAGGCAACTCTAGTAATTATAGACCAGAGAGCCTTACTTCAGTTGCGTGTAAGGTGTTCGAAGAGTTCATAAATGATAGGATATATAATCTTCTGCAAGAGAATCACTTTATTATTGATAGTCAATAGGGATTTGTGAAGGGTAGGAGGTGCCTCTCTCAGCTTATTGATTACACCAGTAAGATGAGGAGCTGTGATCTGATGTCGCAAACGGAGATTTTGCGGAAAGGTGTAAGGTAGTTCACTTCAGAAGAAATAACAGGAATGCCGAGTACTCAGCTCGTGGTAAAATTCTTGACAGTGTAGATGAACAGAGATATTTCGGTTTCCTATTGCATAATTCCCTGAAATTTAGCAACTAGGTTGGTAGTATTACTCAGAAGGTATACGGTGTATGGATGTTTATTAGTAGAGGGCTTGAATCTCGGAGCCACGAGGTCATGATTCAGCTGTAAAAGGCAGTGGTAAGGCGGCACCTGGAGCATTGCGTGCCGTTTTGGTCATCGACTTATACGAAGGATGTGGAAACTTTGAAAACAATTCAGGTGATATTAAGTAGAATGTAACCTGATGTGGAGAGAAGGTCTTATGATGAAAGACTGAGGGAAGTGAGGTTGTTATTTGTTGGAGAATCTGAGAGGTGACTTGATCGAGATGTGTAAAATCATCAGAGAGTTAGTTAGAGCGGAAAGTGAGATGGTTTTTCATCGGATGGTGAAGGCCAACACGAGGGCACATAATGTTTAATTCAGGGGTGATAGACCTAGGACAGATATTAGGGGTGGTTACTTCACTCAGACCGTAGTAGGGGCGTGGAACGGCCTACCTGCACTAGTAGCAGACTCGCATAAATTAAGGGTTTTTAATTAGCATTGGACATAGATGTGTATAATAATGGGATGATGTATATTAGATGGGCATCAGATAATTGGATTATTTTCATAGGTCGGCGCAACATCGAGGGTCGAATGGTCTGCACTGATGTGGAATGTTCTATGTTATATGTTTTATATTCGATGAGTGGGATGGTTACAGAGAGAGACAGGGAGAAGAGATAGGCAGAGAGAGTGTGTGAAGATGTGGTTGATAAAGAGAGAGAATGGGAGGGGGTAGAGAGAGACTGTGAGAAACATACCGAGTCAGAGTGGGACGGATGCAGAGACAGAGCGGGGGAAGAGGGTAGAAAGCATGAGGGATAGAGAAAGGGAGGGGCTCCAGAGAAATAGAAAGGGAGGGTACAGAGACGGTGTGGGGGTTGGGAGGGAGTGAGACAGACAGGGAATGGTTCAAGAGGGTGAGGGTTACAGAGACAGAGAGAGAGAGAGGAATGCGAGAGGGAAATCGAGAGTGGGAGGGGAATAGAGAGAGAGAGACTGGGAGAGATGTCGGAGAAAAAGAAAGAGATTGGGAGGCAGGTAGACAGCGAAAGAGTGGGAGTGAGCTGGAGGTAGAGTGTGATAAAAAGTGTTATGAAGTTAGTGAGTGAGAGAGTCAGAAGGGCAAGTGATATAGACACAGAATGAGAGGTGTCGAGAGAGAGAAATAGAAATGGGAAGGTCGTCGAGGAAAAGGGAGAGTAGGAGGGGGCAGAGAGAGGGGAAGGGATTGGGAGTGGGGTAGTGAGAGATTAAGTAGAAGGGGTTAGCGGGAGAGAGACAGAGGGAGAGAGTTGTCGAGAGAGAGTGGGAGGGAACTCACTGAGAGCGTGAGGAATAATTACAGAAAGAGTGAGATGAGTGCGGAGAGTGTGTGTGTGGAAGCAATGGTGATTGAGCGAGTGGGAGAAAGGCAGAGAGTGAGTGGGGGAGACAGAGAGAGAGTGAGAGATTGGGAGCGTGGTAGAGACAGGGAAAGAGAGTGGATGGGGTAATAGAGAAAGGACTTCTGTGGCTGGAGTGAAGAGAGAAAGTGTGCGGAGTGTATAGAGATAAAGAGAGAAGGAGTGGGAGAGTGGTGAAGAGAGAGGGGGGGAAGAGAGAGAGTTCGGGAATGGAGAGAGCGGCAGGGGTTGGGACAAATGGAGTGAAGTGGGATGGAGTGGGGGAGAGAGAGTATGTGAGGCAGAGGCGGGGATGGAATCATAGAGAGTGGGCGGTGTTGAGAGAGATTGGAAGGAGGGCAGAGAGGGAGCAGTTAGGGAGATAGAGAGGGGCAGGTCTGTGGAGAGAATGAGGAAGAAGGAGTGGGCTCGGTGTATCAAGAGTGTCTGGGAGTGGTGGAGGGAGAGTGGTTGGCAGAGAATTGGGAGTGCGAGAGAGTGTGGAGTGTGGTGGTTGAGAGACAGAGGCAGAGAGAGTGGGGGTGTATGGAGAGAGAATGGGAGCGAGTTAGAGAGAGAGAGAGAACTGTGTTTGGAGAGAGGCTGGGTGGGTGATAAAGAGAAAGATGGAGACGGGAGTTTCTAGAGAAATCGAGAGATGGATAAAGAGAGAGAAGGATCGTAGTCGTGAGAACAGTGGAACAGGAGACAGAGAGAAATGGTCGAGAGAGAGAACATGGGAGGGTTACAGAGAGAGCGAGAGAGAGAGAGATAGAGACTATGGGAAGGGGTATGGAGGGGAAGAATGGGAGGGATGTAAAGAGATCGTGTGCGGGTGTGTAGAGAAAGCGGGAGTGATGCAGAGGCAGATAGGGTGGGAGGGGGAGAGAGAGAGAAATGGGAAGAGAGAGAGAGACAGGGAGAAAGGGCTCGAGAGAGATCGAGAGGGAGCAGTACAGAGGTTGAGTGGGAGGTTAAAGAAACATAATCAGAGACAAAGGAAGTTGGAGAGAGATAGTTACAGACAGATAACGAGAGAGAGGGATGCGGTCACGAGAGAGCGGAAGAGTGGGGGAATGCAGGGGAAGACAATGGGAGAGTGTTGGAGAGATTTAGAAACAGAGTGGGAGGCAGGTAGAGAAGAGAGAGAGAGAAAGAGTGACAGAGGTTTAGAGAGAGAGTGGGAACGGGGAGAGAGGCAGACATACAGAGAGAAGGGTATGGAGAGAGAGAGATTGGGAGTTCGTACAGGGAGCGAGTGATTGGAAGGCGGTAGAGAGAAACACACAGAGAGAGGAAGGGGTGTCGGGAGAGAGATTGGGAGATAATAGATGTAGAAAGAGCAGGAGTGGGTTTGAAAGATAGAGGGTAGAAACATTCGGAGAGGGTTATCGAGAGTAAAAGAGATGATTGGGATCAGAGAGGGAATGATTAGACAGACTGAGAAGGTACAGAGAGAGAGTTTGGTGGGTGTAGACGGAGAGAGGGGGAGAACGGCAGAGAGAGTGTGTGAGAAGGGCAGAGAGAGACAGAGAGAACGTTTCGGAGAGGCGTTGAGAGAGAGTGAGAGAGTGGGAGTGGGGTAGAGAGGAGAAAGACAAGAGTGTGGGTCGGGTGAATAGAGAGAAAACGTCTTTGGGAGGTCTGTCGATGGAGATTGTGAGGAAGATTTAGAGAGAAAGAGTGGGAGATGGGTAGAGCGAGAGAGTTGGAGTGGGTGTTGTGAAAGAAAGTGTGGGAGGGAGGAGATATAGAGAAAAACAGAGGAAGAGGTAGTGAGAGTGGGAGTGGGAGGACGGGAGTCAAGACAGAGTGGGCCAGGCTTACAGATAGAGAGAGAGAGTGGGAGGGTTTTAATGAGAGAGAGAGAGACGGAGTAGCGAGAGGGAGAGATTGAGACAGCGGGTGGGAGAATGCAGGGAGAGAGTGAGGAGAGTGAGAAAGAGAATGTGAGAAGGGTAGAGAGAGAGAGATTGGCAGTGAGGACAGAGATGCGAGGGTGAGATAGAAAAAGAGAGGTATAAAAAGAGAGTGTGTGATTAGGTAGTGAGGTAGTGGAAGGAAGAGAGACAGCTAGAGTGGGAGCATGCTACAGAGAGAGTGGGGAGAGTTGGAGAAAGAGAATGGGGAGCGAAAAGAGTGAGGGGGTACGGAGAGTTGGAAGGGGAGTGGGATAGAGAGAGGGGGAGGTGTCGAGAGAGAAAACGTGAGAGAGTTACAGAGAGAGAGGATGACTGTAAGTTGAGACAGACAGTGGGGGAGTGGAGAGGTATAGAGTTGGAAGGTGTAGAGAGAGAGATTAAGTGGATGGTCAAGATTTGGCAGAAGAGAGGGGAGGGGCTAGAGAGGGACAGAGTGGAAGCAGCATGGAGAGAGAGAGATTTGGATGTAGAGAGAGAGAGTGGGATTGAGCTTGAAAGCGTGAAAGTGCGAGGGAGTTGGAGAGAGTGAGGCAGTGGGAGAGGCGTAGACAGTGTGGGAGTAGGAAGAACGACAGAGCAAAAGAGTGGGATAGTAGGGAAAGAGAGAATACGTAATGTGTACCAACAGAGAGTAGGCGCGACAGAAAGAGTCGGAGAGTGTTTCAGAGGGGGGTGTTTAGAGAGAGAGAATGTGAGGGGAGGTAAGACGACAGAGAGAGTGAAAGGGAGCGGTTCAAGAGAGATGGAAAGGGAGATGAATGCAGAGAGAGAGAAAGGGAGGAGGGACAGAGACACAGAGAGTGAGGGGTCGAGAGAAAGTGTGATGGTTTCAGAGTGAGAGAGAGGGAGTTGGGGTTAGGGATACAGAGAATTGATGGGGAAATAGAGAGACTTGGATGTGGGTAGAAAGAGAGTTTGAGGAGGTATAGAGTGAGAGTGGGAGGAGGGTAGAAAGGGCGTGGGAGTGAGCTTGAGAGAGAGTGGGAGGGTGCTGGAGAGACAAAATTGGACGGGGAAGAGAGGGAGAGTGTACAAAGAGTGAGTGTGGGAGGGAGCTGTAGAGAGAGGGAGGATCTGGAGAGAGAGTGTGAGGGGATTGGACAGAGAGAGTCGCAGGCAGGAGGTCGACAGATAGTATAGGATGAGGGAGAGAAAGAAATGAAGGTGAGACAAAGATCGAGAAAGATGGTGAGTTTTGGATTGATATTAGAGGGAGAGTGTGAGGGAGCTTGAAGGAGAGAGGGAGGAAGATAATAGAGAGACAAAGTGTGAGGTCACAACCGAGACGAAGCGAGAGAGTGCGAGATAGCTGGAGAGAGAGAAAGTCAATATGCAGAGTGGCGTGAGAGGAGGAGGTTCGAGAGAGATAGAGAGGAATCGGGATCGAGGGAGAGGGATGTGGACAGACTAACAGAGAGAGAGAGGAGGTCGAGTGAGATGGAGTGGAATGGGATGCTGAGCAAAAGTGTGATACGGGGGAAGAGAGAGAGTGGTGGGGAAGTGATGCAGAACGAGAAGGCGGTGGATACAAAGGGGAGAGACACAGACAGGGATGGGGTCGAGAGAGTGGGAGGGTGCATACAGAGGAAATGAAAGGGGTTTGAGAGAGAGTGTATGGGGAGAGAAAGAGTCAAACAGAGGGAGTGAGAGATATGGCCAGACAGCGTCAGAGAAAGGGAGAAGGAGTGTTGGAGAGAGAGGGAATCAGACAGAGAGGCAGACAGAGGAAGAGGGAGCGGGAGACAGTGAGGCAGATAGAAGGGGTAAAGGAAGAAAGGAAGAGAGTTAGACAGAAGGAGAAAGAGAGTCAGACAGAGGAAGATGGAGACCGAGTCACACAGAGGGAAAGGGGAAACACGGACTCAGACAGAGGGAGAGGGGCTGACAGCGTGTCAGAGATAGGGGAGAAAGATTCAGGCGGGAGGGAGACAGAAAGAGGCAGAAAGGGAGAGAGGGTGAGAGAGCGAGTGATTCGAGGAGAGGGAGAAAGAGAATAAGAGTCAGAATGAGAATGATGTGAGGGAGAGGAGAGGAAGATGGAAAGAGACAGTCAGATGGGAGGGAGAGAGAAAGAGAGCCAAACAGAGGGGAAAGCAGGAGAGACAGAGTCAAGCATAGGGGAGGTAGAATGGAAGTCAGACGTTGGGAGTGGGAGAGATGTAGGGAGAGTGAGGTAGAGGGAGAGGGAGAGAAAGGGTCTCAAACGGGGGATGGAGCGAGAGGGTCAGACGGGGGAGAGGGAGATGCAGAAAGAGTCAGACAGAGCAAGGGAGAGAGGGAAAGCCAGATAGACAGAGGTGCCGAGAGAGAGAATCTGGCTGGGGGTGGGGTGGGGGGTCGGTTGAGACAGCTTCAGACAGAGGGAGAGGGCGATAGAGAATCAAACTGAAGGGAGAGAGAGAGTCAGACAGAGCGGGGGGAGAGAGAGTCAAACAAAGGAAGACACTGAGAGAGATAGAGTCATGTACAGGGAGACGCAGGTAGAGAGAATCAGATAGATGAGGATTGAGAAGGATAGAGAGTGTCAGATAGAGGGAGTGGGTGGAGAGATAATCGGACAGACGGTGAGGACGAGAGAGACAGACAGACAGATGTAGAGTTCTCGAGAGGGAAAAATAATCTGGCGGAGGACAGCGAGAGAGAGAGTCACATACGTCTAGAGAGATTTTCAGACAGAGGAGGAGAGACAGAGAGAGTCGAACAGAGTACGAGGGAGCGAGAGAGAGTCAGACACAGAGAGTAAAAGGATGACAGAGTTAAATAGATGGAGGGGGAGTGTCACAGACTCAGCCAAATGGGAAAGGAGAGAGAGTTTCACACAGATGGAGTGAGAGGCAGCGAGGGAGAGAGGCAGAGGAAGGGAGGAAGAGCGTTAGTAAGAGAGAGATGGAGAGCGATAGTTGGGCAAAGGGACTGAACAAGAGAGAGAATCAGTTGGGGGAGAGAGCGAGATTCTGACAGGAGAGGGAGAGTCAACAGAAAGTCAAACTGAGAACGAGGGAATGAGAGAGAGCGTCAGGCAAAGGGAAGGCGACCGAAAGTCAGAGAGAGTCAGACAGGGTTAGAGGAAGAGAGGGGGCGAGTCACGAAGAGGGAGAGGGAGAGGGAGAGAGTTACGCAGAGAGAAGGGGAGAGAGAGAGAGAAAGAGACTCAGACAGAGAAAGAGGGACAGAGGGAGATACAGAGGCGGGCAGAGGGAGAGGAAGAATGAGGCAGATATTGGGAGACGGAGAGAGAAAGAGAGAGTAGAAAAGAAGGGAAGCGAGACAGACACATGTGGAGATGGAGCGAGGGAGTGTCAGACAGAGGCAAAGGGAGAGGGAGGGAGAGTCACGCAGAGCGTGGAGGAGAGACAGGGCCAGATAGAGGCAGGCAGAAAGAGAGAGAGAGAGACAGAGTCAGACCAAGGCAGCGGGAGAGAGAGAGTTTCAGACAGAATGGAGTGGGAGTGAGAGAATGAGACAGGCCGGTTGAAATAGGGTCAAACAGAGGGAGAGAAGGATGGACAGATTCAGACAGAGGGAGTGGGAGTAGAAAAAAGTCAGACAGACGGAAATGGAGAAAAGGACAGAGCCTTTTAGGGAGAGAGAGAGTCGGGCAGAGGGAAAGGGAGATAGACAGAATCAGATAGATGAAGCGTGAGAAGGTTAGAGAGAGTCATATAGAGGGCGGGGTTAGAAAAAGAGAATCGGACAGAGCGGGAGGAAGAGTGAGAGAGTCATATAGATGGAGAGTACGAGAGAGGAAGAAACAGTCCGGTGGAGTGATAGGAAGAGAGAGAGAGTGTCACGGACAGCGAAAGAGGGACTTTCAGGCAGAGGAAGATAGAGTCGGACAGACAGCGAAGGAGGGAGACAGTCAGACACATGGAGAGTAAAAGGGAGATTTAGAGAGAGGAAGAGGGTGTGTAACAGTGCCTTCATGAGGGACGGGGAAACGAGAGTGAGTGTCAGACAGATGGAGATGGAGGGAGAGAGACAGGGAGAGAGGCAGGGGACAGAGTGAGGGAAAGGGTCAGGCAGAGGGATAGTGAGAGACAGAGTCATATACAGAATGAGGGACAGCGAGAGTCGGGCAGAGGGAGAGAGAGTCAAAATTAGTCGGGATGTAGACAGAGATGCTGCCAGAAGGATAGGGAGAGATAGCAGAGTGTCAAATAGGGGATGAGGGAAAGGGCGTGGGAGTGTCAGGCAAATGGAGACCGATGGAGAGACAGAGAAAGAGGTGGAGGAAGAGAGACAGACAGTTTGGCACAGGGAGAGGCAGAGGAATACACGGTCAGGCAGAGGGAATGGATGAGTGAGAGAGAAATAGATCTAGACAGCGGTAGAGGAGGAGAGAGGGACAGAGTTAGCTAAAGGGAGAAGGAGAGACGGAGAATCGGACAGAGAGGTGAGAGGTAGAGGGAGAGTGAGAGAGAATGGAAAAGTAAGAAAGAGCGAGAAGGAATGTGCAGCAAATAGAGGGAGAGGAAGGAAGAGCGAGAGTCAGACAGAGGGAGGGGTGAGAGATAGAGAATCAGACTGAGGGAGAGGAAGAGACAGTCAGGCAAATGGAGAGCGGGAGAGAGGGAGAAACAGTCCGACAAATGGACAGGGAGAGAGAGTCACAGAGAGGTCGAAAGAGAATTTCAGACAGATGTAGTGAGACAGTCAGTCAGGGGGAGAGATTCTGATAGAAGGAGAGGGAAAGACAGCAGAGAACTCAGATGGAGCAAGAATGAAATAAAGAGACAGGGTCAGGCAGAGGGAGAGTGAATGAGAGACAGAAAGTCAGATAGAGGTAGAATAAAAGAGAGCGAGTCAAGCAATGGGAGAGGGAGAGCGTTAGAGAGTGTCACACAGAGGAATGGGATGAGATAGAGAGAAAAAGCCAGACAGATGGAGAGAGGGAGCGAAGGGGTCAAATAAAGAGAGATGGAAAGACAGATAGTCAGGCAGAGGGGGTGAGAGAGAGAGAGAGAGAGAGAGAGAAAGAGATGGAGGGACAGTGAGAGAGTGAAAACAAGTACAAATTGAGAGGTAGTGATAATCAGAAAGAGGGGAGGGAGGGGGAGTGATTGTCAGACAGAGGGAGGGGTTAGAGAGACAAACGGACCGAGGATGAGGAAGAGGGAGTCAGGCAGATGGAGAGTGGGAGAGAGAGTCAAACAGTAGGATGGGTCCGACAGAGAGAGTCAGAAAGTGGGAGAGGGATCGTGGCAATCAGACAGAGGGAAGGGGAGGGAGAGAAATTGTCAGGCAGCTGGATAAGGAGGAAGAGGAAGAGATTTACAGACAGGGAGACAGCGAGAAGGAAAGGGTCAGGCAGAGGATGAGGTAGAGAGCGAGTCAGACAGAGGATGATGGATTGAGAGAGTCGAGCAAAGGTAGAGGGAGAGAAAGAATCAGACAGAGGGAGAGGGAAAGACGGCAGAGTGTCGGACAGAGGGAGGGGCACGGAGAGAGGGTCAGACAGAGGGAGACGGCGTGCAAGTTAGACAATGGGAGAGGTTGGAGGACAGATACTCTCACAGGAGGCGGGTAGAGAGAGAGAGAGCCACACAAAGGTGGGGGAGGGGTTGGAGAGAGTGAAAGAGAGATAGAGACAGAATCGAATAAAGTGAGAGGGAGAGACAGAGAGTCAGATAGAGCTGGTTGAGACTGAAGAGTGAGAGACAGAGAGAGAGAGAGTCAAAAGAGGGAGAGAGGGAGGATGAGTTGCAGACAGAGTTAACGAAAGAGACAGCGTGGGACAGAAGGAGAAGGATAGAGAACATCAGACAAATGGATTGGGAGAGAGAGAGTGAGAGAGTCAGACAGGGAGAGGGAGAGAGAGGGGCAGGCACAAAGAGAAAGAGACATTCTGGTGGAGAGCAAGAGAGAGAGGTGAACAGCGGGCGAGGAAGAGAGAGAACGAGTGACAGACAGAGGGAGAGAAAGTGTCAGATGGGGAGACGAAGAGAGTGAAAGTCAGGCAGAGGCAGAGTGAGTGAGAGAGCTAGGCAGACGGAGAGGAAGAAGATAGAGACCGACATAGGGTAGGGGAGAGAGTCAGGCAGACAGACAAATAGAGGGAGAGGAAAGTGAGCCAGACAGACAAATTGATGGAGAGGAAAGTGAGACACAGAATGTTGGAAAGGGACAGGGAAAGAGAGTGAGTCAGACAGTGGGCCAAGGGGAGAGAGTGAGAGAGAGACTCAGATTCAGGGAGAGACAGCGAGTCAGGTGGCGTGTAGCTGAGAGAGAGAGACAGAGGAAGAGAGCATTAACCGGGGGGAAGAGGGAGACAGAGAGGGAGGGTCAGAGAGTGGGAGAGGGAGGGTGTGCCAGGCAGAGGAAGAGGAAGTGAATATAGACTAATGGGGAGGAGGGATAGAGAGAGTCAGCAAGAGGGAGGTAGAGGGAGAGAAGAAATCTGACAGAGGGAATAGAAGAGAGAGAAAGAGTCAAACAGAGGGAGAGGGAGTGAGAAGACATGAAGAGAGACAATGAGTCGGACGGATAGAGAGTTACAGAGAAACTGTCAGACACAGTATGTGGGTGACAGATTAAGTGACAGAGTCAGGCAGAGGTAGAGGGAGAGATTTTCAGACAGAGGTGATTGTCACACAGTGTCGGAGCGAGACAGTCAGATACAGGGAGAGAGAAATTTTCAGAGAGAGGGAGAGTGACAGTTTCAAAGTCAGGCAGAGGGAGAAGGAGAGAGAGAGAGTCAGAGCACGATAGAATTCCATAGAGAATATGATGGAGAAAGCGAGAGAGAGAAAGTCAGACTTTGGGAGAGGGAGACAGCGAGTAAGAGAGGTAGAGTCCAAATGGGAAAGCGGAAGAGTCAGACAGTGAGAGCACTGAGAGGGAGGGAGAGGGAGGGAAAGAGAGAGAGAGAAAGAGAGAGATTCAGGCACAGGGAGAGATAGAGAGTTTCAGACAGATGTAAAGGTGGGAGAGACAGAGTCAGACCGCAGGAGAAAGCGAAAGGGTCTGATAGATTGAGAGAGAGAGAGTGCCAGGCAGCGGGAAAGGAAGAGAGAGAGTAATTCAGAGGGAAAGGGAGGCAGGCAGAGTCAGACAGAGGGAGAGTGGAAATCATACACAGGGAGAGATGGGTGTAGAAAGAGACAGATAAAGGAGAGAGAGTATCGGAGTGATGTAGAGGGAGAGTGAGAGAGAGTCATGCATACGGAGAAAGATTGAGAGAGTCAGATATCGGGAGAGGGAGCGAGAGTGACAGACAGAAAAAACGAGGAAGACAGAGGGAGAGTGAGTGAGAGTCAGGCAAAGGGAGTGATATAGAGAGATTGAGGTAGAGGTAGAGTAAGAGCGAGTCAGACAGAGAGATAGGGCAAGACAGAATCGGGCGGAGGGATAGGGAGAGAGAGAGAGTCACACAGAAGGAGGGGAACGAAACTTTCAGACAGAGTCAGGAAGGAGAGACAGAGAGATGGAGACAGGAAACGGAGGAGAGAGAAGAGTCAGACAGATGGAGAACGAGAGTCAGACACAGGGAGAGGAGTGAGAGAGAGTCAGACAGAAGGAGGGGGAGAGCGAGAGATTCGGACAGAGGAAGACGGAGATAAAGTGTCAGAGAGAGAGGGTGAGAGAATTTCAGACTGAGAGAGGGCGAGACGGAGCCAGACAGTGGGAGAGGGAGAGTGACAGAATCAGGCAGAGGGTGAGGGGGAGAGAGAGAGTCAGACAGAGGGAGAAGGAAGGAGGGACAGACAGTTTCAGACAGGACGAGGGAGTGGGAATGAAGAGAGGTGGAGAGAGAGACAGACAGAATGTCCGACATGGAGAGCGAGAGAGAAATTCGGGCAGAGGGAGAGGGTGAGACACAGTCAGACAATGGGAGAGAGAGAACGAGACATTCTGACAGAAGGATAGGGAGAGAGAGAAGACAGTCAGACCGTGAGAAACGGAGGGAGAGAGAATCAGACGGAGAGGGAGGTAAAGACAGAGATATTCAGGGATAAGTAGGGGGAGATGGAAAGTGTCTGGCAGAGGGAGAACGAGAGTCAGGCAGTGGGAGAGAAATATGGAGGGGGAGAGAGTCAGAGAGACGGATAGAGAGCGTGAGTCTGTGAGAGAGAGAGTCTGAGGGAGGGAAAAAGGGGGGTCGGGAGAGAGAGAATTTGAGACAGATTGAGACGGAGAGAGAGAGAGTCAGGCAGATGGATTGTGAAAGGCAGAGTCAGAGAGTCAGACAGAAAGTCAGGCAGCCGGAGAGGATGAGAGATAGAGTGAGAGAGAGAGAGAGTCAGACAGTGAGACGTCGAGGGAGAGAGTCAGACAGAGGGAGAGCGACAGTGACAGAATCCAGAAGATGATGAGGGAGGAAAAGAGAGAGTCAGGCAGACGGAAAGAGAAGAAGGGACAGAGAAATTCAGACACGGCCAGGGAGAGAGCGTGAGAAGGAGGTGGAGGGAGTGACAGACGCACTTGTGAGACAGGAAGATGGAAAGAGAATCTATCAGAGGGAGTGGGTGAGAGACAGTCAGACAGTGGGAGGGAGAAAGAGCGAGATATTCTGACAGAAGGGGAGGGAGAGAGCAGACAGTCAGGCAGAGACAGGGAGAGATAGAGTGTCAGATAGAGGGAGGGTAGGAGAGAGAGACAGACAGACAGAGAGACAGACAGGCAGACAGTTGAAGAAACAGACTCAGATAGATGGAGATGGAGAGAGAGCCAGACCGAAAGAGCGGGAAAGAAAGGTTCAGACGGGGAGACAGATTTAGACAGAGGGAGAGTGGTAGAGAGAGTGTCAGACATAAGGAGAGGAATGGAGAGAGAGAGAGTCACAAAGCAGGAGAGGGCGAGGATAGAGACAGAGTTGGTCAGATGGAGAGGGAAAGAGATACAGACAAGAAGGAGAGAGACAGAGGGAGAATGTGGGGTGGAGAGCAACAGAGGAAGTGAGAGTATTGGACCGACAGGTGCGGGAGGAAGGGAGAGAGAGATTCAGACACACGGAGAAGGAGAGAGTGCCATATGTTTGGTCAGGATGTGTGAGAGAGTCACATTCAGCCAGATAGACGCAAACCGAGAGAGGGAGACAGAAAGAGAGAGAGACAGAAAGAGAGAGACAGAAAGAGAGTAAAAAATCAGACACTGAGAAGGGAAATTGGGAGAGTCTGATAGAGTAAGCCAGAGGAAAAGTGAGAGTTGGAGAAACAGATGGTCAGACAGCGAGAGGCAGACAAATGGAGAGGGACTGGAACAGTGTTAGGCAGAAAGAAGGAGAGGAAGAGAGAGACAGAGACACAGAAAGAGAGGGGGGACAGCGTGAGACAGAGGGGCGGGAGATGGAGTCAGACACAGGGAGAGAGGTGAAGAACAGACAGGGTAAAATAGTCACACAAATGGAGAGGGAGAGTGACAGAGGGAGAGAATGAGATAATCAGTCATAAAGATAGAAGGAGTCAGTCACAGGGCGAGAGAGTTACAGTCGGACACAGGGAGAGAGATGTAAAAGGAGATGGAGGGGTAGGTAGTCAGAGGAAGAGAGAGAGAGTAAGTCAGAGGGAGAGGGAGAAAGGGAGAAAGTCAGACGTAGTGAGAGGGAAACAGGGAGTCAGACAGAGGGAGAGCTTGAGAGATTCAGACTGAGGGAGAAGAGTAGAGAGAATCAGACGTTGGTAGAAGGAACGAGAGTGTCATGCAAGAAAAGTGGAGGGAAGAGAGGGAGAGAGTCAGACGGATGGAGAGGAGGGGCGAGAGATTTAGTCAGAGCTAGAGGGAGAGAGAGCCATGCAGACATGTTGAGAGGGAGACAGTGAGTCAGGCAGAGGGAGAGGGAGAGAATATTTCAGACAGAGGGAGAGGGAATGAGAGACAGAGAGGGCCTGGAAAATGGAGAGAGAGAGAGAAAGAGTCAGACAGAGGGAGATGAAGAGTCAGAGGGAGAGAGGTGAGAGATATAGAGTCAGACAGGGAGAGGAAGAGAGAAAGTCAGAAATAAGGAGAGAGACACTTTCTGACAGGGCGAGAGAGAGTCAGATAGAGGAAGAAAGAGCGAGACAGTAATAAATAAAGAGAGAGAGAGAGAAGGGCACAGCATCGGAAAGAGGGACCGGGAGATGGACAGACAGAGAGATAGTTCGTGCGAAGGGAGATGGGGGTAGGGGGTGGCGGTGAGAGAGACAGACAGAACGATTAGGAGAAGGATAGAGAGATATTCACATTGACGATGAGGGAGGGAAAGAGACATCGGGAGAAGTGGAGGAATTCAGATGAGGGAGTGAAGAAAGAGAGAACGAGAGAGAACCAGAGAAAATGTCAGGGAGAGCGAACCAATGGGAGAGGAAATGGATTGAGCGTGAGCTAGACGGAGAGGAGAGAGGGAGAAAGTGAGAGAGGGTCAGATACAGGTAGAGGAAGTGAGGGAAAGTCAGACAGATGGAGCGGGAACGAGGGGGTCAGACAGAGAGAAGCGGACAGAGAGGGTTAGAAAGAGGGGCAAGAGAGTCAGACAAAGGGAGAGAGAGTCAGACAGAGGGAGACCGGCGAGAGAGAGTCAGACAGAGGGCTGGGGAGGTAGAGTGAGTCAGATAGAAGGAGAGCCAGTCCGAAAGTGGTAGAGGAGGAAGAATACAATCAGAGGGAGAGGGAGACATATCGTGTCAGACAGAGGGAGACTGGCGAGAGAGAGTCAGACAGAGAGATGGGGGGCAGAGAGAGTCAGATAGAAGGAGAGCGAGTCAGAAAGTGGTAGAGTGGGAAGTATAAAATCAGAGGGAGAGGGAGGCATATCGTGCCAGAGAGAGGGAGATTGAGAGGGAGGGAGAGTCACACAGCTGAAGAAGGAGAAAGAGAGAGTCAGACAGAGGTTGGAGAAAGAGAGCATTGGACGGAGGAAGAGGGAGGGAGAGAGACTCAGAAAGAAGGCGAGTGAGAGGGAATGAGAAACATTCAGACAGAGAGAGAGACTGGCAGATGGAGAGGGAGAGAGACAGAGACTGGCAGATGGAGATTTTCTGGCAGTTCGAAAGAGTCAGACAGAGGGAGAGAGCGAGAGAGACAGGCAGATCGAGAGACTGTGACAGTGTCAGACAGAGAAAGAGAGAGAGAGAGAGAGCGAGACTGCGGGAGAGGACGGGCAAGACGAACATCAGACAGAGGGAGCGGGAAGAACAGAGAGAGAGTTGAAGGGGAGAAAGACAGACAGACGGGGGCGAGGCGAGTGAGAGACAGATGGAGTTACAGGTGATAGAGAGAGATAGACAGAAGCGGCGCGTGAGTTAGAGAGAGTCAGACAGAGATAGAGTCAATAGTGGGACAGTTAAAGATAGAGAAAGTCAGAGTGAGGGAGACTGGGAGGGTTAGAGAGAGAGAATGAATGACACAGAGAAAGAGGTGAAGTGAATCAGACGAGAGAGAGGAGAGAGACAGGGAGGCAGGCAGTCAGACAGTAGGAGAAGGTGGAGTCAAACAGAGGTAGAGGGAGAGAGAGTCAAAAAGTGGGAGCGGGGAAGGATAACATCAGAGGGAGAGGGAGAGACATAGAGTCAGAGAGAGGAAGAGTGAGAGTGAGGGAGAGTCAGACAGTGCGAGTAATGTGAGACAGTGTCAGACCGGGGGACAGTGTGAAAGAGAGACAGACTCATACAGACAGAGATGGAGAGAGAGTCAGATAGAGAGGTGAACAGAGTGAGACAGAGGGAGAGAGACACACACAAAGGGGGGGGGGGGAGAGGGACTCATAGCGGTACAGGCAAAGAACGGCTGCATCAGACAGAGCGAGGAGGCGAGAGAGCGAGAAAGAAAATCGGACAAAGGGAGAGGGATTGAGAGAGACCAAGACAGATGGAGAGTGAGATTGGTTGAGGAAGAGTCAGAGTGAGAGTCAGAGACAGAGAGAGAAAGAGAACGGGAGAGAGACTGGCAGATGTAGAGGGTAGAGAGAGACATTTAGTGGGATAACGATGATGTCAGGCATTTGCAGTGGGTGAGTAACAGAGTCAGGCTGAGGAAGAGAGTGGAAAGACTGAAGGAGAAAAAGCAGGAGAGTGTGTAAGACAGAGAGAGATGGAGAGTGACAAAGTCAGAGGGAGAGAAAGAGTCTGATAGAAGAGAGGGAGAGATAATCAGACAGAGGGAGAGGGAAGGAGAGAGTGGGTCAGAGGGTGACGGGGAGTGAGAAACAGACTGAGGCAGAGGCGAATGAGTGAAAGACAGATGTACAGTTTGAGAGAGATAGTCAAACAGAAGGGAAGGGTGATATAGCGTCAGACACAGAGAGAGAGAGAGTCAATCAGTGGGACAGGGAGAGACAAAGAACGTCAGACAGAGAGCGAAAGGGACGGGGAGGGTTAGAGAGAGAGTCAGAGTGAGACAGAGGGATAGAGAGATAGAATGAAACTGATGGATAGGTGTAGAGAGAGTCAGGCGAGGGAGAAGGAGGGAGACTCAGATTCAGCGAGATGGAGAGTGACAGAGGAAGTCAAAGAGAGAGAGTGGACACATTGAGAGAGAGAGTGTGTGTATGACAGAGGGAGAGGGGGAGAGAGGGAACGACAAAGACAGAGGGAGCGAGAGAGAAACAGAAGGATAGGGAGAGAGAGACAGAGATTCAGGTGGAGAGAGTGGGATAGAGAGAGAGTGAGACATAGGGAGAAGGAGAGAGAGAGAGTCAGACAGATGGAGAGGGAGAGGGTTTGAGACAGAGGGAGAGGGAGAAAGAGAGTCAGTCACACAAAGCGAGTGGGAGACAGCGAAATTCTTACAGATGAAAATGGAGAGAGATAGAGGCAGATAGAGAGAGTTGGGTGAGAGACAGAGTCAGGTAGAGGGAGAGAGAGATAGAGTCAGACAGAGGGGGGCGGATAGAGAGAGCGTCAGAGGAAAAGGGTGAGAAAACGAAACAAAGGGAGACGTCAGGATAGTCAAACGAGGGAGGGGAGAGAAGTAGAGATGGAGTCAGACAGAGGGGGAGAGAGAGTGATTCGGTCAGAGGGAGAGGGAGAATGTTAGATTGAGAGTCAGAAAGAGGGACAGGAGAAGGCTGTTTGAGAGACAGTGAGACAGAAGGGCAGGGAGAGAGGGATTTTCAGATTGAGGCACAGGGATGGACAGATTGAGACGGACGGGGAGTGAGAAAGTCAGCCAGAGACAGATAGATGGAGTCAGACAGAAGGGGAGAATCTGTCAGAGAGAAACAGAGGGGGAGAGAGAGAGTCAGTCAGAGGGAGAGGGAGTGAGAGCCAGATTGTGGAGGAGAGAGAGAGACTCGGTAAAAGTGAGAGCCATTCAGGTGGAAAGGGGGGTGAGTGTCAGTTTGAGGGAGAGGGAGGGAGGTAGAGACAGAGAGTCAGACAGAGGGAGTAGGAGAGTGAGAGAAATTCGGAGAGATGGAAATGAAGAGACATCAGTCAGCCAGGAAGGCAGGTTGTTGAGAAAGCATCAGTTAGAGGGACAGCGAGATAATGAAATTGTCAGAAAGAAGGTGAGAGAGTATCAGATAGACGGACAGGTAGTGAGAGTGAGGCAGAGGGAGTGCAACAGAAGAGGGAGAGATTAAGAAAGAGACAGGACAAAAAAGGGAATGAGACAGAGAGAGTCGGTTAGAGGTGGAAGGAGACATTGAAAGAGTCAGACAGAGGGACAGGGATGGAGACAAAATCCGGCAGGGGGATGGAGAGACAGTCGGGTAGAAGGAGACGGAAAGAGGCTAGCGAGCCAAATGGAGAGGGAGAGGGCGTGAGAGAGAATCAGACAAAGAGAGACAGAGAGAGCGATCCTCTGGCAGAAGGTTTGGGAGATAGAGTCAGAGAGAGTGGGAGAGAGAGTCAGAAAGAGGAAGAGAAATTCAGACAGAAAAAAGGTAGTGTGGAGAGAGTGTCAGACAGAAATAAAGGGTGTGAAAGTGCGAAGAGCAAGAGCGAGACACACAGACATAGAGTGGTGAAGATGGAGTCAGACAGAGGAGTCAGGAAAGAGAGAGATAGATAGGCAGTGTGAGAGCAGAGTGAGTTGTCGACAGTGGAGGATGGAGAGGCGTACAGAGAGAGAGTCAGAGAGTGGCAAAGGGGCGAGAGAGAGTCAGGCTCATGGAGTGGGGATAGAGAGTCAGATGGAAGAGGGTGAGAGAGAGACAGCCTGTTCGTGGGAGAGAGCAAAACAGTGAGCGTCAGACAGAGGGAGAAAGAGACAGAGTCAGTCAGAGGAACAGGTATAGGGAGAGTGAATGAAACAGATGGAGAGGCACGGAAAGACCGACGGGGTGAGGGTGGGAGCGAAAAGGAGATTGAGCGCCAGATAGAGAGAGAGGGAGACAGACATAGTGTCAGACTGATGGAGAGTAAGAAGGAGTAAGAAAGATTCAGGCAAAGGGAGAGGGAGAGAATGGCAGAGAGTGAGAGAGAAGAGGGGGAGAGAGAATTAGACGGATGGAGAGAGGAAAGTGAGAGAGAGTCAGACAGATGGATTGCGAGAGAAAGACAGAGGTTTCGACAGATGGATAGGGTGAGAGCGAATGAGGCAGAGGAGGGGGAAGTAAAGACATACAGTCAGACAGAGGGAGAAGGGAGAGAGGGACTGTTTCAGTCTGAGAGGAAGAGTGACGAAGTCAGACATAGGGAGAGAGAGATAGCCTGTCAGAACGAGACAGAGAGATAATCAATTGGAGGGGGAACGAGAGAATGTCAGACACAGTGTGACATGGAGAGAGAGAGAGAGAGACAGACATATGGACAGGAGAGCGAGAATTAGACAGAGGGAATGAGGTGTGAATGAACGAGAGAGTATAAGAGAGGGAGGGGAGAGATTGAGGAAGAGAGAGTACGACAGTGGGAGAAGGAGAGAGAGTCACACAGAGGAAGTGAGAGAAACTTAAATTCAGACAAAGAGATGGAGTGGAAAATCAAATGGCTGGGGGACAGGGAGAGTCAGATAGAGTGAGATGCAGAGGAAGAGTCAGACAGAGGGAGGGCAGAGTCCGTCAGACAGAAAAGGAGGGAGACAGATTTTAAGTCAGAGAGAGAGGTTGAAACTCACACAGAGGAAGAGAAAGAGAAGGGCAGAACAGTCAGTAAGAGGGAGAGGATGAGAAAGGAAGAGTCAGACATCAGGAGAGGAAGGGTAAGACGAACGTCTGACAGGCCGCCGAGGGGTGAGGTCATTTTGGATTTGGTGCTCGGCAATGAGCCGGGTCAGGTGTCAGATCTTGCGGTGGGAGAGCATTTTGGTGATAGTGACCACACCAGCCTCACATTGTACATAGTTATGGAGAAGGAGAGAAGCAGGCGCAATGAAAGGATATTTAATTGGGGAAGAGGAAACAATTGGGGAAAAGGAAATTATAGTGCTATCAGACGTGAGTTGGGAAGCATGGATTGGGAATAATTGTTCCATGGAAAGGGCACTTTAGACATGTGGAGACTGTTTAAGGAACAGTTGTTGCGAGTCATGCACAAATGTGTTCCTCTGAGACAGGCAAGAACGGGTAAGATAAAGGAACCTTGGATGCCAAGAGCAGAGGAGCTCCTCGTCAAAAGAAAGAAGGCAGCTTACGTAAGGTGGAGGAACCAAGGTTCTTGCTCAGCTCTAGGGTATTACAGGCAGGCGAGGAAGGAGCTCAAAAATGGTCTGAGGAGAGTCAGGAGGGTGCATGGAAAAGGCTTGGCAGGAAGAATTAAGGAAAATCCAAAGGCATTTTACACGTATGTGAGGAATAAGAGTAGGGCTGATCAGCGATAGCATAGGGAACTTGTGTATAGAGGTGAAAGTGAGGTCTGCAGATGCTGGAGATCAGAGCTGAAAATGTGTTGCTGAAACAGCGCAGCAGGTCAGGCAGCATCCAGGGAACAGGAGAATCGACGTTTCGGGCTTAAGCCCTTCTTCGGGAATGAGGAAAGTGTGTCCAGCAGGCTAAGATAAAAGATAGGGCGGAGGGACTTGGGGGAGGGGCGTTGGAAATGCGATAGGTGGAAAGAGGTCAAGGTGAGGGTGATAGGTCACTGGGGTGGGGGCGGAGAGATCAGGAAGAAGATTGCAGATTAGGAAGGCGGTGCTGAGTTCGATGGATTTGACTGAGACAAGGTGGGGGGAGGGGAAATGAGGAAACTGGTGAAATCCGAGTTCATCCCTTGTTGTTCGAGGGTTCCTAGGCGGAAGATGAGGCGCTCTTCCTCCAACCGTCGTGTTGTTGTGGTCTGGCGATGGAGGAGTCCAAAGATCTGCATATCCTTGGCACTGTGGGAGGGGGAGTTGAAGTGTTGAGCCACCGGGTGGTTGGGTTGGTTGGTCCGGGTGTCCAAGAGGTGTTCTCTGAAACGCTCCGCAAGTAGGCGGCCTGTCTCCACACACACATCACCTTTTGCATCCTCTGTACCCGATATGGCCTCCTCTATACTGGGGAGACAGGCCGCCTACTTACGGAGTGTTTCAGAGAACACCTCTGGGACACCCGGACCACCCTGTGGCTCAAGACTTCAATTCTCCCTCCCACTCCACCAAGGATATGCAGGTCTTTGGACTCCTCCATCGCCAGACCACAACAACACGACGGTTGGAGGACCAGCGCCTCATCTTCCGCCTCGGAACCCTCCAACCACAAGGGATGAACTCGGATTTCACCAGTTTCCTCATTTCCCCTCCCCCCACCTTGTCTCAGTCAAATCCATCGAACTCAGCACCGCCTTCCTAACCTGCAACCTTCTTTCTGACCTCTCCTCCCCATCCCAGTCGGACCTATCACCCTCACCTTGACCTCTTTGCACCTATCGCATTTCCAACGCCCCTCCCGCAAGTCCCTCCTCCCTACCTTTTATCTTACCCTGCTGGACACACTTTTCTCATTCCTGAAGAAGGGCTTATGCCCGAAACTCCTGTCGATTCTCCTGTTCCCTGGATGCTGCCTGACCTGCTGCACTGTTCCAGCAACATATTATCAACTTGTGTATAGTCTGAGGAGGTAGGGGAAGCCCTAAGTGAGTTTTATTGCTTCTGTTTTTACGAACGAAAAGTACCTTGTAGTGAATGAAGCCATTGAGGATCAGGTCAGTATGCTGGAACGGATGGGATTGAGGAATCTGATGTGCTGAAAATCTTGACAAACATTAAGTTTGTCAGGTCTCCAGGGCCAGAGCAGATTTGACCTTGGCTGCTTTGGGAAGCGAGAAATGTGATTGATTCACCGCTTATGAAGGTGTTTGCATCCTCGCTCTCCACGGGAGCCGTCCCTAAGGATTGGAGGGAGGCAAATGTAATTCCTCTAATCAAGAAAGGAAATAGGGAAATCCCTAGCAATTACAGACCAATCAGTCTCACACCTATCATCTGCAAGGTGTGAGAAAGGAAACTGAGGGATCGGATTTATGGACAACTGGAAGAGCATATGGCTTGATTAAATACAGTCAGCGTGGCTTGTGAGGGGCAGGTCATGCCTCACAAATCTTATTGAGTTCTTTGACGATATTACTAGCCAAGTTGATGAGGGTCGAACGGTGGCTGTGGTATATACGGGCTTCAGCAAGCATTTGATAAGGTTCCCTATGGTAGTCTTGTTCAGAAGATCAGAAGGAATGCGATACAGGGAAATTTAGCTATCTGGATACAGAATTGCCTGGTCGAGACAAAACAGCGAGTGGTAATGGAAGGAAAGTACTCTGCCTGGCAGTCATTGGTGAGTGGTGTTCCACTCTGTTCTTGGGCCTCTAATCTTTGTAATTTTTATTAATGACTTGGATGAGGGGATTAAAGGATGGGCCAGCAAGTTTGCAGACGACACAAAGGTTGGAGGTGTTGTTGATAGTAGAGAGGACTGTTGTAGGCTGCAGGGTGACATTGACAGGATGCAGAGATGTGCTGAGAGGTGACAGATTGCGTTCAACCTTGATAAATGCGAAGCGATGCATTTTGGAAGGTCGAACTTGAAAGTTGATTACAGGATTAAAAACAGGATTTCTGGCAGTGTGGAGGAACAGCTGGATCTTGATGTGCATGTACGTAGATCCCTTAAAATTGCCATCCAGGTGGAGAAGGTTGTTAAGAAAGCATGTGGTGTTTTAGTTTTCATTAACAGGGGGGTTGAGTTTAAGAGCTGTGAGACCTTGTTGTACCTCTATAAAACTTTGGTTAGACCCCACTTGGAATACAGTGTCCAGTTCTGGTGACTCTATTATAGGACAAATGTGGATGCTTTCGAGAGGGTTCAGAGGAGGTTTACTAGGATGCTGCCTGGAATTGAGAGCTTATTCCTTTTAGGAGATTTGGGCTGAGCTCAGTATTTTTTCATTGGAAAAAATGAAGGAAGAGAGGGGACCTAATTGAGGTGTACAAGATAATGAGAGGTTGAGATATAGTCGATAGCCACAGACCTTTTCCCATGGCAGAAATTGTTAACACGACAGATCATAGTTGTAAGCTGTTTGGCGGAAAGTTTAGAGGAGATGTCAGAGGCGGGTTCTTTACGCAGAGAGTTGTGAGCGCATGGAATGCCTTGCCAGCAGCAGTTGTGGAAGCAAGGTCATTTGGGATATTTAAGAGGCTACTGAACATGCATATGGTCACAGAAATTTGAAGGTTCGTACACCAGATATACCTTACATGAGGACCAATGGTCGGCACAGCATCGTGGGCTGAATGGCCTTTTCTGTGCTGTACTGTTCTATGTTCTATGTTCTATTTCAGTGACAGGGAACGGGAGTGCGAGAGAATCAGACAGACAGAGAGGGAGAGACCAACAGATCGAGATAAATTTGGAGAGAGTGAGAGGTAAGGAGAGTTAGAGCCAGGCAGAGGGAAGAGAGAGATGAAGATTCGGAACGAGCGTGGGGCGAAGAGGGAGGGAGTCAGAGAGTGGTAAAGCAGAGGTACATTTACAGGGAGAGAGAGACAGTGAGTGATAAACTCAGACAGAGAGAGAAAGTGAGGAAGACGCGGGGGGAGAGAGAGGCAAAGTCAGAGAGAGGGAGAGGGTGAGGGATATTTTCAGACGGGGGAGAGGGAGCAAAAGAGAGACAGAGAGTCCCCAAGAGGGAATGACAGAATCAGATTGAGGCTGAGTGAGAGCGACACAGTCAGGGTGGGTGGGTGTGAGAGAGAGAGAGAGATATTCGGAAAGACGGAGAAGGTGAGACCCAAAGAGTCAGCCACTTGGAGAAGGAGAGAGACAGTCTGATAGACGGAAAGGGAGCGAGAGTCAGACAGAAGGGTGCGGGAGAGGGAGAGTCAGACAGAGGGTAAAGGATGGACAGAGACTGTCAAAGGGGTGAGAAAGAGGGAGAGTTGGATAGAGGAAAGAGGGAGAGAGATACGGACGGGGGAGAGAGAGAGAGAGAGAAAAGAGAGAGAGAGTCCAGCACGGGGAGCGGGCAAGAGAGAGAATCAGACAAAGGTAGAGCGGGAGAGAGAGCGATTCAGATCGAGACAGATGGGAAGCGACGAAATCAGACAGCAGTAGAGTAAGAGAGTAAGCCACATGGAGGGAGGGGGAGGAAAAGTCAGACAGAGGGAGAGGGAGAGAGGAAACGTGAGACAGAGGGAGAAGGAGACAGAGAGAGAGAGATTCAGACATAGAAGCAGACAGATGGAGAGTGAGGGAGAGAGCTTGTGAGACAGAGTGAGAGAGTGCGAAAGAAAGAGTCCGCAACACCGAGCAAGGGAGAGCCAGTGAGACGTAGAGTGTGAGAGAGAGAGAGTTAGAAAGAGGGAAGAGAAACCAACAGTGCATTAGACAGAGTGAGGAGGAGGAGAGAGTGGGACAGAGGGAGAGGGAGTGGGAGAGATTGATTTGGACAGATGTAAAGGGAGAGGGGGGAGAAAATCAGACAGACGTCGAGGAAGTGAGATTCAGACCGTGGAGTGGAAGTCAGAAAGAGGGATTGTGGAGAGAGCGATTCAGACAGAGGGAAAGAGGGCAAGAGACATAATGAGTCCACCAGATTGTGAGGGTAGAGGGAGTGCCAGAGAGAGGTAGAAAGGGAGAGAGAGAGTTTCAGATAGACAGAAAGACGGGGAGAGTGGCAAAGGTAGACAGAGGGAGAAGGAGGAGATGAGCCAGACAGAGGGCGAGGGAGAGAGGGAAAGTCAGAGAGAGGGAGGGAAAAGAGAGTCAGACAGATGGAATGGGTGTGAGTCAGAGAGAGAGGGAGACAAAGTGTTAGACAGAGGGAGAGGGGAGCGAGAGCGATTCGGACAGAGGGAAGGGGAGAAGGTGAGAGAGAATGAGTCCACCAGAGGGAGAGAAAGAGTTTCAGAGAGAATAGAGAGACAGAGAGAGATTCAGATAAAGGAGGGACAGCGTGTGACACAGTTCGACAGAGGGAGAGGGAGAGAGTGAGTTAAATCGGGAAGGGGAGACAGGGAAGGTCAGATAGATTGATAGGGAAAGAGAGTCAGACAGAGGAAGAGAGAGGGAGGGACAGAGAGGAAGACAAAGAAGAGAGGGAGCAAGAGTGTGTCAGAGTAATGGAGGGAGAGTGTCTGACAATGGGAGACGGATAGAGAGAGAGAGAGTCAGATAGGCAGAGGGAGTGGAGAGTGAGCGTCAGTCAGTGGAGAAGGGAGATTGATAGAGTGAGACACAGGCAGTGGTATTCGGGAAGAGACAGAATCCGACAGAATGAACGGAGGAGAGAGAGTCAGATACAATGAAAGCGTGAGAGACACTCAGACAGAGTAGGCGGACGGGGAGGAAGACGCAGACAAAGAGAGAGGGGCGAGAGAATGAAAGACTTGGACTGAGGGAGACGGTAATTAATGAGAAACAGTCAGAGGGAGAGGGACAGGGATGGAGAGACAGATAGAAGGAGATGTGGTGAGATTGAGAGAGAGTGTCAGAAAGAGGAAAAAGGAGAGAGGGAAATTTAGATGGGAAAAGGGAGTCAGGCAGAAAAATTGGTGAAGAGAGAGAGTCGCACAGATGCAGAGGCAGCGAGAGTGTGACGGGGGGGACAGAAATTGGGGAGAAGGACAGACGAGGAGACTGAGATAGAGGTAGTCTGAGAGTGGGAGATGGAGTAAAAGAAATTCGGAGAGAGAGAAGGAGAGGGAGATTCAGACCGAGAGGGTGAGAGAGCTACACAGAGAGTCAGACAGAAGGTGGGGTAGGGACTGTCAGACAGAAAATAAACTGGGAGGGACAGAGTCAGATGGAGGAAGAGAGAGTGCGAGTCTGACAGAGGGAGGAAGAGAGAGATTGGGGAGGGAGGAGACAGAGTCAGACAGAGGGAGACAGAGTGAGAGTGAGACAGAGGGAGAAGGAGAGGAGAGAGAGATTCACACTGAGGGAGAGGGGATGAGAAACAGAGATAGACAGGAGGGGCAGAGAGTCAGACATAAAAAAGGGACAGAGAGTCAGGCAAAGGGATAGGTAATGACAGATCAGCATTTACAGAAAGTATACACCTATCGGAACATAGAAGCATGCTTGAGTTCTGACAATCTTCTAGCATCGCGCCAATGTCCATAACAGTTTGAATGATTACACTCAATCGATTTACCATCTCGAAAATCTCTTCTCTCAGAAACCCGAATATATATGCCGTTTAGAAAGCCTAAATGTTAAAAGTTATTTTGAATTTTACTAAAACCATATTGAATTAGAAGCGATTAACTGGCGTTATTTGTTTTGTCCATGTGATTAAGGTTAGTCCTTTAGATTCTAAATGTGTCAGTCGAGGATTAGCCCCTTCTATGCATAAGGCACTCATTTCAATGCGTTATTCCACAGTTTGAGCGGGAGCATCACCACCTGCATGAATAGCAATCAGCAGCACTGAGAGGGTGTCGGAGAGATCGGAATCGGAGAACTTTAGACTGGAGTAATATGATAATGGATCAGAATCTGAGAACAATAAACTGGAATGTTCCAACAATGGACAGGAGGTTGTTTGACGGACTTCATTATCTTTCTCAGCTTTGGATATCATTAGCATCGCGGATACAGGATATTGTTTGGATCATTCAAGGTGGTTACTATCCCATCATTGCTGTAGTCGGTGTTCCTGGTAAGCCCCTTTATCTGTACATTAAAACAGGTTGAAATGATTTGCTGCTCCTGATACTTAAATTTTGGAAAGGTGGTAGACAACGTTTTCAATTCAAGTCAAAATTTCCTTACCTTACAAATCATAGCTAACAACTTAATATTTGCAATTTAGTCACTGGAATGCGAAGAGATAACAGACTGTTGGTAAACTCCATGGTCCTTATTCTCCTGCACATGTTTACATGTCCATATACTCCCCACTCAGCAACCCTGTCCTGGGCCAACATCAAGATATCCCAGTCTCCATATTATCTTCTGTTGAACTGCTGAATAAACCTTCGTTTGTAACTTTGTAAAATTCGGATACAGCTGTTTCAAGTCTCTTCTAACCACATTTCCGTTACCAAGTGATTGCACTTGAGATATTAACTTCTTCAGTCCACAGAATCTGTCATGCGGGAAGGAGGCACGTGGTGGTCAAGTCATTGACTCATAATTTGCAACCATAGCATTATAATCTGTTGGTATCAGCACATCTGCTTGCCTTATGTCCTTTAGGAAAGGCAATGGAGCATTCTTCCCTGGTCAGGTTTCTGGATGTCTGCAGACACACGGCAATGTGTTTTACTTTTGACTGTTCTGGGGAAGTGCTGAACCAGAACCTCATTTCAAGATAGACATAACACACTGTCCTGATCAGGACGACTCACATCCTGTGAGAGAAGAATAAAAGGAAAGATAGCTGCCTTCCCCTAAATTTTTCCCACTTTCTCACAACTATTTCTAATCATGGAGATGGCCTTCCCCTAAATTTTTCCCACTTTCTCACAACTATTTCTAATCATGGAGATGGCCCGAATTCTCTCTATTTGAAATTCTTCCAGAGAGTGATGTTTATCTCCATAGACATCTCGGGTGCTGGCTTTATTGATGCTGAAATACAGATGTAAGGAACATTTAAATTTCACGTCAGTCGGAGTGCACAGTGAATGAATGTATTTTTTAATGGCATGACAAAGCAAGGGAGACGGCAAAGTGAGGGAAAAGGTATTGTGATCGACGCTGAAAGTGTGGTTGAGGTCGTATTTGGGGTATTGTGGTCAGATTTTCTCTCCTACATTAGAAATGTACTCCTTGCCACAAAGTGCAAATGAACATCACCAATCTAATTGATATCACCATGAAGAGTGAGTGAAGATTACTCTGTAGCGTTGTGAGAGAATAAGAGGTAATTGCATTGACTCTTGAGCGCGATGTACAATCACTCATTCAATCATAAACAGACATGGATAATGCGACAAATCCATGGCTTTTTTCAGTTGGGTTACCTGATTCTGGATAGTTTTGTGCCTCTGAGAACGTTCCCCTCACCCACACCCACTCCCCATGGCGATGGAGAGACGAGGAGTCCAGCCTTTGAATTAATTCTCCCCATATTAATACAGTGCAGTTGGTGTGTGCCCCTGCACTCAACATCAGGTTATCCTCAATGCCGACAGCTGCCACAATGCGTTCACTTTAAAAGGATTAACTATTCACACCAGCTTCTGACTTCCATGATGAACATCGTTCTGCCTTCTCGGAGATGGAAGATGTCTCCTTCAGACTTGGCGCAAATCATTTGGCTTTTCTCTTCCTTCGCAGCAATCCACGTTAAAGTATCCTGTGTTCAACAGGCAAAGGACACACGGAGAACATCATGGATCAGACAACCTGCGCAGTGACTCCTTCATACATTTGTCATGTTGGTGCATCAATGTCATGCCCTTCTCTTGGATAAGTGCCTCGCAGGGCTACATGACCTTCTCCCCGTCCCATAGAACAGGTTCAAGAGCATGACCGGGCTCGGCCTGTCCCGGTTGAACAGATCAAGACACTGAATAGAGTAGTTCTCTTCCTGTGCAACAGGCAGGAGTATTAAATGGACTGTCAGGAATCTTGTTCACTAGTTTCGATGGGCTGAATGGCTTCCGCATATTCGTCTGCAAGCAGCTTAAGATGCCGAATGAGCTCCTCTTTTAATTGTGGAAGTGCCTGGCAGTGCTGTTACATGTATGTTCCCGACACTTTGACAGCACAAGCCTGAATGTTCTCCGTGTCTTGCTGCATACAGACACAGATTGTTTCTGGAACTGAGGGTGAGGAGAGTAAATTGTTCTGAACATAGCGTTTCCATCAGTTGTTTTGCACACTTCTGATCTTATGATTGGGGAAAGACATTCATGAAGCAGATGAGGATGTTCCTGGCAAGGAAGCTACGCTGAGGATCTCCTGCGGATATGTGCTGTAACAGAGAGGATTGATGTCCACCAACCACGAACATCTTCCTTTGTCCTCTGAATGACTCCAGTCAGTGGAGAGATTGCGTCTGATGCCCTTTTACTCAATTTCGTCAGCGATCTCTGATATCATCCTGATCAAATATTGTCTTGGTTCAGTTTTTTTTACTCTTATTTGTACCCCTGTGACCACCACTTTTGAACATAGGAATAGGTTTTTATACATATTTGGAGGAAATTTCTTCTCACGGAGGGTAGTGAATGTCAGGTATTCTCTCGTCAAAAGAGTTAGTTGATCTGGTTCAAAGGAAATATTGAATGAGGAGGGAGATGTACGTTTGGACTGTTGCAGAGATAAAGTGTGTGAAGAATTGTGTATTCAACAGGACCTGATGTCAAAGTTGTTCAGTCATGATATTACACAGCGGCACAGCAGGATTCAGCATCCGAATTACATTCAGTCATTGAAAATTAAATGATTGCTGTTTTGCACGACGTTCAGATATCGAATGCTATAGTCACAGAGAGGCAGGTATTTTGGGAGCAATATCTGGGAGAGGTGAAGGGGGTGCATTCAAAGTGAATCTGGATCTGCAACATGACCAACAAATGTAGCACAATCAGAGGAAACGCCCTGTAAAGAGACAGTTGGCGTCTTTTGCAACCAGGCTGGATTTTCCAATAACAATTTCCAACAAACACCAAAACGTGTGTGACAGTGTTGAAGGATTGAGTTGATACCCTGTTTCAGTGCGAAGCAGGCGTTTGGAGCAAGTGGCCTTCATATGTTCCTGTGCAGGAGGTTTTAGTGGCTAAATATTGCATCGGACTGAGGAGCAGGAATGCGTCATTGGAAACTTTGTCACGGCTTACCCAGACACGAAGTTGGAAGCTGATTTGATTGTGTGTCTCAGCAGCCCTTTTCTGCCTGCTTTCTATTTGCCTTCATTCACTTGCCTTTAAAATGTTCAACGAACTCAACTTTGAATGAATGTCAACACCCAGGCACCACAAGCTTCTGGGGAGGGAATTCCCTTTTGTACACCCTTTAAGAATTTCTTGTGTGTGTTCTGATCCATGCTGCATGTCCACCGGTCGCTGCAGGTCCACCAGTCCTTCACTGGTAACATTAAAATTCAATGTTTAGTCATAAGGGGAATGATTTAAGTTCAGTTTGGGTCATTTTCTTGTCATCCGTAAGTCACATGCAGGCGCATGTGAAAAAGCACCTGAAAAAGCACAGAATGTCAGGCAGCATCTGATGAGCAGAGAGTTGAACGTTTTTGTTAGTTTCCTGATGAAGGGCCTATGCTGGAAAGTCGACTGTTCTGCTCCTCGGATGCTACTTTTTCTTTTCCAGGGCCATACGTTTCGATTCTGATCTCCAGCATCTGCAGTCCTCAGTTTCTCCCTGTGCACATGCATTAAAACATTCCGAGGATTGAACTTGTTAAACTTTGCATGAAACAGTATCATTTCACTTACCTTCCAAATCACATGCTGCATCTGAAGAGCGGCTTCACATGCTACATGAACCAGGGACACGGAAACCATCTTTGTCACAGAGTTCTGCAAACCCTCTCCAATTCATTTGTTCACCATTGTTGTATCCGTACTGCCAAAATAGGCCACTCACGTATATCATTTTTGCTACAGGTTCGCTCACTAACCTTCCACGTCAAAGTTATTATTGCAGACTCAGTACTCTCTGTTTCCTGTTATTGACAGCGTCCTTTTCAGCAACGCAGCCGCGTTGAATGACATCCTTCCGGGCTGTGTAATATACTCAACGAGGTTAACAACTTCATTCTCTATTTCGGCGAAAGTCGTTGAATGGGCAGAATGGTCTCCTCATGTCTCATTGTAACGATCCTGTCTGTGTGAATGGGTTCGTCATCTACTTCGGTCGCGACCTCGAGGAGTGCATAGGGAGACAAATACACGGTGTTGGGGCAACAGTTGTCAATTAGGCTGCACCATTCAGTATGCGCATGGCTGATCCCAGTGTGTCCGACCGTCCAGTTGTGGGTCACGATCATGTTGTGTCTGACCATCCAACTTGTCAGCCCATCCGATTTTGTCTGACCATTCCATTGTGTCTGACCATCCGACTGTGTCTGATCATCCGAGGGTTGTCTCACCATCCACTTATGTCTGACCATGCCTCTCCAATCTGAACTCAGTAAACATCAACTCTCCTGCCCAGAAAAGATCGGTCGAGCTCAACCATGAATACCTTTATTAACCGAATCTTCACTGCTCCCTGACGAGAAGGACATTACAGATAACATAACCATAAAGATCCAAAAGACTTCATTTTAAAACTTGTGTTAATCTAACATCAAATCACCGCCTGTTTGAAACATAAGAGCACAATAATTAGGAATAGATGTAAACTGTTCAAACTTTCCTAGCCTGTTACCTCTCTCTTTCTAATCAAACAAGTATCAAACCCAGCCTCAGCTCGTGTCTCGCAAAGAAATTACAAGACAGCATGACACCACCATAAAATAGAAACAAAATTAGGACAGTCGCCCCATCAAGTCTGATTAGCAATGGCTTATATGATTCCGAAAAGCATCCTTTTGCTTTCACTCTGTGACTCATTATCCTTTTATTAATAAAAAAGAACCTACTTGTCTTAAAGACACAAGTGTTTGAGTCTGTGTGTGACAGTATGTGTCGATAAGGTGACGTTTCTGTCCATTATGTGTCAACATCTGCCCATCTATATCATTGCCTGAGCTTTGTATCTTTGTTCGTGATTATTGTATGTTTATACTATGCATGTCTCTCTGCCTCTACATGTGCGCGTGTCTGTCTCCGTGAATGTACTGTGAGTACTAGTATGTTAGGGTGTTTCCGTATGTCTCTGTGTATTTCTGTCGCTGCATCATTATGCAATGAGGTATTTGTTGCTTCAGGAGGGAGAGAACTATTGGAACCGACAGAGTGGTTCAAGAGAAAATGTTTCGACACTAAATATTGTTGTTGGGACGTGGATGCTTCTCAATCTCCATAAGATTCTTTGTGGCCATCTCCGGCTTTTCCCAGGGTTCAATACACATTGGGTTTGCGGGGGAGAAGATGGGGAAGCGCGAGCGAGCCCATATTGGAGAATCCACCACCCAACTTATATCCTTCTGTCATTTTCCAGGCTGCTTCTCCGGGGATGAGAGAAAGGCAGGGACGGCATGAAGGTGGGCATGTTCATTTTGTTTGTGTTAGTGCTGGTGTAGACGTTGGGGAGGGTGGATGGTGAGGTGCCAAGGGGGAGTTAGTCAACAGTGTTGGATTCATGCAGTGTTATTAGTGTGGGGACTATAGTGCAGGCGACAGAGATAGATAGATAGAGAGAGAGACAAAGACAGATTTAAGGATTGCATTGCATTAGTGAGAGTCTTGGGGCATTGGACTCGTTCGGGGTTGGGTGCTGTGACGGATATACAGGGACTGTCAGGGAACAGAGAGAATACGGTGAGACTTATACTGGCAAAGCTGTGAAGTTGACTGTTGCTTGCCCAGATTTGCTCGGCATTTCTTCAGATTATCTCTGCTTCGAGGTGAGTGTCCCGGAATGTTTTGTCCAAGTCTATCTCTAATAACGCCACGTTCCATATAATCTGTTTAAGTGGAGCTTACAAATAGTATGGAGAAGCCAGCATTGGTGTATTATATATCTTACCGCAAATGTTTGCACACATTGTGTGCATTTTAAGTTATTGAAAATTGGTACGTACATATCTTGGGTGCTGCAATTTTAATGGATGATGTCAAGTTTCATCTGAACTGCCTTAAGTAAGTGACTGCTAATTTTGTGAAAAATAAATTTCATAAGTGTATATGAGGTAGGTTGAAGATAGTGTTGTGAATCGAGCTCTATCCCAGGCTTTTCAGATTTGGTGTTGTGTGGTCAAAAGGGCTAAATAGTAAACTTGCACTGAATCAGCTTTTGAGAAAAATTGACAAGAAAATATTGTATTTTACGCAGCGTCTGCGTACAGTATGGACATTTTGAGCATTATGGTCAAACATCATGTTACCCTGGAGGCAAGATGGCCTAGTTCGTTCGAGTGAAAATACAATATAACATTGAGTGATAGACAAGCAATAACTATTACTTTTATAAATACTGCAACGTCTGAAAATACATATAGTTTTCGAAGATACAAACAGCAAATAAAAAAGGTGGTGATTCAACGATGGTTAAATGAAGAAACTAAAGATTGTATTAAAACAAAGAAAGTGGCTTCAGATGTATTCCAGACTTTGTAGAAACGTCAGAATTCTGAAAAAAAAAATCCATTAAAGGACGGTCATGAAACTCAAAAAGAAATCAAAATGCGAGTATCATTACAAACGAACAGGAAACACAAACACTGACAAAGTATACTGTCTATAATTCAAAAAGGGCAAAATAAAAGCAAGATCAACCGTGGAACATTGTAATAGGGACGTGACAACATATCGTGGAGAACTGGGAAATAGCAGAGAAACGAACCAACTGGTTTGCATCAGCCTGCATGGAGGAAAATCCAGCAAATCTCCCAGAGATGCCATTCGATCATAAGAACTTTTGGAATGAAAGATGCAAAATCAATTCATATTTGTAACATGGTAATACTTTAAAAAGGCAGCTGGATTGAGCTTTTATAAGTTTAACAGACCAGATATACTACATATCAGAACATCAGAAAAGAAGGGTGATAAACATATTAATCGCACTGTCTATGATGGTGTTTTATTTTTCTGTACATCCTGCAAATCTAGAAGCCACTCCAGATAACTGGAAGATAGTAAACGTGATCCAAACGTTTACAAAAATAAGAAAAGATAATGTGGATAACTGTTGACCAATGAACTTGACATCTACATCGAACATTACAGAGCAGTGCAGGCTCTTTGGCCCTCGATGTTGCACCGACCTGTCAAACCAATCTGAAGCCCATCTAAACTACACTATTCCATTTGCGTTCATATGCTTGTCCAATGACGACTTAAATGTACTTAAAATTGGCGAATCTACTACCGTTGCAGGCAAATTATTCCATATCCTTTCTAGTCTCTGTGTGGAACCTGTTGGAATCCATCATTTAGGATGATTTATAGGATATTTAGAAATTAACGGCAACGTTGGAGAGAATCAGTCTGTCTTTCTGGCAGAGAAATCATACTTGACAAAATTAAGAATTGATTGAAGTTGTTTCTTGCAGCATAGACAGTGTCGACACAGTGCAAGTGGAATATTTGGATTTTCAGGAGGCTTTCTATAAGATCTTACACAGTGAGTTCGCAAATGCAATAAAGGTAAAGGGTGTTTGGCGAAATACATGTCAATGGAAAGTTAAAGTTAGGTTTGCCTTCACTGAATGAAATGGAAATGTAGAAATAAATATATCATGAAGCACTTGTATAGAGTCTTGGTGAGACTGTACCGAGAATATTGTGTACAGTTTTCATGTCCCAAAATCAGAAAATGCATACTGACCACAAAGGAACTTTAATGAATATTCCTCATGTTCGACCCTCAGATGGCGAGGTTATCTGATGAAGATACTCGCTTGTGACCTATAGAGTTTCGAAGAACAAGTGAAACTTACGAAAGTCACAACGCATATGACATGATGGAAGTAAATAGAATGTTTCTCTCGCTGTCTATTCTTTATTCAAGGAAAAAAATTCAAGGTAAGTATGCAATAAAGAGGAAATTCTTTACTTTGAGGAAACTGCCGAAGAGAAGAACGGAAACCTACTCGCAAACAAGATTAACGAGAATCCCCAGATATTCGACACGCTTGTGAAGTGGAACACAATAAGCAAGGAGTCATTAATGACTTGCCATGTTGCATCGAAATTCAAGTTCATGGCAAGAGACAGAGGGTGGTTGTAGAAAGCTGTTTGTGTGACTGGAGAACCGTGTCCCCTCCTCCACCACCGGAATCAGTGCTATGTTCCTTATTATTGGTGATATTCATAACTGATGCAGATGTACATGTTGGGGGGCGTCCGAGCGGTGTGTGGCCAATGTGAACACTACGTTTAAGTTTGTCACAAACATTTGCCGACTGGCTGACAGTGAAGAGGAAGGTCTTACGTTACAAGAAGGCATAGATGGAATAGTAAGATGGGCAGATCAATGGCGGAAGGAATGGAACCCTGATAAATATGAGGTGGTGTATTTTCGTAAAAGGAACCAGACAGGGGAGAACTCAATGAATGGCAGCAAACTGGGAAGTTCAGGGGTGCTTCTCCACAGGTGCCTCAATGCAACTGGGCAGGGTAAAAGATGAGTTGAGAAGGCAGCAGCGACCGTGGTGATAGCGATTCATTTAGTGAGACATAGATTACAAAAGTTAGACAGATCTTTGTTTCGGCCATAGATGGGATACGGTGTGCAGTTCTAAGTGACACATTACAGGAAGAATATGATTGCATGGGTGGGGCTGCAGAGGAGATTCACCCAGTGTGTTTCCTAGGCTGGAGCCTAACAGCTATGAAGACAAGTTGGATAAGTTCTGATTTTCTGCTGTGGAGTAGGTAAGGCAGAGGGGGTTGTGTTTCAGAAAGATAAGATTACGAATCCCATGGAGACTGTGGATATACAGGTGTTGTTTGTTTAGGCAGAGGGCCAACAATAAGGGAACACACTTTGAAAGTGAAAGTTTTGAGATTTGGAAACGATTTGTGAATTTGTTTTCACGCGGAGGTTGTTGGAATCTGAAATGTATTTTCTGAGAGGGTAGTTGAGAAGCGTGACCTCACAACCGTTAAGAATTAGTTGGATGAGCACTTCAAGTGCCATAACATTCCTGGCTACGGGTCTCGTGATGGAAAATGGGACGAATGTAGACCATGCCGGATTACTGATGGTGCAGTGTCGATGCTTCTCTGATGAGCAAGGTCAATCGTTGAGCAGCTCATGACAGAATATGCTGTGATTCCGGAGAATATATTCACAATGGTTGAAGAAGTTAACTCTAATGCCTTATAAACAGTATGTCGATGTCAATGGAAATATAAAGCAAGTGCAGCTTCTGTCGTCTGAAAGCAGAGAATGGAGAACAAGGAAATGGCAGAACCACGAAGATATTGTGCCTTCAGTTCTGCCTTCCAGCACAATATTTTAAAAAGATCTTCCCAGAAAGCTGGCAAACCTAAGGGTTAGGTAGGATGGGCATTGAGTGCTTTTCCTTAGATGGTGAAGGCTAAAATAGGGGACATAGCATCAATTGAGGGGTGATAGGTTTTTGACAGATGTTATGGGTAGTTCCCTCCCTGCAACAGTAGTACAGTCGCCGACGTTAAGGGCATTTAAATGGGCATTGGACATTCATATGGAGCATAATGGAACTGAGTAGTATAGATGGGCATCAGATTATGTTCACTGAACGGTGCAACATCGAAGTCCGAAGGCCCTGTATTGCGTTGTAACGTCCTGTGATCTATGTTCTATGTTCTATGTTTTAAGCTGGTGGGAAAAGGGAAGAGAATGAAATTAGTAAATGCATGGTTTCGGAGAAATTATTGGGATTGAAAGTATTGGACAGAGACAAGGTCAACATAGAATTACGAAATGGGAATTATATTTGAGAAAATTACAGGCTGATATATTATGGAGAAGCAACCGGTGCAAGTTGTTGGGATTTTCAGAAAGAATTTTCATAAATCCCGAAGCCGAGTATCCGAAATAAAATCTTGTCGGATTGGGGCTCACTTATGGATATAGTTTTAGAATAGGACAGCTGGCAGGAAACAGTGAGTCAAAGTTTTCGATTTTGAGTTTCTTACCATGTGTATTTTTCAGGAAAATATCACTGAAAAGATTTTACAAAACCTCGCTGTTTTGCATAATTTAAAAAAATGGAACAAGCAATAGATATAGAGTTAGGAAACTCCATGGGCCCTGAGGCAGCTCCTCCACATCGATGACACCTGCAACGCCATCCCTCCATAACAGTTTCATCACCATCGACACCGGACCGTCCCAATATCGTCCGTGCTGATCCACAAGTGCCATCTTTGCCGCTGAACCATTACTCCTCCATCAATGCATCATCTCCCCTGTGCCTGACCCTCCAATGTCAGAGACATGTCGCTTACACTGGGCCCACCATATCGACGTTTCGATGACGCCCTTCCACCATCTGCTTCATCACTGCCAGCGCAGGATGCAGGCAAAAACGAACTCTCCGATCCTCAGGCATCATCATCTTCTCCTGGACCCAATCTCCCGCATTTCCCCTCCGCCGATGTAGCTGCTGCTGATTCCAGGTCGTGTGCTTGCTCTGGAAATGTAAGGAGGTACTCAATCTCCTACGCATTGGATCCAAATTGATGTCCGTTCTCTGGGCCCTGGTTCAAAGCACTTAATGTCCACGACCTGAGACCGTTCAAAATCCCTGTGTAAGGCACTTTCCACTGTAGGTGCTATCCAAGCTACAAGGTCAGTAAGTTACAGAGAGACAGGAGAGCGGGAGAAAGTTAGAAACAGAAAAAAATGTTAGAGCGGACAAAGTCTAACAAAGGAGACCTTGGAACCGAAACACCAAAATAAAGGATCCTGTTATGAGAGACGAAGGCTTGTGGACTATCAGAGGAAGAGGGCCTTGTGACCCAGTTATTCCTAATATACATCAAATATTTGGTTGCGAGAATCAAATGCAATATCTGAAGTATTCTGACAGCACTAAACGATGCCAGATTGTGAGTGGCTGAAGACATGAAAAATCTCCAAGGTTATTGAGACATGGAATGAATGGGCAAATGCCTGGCAGGTGAAGAGCGATGTGGCAGATGTTACTTTGTGCACTTTGGGGACAATATAGAACAGCAGAGTACCATTTGAAAACTGATTGATTCGAAATATTAGTCTGTAAAAGGTCTTATGCTCCTTGCAGCTTTGCAGGGCCTCAGTGACAACCTCTCTCGATCTCTGTGCAGTATTGCTTGCAGTTCTGGTCTCCTTACCGAATAAAGAAAAAAAAAGTTGCAATAACGGAATCATGCATTGTCCAGTGTATCCTTATATCTCAAAATTTCCATTCTTAATTACATCATTTAAAATATTTATAACATTATACCGGTAGTAGGTCGACAGGAATTGTACTCAGTACTCGAAACGTGGCCTTATCATTCTGGTATCACTCATTGCTTTGTCCAATGAAGGTGAGTGTATCTATTGCCTTCTAAACTGCCCTGTTTACCTGCGATTGTCTTTGAAGGAGCAACCGAACTGCATTGCTGGATGTCTGTGTTTGACAACTCTCCCCAGAGCCCTGTTGTTAACTGTAAATCCTGCCCTGGTTTGCAACCCCTCACCTTTGTCTGCTTCGGACTCTATCTATCATTCCTCGGCCGACTGGCCCAGTTGATCAAGATCCCATTATTCTCTTAAATGACGATATCCATTGTCCACGATTTTAGTGTCGTCTATAAACGGTCTATTTTTTCCTGTTTTCTCATCCAAATCATTTTTGAAACTAATAAACAACACTGGTCCGACCAACACGTCTTCTGGTATACCGCTGATCACCTGCCACCAGGCAGATCAATGATTCAATCCGAACACCCTATACCTCCCACTGTCAAGCCAATGTTGTATGTAATTGGCTCGCGCTCCCTGATCCCCTGTGATCTAAACTTATTAACCAGTATTCTACTTGGACACTTGTTGGTTGTTGACAACGTCTGCTCCTTTACTGTCATTTATCTCATTGGTCATCTCTTGAATAATTTTATTCAAGTTCGTGATATCAGTTTAACCAAATGCAAACGTGTACTGACTATCCAAAAGCAATCTTGCATTTCAGAATGCCTGATGATCCTGTCTCTCAGAATCTCCTGCAAACACTACCCCAACCCTGACATCAGACTCACATGATTGTAATTACTCAGCTTACCTTGCAATCTTTGTAAACTTAATGTTGAAACATTAGTTGTTTTCCAGTCCTCTAGCACCTGAGTGGTGGCAGTACATCATACAAATAAAAGTAAAAGAACTGAGGATGCTATTAATCACAAACAAAATTAGAAGTTGCTGGAACGCTCAGCAGGCTGGCAGAATCTATGCCGAGAAATCAGAGCTAATGTTTCAGATCTATTGCCACTTGCTCTGAACTCTGTGAATAATAGAAATTCCTCAGCTCGTGGTTCTGCAATTTCTTCCCCAGCATCCCACAATGACCTTTTATAGATTGGAACGGGTCCTGGGTATTTATCGGTGGTTATGCATTTCAAAAACTCCAGCACTTCCTCCTCTGTCATGTGACCTCTTTTCAAAACATCATGACACGGATTTATTGCGCCGAGTTCCCGAGCTTCCATGTCTTTCTTCACAGTAAGTACAGACATGATATATCCCTGTAGGATCTCAACATATATCAGGAACAGGCTGTCATGCGTCACATTTGGATAGGTAGATTCCTTGTGAAGAATGTGAAACCAACATGGCCAGGCACTTATAAACTGTGTTGTTGAACAGATAAATCTGCTTCTTTCTGTTTTTTTACTTCCGGTTTTTTTCGGCATCTCTGTAATGTTTTATATTTTAACTTTGTTTTCTTTATTTTTCTGCTTAGCAAGAGGATTCTGTCCCTGGGGCGGGGTGGGAGAGCTACTTTTTACCTTAAGACTGCATCATATGTGATGACTTGTTGACAATTTGACAATAAACCTAACAAGCCTAGTTGATCTCTTTGTGGGTCCAAGCGTGATTTCCGTTTTTAAGGGGCCCGATTCTCTTCTTAATTGCTCTTTTGTCCTTAATATCCTTGAAGAATCCCTTCCGATGCTCTTTAACACTGTTCATCAAATCGATCTCATGTTCCCTGCTTTTCTTCCAGATTTGCCTCGGAAGTGCACTGCTGTAACCTATATGCTCTTCAAAGGACTCACTGCACATCAGAAACCAAAACCTGACGTAGACCTCGTTCGATTTTCTTGACCAGAGCCTCAAAATCCCTATTTATGAACTGTTCCCTACTACTGCGAGCATTGCCTTTCACATTTAGAAGAACATGCTGTCCCTGAACTCTGATTAACTGACTATTGAAAGACTTTCACTTGCCATGATCACATTGAATGGCAAGGCAGGGATGATTGGCCGAATGTTTGCATTTCCCTGAATGTTCATAGTTGCGTGTTTGTGTGCGTTTGTCTTTGTGTTTCAGTGTGTCCTTTAGCGTATTAATGTGTGTATCTCTGCATCTGCATCTCTGAGCATTTGGGTTTCTGTAGTTTTGGGAGTGAATCCATTGACATGACGATCAGAACGTCCCTCCTCAATGTCACACTCTCTCTGCAACTCCCTCTCCTTCTGGAGTTTAAAGTGATGTCATACCACCTTCTGCAAGCAGACCTCCGCCTCTGCACAAGAAGCAGCTTTGTTTGGAAAATGTATCAAAGTCATTGAATCTCTCACATTTAAACTGAATTAGCTTCACTGCCACGTGCACTGCAATGAATGGAGTGGGAGTTTTGCAGTGTCTTCACATCTGGAAACATCTTAGGTGCAAGGTAGCTAGGTACAATATCGTAAGTCTTTGGTACAAAATGAAAAGAATAATAAATGAAGAAAAAAGGAAAATCAAAGAACATACATGATTTAAAGTCGCGTCACGACAGTCTGCGTGAGAACCGACTCTACTGACTGCACTGGACCCAGTCTCCAAAATGTGCCAGGCTCAGTCTCCAGAATACACTGGGCCCATACGGCATACCGCACCAGGCACAGTCTCTTGACTACACTGCGTCCAGTCTGCATACATTACCAGACTCAGAGTCCAGACCATACCGTGGAGAATCTCCACACCGAACCTGTTCTGTCCCCCAGACCACATTTGCCCAAGTCTCCAATCCACGACTGGTCCATTGTCCAGACCACGCTGGTCCCAGTCAGCAGACTGCACTCGGCCTTGCCTCCAGACCAAACCAGGCTCAGTCTCCAGACCACACCAGGCCCAATCTCTTCGTGCTGACCAGATATCCACTCCAGGTTAATAGATAAATTCACTGCCGTGGTCAGTATAGCAACCGGTGCTCCAATAGATATCTGGTCCTTGTTTACGGATCAATATACTGCTGTGATTTGGAGGGAACTCCACACTCGGCAGATTGCTGGTTTGGAACGAGCAGATCTTGATCTACACAGTGCACTGTGTTGAAAATTTAATTCCTCTGGCTTATGGTGCCTGGGCTGATTCGGTAAGGTGAAATGAGAATGTGATATAAATAATCATTTCAGCTGATCTGACAATGTCTTCAGTTCTTATTCTTGTGGTTCGATCCTCTGTCTCTCACTCCATGTATGATGCACTGTGATCATTCACAATACATCATGTTTGTGCATATTCACTGCCCTGGCAGCAACCACAGCCTCTTCAATCAGAAGCAGTCATCATTCTCTTGATCTTTAGGTCTCCATAAAGGATGGCCTCACGGTTAAACGTTGTCCATTTGGTACACGGCTCAAAACATATCGTGTGTACTGACAGCAATGGGGGAACTGGGAACATCCGTGCACATCTTAGGTGCAAGATAGCAGGGAGATGGAGCAACACATCCCATGTATGAACGGGTTAGGGAGAAGAATTCACTGAACACTGGATATTGCTAAGTCTTGCATTCTGTCTCTATTTGTGTAATGGACAGACTTTCATTCTTCAAGAAATATTCACAGGTTCGCCATTATCCAGTTTGCATTCCACCTGTCAAACTGTTGTCCGTTGCTGATGCATTTACTGATTCTCTACCTGCCGATTGTCTACATCCTTGATAACTTAGTTTCCTAACTACATCGTGTCATCCAGAAATGTAGTTGTTTTGTTCCATTTATGAAAAAAAATCATAGGCAGAGATTGCAAATAGTACTGGTCACTGTGTCACTGCCGTCCTTACTTTCTGTTAACCTGATAAAGAAACTAATTTCTCTCATTCATCACTGCTTCCAACTCAGTTGCCAGTCCTCCCCGTATTCCTGTGCAGCAGTTTTGGAAAGCGTAATATTCCTGTCCATTTCCTTTGTAACAGGCATGAGAGATGGGAAAAAATGGACTCTAATTGGTGAGAACCGCCTCGAATATCTGAAATACCCCATTCTGTTCCATTTTAAATCTCTTGATGGGCTGAGTAGCCTGCTTCAGCATAGATATAGTTGTGAATTATGCGGAAAGTATTGGAACCCCCACTCCTGATTTTCTGATGAGTGGAAGGCTATGTATGCCGCAGCTGCTGATGGCTCCCAATGCCTCTTGGATGCCCAGCTTCCATTTGCTCAGTCATTTATAATTATGTCCGACTTCGCAGGGGAAAGTGCCACATAAGACAGTTGGCAATATCTTTAATATGACGCTGAGACTTTCCCTCCGCCAGGGCAGTCTGCGTATTGCTCTGACAGAACGTTTTAGGGACAGATGCATCTGTTACAAATAGTTTGGTGAGAATGTTTCACTCTTGTTGGTTCACCCATCACTTCTCACAGTCGGGCTACTGAGTATTGGAAGACTCGCCCTACTCGATGAGTGTTGGGCCTGTGGAGACACTGACAGTGCTGACTCCGATTTGTTTTCCACATTATAATTGTGGGCGGCACGGTGGCACAGCGGTTAGCACTGCTGCCTCACAGCGCCAGAGACCCGGGTTCAATTCCCGCCTCAGGCGACTGTGTGGAGTTTGCACAGTCTCCCCGTGTCTGCGTGGGTTTCCTCCGGGTGCTCCGGTTTCCTCCCACAGTCACAAAGATGTGCGGGTCAGGTGAATTGGCCATGCTAAATTGCCCGTAGTGTTAGGTTAAAGGGGTAAATGTAGGGATATGGGTGGGTTGCGCTTCGGCGGGTCGGTGTGGACTTGTTGGGCCGAAGGGCCTGTTTCCACACTGTAAGTAATCTAATCTATTATGGGGACCTGAGTTATTACTGAAAGCTAGCGTGGATGTCAACAGATGTCCATCATCAGGCTATTTCCTTGATCATATCTGACGTGTTACCATGAGATTTCCCGGGTTCTGGAATCAAAGTTGAGGAATTCCAGGGAAACTCCTTTCTTGATTGCATCCCACGGTGAACCCAGCACTGGTGGATCTGCCCTGACAGTGGGGCATGATACACCCAGGGATCGTGACTGGGGATTCATGAAACATTACACATCAGTCCTGATTCTGTGATTATGACGGTGTCTGATAGTTTCATGACTGGATCAACATGAGAAAAAAAGGCTAAAATGGAGCAGGAAATAACGGGTTAAAATGCTGAATGAAAAGCACGCTATCAGATCGTGTTTTCTATTCTCAAAACCGACTAAGGAATTCACTGCATACATTGAGTAAATGGATAAGATTCAATGATAATAGACGGACATGGCTGTAGAGTGACCGAGATTGGAAACTCAATATCCAGAGCTGTTTCGATTTGGGAGTGCTATTGTTATGAAGACGTGGGTGTACTTTCAGAGAGTTAACAGCAGAAGACGACCGGATACAGCACCAAGTGTTCTCAGAAAGGCAACAATGAAACACGGGGCTGAAAAACCCGATTGGGTTTTTGCTTGAAGACAAAAAAACAGATTCGAATTCGGCCAATCAGTTTAAATTATCCCCGAAACGTATCAAAGTTCAATCAAGTTGGAATCGAGTATATTGACAATCTTGAGGGCTGATGACACATTCCGATGCTCTCGAGTATAAGACCAGGGAAAATTGAACAAGTGGGAGGTGAACTGCCACGACCGAGCATTTAAGCAGACTGCCTAAAAAATTACTTTTTTGAAAAGGCACCTTATCGATCAATTAAGCAGGAATTCCTAACCAGAAGGGAAAAAAGACGCAGGAAGATTTTTAGAACCGAAAGCTCTATGGTTTTAAGATACAGTATTTTTTTTTCTTAATTACGATCTTAATTGAGCGTTTGGTCAACTTAGTATTAAAGAAAGGAAGGTAAAGATAGCTTAGAGACCGCAAATGTAAATAAAGGTTAATTAGATTAGATTACTTACAGGCCCTTCGGCCCAACAAGTCCACACCGACCCGCCGAATCGCAACCCACCCAGACCCATTTTCCTACATTTATCCCTTCACCTTACACTACGGGCAATTTAATTGGCCAATTCACCTAACCTGCACAGTTTTGGACTGTGAGACAAAACCGGAGCACCCGAAGGTAACCCACGCAGACACGGGGAGAATGTGCAAACTCCACACAGAGAGTCGCCTGAGGCCGGAATTGAACACGGGTCTCTGGGGATTTTGAGGCAGCAGTGCTAAGCACTGTGCCACCGTGCCGCCCACAAATTATGCTCTGTTTTAATTTAGGAAATAAAGTTGTTAATTTTTACTTTGAATAGTCCTTGGCGACTCGAATATTTACAGAATACCGCATGGAATAAATCTTTTCTGTGTTCCTGGTTTTAAATTTAACAAGAGCGTTTACCCCCATCACGTCTCAAATATACGTAAATGAAAAGGAAGTGAGCGAGTTCTCGGAATAATGAATGACATCTGTACGATCACAAAAGACGATGGTACAAATCAGGATTGATGTATTGTCTTAATCATGTTGTTTTTGCTGCAAAGTCACAGTTGAATTGAGCTTGGGGAGGGATTCTCATCGTGAGGCTGAGTGGGTCTCAGCAAACTCAACGGGGAAAACGTGCCTTTGTGATGTGAGTCTCTATGGCTCTGCCACATTTCATACCTGACATTCCCGGGAGGATTCCGCATTCGACATTCCAGGAGCATTTTATATACGACATTCCCCAGAATATTCTATAACTGACATTCGCCAGGCCATTCCTCATCTGACATTCTGCAGACCAGTCTGTATGAACATTCTACAGCCTTCATTCTCTGGAGCGTTCTGAACACAGTATTCCTCAGAACATTCTACAACCAACGTTTCCAAGAACAATCTACACCCTACATGTCTCAGAACATTATAAGACTGATATTCTCCGGATAATTCTTTAATTGCCATTCTCCAGAACAATTTATAACTAACATTCTCCAGAAAATACTACACCTAATTTTACCTGGAACATTCCTTCACTGACATTGCCCAGGACATTCTGTACCTAACATTCTCTGTAACAATCTACACGCAACTTTCTATAACGGCCATTCTCTTGAACATTCTATAACTAAGATTCTCCAGAACACACGAAACCCAACATTCCCTGGAACATTCGAGAACTGACATTGCTGGAAACTTTCTATAACTGACAATCCCTGGAACGTTCTACACCCGGTTTTCTGTAACTGCTATTCCTCAGAACATTGTAACCCTCACATTCCCTGGGGCATTGCCTTACGAACATTCCTGGAACTTTCTACACTGACATTCCAAAACAGACATTCTCCACAACATTCTATAACTTACATTCCCCGGAAAACTGTACCTGACATTACCAAGATTATTTCAAAACCGACATGCTCTGAGATATTCTATTACTGATATTCTCTGTAGCATTCTAAACCCAACATTCCCTGGAATATTCTGTAACTGATATTCGTCAGAGCATCGTTAAACCGATATTCCCCGGAACAATCTATAACCGACATTCTCGAGAACATTCTGTCTCCATTATTCTTTGAAATATTCTGCACCCGACATCCTTGAAACACTCAATCCCTGAATGTTTTTGTGACTGGCCGAACGTAAGTTTATAGAGCAACAGCTAAGACCGCAAGATAAGAGATGCTGTTCCATGGAGAAGGAGACACTGTCCTGAAGTCGTCTCACGCATTTAAAGGGGTGAGTATGGTTTCGCTGCGTTTGCATTTCTTCCCGACATCGGATCAACCATAACTTAAATCAAAAGACAGAAATTTTCACCTCCATTTGTATTCAAGGAACTGAGACAGAATCCTTCAGGACGGCGAAGTATTCACCCTTCGTATTAGGAAAGGGAAAGAAGTGACCTGTGTCTGATCTCGAGTGATCGATTGTGCAGGAATGTTCCAGAAGCTATCTATAATGATGAAGAGGTCTTTGTGTGTTTGGGGATGGGGGGAGGCGTTCTTGTATTGTATGACTATTTTTCTCATTAATTTAGAAAGTCCGATTTGTTATTTCAGCTTCACTTATTTTAATAAATCTCTGATTACGGGGACACGTATGAAAATCTCACTCTGTCGTCAATCAAACTGTCAATTTGCCTCCAGGCGGATGTATAATGTCTTTGTTTGCTTCCTCATAGTTAACGGAGTGACGATCTACGTCCTGCTTTGTAAAGATTGTGGATTATCTTCATGTGTCAGACGTTACTTGGGGGCGATGGCAGTGGCGGATCTACTGGTCATTATTCTTGACCTGATATTGAGACAAATTCCCATCGTATTTCAGAAACTGTTTTATTTCCTATTCTCTATCCGCGTCTGTAATATCCACGCTGTCCTGCTTTATGCAGCAACTGACTGTTCGGTCTGGTTCACAGTCACTTTCACCTTTGATCGGTTTGTAGCCATTTGTTGCCAGAAGCTGAAAATTAAATATTGCAGTGAGAAAACGGCAGCTGTGGTTCTGGGATTAGTGACTGTGCTGAGCTGTTTAAAGAACATTTTCTGGTATTTTATGCTCGGACCTCGTTATCAGCTGTTTAACTTACCCTGGTTTTGTTATGATCGAAGAGCTGGCGATTCCGTATTTGCCTGGGCCGTAATCGAGTTCCTCCACTACATTATAACTCCGGCTCTCCCTTTTCTCCTGATTCTGCTGCTTAATGTTATCACCGTCAGACACATTTTAAAGACCAGTAGAGCGCGGCGGAGACTCCGGGCTCACACTAATGAAGCCGGTCAGTCTGACACAGAAATGAGAAATCGAAAAAAATCCATCATTTTATTGTGTGTGATCTCGGCCAATTTCATCCTGTTTTGGTCAACGTTAATGTTGTATTCTACTTGGAACCAAATGGGAAGGTTGGTGTACAGCAATTTGCATCTAGATTTCTTTGCGCTGGATTTGGGTATTATGCTGCAGCTCCTCAGCTGCTGCACAAACACCGTGATTTATGCCGTGACCCAGACTAAGTTCAGACAGCAGCTGAAGCAAGTGCTGAAATTTCCCTTTACACAAATTCATCAATCGATCAAATGCACTCATTAATCAATCTATCCGTGGTTTTCTCATTTCATTTAAATGTTTCAACAATGAAGCAGCTTGTCGCTATAATAAGACTGAATTTAGTGTTAGTTTGTTCAATCTTGTCCCACAGCGGATCACAGGGACATATTTGAAGGTTTCTCTCAACTCAATGATCAGTACGATCAGGCACCATCTCATTGGCTGTAGCAAATACTTCAATTTGTCAGCAATAAAAATGTTCATTGTGAAGTGTCATGCAGCAGAAGCAGCGATATTGGTGTTTGTCATTGTGGTGAGAAAGCTGAGCTGAGATATACAGACTCAGCCCCAAGCCCTGCTTCTCAGGGAAGTGGAGGCGAACAGGACTGTGCTCAAGAGTCGAGTTTAAATTATCCTGTGCATGTTTTCACCTCTGGGTCACCCACTGCAACCAGGCCATGGGCATAATTCATCTCTCTACCCTGTTCATCCAATTTCCACTCAATCGCAACCGTCTATATCTCTCTATTCTTCCATTGTTCTTGCCCATTTGACCCCTCTCTTGCACTATTTCCCCAGATACTCTCGCCCTCGTCATTTCTTTCCCTCTGTCTCTCTGCCCACTCTCTATTTCGCTCCCCTTCTGCGTTTCACTCTCACTCATCCTACACCACCGTCACCCTCCCTCTCTCACCACCCCGATTTCTTCTCCGTCATTCTCGTTTCTCACACTCCCTTTCTCTCTCACTCTTCTGCTCTCTCTGTCAACCTCATTTTTATCTCTCCATAATTTTCTCCCTCCTCCCAACACCCCACAGCTGTCTAACCTTACACGCATGCTTCAAACTCTCCACATCTTCCCCGTCACTGGGTCCAAGGGAGAGAGAAGGACGAGCGAGTGTGTGTTTCCGATAAAGATGAAAGGAGAGGGAGAGCGAGAGATTCATTGAGACTGAAAGGTAAGGGAGAGAGAGTGGGAGTGTGAGCTAGAGAAAAAGTCGATAGAGCATCGCGCAGGAGACTGACAGCAAGGTGAGCAAAAACTTTTGAAATTCACCCTTCGCATCGGTGCCCGCCATTGCTTATCGAGCAGTCAGGTGTTCGTGAAGGTCGAGCAAGTGGGTGTCGGGAAGGTAAGAAAAATATTCGTAACCACTCCTCTGAGCATCGGACCCAGCCATTGTTCCAGCAGGAAGTATGGGAGCTTCGAGTAGGAGGCTGTCCGACAGGTCACGAGTTTCCATATTTGGGCAGTTGCTTTAGCTTAAACACTACTCGTGCAGTGTCTTCCAGCAATCCTCCTCTAAACAAAAAACACATCAGTGCATCGGTTAGTGAGGTAATAGATATATTCTTTCATGTTTCACTTTTTCAGCGGTGTATTGGGAAAATTAGAGCAGGGGATTGGCACACTTGACCTGTGGAGCTTACACAAGGATCTTCTACTGCAGGTTCCTGATAAGAATATACCTATTAGTGGTGAAGGTAGTTGTCAAGAGAGGGAGCCATGATTTATGAAAGAAGTTGAAGCTCTTGTCAAAAGGAAGAAGGCTTATACGAGGGTGAGGCAAGACGTCTAGGTTAGCGGGCACAAGACTTATAGGTTCGATAGAAAATATCCACAGAGAGTGCTTAGAAGAGCCAGTAGGGTGCACCAGAAGTTGCTGTTGGATATGTTCAAGGAAAAACCCAAGTCGTTCCACAGGAAAATCAGTAATACAAGAATGACTGGATTATATTTAGGGCCAAACAAAGACAGTAGTGACAATTTGTGTGTGGAATCTGAGCACATGGGGAAAGCACTTCATGAATACTTTCGTTCAATTTTCACATTGGAAAACCGCAATGTTTTTGAGAAAGCGGAGATACAGGCTACAAGTTTAACTGAGATTGGGGTTGATAAAGAGGAGATTTTAGTCAGTTGAGAAGATCGGAATTTAGGTAAGATCCCTTGGCCGGATGAGATTAATCCTCAGATTCTCGAGGAAGCCAGGGAGGAGATTGCAGATACTTTGGCTTCGGTCTTTATGTCGTCATTGTCAGCACGAGTAGTGCCAGAAGACTGGAGGATAGGAAACGTTGTTCCTTTGAGTCAGAAGGGAATCAGGACAACGCTTGTAATTATAGGCCATTTCGATATCGTTCGATTGTGGGTAAGTTGTTAGAAGAGATTTGAAGAAATAGGATGTATAATCAGATGGAAAGGAATAAAGTAATTACGGGTAACCAACACAGTTTTGTGAAGGGTAGGTCGCGACTCACTTGATTTTTGCGTTCTTCGAGAAGGTGACAAAAACAGGTGGATGAAGGTTAAGCAGTGTATGTGGACTCCCGTAAGGCGTTTGATTAGTTACCACACGATAGGCTATTGCGTATAATAGTGTTTTTGCATTGAATGTCATTTAGCGGTTTGCATCAGAAATTGGCTCGCTGAAAGAAGACACATGGTTGATGGGAAATGTTCATCCTGGAGCTCTCTTATCAGTGGTATTCCGCAAAGATCTGTTTGGGAGCCACTGCTGTTTGCCATTTTTATAAATGATTTGGATATCGGCGGAGAAGGATGGATTACTAACTTTGGGAATGACACGAAGCTGGACAGAGTTGTGGACAGCGCTGAAGAATGTCGTGGGTTACAGATGAACACAGATAAGATATACAGCTTGTTTGAGAAGTGGCAAATATATTTTAAAACGAAAAGTGTGAGGTAGTTCACTTTGGAAGGAGGAACAGGAATGCACAGTACTTCGCGCCTGGTAAAATTCTTTGTATTACGGAGAGAACACGGTGTCCAGGCGTATAAATACCGAAACGTTTCTACACGTGTTGATAGAGTTGTTAAGAAGGCATAGGTGTGTGTATGTTTGTTAGTAGGGCGATTGACTTTCGGAGCCAGGAGGTTATGCTTCAGCTGTACAAGACACTGGTAAGGCTGCGCTTGCAGTATTGAATGCAGTTCTGGTCACCGCATTAGAGGAAGGATGCAGAGGCTTTGGAAATGTGGCAAAGACTGTCTGGAATAGCAGAAGGTTTTCTGAGGAACGTCTGAGGCTTTTTTCGTTGGAGAAAACAAGGTTGAAATAGGATTTAATCGAGACACATGAGGTAATCAGGTTTTAGACTGGCTGGACAATGACAGCCATTTTCATCCAATGGTGAAGGCTAACACGAGGAGACTCAGCTTTAAATTGAGGGCTGATAGATTTAGGACAGATATTAGGGGTAGAGTATTTACTCAGTGTGTAGCAGGGGCGTGGAACGACCTTCCTGCAGAAATTGCAGACTCACCGACATTAAGTGAATTTTAAATGGACATTGGGCATGCATATGGAAAGTTACAGGATTGTGTAGGTTAGATGGGCATCAGATAATTTTGATCGGTCTGCGCAACATCGAGGGCTGAAGTGCCTGTGCTACGCAGTAACGTTGTATGTTCTATATTCGATGAGTGCGATGGTTACAGAGAGGGAGGGAAAATGATAGCCTGAGAGGGAGTCAGGGCAGAGTAGAGAGAGAGAGAGAGAGAGAGAGAGAGAGAGAGAATGAGACGGGAATAGAGAAAGACTGTGAGGAAGATGTATAGAGAGAGTGGGAGGGATGCACAGACAGATTGTTGGAGGAGATGAGAGAGAATGAGGGAGAATTATGGGGTGTCGAGAGAGATAGAGAGGCAGCAGATAGAGAGAGAGTTGGATTTTGGCAAAAATAAGATACAGAGACGGAGGGGTGTCGAGAAAATAAGGTTTACAAAGAGATTGTGAGAAAGAGCGATGGTGGTAGGAAGGGGAGAGTGGGAGTGGAGAATAGAGAGAAAGATTGGGGGAGATGTTGGAGAGAAAGAAAGAGAACCGGACAAGGTAGAGAGATTGGGGCGAACTGAAGAGAGACAGAGATAGTGGGGGCGGTCGAGAGAGAGTTGGAAGTGGAGGGAGAGACACAGAGAGGTAGGGATGTCGAGACAGAGAAAGTGAAATTGGGAGGTTGACGAGGAACAGCGAGAGTGGGGGTGGAGAGAGAGGAAGCGTGGCAGAGTGGGGTAGAGTGAGGTTTAGTGAGTGGGATAGAGGGAGAGAGGCAGCGGGAGCGAACTGTCGAGAGAGAGTGGTAGAGTGAAGACGGCGAGAGCGGGAAGTGGGTATACAGAGAGACAGTGAGAGATGTGCGGTGAGAATGCGAGGTGATTATGGAGTCTGAGCGAGTGGAACAAGAGCAGAGAGAGTAGGAGAGTCTGTGAGAGAGTTAGAGATTGACAGCGGGTTAGAAAGAGGGAAAGAGAATCAGAGAGTGGGGGGAATAGTGTGAATGTGTTGGAGGGGTGATGGGAGAGACAGTGTGAGGAGGGGATAGAGATATAGGAAGAGGATGAATGGCGGAGGGGTCCAGAGCGAGAGTAGGGGAATGGAGCAAGCGTGTGCTTGGGGTTGGGAGAGATGGAGAGGGAGCGAGGGCGCTAAAGAAAGAGAGCGTGTGTGAGGGGGCAGGGAGACAGTCACAGAGATAGGGAGAGTGACGATCGAGAGAGATAGGCAGGCAGGTAGTGTGAGGGAGGAGTTGGAGAGAGGTTGGGGCGAGGATTCGCGAGAGAGGAAGAAACAGTGGGCCAGGCGAATAGAGTGAGTTGGAATGGGATAGGGAGGAAGATTGGGAGGGGGGATAGAGAGTGGTTGAGCACGCCCGGGGGTGGGTGGTAGCGACAGAGAGAGAAAGAGAGATAGAGAGAGAGAGAGGGACTAGGGAGAGAGACTGAGAGCGTGCTCGAGAGGCTGGGCAGAGTATGGAGAGACAGTGTTTGAGAGGGTGGTGAGAGAGACAGAGATGGAGTCGGTGTTTCGAGACAGAGACAGAGAGAGGGGGGCGAGTGACAGGGAGGGGGTAGCGAGAGAGAGTGGAAGAGGGAAGACAGAGAGATGGGAGGGTCGAGAAAAAGAGCATGGGATGGTGACAGAGAGTGAGAAGGATGTTGGAGAGAGAAAGAGATTGTGGGGTGTGTGGAATCGAGAGAGGGTGGGAGGGATGTAGAGACAGACAGAGTTGGAGGAAGCAGGAGAGTGAAAGAGAGACGGAGCTGGAGACGGAGGATGGGGTTGAGAGAGTGAGAGAGATGTTTACAGAGAGACCAGGAGAGTGGGTGAAGGGAGAGAGGGAGAGAATGGAGGGACTCGAGAGGGAGAGAGTGGGAGAGGTGTTGGCGAGGCAGAGAAACACAGTGGGAGGCAGGCAGAGAGACAGAGTGGGAGAGAGCTGGAGAGAGAGAGAGAGGCAGAGGGTCAGAGAGAGGGAATTGGAATGGAGAGGGACAGACTTGGAGAGGAGGCATGTCGAGAGAATGCGGGATTTGGAAGTCGTCAGGGAGGGAGAAATAGTGGGAGGGGAGACACAGATACAGGGAGGTAGGGGTTAGAGAGAGAGAGAGGGAGAGGGTAGAGGCGCCGAGGGAGGGTGGGCCAGGCATATAGAAATAAACAGTGGATGGTAGGTAGAGCGAGAGAGACAGAGCAAGTGGAATGGAGAGGGAGGGAAGGAGAATACAGAGAGAGAGAGTGACAGGGAAAAGAGAGAATGTGAGGAGGATACAGAGAGAGATGGAGAGGGACGTGGATAGAGAGACAGAGAAAGATGGGTGTTGAGAGAGAAAGCGTTGGTGGGTAACAAATTGAGAGAGAGGTTGATGAGGGGAGGCTGAGAGAAACAGAGCGCGAAAGTGGCGAGGGGAAGAGTTGGAGGGAGGTAGAGAGAGTGATCAGCAGATACAGAGAGGGAGGGATGTAGAGAGAGGGGTGCGAGTATCGTAGATAGAAAGAAAGAGAGTGGGGGGACTACAGAGTGACAGATTTGGAGCGGTTTGGTGAGATAGAGTTGGATATGTGGAGAAAGGGAGAAGGGGTGCAGAGAGAAAGGGAGTGAACTTCAAAGGCAGCGAGTGCGAGGCAGTTGGAGAGAGAGTGGGAAGGCGGCAGAGCGAGATTGTGGGACAGGTGGAGAGAGAGTGGGAAAGTACTAGAGTGAGTGAGAAAGAGATTGTTACAGTAGAGAGAGAATGACAGGTACATATCGAGACAGAGAGTGGGAGAAAGAGCGAGCATCAGAGAAAGGGAGTGAGGGGGAGGCAGAGTCAGACCTAGCGTGAGGGAGGCAGAGAGAGAGATCAAACAAAACAGAGAGGGAGGGAGAGAGAATCAAGTGGGGAGAGGAAGAGAGAGAGGGTCTGTGAGGGAGAAGGAGAGAGATACCTGGATTTTTGGGAGAGACAGACAGACGGAGATGAGGAGACAGCATCAGATAGAGGGAGTGAGGGCAAGAGAGTGATACAGAGGGAGAGGGAGGCAGAGAGAGACCGATTAAGACAGAGGGGGGGAGAGAGAGAATGTCAGGCAGAGGTAGAGAGGGTAAAGAAAGAGGGAGAGTGAGAGAGAGACACACACAGAGAGAGAACGCCATACCGGGGCAAGATGGAGGTAGAGACGGGCAGAGAGAAAGAGAGGGGGTGGGAGCAAGGATGTGTGTGAGAGAAGAAGAGGGAGTCAGACAGAGCGGGGGAGAGTGAGACTCAGGCAGACAGAGAGAGAGTGTCAAGCAGACAGAAGAGGGGGCGAGAGAGAGACAGTGTGTCAGACAGAGGGAGTGAGAGACATGGGGAGGCAGAGTCAGACACAGGTAGAGGAAGAGTTGGAGAGAGAGTCAGAGCAAGGGAGAGGGAGCGGCGGGTGAGAGTAAGACAAGGAAAATGAGGAAGGAGAAGAGAGATAGAGGAGGAGAGTTAGAAAGAGGGTGAGTGAGACGGAGTCACAAAGAGGGAGAGTGAGAGAGAGGGTGTCAGACGGGAGCTAGACAGGCAAAGAGTCAGACAGTAGTTTCAGGGTGAGAGAGAGAGAGAGAGATTCGGGAAGAGGGAAAGGCAAAAAGAGGCAGAATGACAGTCTCACAGAGGGAAAGGGAGAAGGAGATATTTAGACAGAGAGAACGGGAGAGAGAGAAAGAGAGATTCAGACTGAGGGAGAGGAGGAGAGGGAGAGATTGAATGGGAGAGAGGTAGGTTGAGAAAGACAGCCAGCCAGACAGAGAGAGAGGAAGGGAGACAGAGAGAGTCAGATTGAGGTAAAACGAAGAGAGAGGCCGAGAGATAGACAGAGAGAGGAGAGAGAGGGTGTGAGAGAGGGAAAAGGGGAGAGAGGCAGACAGAGGGAGAGTGTGGCGAGAGACAGAGAGGGAGGGAGAGAGTGTCAGAGAGACGGAATGAGAGACAGGGTCGGACAGAGTTGGTCAAAGGGAGAGGGAGGGTTGGAGAGAGAGATTCAGGCAGAGAGGTACGCAGAAGGAGACGGAGCGGAGGAGAGTTAGACAGAGAGAATGGGAGAAGGAGAGAGTGAAGGACAGTTAGACAGAATGTGATAAAAGAGGGAGAGAAAATCAGTCAGAGTATGAGGGAGACGGAGTCACACATATAGAGACGTAGAGTGTGACAGAGTCAGACAGAGGGAAAGGGAAATAGGGAGTCAAAAGAGAGGCAGAGAGAGAGAGATTCAGACGGAAGGAGAGGGTGAGAGAGGGAAATTCGGGGAAGGGATTGTGAGAAAGATTCTGGCAGTGAGGCAGGCAGGTGGAGAGGGAGAGGGAGAGAGGTAGGCACAGAGAAGGGGAGAAATAGAGAGCGAAGGCCAGTAAGACATAGGGAAATGTAAAGAGGGGAGAGAGTCAGACAGAGGATAAGGGTGAGAGAGAGAAATGCGGGGAAGTGATTGTGAGAAAGATTCTGACAGTGAGACAGGCAGTTGGAGAGGGAGAGTGAGAGAGTTAGACCCAGAGAAGGGGAAGGGAGAGTAAGAGAGTCAGACAGAGGAAGAGAGAAAGAAGGAAGAGACAGAGTGAGGTTTAGGAAGAGGGTAAATGGGAAAGTCAGACATTGGCAGAGGGGGAGGGAGAGAGAGTCAGTTAGCGAAAGAGGAAGAGAGAGCGTCACACACAAGGAGAGGGTGAGGAAGAGTCAGGCAGAGCGAGGGGGAGAGAGAGACAGATGGAGAGGGAGAGAGAGCGTCACAGACAGAGAGTGGAGAGAAAGAGAGTCGGACAGAGGGAGCAGGGAGAGACAGTTTAAGATACGTGAGAGAAAGCGAAGGAGAGACAGTGTCAGATAGATTCCGATCGATGCAGTTAGAGAGTTACAGAGAGAAGGAGAGGGAAGTCGGAAATCCGACAGAAAGAGAAACAGAGAGACGGAGAAAGAGACTTCGGAGAGAGGGATTAGGAGAGATAGAGTGAGATAGCGATGGAGATTGCTAGAGAGAGAGAGAGAGATCCAGAAATTGTGAGATGAAGTGAGGGAGTGTCAGGCAGTGGGATGGGTGAGATACAGAATCGGACAGTGAGAGAAATATAGACAGTGTCAGAAACAGGGTGGGGGAGAGCGGGAGAGAGATTCTGACAGAGGGAGAGGAGAGAAAGTCAGAGAGAGATAAAGTGAAAGACAGAGTTTCAAACAGAGGGAGAGTCAGAGAGAGTTGGACAGAGGAAGAGGACAAAGCGAGTCGGACATATGGAGTGTGAGGGCGGGGAGATAGTCGGGCAGAGGGAAAACGAGAGACAGAGTCATACCTAAGGAGAGGGAGAGAATCTACCAGAAGGAAAGGAAGGGAGAGAGTCAGAGAGAGGGCGAGGGTGGGGAGAAAGAGAGACAGATTTCAGGCAAACAGAGGCAGAGGAATGTGAGAGTCAGACAGTGGTAGAGGGAGAGAGACAGAGGGAGAGAGAGCGAGGGTGTCAGGGAGAGGGAGATGGAGAGAGAGAGAGTCAGACAGAGGGTGGGATGAGAGAGTGATAAACAGACATAAGGAGAGGAAAGTGAGAGTCATACAGTGGAAGAAGGAAAGGGATCTGGAGAGAGTGAGGCAGAGGGCGAGAGAGAGTGTGTCAGACACAGGGAGAGGGGAGCGACAGATAGAGTCAGATAAAGGGAGATAGAGAGAGACACATGCACACAAACTGCAAAGGGGAAGAGTGTGAGAGCGAGCTGGAGAGGGAGACAGCTAAAAACAGAGGAAGAGGAGAGACGTCAGGCAGACAGAGAGGGAGTGAGCATCAGACTGAGGGAGAGGGATGGAGAGAGAGTCAGAGAGAGGGAGGATAGCCAGAGAAAGAGAGAATTGGAAAGAGTGGGAGGAAGACAGAGTCATAGAGATGTACAGCATGGAAACAGACCCTTCAGTCTAACCCGAGCAGATATCCCAACAGTCTAGTCCCACTTGCCAGCATCTGGCCCGTATCCCTCCAAACCCTTCCTGTTCATATATCCATCGATCAGAGTGGAAGGGGCAGTAAGGGGGAGAGAGAGGGGGAGAGATAGGGAAAGGGAGAGACAGACAGAATCAGAGAGTGAAACAGAGATTCAGACAGAGGCAGAGATAGACAGAAAGAGTCAGACAGAGGCAGAGAGTCAGAAAGAGTCAGACAGAGGCAGACGAAGACACCGCAAGAGCATCAGACAGAGGATAAATGGGAAGAGAAAGTCGGAGAGAAGGATCGGGAGAGGGAGAAAGCGTATGACCAAAGGTTAAGGAGAGGGAGAGTGTGTCAGAAGGAAACAGAGGAAGTGTGATAGACTCATGCAGAGGGATATTGAGGGAGTAAGAATCAGAGAGAGGGAAGGGTGGGAGGGTGTGTCAGGCAGAGTGAGAGGGACAATGACCAACTAAGACAGGGATGGAGAGAGAGTCGGGGAGAGGGAGAGGAGACATAGAGTGAGTGAGACAGAGGGTGAGAGAGGTAAGAGAGTGAGAATCAGACAAACATAAGGAGAAGAAAGTGAGAGCCAGACAGCGAGAGACACGGAGGGATGAGAGAGTTTCAGACCCCTGAAGAGGCGGGGGAGAGAGGGAGCGAGTGAGAGAGCGAAAGAGAGAGAGAGATAGTCAAACAGAGGGAGGGACAGAGAGAGAGAGAGACAGGGAGAGGGCAGTGGGAGTCAGACAGAACGGGAGGGTGTGTGTGTGTGAAGTAGAGACAGACAGTTTCAAACAGCAGGAGAGGGAGGGAGAGCGAGAGGGAGAGAGGGGGAGAGAGAGAGAGAAACAGAGTGACAGAGAGACAGAGCCAGACATTCGGAGAAGGAGAGTGAGAGACTGTGTCAAACAGAGGGAGAGGGAGAGAGATATAGTCAGGCAGAGGAAGAGGGAGAGTGCTAACCAAATGGAGAGGAGAGGGAGACATCGAGAGGGAGATGGAAACAGAGACAGAGACATACAGAGGGAGAGCGAGAAACAGTGAGTGTCAACAAGAGGGATACGTGGGGAGAGAGAGTGAGATGGAAGAAGAGATAATCCGACAGATGGAGCCAGAGACAGAGACAGAGAGTCCGCCATAGGGAGAGACAGAGATAAGTAGGATCAGTCAGAGGGAGAGGAGGGGGAGAGAGTGAGACCGAGGGTCAGGGAGAATCAGACAGATGGAAAGGGAGAGAGGCAGTCAGAAAGAGGGACAGTGTAAGAGAATGGGAGAGTCAGACAGAGGGAAAGAATTGGAAACTGGGAGGACCATCCATTTACTATATTGGATGGGAGACCGGCCGTTGCAGCGCAATACAACAGTGCAGTCCTCCATGCACTTCCATTGGCTGGAGGACCAGCTATCCCTCTGATCATCCAAACACATCCTGGACAGCTCCAACAGCAATGATGCTGATGCACTCGAACATGCGCTGATCACCCAGAAAGCCTGGTACCGCAGACAGTTTCCTCCTCCCCAGGAACTCTGGATATGTGAGCATCATAAGACAGATTTAGGAACCTGATCATGAGAATTAATCAGATGAAGGTTTAATTCGAAGAAATATAACTCTACACTTACAGAGCTGCAGGTGTATATTCAGTAACGGAGCAAAACGTTGTCTGTAATAGAAAAACACACGTCGGAGAAACTGAGGAGGTGAAGCTGCAGGTTTCCAATTCACCTACTGTCTGTCAGGAATGACAATATTTCTGTTTATTATCATGGTAGATTCTGCTCTTGTTTATGTTTTGATCGGAAATGGACAAAGCTGTTTGCATATTTGACACGGGGTCCCACTGGTTATTATTGTGCCCTCGCAGTGCCAGGGCTCTGGATTCCATTCCATCCTATGGCAACTGTCTTTGAGGAGTTTGCACATTCTCCCCGCGCCTCCGTGGGTTTACTCACGCAATCCAGAGATGGGCAGATTAGAAGAATTAGCCATGCTAAATTGCCCATTGTGTTCAGGGATGACTAGGTTTGGGGCGTTTGTTCGATGTAAAAATAGGTAAGCAGGGTATGAGAATGGGGTTTGGTGGCTTACTTTTCGGTGCGTCACTGTCGAGTTGTTGGGCCAACGAGCCTGGAAACACAGAATTCACCACTTGGTAAAATCCGTTTTGTATTGAAAGATGTGGCCTTGGAAAAACACAGCGGGTCAGTCAGCATGCGAGGAGAGTTTACGTCTCGGGCATAAGCCCTTCGTCAGGAATGTCAAATGCTGTGCCTTTCTATCGTCATACTTTTCAATTCTAACTTTCCAGTATTGCAGTCCTCTCGTTTTCCTGGGATACAGTCTATCTCCACAAGTGGAGTACGAACCCCCCCTGATTTTTAAACATTTTGAGTGATATTTTCGAATTGCATCTCACCCTCTCTTTCCCTTCCACTTTGTCACTTTACAAATTCAACTTCTCAACATTGTAATCTGAAAAACAAACAAGGCCACGATTATACAATTAATCGGAAGCGTTTTTGTCGTGTTGCAGAACAGAGGGATACTGGATCCCAGTGAAAAATTGCTGAAGTTTGCCCCACAGGTAGTAAGAAGAGGGGTCCAGTACGTTCGCCTCATGGTTCAGTCCTTTGAGTGTCGGAGTTGGGAAGTTACGTTGGGATTGCCTGGACGTTGGTGAGGCTCTACAGGTACCATGCCTCTATTCTGGATGAAAGGCTTTTGCCCGAAACGTCGATTTTCCTGCTCCTCGGATGCTGCCTGACCTGTTCTGCTTTTCCATCACCATTCTAATTTGGTCTTTGGTGTGACGTATTCTGAAAGAAAAAGTATTCAGTTGCCATAGTCCTGTTTTAGGAAGGAAATTATAGCAATGAGAGAGTTCAGAAGGCATCTATTCACTGGAGTATAGGAGGTTGAGAGGCGATCTTCAATAATTTTACAAAATTAATTGGGCACCACAAAGTTTTTATGGTACAGTCCTTTCCCGAGAATGAGGGATTTGAAGATTAGGTTCACACAATTTAAAGATGAGAAGAGACAGACTTTAAAAAGGCACGAGGGGCACTTTTCACACAGATCACTTCACGTGTGGAATGAATTTCCCGAGGAAGTGGAACTTGCGGGTGCAATTACTACCTTTAAAGACATTGGAATAATTGCCTGAAAGGGAAAGATTTTGAGAGACATGGTCCCGTAGGAGACAAATGGGAGTAGTTTAGGTTGGGGCTTTGTTTTGCACAGACTGGTTGGACAGTATGATCTAGTTCTCTGCTGTGTGACTACGATTCTATAAATTGAGAAAGTGACTGAATGATGTCTGGTCTCCATCTTCCTTCCACCTTATATGCAGCATCCATTGATGTTTGGTGAGGAACTCATATTGTTGGCAGACACTGTGCTCCAATTGGGCAACTGGCTAGATTGCAATAACGCTTACGTTCTATGCCAACGGTGATAGAGTTCGAAATTTAATCACGCTTTCAGTGAAATTTAATCACACATGGAGCATGGATTGAATTAGTGATAATGTTTAGGTAGGATGCCGGGATTATAGAATGGCAACAGCATTGTTAATAGTTCAAATCTGCAAGATTGATTGTGAAGAAGAGAGACACGTAGCAAGGAAAAAACAAGTCAGACACACTGATCCACACACATACACACTCACACACACACACACACACACACACACACACACACACACACACACACAAACACACACACACAAACACACACACACATACACACACACACACACACAAACACACACACACAACACACACACAAACACACACACATACACACACAAACACACAAACACACATACACATACACACACACACAAACACACACACACACACACACATACACACACACACACGTCACCATACCAACAGTGGAATGGGGAGTGAATTTGCTTGTTATAATGGGATGGCAGCATTCGGCAAGAATCGCAGAGAGGCCATTGAGCGGGTGTTGGGCTGTGACTGACGGGTCTCTGAGCATTTCAGAACGTAAACAGCTTCTGTTCCACCTTTTCGTCCTGAATGTTTCACGAACGTTGGGCTGCTGAGTGTTTCTGAAGTGTCTGTCACTATCATGGCAATATAGATGAATTGAAACGCCCAGTGGATTTAAATTATATTGCTCCTTCTATCGCGTCCCCTTTTGCCCGCTTCTCTGTTTCAGGAGGCAGGTTCTGGCCGCACAGGCGGATTCGCGACTGTGGCCAACCTCTGCGCTGCTTTGCATGTAAAAAACGCAGTTTGGTTTAGGGTGAAATTAGCAGATACTTCACCCAGAATATGTGACAAGGCAGGATCTAATCTTTCTCCATCAGCAGGGAACCACACCGCCACCGTACGACTTGGGTAGTTTCTTGGGAGCAGTGTAGATTGCGGAAACCTGACTGAGATGTATAAAATTATTAGGGACACCGACAAGGAAGACAGTAATTAATCTTTCAGCTTGGTGCTGGAATCAATATGGGGCACAGGGGTATAGATCGATTGAAACGTGTAGGACGTTCTGAAGTGATGTAAATGCTGATTTTCTTTCACTTACGTAATTGGAATCTGAAATTCATTGTCTGGACGTGGGTAGTAGAGGCAGAAAGCCTCATGGCACTTTATAATAAGTTTCATGCATATTTGTGATACCATGACAGACACAGCCGTGGACGAATTGGTGGAAATAGCAGAAACTAGGTGAATGGTTCAGGTCGCCGATTCAGGGCATTGAGAGGGGGAAGGGCAGTTTACAAAGCGAACGAGGGTTGGAAAGAGTAAGAGATTCACTCCTAAAATGTTTCGTATTGCGAAACCGGGGGAATGCCAATTCGGAAACGAAGAGACAAAAGAAGTGCTTGGATGTGGAGTGAATGGGACATCAGTAATCCTGAATACAGAGAAAGGGCAGTCAGGAAGACACACAGAAACAGAGGAGCAGATGGAAAGCATTTTACCGGAGATGAGGAGATTTTGTTTTCACTCAGAGAGTTGGAAGCCTGTGGAATGTTTTGCAACAGGAAACGGCTGAACTCATCGTGATATTTGCATGTTTTCTACAAGGATCGAGTAATAGTTCCGACATCTGAAAGGGATGAGAGTGTGTGGAAAGAAAACCGCAAGAGAGTACGGTATCGTGGAGCAGTCACACACATATCAGGGATTTCCACGTTTCTGAAGTAACCGAGGCAATGCGGAGGAACAAGGGACAACAGCAGTGTGTGGGAATCACTGCGAATGGAGTAGGGAAAGGTTCAGAGAATGGGTACAGTAGAGAGAGCTGCCGTTCTGCACTGTATCTGACCAGAGAGCAGTCACGCCCATCAAGGTCAATCAGCTATCACAAATCAGTTTTAAGAGTGTAATGGATAGCAGATCGCGCATTGCACACCACAATCCCCATTCTGCCAGGCGCTGGATCCGGACAAACATGTCTTGCACTGTGCGCTCCTGGCCATGGTGCAAGGTTCAGAAAGCTGCCAGCTCCGTGTGTGTAGCTCAGTGAGCTAGGCGGGTTTGTGTTTCTTTCTTGTGGCTTTTACAGTGGAGTCATGTTGGTATGTGTTTAACATAAACCTATCTCCCAACCCCTGGAATGAGTCTTGCTATTCGCTCTAAGTGTGAGGTAATCTTGCTTCCTCTGATCCTTCCTGATTTTCCTCAACCCATTTACCAGGCTGCAGGGTCCAGGGTCAGTGATGGGGGTGAGGTCTGCTTGAAAGTGTGTTTATCTGTGGAGCAGTTTAAGCGTGAGTTTAGATGGTGAAGAAACTGTTGTGATTGGGACGATGGCTCTGCGAATGGAAAATGTGCTCATGAGAACCGTTTGGGAATCTTTCAGCTTCACCTCCAGTGATGACGCTGGGTCATTGATTCTGATGTTCTGGGCGACGTTGATAAGAGCGATTCTTGTTCCTGCAGATTAGGAATTCAAACGTCCTTTCAACTTCAGAAAAATGAGCAAGATTTGTTTGTAAATGCAACAAAAGCCATCATTGCAATCGAACAGACAATGCCGTAATCAGGCACGTTATTCATTGCACTACTGGCCGTTTGCAAGGGAAACCTTGCATGCTACAGAGGTGTGATGATAACACAGACATGATCAATAGCAGTCATGTTCACATGTCGAACAATCAGTATAGACAATCACTGTTAACTGCTTCATTCCAATGACCCTCCTCTTTGCGAATTGGCGAGTTTTGTAAAGCAAACACATTTGTCCTCATGATGTATCCATTCACTCTTTGTCTGCTCAGCTATTCAATGGGATCACCGCTGATCTGAGATATATAAACACCACTTACATATTTTTCCTCCATTACTCGACATAAATTCAAACCAAATCACAACATCATACATTCCCGAAAGATTTCTGAGGTTTAAAATACTTTAATGTGTGTTTTCAGGAAATTGAATGACATGAAACGAGCTGAAAATCCCATCCTGCATTTTAACCCAGCGCAGAGTCAGGCAGATAAGGAACGTCACAGAGCGAAAACATTCCCTCTGTTTCTCTCTGCGCAAATGCTCGTCCACGAGTGGAATCTTCGCAGGATTTTTCGCATAATTGAGACATTTTCCTAGGACAGATACTCTCTTAATCTACAAGCATGTGTCATGCTAAAAAAAATTCACTTCTGATTAAAATAGCTGAGTATCTTTTCCTCGAAGCCTGTGTCCCAATGCTCCCGACTCCTTGTCAATAGAAGCTTCTCCAAGTGTGGTTGGAGCTCCTAGCCTGATGTTCCAATGCTCCCTGCTCCATGTCAATGGAAGCTGCTCCTGTTGAGCTTGGAGCTCCCAGATTGGTGTCCCAATGATGCCGGCTGAATGTTAGTAGAAGCTGCTCCAGATGATTTAGGAGCTCAAAGCCTGTTCACCCAATGCTCCCTGCTCAATATAACGAGGAGCTGCTCCAGGTGAGGTTGAAGCTCTTAGGCTCGTTCTTTCACACACCTGCAAACTGTCAGAGAAGGATTTCCCATTCCCCGATTGCATCAGTCGAGATACACATCTGTGCAATCATCATCTCCATCGCCATTGCTTGTAGTATTCTCGGTCTGCCCTTCGCAGTTTCTCTGACTCCGGGTCTGGCAATTGGAATATATGATCATCCGTAGCAGTGCGTATTCCGTTGAGTGAGGAAATTGGTGAAGTAATCGATGTTAAATTACATTATTTATGAGAAATAGGTTTCCTCAATAATGTGCCCTGCACCCTCCTCTTTAGATGTTTTGTTGAAATCTAACAATCGCAGTCTTCAAAAAATTCAATGTGGCTGAATCGTTAAATTCAATGTCGCCAGAGGCTGTGAAGATTCTGAGTTCACACATCACTGTCACTGGTTAGCAAGTATTCCTATTGTGCATGTGGTGTTGTTCCTGATGTATCCGCTGACACTCTCCACATTTTTCTTTACATTTTGGTTTCCCATGTAGTATCGGGTATGTTGCTTTGCGTTGTGGCTGCCGCAAAATCAGTTCAAATCTGGACGTTGGAATGTTCTCCTTTTACTCCAAGTAATTTCTGCTGAGAAAACGCTGGAAGGAATATTGTTTAATATGAAAACGTTTTTCGAGGTGAGGGTTTTGTTCTTTGAAAGGCTCACCCTCTCAAATCTCTGTGTTGCAAACTGACACATTCTCAGAGATATCCCTTCCTTAACAATAATTAATCTCCTTTACGTCACTCCTCCTATTTCACTGATGTGATGCACAATCTAACGCTCACATTGACACTGTTCAGTGTGTACTGAGGCGGTCACTGTTCCTGGGTGAACATGCCACAGTCTCCCTTTCAAACAAGTCCAAAAATTTCCATGCCGCAGTTCTGAGATCAATCCACAAGGACCAGCTTTTACTGACATGTATCAGAGATTATTAGAGCATCAGGCTCAGGAAAATGACACAACACAGTATTGAGCAGCAGATACTCTTTTGGAAAAAAGAACAACATCTTTAGTTTTCTGCATTCTTAATTTCAGTTGTTCATTCGCCGATGGCTTGCATACTTTGTGGAATTTGCAACTTCACGTTATAGCATGTAGATGCCAGCAATGAGAATGGTGCAGAAGAGATTGACACGGGTCCTGTCAATTTGAAGTGTTGCAGTTATGAAGAGAGAATGGACAGACCGGGCTGTTTTTCTTGGAGCTGGGGAGATTGTCAGGAGTGACAGAGTCATAGAGTCAGAGAGATGTACAGCATGGAAACAGAACTTTCGATCCAACCTGTCCACGCCGAGCAGATATCCCATCACAATCTATTCCCACCTGCCAACACCGGGCCCTTATTCCTCCAAACCCTTTCTATTCATATACCCATCTATAATGCCTCTTAAATGATGCAATTGTACCAGCCTCCACAAAATCTTCTGGCAGCTCACGTACCATCCTCGGCGTGAAAAAGTTGCCCCTTATGTCTATTTTAGATTTTTCCCTCTCACCCGAAACCTATGCACTCTAGTTATGGACACTACGGTCACTTGAAAAAGACTTTGTCTATTTATCCTATCCATGCCCCTCGTAATTTTATAAACCACTATAAGGTCGCCTCTCAGCCTCTCACGCTCCAGGGTAACAGCCACAGCCTGTTCAGCCTCTCCCTGTAGCTCAGATCCTCCAAACCTGGCAACATCCATGCAAAACTTTATGTGAACCCTTTCAAGTTTCACAACATCTTTCCAATCGGAAGGAGACCAGAATTGCACGCAATATTCCAACAGTGGCCGAACCAATTTCCTGCACAGTCGCAACATGACCTCCCAACTCCTGTACTCAACACTCGGACAAATAAAGGAAAAATATCAAACTCCTCCTTCGCTATCCTATCTATCTGCGACTCCACTTTCAAAGGAGATATGAAAGTGCACTCCAAGGTCTCTTTGCTCAGCAACACTCCCTAGGACGTTACCATTAATTGTATAAGTCCTGCTAAGATTTGCTTTCACAAAAAGCAGCACGCCACATTTATCTGAATTAAACTACACCTGCCACTTCTCAGCCTATTGGCCCATCTGGTCCAGGTCCTGTTGTAATCTGAGTTAACCCTCTTCGCTGTCCACTACACCTTCGATTTTGGTGCCATCTGCAAACTTACGAACTGTACCTCTTGTGCACGAATCCTAATCATTTATGTAATGACATAAAGTAGAGGGCACAGCACCGATTCTTGTGGCACTCCACTGGTCACAGTTCTCCAGTCTGGTGAACTCCACCACCACCGTCTGGCTTCTACCTTTGAGCCAGTTCTGTATCTAAATAACTATTTCTTCCTTATTCCATGAGATCAAACCTTGATAATCAGTCTCCCATGGTGAACCTTGTCGAACGCCTTACTAAGGTCCATATAGATCACGTCTACTGCTCTGCCCTCATCAATGTTCTTTGGTTCTTCTTCAAAAAACTCAATCAAGTTTGTGAGTATGATTTCCCACGCACAAATCCATGTGGACAATCCCTAACCAGTTCTTGCCTTTCCAAATACATATACATCTTGTCCCACAGGATTCACTCCAACAACTTGCCCAACACTGAGTTCAGGCTCACCGGGCTATAGTTCCCTGGCTTCTCTTTCTCGTCCTTCTTAAATGCTAGCACTACGTTTACCAACCTCCAGCCTTCCTGCACATCACCTGTGACTATCGATGTTACAAATATCTAAGCAAGAGACCCAGCAATGACTTCTCTAGCTTCCCATAGTGTTCCCGGGTACACCTGATCAGGTCCTGGGGATTTATCCACTTTAACCATTGGAAGACATCCAGCACTTCCTCCTCTGCAATCTGGACATTTTGCAAGATGTCACCATCTATTTCCCTACAGTCTATGACTTCAATATATTTTTCTACAGTAAATACTGATGCCAAATATTCATTTAGTATCCCAACCCATTTTCTGTGGCTCCACAGAAAGGCCGCCTTGCTGATCTTTGTGGAGCCCTATTCTCTCCCTAGTTACCCTTTTGTACTTAATATATATGTAAAAACCCTTTGGGTTCTCCTTAATTCTATTTGCCAAAGCTATCTCATGTCACCTTTGCCTTCATGATTTTCCTCTTAAGTACACTCATACTTCCTTTATATCCTTCTAAGGAGTCACTCGATGTATCCTGTCTGTACCTGACATATGCTTCCATCTTTTTCTTAACCAAACCCTCAATTTCTTTAGTCATCCAGCATTCCCTATAGCTACCAGCCTTCCATTTCACCCTGACAGGAATATAAGTTCTCTGGATTCTTGTTATCTAATTTCTTAATGATTCCCATTTTCCAGCCGTCCCCTTACCTTCAAATATCTGCGTCCAATCATCTTTCAAGAGTCCTTGCATAATGCCGTCAAAATTGGCCTTTCTCCAGTTTAGAACTTCAACTTTTCGATCTGGTCTATCCTTTTTTCATCACATTTCTCAACGAATAGAGTTATGGTCGCTGGCCCCAAGTGCTCCGCCATTGACACCTCAGTCACCTGCACTACATTGTTTCCCAAAAGTAGGTAATTTTTGAACCTTTTCTAGTAGGCGCATCCACATACTTAATCAGAAAATTGTCTTGTACGCACTTCAGAAATTCCTCTCCATCTAAACCTTTAAGACTATGGCAGTCCCAGTCGATGTTTGGAAAGTTAAAATCCCCTACCATAACTACCCTATTATTATTACAGATAGCTGAGCTCTCCTTAAAAGTTTGTTTCTTAATTTCCCTCTGACTATTGGGGGGGTCTATAATACAATCCCAATAAGGTGATCATCCCTTTCTTATATCTCAGTACCAACCAAATAACTTCCCTGGAAGTATTTCCGGTAATATCCTCCCTCAGCACAGCTGTAATGCTATCCCTTATGTAAAATGCCACTCCCCCTCCTCTCTTGCCTCCCCTTCAACCCTTCCTGTCGCATTTGTATCCTGGATAAAGACAGTCACTTAAGCGTGCAATTGAAACTGAGTCCCGGGTACTGTCGGGCAGCAGTGCTAACCCTTGAGCCACCTTGGCACCCCCAAAACGATATTGTAATGCTTTGGCTGGGAACCGAACGGGTTCCTCCCGCGTGTCGGGAGAGAATTCTACCACTAAACAACCACATGATTAGGATTTGTACGGTAATGAGGGCTATGGATAGGTTCGACTGAAAGATACCTTTCATCTTGCTCGATTCCCAGGCGGCACTGAGTTAAGATAAGAGACAGAAAGATTTGAATAGATATGCAGTAAAAGCTTACCATCCGGGAGGAGATTGAATCTGAAGCTCACCATTTGAAAGTGTCGCAAATGGAAAAATCCGCATAAAAATCCGAGGCATTCAGATGTGAATTTGTGGTGCTCAGGTATACAAGGTTACATGATGAAAAATGGGTAAAGGATAATCAAGTCTTCGTTTCTGGCAGCATCACGTACAAGTAGTTTGATGGTTTTTACTCCATTCGTGCATCACTCTTCTCCAATCATCCCTGATGGTCCAGTGGTTTATATTCGAAGCATGGACTGCAGTGATCCTCGCCCGATTCACGATCATGGAAAGAGGGATTTTTGTTTCTGACAACAATAACGGCAAAAAGAGAGGATCAGTGACAGGAGTCCTTTCAATGTCGCGGATCGATTAATGGCACCGTGAACATCAGTGTCAATGTGCCAGCCTCTCAAAGAAGGGAAAGGTTTCTCGACAGCCCCGACACTTTGACAGTTTACCCTTTATTCTCTTTGGATTCGCTTTCCAAATCGTTTCTGAAGATTCTCAAAGCTGAGACAGGGCTATTAATTCTGTTTCCTTGTCCTTCCTCGAAGTGGTCGTGATTGTGTAACAGGGATTGGGAAATGGAAGGATGCCCACAAGCAACGTGTGCGACTATTTCAGATTTACCACCTGTAATGACGCTAGGATCTTGACTCTGATGTTCTCAACAGCATTTACAGAAAGGATTCTCATACTTGTCGATCAGGACTTCAAATATCATTTCAGAATCAGAATAGTAAAATCAAAATCCATGTGTAGGAATAACAAACGTGCACGTTGCCCTCGAGTCAGGTAGGATTCGACCCGAAAATCCCCTGATCGAGGGTCAGGCGCGTTGTCCATTGTACCACTCGCTCTGCCCACAGGCCAAGCACTTATGCTCTAGGATCGTGATACTAACACGGACATGAGCAACGGGAGTCATGTTTTCAAGAAGGACAACCAGGAATGATAATCATTGTGACTGCTTCATTCCAAATGTCCCCACTTTGTGAATCGGCGACTTTCCCAATTTAAACGACATTTGTACCGGTGAAGCTTCTATTTACCCTATGTCTGCTCAGGCATTCAAAGATTCCACCACTGTTCTCAAAAAAAATTAATATCCACATTCCTGATTTTCCTGGAAAACTTGAGGTAAACTCGAGCCGAATCGCATAGTCTATTCCATTTTAGTTTTTGGTGTTTAGATCCCTTTACTTACCTGTACGAGATTGCAGGAAATTGAATAACACGAAACGTGCCAAAATGACTTCCGACTTTTAACGCATTACAGAGATAGCCATATGGCAAAGGTCACACAGTGAAGACGGCATAGGTTTAGGGTAAGAGGGGAAAGTTTAAAAAAAAGAGTGCTGAGGGGCAACTTTTTTCTGCATAGGATGGTACGTGCATAGAATAAGCTACCAGAAGAAGTGGCGGAAGCTGGTAGAATTATGTAATTAAAAGGCATCTGGATGGGTATATGAATAGGAATGGTTTAGAGTGATATGGGCTGCGTGCTGGCAGGTGAGACTTGATTGGGTTTTGGCCATCTGGTCGGCATGGACGGTTTGGACTGAAAGGTCTGTTTCCATGCTGTACATCTCTATGACTCTATGACCTAATCAATATTTCTTTTGTTTTCTGCATAGATTCTTCTCCACGAGTACAAAACTTTGCAGGATTTCTCTTCATAATTAGTCCTTTCCCTGGTGTAGATCCTCCCTCAATCCACAAATTCCTCTCCTGCTCAAATCTTATCATTTCAGACCAAAGTAACTGAGTTTCCTTGTCCGAAAGCCTGAAGTCCCGATGCTCCCTTGTTCATGTCACTAGAAGCTGCTCTAAGTGAGGTGAGAGCTCCCAGCCTCGGTATTTCATACGCCTCAAACAATCAGGTAAATCTCTCGTTCTCACTGATTGCTTTGCTGGAACCACGTCTGTGAGATCATCCACATCCCAGTTTCAGTTCGATTTTTGGGGCTGTGCCACTCAGTATCTATGATTCCTGCTCTGGGAACAGGGATTTTTTGATATTGCACAGAAGAGGTTACTTGCTTTCTGAGGATTTTGTTGATATATAGAAATACATTTCAAAAAAAGACCATGCACTGTCCACTGTTCCTTGGACGTTTTGCAGAATTCTGTCAAACACAGTCTTCAACAAACTCACCGATGGAATGTTCCCAACCTCTGCGGACATCAAAGTTAAAAATTAAACCCACTCTTAGTACGCACAACTCATTCACTGTTTGTAATTATTCCTGTTTTGCACGTGGTGAGCAGATGACAAAGAGCATAGAACATAGCTGTACAGTACAGGCGCTTCAACCATCGATGTTGTGCCTCCTTGTGGAACTACCCTGATGCCCATCTAACACACAATGTTCCATTCTCGTGCATATGGTTGTGCAGTTACCTTTTAAATGCCCTTAAATTTGGCAAATCCACGGCTTTTGCAGGCAGTGCATTCCACGCCACTCCTATTCACTGTGTAAGGAAACTACCTCTGAAATTTGACCGATATCTTTCCCCCCTTTAAAACACTATGTCCCCTCGAGCTATCCATCCACACCCAAAGTAAAAGGCTCGCATTGCCCAACATAACTAAATCTCTATTTATTTTATATGTCCCAATTAAGTGGCCTCTCAACCTTTCTCTCTCGAACGAAAACAGCCTCAGGTCCCAGAGCCTTTCCTGTTAGAAACTTCCCTGTATACCAGGCAACATTCTGGTAAATCTCCTCTGAACACTTTCAAAACCTTCGGCATCCTTCATACACAGCATTCACCATAACAATACTCGAAATGTGGCAGCATGGAAGTTTGTAAAGCTGCAGCATAACTGCACAGCTCCCCACGTCATTCCCTCTACCAATGAGATCTAACACACTGTGTACCTTCTTAAAAAATTGGGTGGCAACATTCATTGATCTATGGATCTGGACACCGCGATGTCTCTGCTCATCTACACTACGAATAATCTTACCAATAGCTCTGTACTCTGCATTCCTTTTTCTCCTTCCAAAGTGAAGTATCTCACCCCTTCCTGCATTAAACTCCATTTGCCACCTCTCAGTCCAGCTCTGCAGATTACCTATGTCTCTCTGCAACATTCATTCTTCACTATCCACAACTCTACCGATCTTTGTGTCATCCGCAAATTTACTATTGCATTCTTTTAACCCCACAGCGAGCTCCTTTATATAAAGGACAAACAACAGTCGACTCAAAACAGACCTTTTCTGTATCCCACTATTACAGAAACCCCAAACATGCACATTTCCCATGAACAACCACCTAACGATCTAAAGAGAGACCTCAGAAGAGCCAGGAAGTGACATAAGAAGTTGTTGTCAGATAGAATCAGGATAAACCCTAAAGCTTTCTATAGCTATTTAAGGAATAAAAGAATGACAAGAGTAAGTTTAGGGTCAATCAAGGATAGTAGTGGAACATTCTGTATGGAGTCAGAGGAGATGGGGAAGCACTAAATGAATATTATTAAATAGTATTCACTCTAGAAATGTTTTCGAGGAGATTAATGAGAAACAGGCTACGAGACGAGGTGTGATTGAGGTTCACAAGGAAAAGGTATTAGATGGTGAGTGTGAAAATAGATACGTCCCCTGGGCCGGATGGGATTTATCCTAGCATCCTCTGGGAAGCCAGGGAAGAGATTGCCGAGCCTTTGGCATTGATATTTAAATCGTCATTGTCTACAGGAATCGTGCCAGAAGACTGGAGGATAGCAAATATGGTTCCTCTGTTCAAGAATGGGAGTAAAGACAATCCTGGTAATTATAGACTAGTGAGCCTCACTTCAGTTGTTGGTAAAGTGTTGGAAATGGTTATTAGAGATAGAATTTATAATCATTGAGAAAAGAATAATTTGATTAGGGATAGTCAGCACAGCTTTGTGAAGGGTAGGTCGTGCCTACCCTTATTTGGGAAGGTGACCAAACAGGTAAATGAGAGTTAACCGGTCGCTTTCGTGTATATGGATTTCAGCAAAGCGTTCGATAAGGTTCCCCACAGTAGGATATTGCACAAAATGCGGAGGAATGGGACTTTGGGAGATATAGCAGGTTGGCTCAGTAATTGGCTTGCTGAAAGCGACAGAGGGTGGTCGTTGATGTGAAATGATCATCCTGAAGTCCAGTTGCTAGTGGTGTACCGTAAGGGTCGGTGTTGGGCCCACTGCTGTTCGACACTTTTATAAACGACCTGGATGAAGGCGTAGCAGGGTGGGATTGTAATTTTGCAGATGTCACAAAGGTCGGTGGAGTTGTGGATAAGCTGCAGAACTGGGCTGAGAGGTGGCAAATGGAGTTTAATGCGGACAAGTGTGAGGTGATTTACTTTAATCGGAGTAACCGGAATGCAAAGTACTGGGCTAATGGTAAGATTCTTGGTAGTGCTGATTAGCAGAGAGATCTCGGTGTCCAGGTACACAGATTCTTGAAAGTCTACACCCAGGTTGCCTGTGTTGTCAAGAAGGCATACAGTGTTTTAGCTTTTATTAACAGAGGGATCGAGTTCAGGAACCATGAGATTATGCTACAGCTGTACAAAACTCTGGTGCGGTCGCACTTGGAGTATTGTGTATAGTTCTGGTCACCGCACTATAAGAAGGCTGTGGAAGCTTTGGAAAGGGCGCAGAGAAGATTTACTCGGATGTTGCCTGGTATGAGGGAAAGGTCTTATGAGGAAAGGCTGAGGGACTTGAGGCTGTTTTGTTTAGAGAGAAGAAAGTTGAGAGATGACTTACTAGAGACAGAAAATATATTCATAGGGTTAGATAAGTGGACAGAGAGAGCCTTTTTCCAAGAATGGTGACGGCGAGCACGAAAGGGCACAGCTTTAAATTGAGGTGTGATAGATAGAGGACAGATGTCAGAGGTAGTTTCTTTACTCAGAGAGTAGTAAGGGTAGGGAATGCTTTGCCTGCAACGGTAGTAGATTCGCCAACTTTAAGTACATTTAAGCCGTCATTGGACAAGCATATGGACGTACATGGAGTAGTGTAGGCTAGATGGGCTTCAGATTGGTATGACAGTTCGGCGCAACATCGAGGACCGAAGGGCCTGGACTGCGCTGTAATGTTCAATGTTCTAACCACCGTCTATCCAAGTGAGAAGCTGCGCCAGGTGAGGTTGTTTAGATTACATTACATACAGTGTGGAAACGGGCCCTTCGGCCCAGGGCGTCCACACCGACCCGCAACCCTCCCATAACCCACACTTACCCCTTACCTAACACTACGGGCAGAGTAGCAGGCCAATTCACCTGACCTGCACATCTTTGGCCTGTGGGCGAAAACGGGAGCACCCGGAGGAAACACACGCAGATAAGGGGAGAATGTGCAAACTCCACACAGTCAGTCGCCTGAGGCGAGAATTGAACGCGGGTCTCTGGAGCTGTGAGGCAGCACTGCGAACCACTGTGCCACCGTTGTCGCTCGTAGCTTTCGAATTTCTCGTACCTGTGTACCATCAGAGAAGGATCTTCCACTCATTGAAAGCATCACTGGAGCCACATCCGTCTCCTCAACTCCATCGCCATTACATGTTGTATCTTCGGGGCTGCACCACTCAGTTTCTTTGATTCAGTGTCTGGCAACGGGGATCATAGGATCGTTTGCAGTATTGGGTGCGTCCTTGATTGAGGAAATTTCTAAAGTAAACGATTTTAAGCGACATTGTTATTGAGAAATCGATTTCGTCAATACCGTGAACTATCTCCCGATCCTTTGAATTTTTTTAGAAATCTATCAACCACAGTCTTCAACAAACTCAGGGTGTGCTGAATCTTTAAATTCAGTGTCGTCATAGGCTGTGCAGATTGCGAGTTCACACATGACAGTCACTGTTTGACACGTATCCATTTTGTGCATGGGTTGCACATGATCTGCCACTATCCGTATTTGGTTTTGCTTCGTGATTATCCTTGAGGCACCGGGAGCCACGTTTGTGTTGTGGTTGCCGCAAAATTAGTTCGAATTATGCATTTTTGATACTGTTTCAATCAACGTAATATGTGTTGACCAAACGCTGGAAGGAATCAATCTTATTTTTTTTTCACATGAAAATCTTCTTCAAGGTCATGATCTCGTTCCTTCAAACACACGCGGCTGCAATGCCCTGCACTTCATATTTCAGGTATCAACCCCCCCCCCTTCTCGAAGGTTTCTCTCCCTCCCACAAAATCCATCCCTTCTCCCGTTACACTGAGGCACTGCACAGTCTGACACTCAATTAAAACTCTTCATTCTGTGCTGCTGTAGTCACTGTTGTTCCGTGAACATACCACAATTCCAACAACAGGACCTGCGAACCAGTCAATCCATTTGTGTGCTGCAGTTGTGAGTTCAGTCATCATGTAGCTGCTTTTACTGACATGGCCCAAGGATTATTGGAGCAGCAGGCTCAGGACAATAACATAGTGCAGGATTGAAAAAAGATATTTTCTTCGAAAAAGCCAGTTTCTGAGGATGTTTGCGTCATTTATTTGATTTGTTCAGACCGCTTTGCCTGGATTATTGTGTCCAGTTCTGTAATTCACACTGTAGCAGGGACGTGATAGCACTGGAACATGTGCAGAATAGATTTAGAAGGATATTATTTGGTTAAATAGTTTCAGTTCCGAAGAGAGGTTGGAAATACTGAGGTAGTTAGCCTTTGAGCGAAGGAGAATATAAGGAGACATGATTGAGATGTACAAAGTAAGGAGGGAAAAGGCAGGGTCGACTGAAAGAAATCTTTGCTCTTGATCAATAACCAGGGGGCGTAGATTTAATGTAAGAGGAAGAAATGTTTAGTTAATATACATTAAATACATTATTAGTCAGCGCGTGGTTAAATCTGGATAGGTTGTCTGGAAGGTTTCATGAGTCAGAAACGCACATTATCTGCAGAAGTATTCTGCTGTGAATTTGTGATGCTGAGACATACAAGGCGAAATAATAGAAAACAGGATGAGGACAGGAAGCGATTGGTTCTGACAAGAGCACGTACAAGAAACTTAATGGGTGTCACCCCATCGGCAATGCCAGCCACTGTTGGTCCAGAGTTCAGGATTAACTGCTTTTTAAGCCATAGACCTGGTTCAATTCCAGTTTTATAAAATCCGGGGACTTGCTCTTCTGCGACAACAGCAAAAACAGAGTATCTCTGACGGGAGTCCTTCCAATGTCTCACATGAATTTATGACCCCATGGACATAAGGATAAATGTCCCAGCGTCTTAAAGAAGGGGATGGCGCCTCGCTAGCTCTCTTCAATCGGAGAGTTCACCCTTAATTCTCCTCTGATTCCGCTTCCCAAGGGGTTTCTGAAGATTCTCAAAGCTGAGACTGGGTTATACGTTTTCTATCCTTGTAGTCCTAGGATATGCAGTTATTGAATCAGTGGGTTTGGGAAATGGAAACTTGTAAATGAGCAGCGTCTGGTATTATTTCAGCGTCACTTTCTATGATGACACTGGGGCATTGAATCTGATGTTCTCAGTGACATTTACTGAAGGGATTGTCTTTGTTCGACTTGACTCTGTGTGATGCAAGTCTGGGATGTTAACACGGACATGACCAACGGTCGTCATCATTCCAAGAAGAGCAACCAGTAGGGATAATCACCGCGACTGCTTCATTCCAGTGTCCCTCACAACGTGAAGCGACGAGCTTCACAAAAAATAACATCTGCCTGATGAAGATTTCGTTCATCCTATGTCTGCTCAGCCATGCAATGGTGTCACCACTGGTCTGAAAAAAAAAATCAAATCCACTTTCATGATTTTCCTCGACAATTTGAGGCAAATCCGAGCCGAATAACATCATGTATCCCCGTTAATTTTCGGAGATTTAAATTACTCTAATACCTGTACGAGATTGCAGGCATTTGAATATGTGTAATGTGCTAAAAATCACTTCCTGCATTTTAACGCAGTGCGGAGACAGCCACATCACATTACCTTTATTGCTCTCTGCACAGATGCTCCTCCACGCGTTTAGACTTTGCTGGAGTTTTCTTTATAACTGAAACATTTCCCTCGGACTGATAAACCCCCAATCCACAAATATGTGTCCTGCTAAAAACCTTTTCCCTTTCGGACCAAAATAATTGAGTTTCCTTTTCCCCCGGCTCCATATCAATCGAGACTGCTCCAGATGAGGTTGGAGCTCCCAGCATTTTCACGCGACTAGAAGCCAGCAGGTACATTTCTCGCGCTCGGCGATTGCATCACTGCAGCAACAACTGCGCACTCGTCAATATACTCAGTTTCAGCTGGTACTTCGGGGCTGCGCCACTCAGTTTCTCTGATTCCTGGTCTGCGAACTAGGATTTTTTGATTTTGCGCAGGAGGGGTTACTTAATTTCGTGAAGTAACCGATGTTAAACTACACTGTTTTTGAGAAATACATTTCAATAATATACTGCACTGTGCGCTGACACTTTGAAGTTTTGCAGAAATCTATCAATCTCAGTCTTCAACAATGTCAATGATGGATTATCCCCAACCTTGGCGGACATCGAAATTAAAGATTCAGCCCCTTCTCAGTTCCCACATATCAGTCACAGTTTGCAAGTATTCCTGTTGTGCATATGGTGTTCATCTTGACATCTCCTTTCCCACTGTCCTTATTGCCTTTCACATCACGCTTTTGCATTTGTCACTGGTATCTTGCAGTGGTTATTGCTTTGAGTTGTCACAGCAGCACGATCATCTCGAATCTGAGTTTCGGTAACGGGCATTTATTTCCTGTTTCACTCCATGTAACACGTGCTTTATAAACACGGGAAGGTAACAATCACTTTTTGCATGAAGGTAGTCTGCACGTTGATGATTTTGTTCCTTCAATCACCCGCGCTCTCACACCTCTGCCTTTCATTCATCAGGATTCAAACACATCCATTCCCGGAGATTTCTCTCCCTGCCACAATCATTAACCCTCCTTTACTTCCTTCCTCCCATTTCACGGAGGCACTGCACAATCTGACACTCACATTGGAACTGTTTCATCTGTACTGCTCCTGTCACTGTTGTTCAGTGAACGTGCCCTCCTACCACCACCGGTACTTTCAAACCAATCCATCCGTTTGGACGCCAGAATGTGAGATCAGTCTTCATCTTACATATTTAACTGACTGACACAACACATTATTGGAGCACCAGTCTTAGGAAAAGGAGATAGAACAGAATTGACAAAAGAAACTATATTGCAAAAGATTAGTTTCTATGGCTTTTTTGAGCATGCATTTTATTTGATCATTCGATTGTAGCCCGAGTATTTGTGTGCCGTTCCGTAACTGACATTTTGGCAGTGATGTGATAGCACTGGAAACACTGCAGAGTAAAGTTGCCAGGATATTATATTGTCGAAGAGATTCTTTTATAAGGAGAGATTGGACATACTGGGGGAGGTTTTCTTCGAGCAGACGAGATTGTGAGGAGATAAGATTGAGACATACCAAATGATGACTGAAATCGGTAGAACGGACTGAAGGAAACGTATCTTCTTGATCAATCACCAGGGAGCCAAGATTTAATGTAAGTGATAGGAAGGTTTGAGTAGAGATACAGTAAATTTTTATCAGTCAGCTGGTGCATTAATCTGGAATACACTGTTTGGAAGGGTTTGCAAGGCAGATACTCAAATATCCTTCAGAAGTATTCAAATGTCTTTGTGATGGAAAATGGGTTGAGGATGGTCAAGCCGTTGTTTCTGAAAAGGGAATTGACTGAAGGGATCCACGTTGCTGGCGACTTGTAACTCAATACTCATTTTGGCTTATGAATAATAAGTACAATTAGTTTGTAACTGTAAAAAAAGTCAATGCTGCTCTCCAGCCAGGTAGGAGACGAACCTATAATCTTCCATGTCGTAGCCAGGCATGTTGTCCATTGCACCACTGACCCCGTAATGGAGTTTAGCTGATACACTGAAGGTGATGTTATCACGTAAATGAGCAAAAACGATCATAATTTCAAGAAGAACAATCAGTAAATCTAATCATCACGATTGCTTCATTCAAGTTGGAAATGTGTTGCTGGAAAAGCGCAGCAGGTCAGGCAGCATCCAGGGAACAGGAGAATCGACATTTCGGGCATAAGCCCTTCTTCAGGAATGGGGAAGGTTTGTCCAGCAGGCTAAGCTAAAAGGTAGGGAGGAGGGACTTGGGGGAGGGGCGTCGGAAATGTGATAGGTGGAAAGAGGTCAAGGTGAGGGTGATTGGTCAGACTGGGGTGGGGGCGGAGAGGTCGGGAAGAAGATTGCAGGTTAGGAAGGTGGTGCTGAATTCGATGGATTTGACTGAGACAGGGTGGGAGGAGGGGAAATGAGGAAACTGGTGAAATCCGAGTTCATCCCTTGTGGTTGGAGGGTTCCTCGGCGGAAGATGAGGCGTTCTTCCTCCAACCGTCGTTTTGTTGTGGTCTGACGATGGAGGAGTCCAAAGACCTGCATATCCTTGGTGGAGTGGGAGGGGAATTGAAATGTTGAGCTACAGGATGGTTGGGTTGGTTGGTCCGGGTGTCCCAGAGGTGTTCTCTGAAACGCTCCGCAAGTAGGCGGCCTGTCTCCCCAATATAGAGGAAGCCATATCGGGTGCAGAGGATGCAATAGATGATGTGTGTGGAGGTGCAGGTGAATCTGTGGCGGATATGGAAGTTTCCTTTGGGGCCTTGGAGGGAGGTGAGGGGGGAGGTGTGGGTGCAAGTCTTGCACCTGTTGCGGTTGCAGGGGAAGGTGCCGGGAGTGGAGGTTGGGTTGGTGGGGGGTGTGGATCTGACGAGGGAGTCACGGAGGGAGTGTTTTTTACGGAATGCTAATAGGGGAGGGGAGGGAAATATATCCTTGGTGGTGGGGTCCGTTTGGAGGTAGCGGAAATGACGGTGGATGATGCGCTGTACGTGGAGATTGGTGGGGTGGTAGGTGAGGACCAGTGGGGTTCTGTCCTGGTGGCGGTTGGAGGGGCGGGGCTCAAGGGCGGAGGAGCGGGAAGTGGAAGAGATGCGGTGGAGGGCATCGTCGACCACGTCGGGGGCAAATTGCGGTCCTTGAAGAAGGAGGCCATCTGGGTTGGGCGTTTTTGGAACTGGTCCTCCTGGGAGCAGATGCGGCGGAGTCGAAGGAATTGGGAGAATGGGATGGCGTTTTAACAGGGGGCAGGATGGGAGGAGGTGTAGTCCAGGTAGCTGTGGGAGTCGGTCGGTTTGTTGTAGATGTCCGTGTTGATTCGGTCGCCTGAGATAGAAATAGAAAGGTCGAGGAAGGGGAGGGTGGAATCTAAGACTGTCCAGGTGAATTTGAGGTCGGGGTGGAAGGTGTTGGTGAAGTGGATGAACTGTTCAACCTCCTCGTGGGAGCACGAGGCGGCGCTGATGCAGTCATCGATGAAGCGGAGGAAAAGGTGGGGGGTGGGGCCAGTGTAGCTGCGGAAGATGGATTGTTCCACATATCCTACGAAGAGGCAGGCATAGCTGGGGCCCATGCCCCAACCAACCCAACCACCCTGTAGCTCAACATTTCAATTCCCCCTCCCACTCCACCAAGGATATGCAGGTTTTTGGACTCCTCCATCGTCAGACCACAACAAAACGACGGTTGGAGGAAGAACGCCTCATCTTCCGCCGAGGAACCCTCCAACCACAAGGGATGAACTCGGATTTCACCAGTTTCCTCATTTCCCCTCCCCCAACCCTGTCTCAGTCAAATCCATCGAATTAAGCACCGCCTTCCTAACCTGCAATCTTCTTCCCGACCTCTCCGCCCCCACCCCAGTCTGACCTATCACCCTCACCTTGACCTCTTTCCACCTATCACATTTCCGACGCCCCTCCCCCAAGTCCCTCCTCCCTACCTTTTATCTTAGCCTGCTGGACAAACTTTCCCCTTTACTGAAGAAGGGCTTATGCCCGAAGCGTCGATTCTCCTGTTCCCTGGATGCTGCCTGACCTGCTGCGCTTTTCCAGCAACACATTTCCAGCTCTGATCTCCAGCATCTGCAGACCTCACTTTCTCCTGCTTCATTCAAGCGCCCATTTTGTGAAGCGTTGAGTTTTGCAAAGGAAACACATCTGACCTGATGAAGCTTACATTCACCCTATGTCTGCCCGGCCATTCTATGGTGTCAACGTTGAATTGAAAAAAAATCACATCATGTGGACAGCAGGGGAGGAGAGGTAAAGAGAGTCTGGCGGGGAGAGAGAGAGAATGAATGTGACAGGACAGGAGAGAGAGTGTGAATGTGGCAGTGGTTGAGAGACAGGGAGCAGAGAGAGAGTAATGCAGGGTAGAACAGAGAGAGAGTACGGCAGGGGAGAAGAGGGGGATTGTGAGAGAGATTGACGGTGAGGAAAGAGCGACAGTGAGAGTGTGGGGGAGAAGAGAGACAGTGAGAGAGTGGGGCAGTTGAGGAGAGCGATCGAAGCAATGTTGCATAAGAGGAGAGAGAATATGTGTGGCAGGAGAAGAGAGAAAGAGTGAGAAAGAGGCAGAGTGGCAGGGCAAGAGAGAGACTGGCAGGTGAGGAGAGACACAATGAGAGAATTTGGCAGGACAGGAGACAGAGCGTGTGGGGAAGGGCCGGGGAGATAGAGAGGGTGCGTGTCAGGTTTGTGACGGCGAAACAGAGGGTGGCAGGGGAGGAGAGAGAGAGGGGGCAATTGTGTGACAGGGAGTAAGAGAGAGGCCGGGGTGACGGGAGAGGTAGAAAATGTGTGAGGCAGGGGAATAGAGAGGGGAAAGAGAGCGCTTGTGGCCAGGAAGGAGGGACAGAGATGCGGAGGAAAGGGAGGGAGTGTGTAGCGGCGGACGAGGGATTGAGAGCGCGTTGCAGGTGAGGAAAGATTGCGAGAGCGGCAGGGGAGGAGAGATTATGGGGAGAGGGACAGTGGCAGTGGAGCAGCGAGAGAGTGGCAGTTGTGGTGAAACAATGAAAGTTGCGAGGAGGAGAGAGAGAGTGTATGGCAGGGAATGAGAGTCAGAGGGAGTTTGTGGCAGCGGAGGAGAGAAACAGAGCGTGTCGCAAGGGAGGAGACAGATTGTACGTGGCAGGGAAGGAGATAGAGCGTCTGGCTGGAAGAGAACAGAGTTCGTGAGGCAGGGGAGGAGAGAGGGTGAGAGTGTGTGGCAAAGGAGGAGAGACTGAGATAGAATGTTCAGCAGGGAAGCAGAGAGAGTAATGCAGAAAGACAGTGTATGACAGGGAAGAAGAGGGAGATAGTGTGAGAGAGTGACGGGGAGGAAATCGTGAGAATGAGAATGTGGGTAAGGGACAGTGAGAGAGCGGGGCAGAATTTATATTACAGAAGATCAGGAGAGAGAATGTGTGTGGCAAGAGAAGAGGGAAAGGGCGAGAAAGACAGAGTGGCGGGGTGGACAGGGACTGACAGGTGAGGAGAGAGATAGTTCGAGAATTTGGCTGGGGAGGAGAGAGATGTTTGTGGCATTTGATGAGACAGAGAGGGCTGTGTGGCAGTGCCAGGGAGAGGTAGAGGGTGTGTGGCAGGGCAGCGGAGTAGAGAGAGAGGATCGCAAGGGAAGAGAGTGAGTGAAAGTGTATGCCAGGGAATGAGAGAGAGACCGGGGTGAAGGGAGACAGAGAAAGCGTGTGTGGCAGGGGAGTAGAGAGAGAGAGAGAGAGACAGCGATAGTTGTGGCGGAGGGGAGACAGACAGAATCCTAGTGCGTGTGGCAGGGGACGACAGAGTGGGAAAGATGGCATTTGTGGCTGGGGAGGAGGGAGAGAGCAGGCAGGAGAGGAAGGGTGTGTGTGGCGGTAGAGGAGAGAGAGTATGTGACAGGTGAGGAAGTTGAAAATAGCAGCAGAGAATGGGAGAGAGATTGGGCAGGAAGGGGAAAGCTTGGCAATGGAGGAGAGGAGATAAGTAGAGTGTGTGGCCAGTGAGGAGAGATGGCGGTGAAGACAGAATGTGGCAGGGAAGGAGAGAAAAAGATTGGCGGGGCTGAGAGACAGGCAGAGTTGCAGGGTGGGAGAGGGAGAGTGTCCGGCAGTGGAGGAGAGAGAGAGTGTTTGGCACGGAAGGAGAGCGCGCGTGTAGCGGGGAGGAGAGACGGAGGGTGTGGCAAGGAGGAGGGAGGGAGTTAGGGCGTTTGTGAAAGAAAGTGTGGCAGGGAAGCAGAGAAAAACAGAATGTGAGTCAGTGTGACATTGGATGAGAGAGTGAGAAATGTGTAGCAGGTGAGGAGAGAGAGAGAGTGTGAGGCAGGATTGGAGAAAGATAGTGTGTGGCAAAGGAAAAGAGTGGTAGCATGGAAGTGGCGGACCAAGAAAGAATGTATGGCGGGGAGGAGAGAGAGAGAGAGACAGAGAAAGCAAGAGATTGTGAGAGTGACTTTTTTTTCCTCTTGACTGAAGATTCAACTTCCTTAGTAAACCACGGCTCGAGAAGTCCACAACGTCCTCCCTGCCAGACCGATACATAATTATCAAGGACCTGCAAGGACCTTTCAACTGTGCCCATTCCCTACAGTTTCCTTATGCATCTTATATCTTGCCTACTAGCATCTTAATTGACTTTAGCCTAGCTATAGCTTTTGCCCTCCTGTATATACCTATCTATTTTCATAATGAAATAAACGTAACCGTATTTTGCTGGTCACCATGTCCGAAGTGCGCACCTGCCTCCAAATCCTAAAACTGGCGGGTTAATTCCCCAGTACCAAATTTAATGTGGCCTCGCCCATTTGTTGGCTTGTCTGTTTACAGTGTCAGGAAACACTCCTGCACTCTTTGGACAAAAAATGATCCATGTACAGTGCTTGAACGATAGTATTCAACAATATTTGGAGAATTAAAGACCCCATAACAACTGGGCTGTCGCTCTCGCTCCTACTGAGGATCGTCTTTGCTGTCTCAAACTCTACATCTCTGGAACTATTTAGAGGTCGACAGAAAAATCCCAACACGGTAACCTCTCCGTTCCTGTTTCTACTCTCAGACCATACTATCTCAATAAACGAGTCCTCAAGCGTCCTTTGTCCAACTGTGATACATTTCATGACTAACAGTGCTTCACTACGCCCTGTTTTACCAGTTTATTTTTCCTTCCTGAAACAGCTACATCCTAGAACATACAACAACCATTCCTCGCGCTGCTCTACCCATGTCTCTGAAATGGCCATAACATCGAAATCGCACGTAGAAAATTATGCTGCAACTCCATACACCTTATTGCGATGCTCCTGGCATTGAAGTAGACACAGTCCAAACCAACTGTTTGCTTGCCGGTGACTTCTTGCCACCTTAACATCATAGTTCTGACATCAATACTCTCAACCTCCTGTGTTCTTCAAGTAGAATCTCGGTTCCCATCCGCTTGCTGAATTAGGTTAAACCCACCCGAAGGGCATGAGTAAATCTCCCCAGTCCCACCCCATTTTATTAATACTCCTCTGGTTCAAGTGAAGACCATCCTGTTTGTACAGGTCCCACCTAATCTAAGAAGGAGCTGCAATTATCCTGGAAACCAAAAACCTGCCTCCTGCACCATCCCGATTGCCACGTGTTCAAGTCCTCTCTCTCCCATTTCCTCGCCTCTTGCGCACATGGCAGGGCAACACGCCAGAGAAAACAGCTGCTTGTTCTTGCTTTAAACGTCCACCCCAGCTGCCTGACTTGCTGCCTTGGATCACATCTTTCTTCCGACCCATGTTGTTGGTGCCTATGTTGACGCCGACATGGGCCAGCTCCACCTCCCCATCAAGGATCCCGAAAACTGTTTGTTGATAATTATCTCTCACTGTGGTTTATTTGGGGTTATCACATGCACTGTCTCATGTGTCCGGGGGTCTGGCAGGGCTGACGATGAGCTGGGAGGATCATAAGTCGTCCTGACAGCTGTCACCCTGATACTTAGAGGATGGGTAGGCCATCCTGCGAACCTGTAGGTTGGTAGGCTGTTGTGAAATCTAAAGGGTTGTAGACCACCCTGATGCCAGCCGCCCCGAGACCCAGAAAATGGGTAGGCTGTTGTCATTATCGTTCCGAGAAGGTGTGATGGGGGGACGGACTGTTCTAATGGTGTTCGGAAGGTGTGTCAGGACAGCCAAGAGCCAGAAGAACTGTAGGGGCTGTTTGAGATCCTGAAGACTTGTGGGCTGCCCTGCACGCTGTCGTCCCAGGGATAGGGGATGGGCTGTCCGAGAAGAGCCCAGATGGTGTTTCATCTATTCCACGAGCCAGACTGCTCATCGGGGTAGACAATAGACAATAGTTGCAGGAGTAGCCAATTCTGCCCTTCGAGCCAGCACCACCATTCATTATGATCAAGGCTGATCATCCTCAATCAGTATCGTTCTCCGCCTTATCCCCATAACCATCGGTTACACTATCCTTAAGAGCTCTGTCCGACTGTTTCTTGAAATTATCCAGAGACTTGACATCCACAGCCTTATAGGGCAGAACATTCCGTTCACCAAGCACTCTCTGAGTGAAGACGTTTCTCCCCAACTCTGTTGTAAGTGGCCTACACCTTGTTTGTAAACTGTGTCCTCTGGTTCGGGACTCACCCATCAGCGGAAACATGCTTCCTGCCTCCACATTGTCCAATCCTTTAATAATCATATACGCCTCAATCTGTTCCCCTCTCAGTCTTTTAAACTCAAACGTATACAAGCCCAGTGCCTCCGATCTTTCAGTGTAAGATAGTACTGCCATTCCGGGAATTGACTTTGTGAACCTACGCTGCACTCCCTCAATAGCCAGAATGCCGTTCCTCAAACTTAGAGAACAAAACTGCGCACAATATTCCAGGTGCTGTCTCACCAGGGCCCTGTACAGCTGCAGAAGGACCTCTTTGCTTCTATACTCAGTTCCACTTGTTATGAAGACCAGCATGCTATGAGCCTTCTTCACTGTTTGCTGTACCTGCATGCTTGCTTTCATTGACTGATGTAAAAGAACTCCTAGATCTCGTTTTACTGCCTCTTTACATAACTTGACTCCATTTAGGTAGTTAGCTGCCTTCCTGTTCTTGCCACCAAAGTGGATAACCACCCATTTACCAACATTAAACTGCATCTGCCATGCATCCGTCCAGCCTGTCCAGGTCACCCTGTATTCTCCTAACATCCTCCTCACATCTCATACTGCCTTCAAGCTTTGTGTCATCATCAAATTTGCTTATATTACTTATAATACCTGCATCTACATAATTAATGGACATTGTAAAAAAGCTACGGTCCCAGCACTGATTCCTGCGGCACACCACGGATCAGCGCCTGCCATTCTGAAAGGGAGATGTTTATCACTGCACTTTGTTTCCTGTCAGCCAACCAATTTTCAATCCATGTCAGTATTTTTCCCTTAATAACGTGTGCCATAATTTTGCTCACTCACCTCCTATGTGAGTCTTTATCAAAGACTTTCTGAAAGACCAGTTATACTACATCCATCGGATTTCCCTTGTCCATCTTCAGAGTTACATCTTGAAAAATTCCAGAAGATTAGTCAAGCACGATTTCCTCTTCAGAAATCCATGCTGACTCTGACCTATCCTGTTACTGCTATCCAGGTGTGTCGTAATTTCGTCCTTAATAGTTGACTCCAGCATTTTCCCACCACTGAGGTCAGAATAACTGGTCTATAATTCTCTGTATTCTCTCTTCTTCCTTTCTTAAAAAACTGGGGCAACATTAGCCACCCTCCAATCTGCAGGAACTGATCGTGAATATATAGAACATTGGTAAATGATCATCAATACGTCCACGATTTCTAGATCCACCTACTTTAATACCCTGGCCATCAAATCCCGGGAACTTAACAGACTTCAGACTTAACAGTATCTCCAACACCATTTCCTACCTAATATAAATTCCCTTCAGTTCTGGTCCTTCAGCCACTAACACATTTGGGAGATTGCTCGTGTCTTCCCCAGTGAAGACAGATTTAAAGTACCAATTCAACTCTTCTGCCATTTCTTTGTTCCCCACAATACATTCACCCGGTTCTGTCTTCAAGGGCCCAATTTTAGTCTTAACCATTTCTTTTTCTTTGCACATACCTAAGAAAGCTTTTACTATCCTCCTTTATATTTTTGGCCAGTTTACTATCGTACCTTTTTAGTAATTCTCTGTTGTTCGTTTAAACCTTCCCATTCCTCCGATTTCCCACTCATCTTTGCTATGTTATACTTTTTCCCTTTTCTCTTTATATGGTCCTTAACTGCCCTCGTCAGTCATAGCCACCTCGCCTCCCCTTAGGATCTTTATTCCTTTTTGGAATGAACTTACCCTGCATCTTCTGCATTACACCCAGAAATGTCTGGCAGTGTTGTCCAACTGCCGTCCCTGCGACGGTATTGTACCACTGAACTTTGACCAGCACCTCCCTCATAGCTCCATAGTTCTCCTTATTCAACTGAAATATTGTCACTTCCGAATCTACCCTCTCCCTTTCAAACTGCTGATTAAAGCTTATTGTATTGTGGTCAATACCTCCTAATGGCTCTTTTACTTCGAGGTCCATGATCAAATCCGTTTCGTTGCACAACACCAGATCCAGAATTGTTTTCTCCCTGGTAGGCTCCAGCACAAGCTGTTCTAAGAATACATCTCGGAGGCACTCAACAAAATTCTCCCTGGTAGGCTCCAGCACAAGCTGTTCTAAGAATACATCCCGGAGGCACTCCACAAACTCCCTTTCTTGGGGTCCAGTACCATCCTGATTCTCCCAGTCCACCTGCATGTCGAAATGTCCCATAAAAACCGCAGTAATATCTTTGCGACAGGCCAATTTCAGTTCCTTATCCAACATACACACTACATCCAGACTACTGTTTGCGGGCCTCTAGATAATTCCCATAAGTGTTTTTCTACCCTTAGAATTTATCAGCTCTATCCATACTGACTCTACATCCTCTGATTCTAGGTCCCCCCGCGTAACAGGGCCGCCCCACCCCTCTGCCTGTCAGTCTGTCCTTAAAACACGTATAGCCTTGAATATGCATTTCCCAGTCGCTGTCCACATGAAGCCACGTCTCAGTTATTCGCACAACGTCGGAACTCCAATTTCCAAATGAGCCTCATGCTCATCCACCTTATTTCTAATTCTTCGAGCATTCAAATATAATATTTTTAATGTAATACTCCCCTCAACCTTCCTATCAATCCCTATTTCACTTGATCTGAGGGCATGATCCTTTTTTGAGTTTTCTGTTCCATTCATTCCGTTGTCTTTCTCGACTTTTCTTGCTCTAACTTTCCCTTGAATTTCCTTCGTAAACTTCCAGTTTGTTCCCTCCCCACAGCCCCGCCCCACCCCCGCCCACCCAACACTGCTGATTAGTTTAAAGCAGCTGTTTAGCAGTGGGAAACCTACCTGCCAGAATGCTGGTCGCCGACCTATTAAGGTGCAACCCGTCCCTCTTGTATAATTTATTCTTACCGCTGCACATACCCCAGAAATCCAAGAAATTTAATCCTTACTTCCTGTCCCAGTTCCCCAGCCACACACTGAAGTCCAATATCTCCCTGTTCCTGTTCTCTCCAGCCCGAGGAACTGGAATCAAGCTGGAGATAACCACCCGGGATGCCCTACTTTTCAGCCTTATTCCGAGTTCTCCGAAGTCCCGCTGTAGAATGCCCCTCCTCTTCTTCCCGAAGTCATTTGTACCGATATGCACTACCCCGTCCGGGTATTTCACCTTCGCCATTGAGGATTCTCTGCACCCTGCCTGCGATGTCCTTAATCCTGGCACCTAGAAGGCAACACGCCATCCTCAAATCCCGCCTGTTGCCGCTGAAACCCCTTTCTGTCCCTCTCACAAAGGAGTCTCCCATTACCACGGCTTTGTGTAATGTCTGACTCCTCGGGTCTGCCTCCACGCCAATTTTTGATTGGCAGATCTGACCACCTCTCGGACTGGCAGTGATGTCTGTCTCTACAATTTCCAGGAGATCCAACCTGTTCCTGACAGGCATTTTCCCCGCAGTGTCTTGCACTTGTCTTATCTCTGCCTTCCTCATCGTCTTCTCCCTTCTGATATGCTCGGTGTAACAACCTTGCTGAAGGTCCTGTCCAGAAAGATCTCGTTCTCTCGGATGGGCCTGAAGTTATCTCGTTCTTTCCTCAGTGCTGCATTATGCTCTGTTAATAGTTGAACGTGTACACATTTTCCCCTGTTATACGAGCCAGCTACACCAGAGTCCCTGACCTTCGACATCATGCACGCAGTACAATGAATTAGCTTGGCAGTCATGTCTTCACCCTCTTCAACTGTGGCGTAAACACTTCTCTCAACTTTTTTGTCAAAGACTCCTGAGCCAAAGACTCGCTCTTTTCTCAACAGAAATTTCCCTCCACCCCCCCGTGTTGTGTTGCGAGTCTGTGGACTTTTAATTTAGGTTAGAGGTGAAGGGTGGGAGGGAGGTCCTACTGTGTCGGACCTGGGGCCGAGAATACACCTACTTAAATAACACTCACCCAACTTCCCAACAGCCTCTGCTCTCCGACTTCACTTCCGCCCAGCTTCCTCCGCTCTCTGCTGCAAAAAGACGACTGGCTTCTAGGCCAGTACTTAGGTATGTGAGAGCCCAACCGTACTTCGTTGCTGACGAAGAGTCGGTAGGCGGGTAGGCCGTCCTCAGCTCTGTCACCCCACGCGGGTACCGGGGTGGATGTCCTTGAGGTGGTCGGAAGGTGCTGAGGGCGATTAGGCACGCCGGAAGGCGGGTAGACCGTGCTGACCGCTGTCACCTCGGGCAAGTACTGGCATGGGCTGGTAGTCGAAAGTTGCGACATGGCGGACCGAGAAGGGAAGGGGCATGGGATGGATTGAGACCGGGAAGATGCGTAGGGGTGAGCTGCCTTCGAGGGAAGGTAGGAGGGATGTTTGGCGGCCTTGCTGGGGTTTTTGGGTGTCTGTATTGTATGCACTTTTCCTTACGTGATTGGACTGTCTTATATATACAAATGTCATTATTACTGTTTGTAATGATTGAAACTGGGATTTGAGGTTTGTCCTCATTTCCCTGAAAACCGGTTGAATATCATGTTTTTGGGCTTCGCTTTGGCATTCCTCTCCCTTGTAAAATTGTTGTTTCTCTGTATACAACTGTAAGTGATACTTGCTCTGTAAATTTTAAATTGTTCAATAAAATTAAAAGCAACATAAATAGGAGATTGAGAGTCTCCTCAGTTTAGGGGATGGACGCTGTGCTGGCTGGGCCACAGTCAGTGTGTTACTGTTGCAGTTGGTTTATGCTTTTTTGGGGGGGGGGGGGGGGGGGGTGGGTGGTGGGGTGGAATCCTAATACCTGAACTGGTTGAATTATTTAGCCAGCTTTGTTAACTGGTATTCCTTTATTGAGGACTGATTTCTAAACTTTTGATGCACAGTGTGTTTCAGGTGCAACTCAGATCTCATTGGGGATTGTTATCTCACTGTTTGGTTACAGTGTGTGTGTTACTCTTTTCTCTGGACTGTCTTTTATTTGCTAATGTCATTGTTACTGTTTTGTAATGATTGAAACTGGGATTTGAGGTTCCTCATTTCCCTGAAAACTGGTTGTACTGTAAGATTTGGGGCCTTGCTTTGCTGCTCCTCTCCCTTGAAAAATTGCTGTTGCTCTGTATACAGCTGTTCATGTTAACTGTTTTGTAAACTCTGAATTGTTTAACAAAGTTTTTTTTAAAAAAACACCATATTCAGGGGTTCTGCTCATTCCACCAAACCAGCGTCTTCCAGCTGGGTCAGTGTCATGTACGATGTGAGCATAAATGTGGTGTGAATTGATAACAGGTTACTCTCCTTTGTGGAAGGCGATAATATTTAATTCAGTATAACAGGGGGAGTATTTAATAAAGGGGACTAGAGTGAGAATTATGCTGAGGGGGCAGAGAATGTAATTAATAGAGTAATAGAGAAACATCAAAATAGAGTATCATGAGGAATGTGTTGAATACCGTAGAACTGGGGGACGTCAACTGCAGGGGAACGGTGTGGGTTAAATAGAGCGTGGGTAGGATTAAATGGAGAAAAGTAGGGAGAGGCCTAATTCGAGAGCAATAGGGTGAAGGTTGAATGGAGATATTGTTTAAGATTGTCATGTGTGCGGTTTATGTCGAGTGGGTTCTTTGACAAAAATTATGAGATGAATAAATGGAAAGTAATAGGGACAGGGTTTCATCATGATTAACAGGGAGAGGTTTGAATACAGTGGAAGACAGAGGTAATTAAATACGGGAGTTCCGATTATACAGATAATTGTCGGATGAAGTAAAGAGTAATGGTGGACGACTAACCACGAACCAATGGAGACTAGATAGAGTAAACTGCAGTGGATAAGACGTGTGAAGAAAAAATGCAGCTTAAATACGTGGGTTGAGGGAGAGAGTGAAATGCAGAACAATAGGGCATGAATAAAACATTGGAGAAAATAGTGGATGACAGGGAGGGATATAGAGATAATTAAATGCTGCGAAATAGGGAAGAGATTACAATTACTGAGATGAGGATCCAGTTTCAGTATGTGTCGTGCTAGGAGATTGGGGATGAGCGACCAATAAATGATGTCATTCATTCAAATTTTCAAACCACAGAGTTGAGCTTGAACTCTCATTCCGTCCATCACAATAGCTAGTTGCATCCATTTTGCGCTACATCCCAGGATCACCTCTCTCCACCTCACTGACTGCTCACTTAGTCCCTATCCAGTTGTCGTCTAAGTTCGCACTCGCCCACACTCTTCACACCTTCATTTTCCCTCCTGTATCCGCTGTTTCACGTAGAGCAGTGTGGACTGATGTTGTGCCCTTCTGCCGTGCTTGTTTTCAAATTGCAATGGTTGAATCGCCTTCAAGTGTTCCTCTTTCCCAGCTCAAGATTGTCTCCTCGACTGCTTCTGTACCAGCCTGAAAAGTGGGCTTTCTTTTATTCATTCATGGGATGAAAGTGTTGCTGGCCAGCGCGAGCATTTACTGCCCATCTAATTGACTGTCTCATTCACATTGTTGTAAGTGTGGAGTCGCAAGTCGTCCTGACCAGAGAAGGACAACAGCTTCCCTTTCAAAAGGGGGCAGAACCAACAGTCGGCATTGGATTTGTGATTATCATTGACACTTTATTTCCAGACTTGTACTGAGGCCAAATTCCACAGTGATATTTGTTCCCCGGAACGTTAGCTGGATCTCTTCATTAACAGTCCAGCGGTAATTTCACAAGGTCATTGCCTCTCCCTGCTGAATTGCTTTCTTCTGTGTAACAGGCTAGAGAAGGGACTGAATAAAAACAAAAGTAACTGCTGGAAATCAGAAACAAAAATCAGAAACTGGTGTGAAAATCCAACACGTCTGGCAGCAACTTCGGAGAGAAATCTAAGCTGAATGGTTCCTGTAACAGTGCTCAGGTTGGAGAAGGAACTGAATAGCGTCCACCTATCCCAGTGTTGTTGGGTGTCTCTTTGCGAACAATACACTCATTCAATCATTAAATACTAATCAATGCATTGACAATTGAATAAGAAAGAAAATCCCTCAGTGAAATTGTCAACTTTCTGTTATAATGTTGAGTAGTATTTGAGTGGTTCCTTTGAAATAAGGGCTGCTTGCTGTATTAAAAGAAATCAGCTATTCACTATCAATTAGTAGGATATATCTGGGTGCCTTTTACACCGGTAACCAGTGAAACTGACAGACTATTGGCAGATATCGTAGGGAGTGACAAAGTTCTAATATGTTTGGTATGGCAAGATAATAAAGGTAAACTGCCCCAATCCTGAATAAGACATTATAACATCAAGACTTGGAAATGTACGGTTTTTGGAAAGTGACTGGGTAGATTGGGCAGGCGTGCAAAAAGCCATATGACAGTCAGTTAGATTGCAAAGGGATGGGAAATGTTGCTAAGCTTACAGAATTCACTGTTACAACCACAGTAGAGGGGAGGAAATCTGATTTGAACTCTTTAAGAGCAAATGACTTGTAACGCGATAAAACTGAGCTCTGGCCACTTCTCGACAACACATTTTAGGATGTCCATACCGTGGATATTCTATGAGAGGAGATTAAGAGCTGTCGGGGCATGATAAAAGGCTATTCAGCCCCTCAAACCTGTTCTGCCACGCGATGGCTTATTTGTAAGCTAATTTCATACTCCTTACTTCTACCTTTTCCCTTAATACCTGTGCTGAACAAAAATACATCTATCTCAGATTTCAAAAGAACAAACTGTTCCAGCATTCATGCCATTTGTGCCAGAGAGTGACAAACATCCACCAGCTTGTCTATGTGGGAGTGCTTCCTGACACGTCTCCTGAACATATTGGCCTGAATTCTCCGACAGAGTCCCTTTGCTCCAGAATCCCCAAACAGTGAAATTAGGTTATCTTTATGCAGTTTGTCTCTTACTTTCAAGCGAAAGAGAAAGGAAGCCTGATTTTTACAGTCTCTCCTCATAACTAAATCACAAAAGTCCAAGTTCTTGCCAATCTACACTGTACTTCCACCAAAGTTAACACATCCTTTCTGAGATGCGCTGCCTGACTCTGCTCACAATAATTCAAGCGATCTCTAAAATGTGATTTCTATAACTGCAGCATGATGTCTGTGGTCATATATGGGAATAGACGTTCACTGTTAAGGACAACATTTATTGCCCATTCCAGAGAGCACCTAAGGATCAACCACGTTGCTGTTGTCTGGAGTCACATACAGGTCAGATCGGCGAAGGATGGCAGCTTCCTTTCCGACAACACATTATTCTTCTGGAAATTACCGAGACAAAATAATGAATCAGTGGGTTGACCACTTCCCTATGAACATTGACACTATCCCCTGTAATCTTACTTTTCATTTGATCTGAATCACTTGCTTAATTAGTGGGCCTCATTTAACACGAATAGTGAGACGAGGTTTATTATCTTTAAAATACAAGATAAATAGATATACAACTTTACAAAATCCGTCTTTCCCCGAATGACCTTACAGTTCTGAAATGTATATGCCCATTCACTAGTTTATAATCCTCGACTACAGCTCATCAAACTAGAATTGAGTCTGTTCTTCCTACTTCCAAGGTTTCTGCTTCTTTGCCCTGATGTTTTCTGAAGTGCATCTGGAACGTCTCTGACTTGAGTGGCTTTTTTTTAACCTTTGAGGTGGAGGAGCTAGTATTGGACTTGTGTGGAGAATGTCAGAAGATGCATGAAACCAGCTAGTGGTGCTTTTGCCTGAAACGTCGATTTTCCTGTTCCTCCGCTGCCGTGTGACCTGCTGTACTTTTCCAGCAGCACTGTAATCTTGATCAGATTATCGCTGTTTGGCTTTATTTGAAACCACAAGCTTTAAAGTGAATTCCGACGTTCTTTTAGCAAGTTATCCAGAACATGTCTGACTTCTTTGGCGTATCAGTAATTTGGTGCAACGATGTATTCAGCTTAACTTAAATTCTGTTTCTATCTCAGGACAGGTGCTACATAAGACAGTACTGAATACTTTAATTTCTCCTCTTCAATTGTCCATATTAAAAACAAATTTCTTCCTGGATTAATATCTTAGCTGCACTGTTTCATGAACCGCAGTTCAATACAATCAATCAAGATAAGGGGTTTGCATACGTGGGCCGGCCACACCGACACGACCACCGATCCGATGAGTCCTGATCCATTTCCACTAGCTGCTTCCGTAGACGTCACTGATGCAATCTTCCTCCACCGTCACCCCACAAGGAATGAAGACAAAGATGAAAGTGAGACAAAACAGTAGAAAAACGATGCGACTGGACCGGTGATCAAAAACTAATATGCTCAGAAGGCTCGACGCTGTCTATACTGCAAATGCCTGCCACATTAAAACAAAGGAAGGTGACGTGGGGGATTGACCAGTACTAGAGTGTTTCTGCTGTGAAGTGAGACGAGAGAATCTGGGATTCGTTTCAGTCAAATCCACCTCCAGTAAGTCGGTGTTACTCCCTCCTGCTGGCCATCAAGGGAACGTGCAATCTGTACGTTAAACCGTTGCTCCCAGCAAACATGGTTAATCTTGAAAGGAAATATGCAGTTTGGACAAAGTTGAAGGCTCTCTTTGCGTCTCCATGAAACTTGTGGGAAAATTTAAATGTGAGCAACAAAAGTTTCACTATCATTTAAGATTTTCTCAAGGTGAGAGAGAAACGTGGAGAACTGCCAACACTCCAGAAAAGCGTGCACAATTTACGCCTGATGCAGACAATCTGGGTTGGTGTCATGGAGGACATTAAGGCGGTTAAGAACCAGCAAGACCTCCGAAGGTCCACACCGTGGAGCAGGATAAACCGTGCTCCCTCTTGCTTTTCCAGAAGGTGTATATGGAGATCTCTGTGTTCAGAGACTGAAGGCAGAAGACATGCAGAGGATTAGCAAATTATATTATACCAAACCATTTACCAATTATTTTGTGACATGAAGCCCACAGACAGAACAGCCTCCTAGTCATTCCTCCCAGCCATGTCGGTCTAAGATGACAGCACCCAGGAGAGGCTGCACTAACCGTTTTCTCGAGTTGAGCTGACAAAGGCCCTCGAGTCGTCAGAAAAGAATAGGACTACTGGAAGTGAAGGATTACCAGCCAATTTATATTCTGATTCTGTGAGACTTGATTGGCCAACATCTGATGGAAATGGGCAGCAATACGCTTCTAAAAGGTAGTCTTTGTAAATTCATGAGGACCGGTATCATTCCGCTTCATCTACAATCAGAAAAATTAGAGGGATGACTGACGACCAATTTCCTTGCTGAATGTAATTTGAAACGTCCGGACTAAATTCATCACCAACCGGGTCAGTTCTGCATTGAGCCTAGTGTTTCACTCTGAACAAGTGTGATCTGTACTGGCAGCACTATTCGTGAAAGCCTCTCACTTCTCAGGAATGGAGTCGCTTACGTGCAGGGGACTTAGAAGCCTATCTCACCAGCCCCGACTAGGTAAAGGTTATTGACAGGGTCTCGCACACATAAATGTTGGTTGTTCTTTTCAAACTGCGCTCTTAGAAGGGAATCCACAAATGAATGTGACTGCTCTAAACAATATTATTAGTGCAGCGTTAATCAGTGGTTGGGAATCAGAAAGCTTCCTGATGAGATCAATAATCCGACAGGGCTTTCACTTTTCCTCTCTGATTGTTGACCAGGATGCATCTGAATAATTGTTGAAAATCATTCAAGTGTTTCTTCCTCTTTGGCGACAGTCTATCCACTGAGAACTTAATTAGTTAGGTTCCTCAGGCCATCGTTGTTCAACTATAATTTCTTTCGTTACTTAGATTCAGGGCCCAGATTCTTACTGAAATTCTTCATTTTCCATTTTAATGAACATTTCAAGCACTTTATGATCACTCTTCCCCAATGCAATAGTATTGAGCTATGTCCGTATTTCGAGAAGAAAGTATATGAACTTACTGCATGCTTACATCTGTGCTCTTGTATTAATTAAAACCTGTGAGATGTAATAATTTCGTCCTTTTTTGTGTTAGTTCTGTCCAAGTGCCTCTAGCATCATTTAATAAAAAGAGACAAGTGAGATTTGGACAATAACTGTGTCACACAATGTGTACATTATTGAGTATATTCCGAAAATTAAAAAGGAGTGCTCCATGAAGAACTCTGTCCCTGAAACCGTGAGACATGTCTGCGACTTCTTTTTTTCATTCCGAGCATTAGGATTATGAAGCAGAACTTCGTTATGTATCCAGATCGCGTTCTTGTTGCTTTTCTCCTGTCACTTTCAGATTGTCTCCTTCCACCCAAACTCATTACCCTTCATTTACTTCCAAACTGAGATTGATGCCATTTTCCCAATCCTCAGACTTTTTTGAGTAAAACTTTCACAATGGCTGTAGCATGCTTCCCAGAAGACTAGCAATCCCCATCAGAATATAGCAAAACCCACGCTTCCAATGTGTTCAGTTCACACAAGATCCAGAATCCGCACCAATAATCCACACGTCCAAAACCCTTCCTCCTGTAACCACTGTTTCCAGCCACATGTTCATCGGCCCAAAGATTACTCAGAGTAAGAAGCTTTTCAATTTCTTGCCCGATTTCCTGAATTTTACTTATGGGAGTTCATCGCTGTTTATATCTATTATTGTCATGAGTTCAGCCAACTGGAACTCATAAAATATGAGTTCTCTGATTGTGGCTGTAAATCTGATCCAATTAGGGAGCAACGGCTTAAAAAAAAGAAGCATGAACATCAGGGATATTAAGATGCTGAACGTCAGACTCAATAAGAGACCACTGGAAGAAGCTATGCATTCGTAACGAAAAGGTGACGAATGACAGGGTGCCGCCCTTTAAAGAGTGAGTTCATTACCAAATATTGTTTGTCTTTGTGCACCAGGATTTCGGGCTCTTCACTTTCCAACTTTCTCGCTCCCATCCCTATCGCACCTTTGCCAATTCCATACCTCAATGTGTGTTGACGTGCTGTAGAATCATTCCCGACTCCAGGCACAGTTGAGACAATATACCACCCTACACTCTGTCAAGTCAAGACTGATGATTCTGACTGAGTGAGTCAGTCTTTTTAGATTTGTCCACTGCTGCCATTTGACGTTAACAGATTACCGAATTGACTTTACAAATAGGGAAAGACAAACATCACTGAGGAGATTGAAGACCACAAACATTTGAGTGCAGCATCGATTGACGAAATGATAGCTGAACAACACGGATACAATGGTGAGGAAATGTAATAATTCCAACCCAAGGGTGAATTCCTCAAATGTATTAAGGTCTGAAATGAGTACAGTCTTCAAGATAGTAAAGAAAATTATTGGCGTTGAATGGGTGGAAAGGCATCTTGTTACCCTCTTGACTGGACTAGGATAAGCATCTAAAAAATTATCGATGGGCGGAAACGTTTCCAGACTGAAATGAATGAACATTATGTTGCACAGACAATGTTGTTTTCTTTCACCCCCTGAAACTGTCCTATTCCTTCTCAGTGTTCCTGTCTTCCTTGGTTTTTACTGTCACACCGAACATTGTATTGTCAACAAACGTAATACATAATGTCATCTTCTCTTCATTTGTTGAGATTATAAATGGCTGTGTCTCGAGAAATGACCATGACTTATACCAGAATGGCAACATTGACACATTTATTCCTGCTCTGTTTTCTATCATTTCGCAGTTCTCACTCAAAGTCCCAATTCCCCACCACTGCAGGCCTCATTCATAATTTGGACTCCGGCTCAAACATTTCCAAAATTTGACAGTTATACCTCCTTATGTGCGCAAATCCTTCCCTGACCTCACATCCCCATCTTGCTTGAAACTGTTGCATCCGAACATCAGTCAGATGTTTTAGGTTTCTTATCTGTACATGTGCACTACACTACAGGAACAGAGAATAAATCATGCCCCTGAGCTCTTGTACAGATTGTGTGTGTCTCAAAGTCAGCTCTGAAACATGCTCTAGGCACACTTGCCCTAGTCGGAGAGTCTGTATTCATTGGAGCTTATGTAACCGTTAAGAGTGGTTTTGGTTCAGAATTAGAATGAGAATTCCTACTGTCGTGATTCAGGCCCTCGGCTCAACATGTTAGTACTGACCCACCGAAGAGGATCCCACCCAAACTCATTACCCTACATTTATCCCTGATAATTGTACTACACCCATCATATTGGCAATTTAGCATAGCCAATTAAGCTAATGTGTACATCTTTGGATTGTGGGAAGAAAACCGCACAGTCACGAGGAGAGTGGACAATTTCCACGCAGGCAGTCGCCCGAGGCTGAAATCGAACTGGGGCACAAGGCACTGTGAAGCATTGGTGCTAACCACTATGCCACGATAATATCAAGCTACTCATGGCAAGTTATTATCAGTGAGTTATTTTACTTGCTTAAATTCATTGCGGAAGATTTATTTAATTCAGAATCTGCATCTTGCAAGGGTGAGGAATTCTATTGCGATGTTGTGTTCCTTAACCAACTATCACCCTTCACATAACAGCTATTGACAACTACATGAAGCCACACTGCACAGAGCAGGAATAAATGTGTCAATGTTGCCATTCTGATATTCGTACACTGTCTTTCTCACATATACTCTGACATACTCGCATACCCATGAAGAACCTCTCTCATACACACACACTCTCATATGCACACACATACACGCCCGACATTCACTCCCACGCATGCACACTCTAACAGGCGTACACACTACCACACACTGAACCAAGACTACACACACTCTCTATCACATGCACTCGCACCCACACGCGCACACTCACATGTACACACTCACGCTGCCTCTTTTGCATACGCAGAGACAGGAGTTTATGGATTCAATTTGTGTTTGTACGATTACATTTTAGTTTGCTCAAAAACTGCATGAATCCATGTAAAACCCCGTAAATTCCACTTTATAAGCAGAACCAGCTTAACTCAGCATTGGGACACAGACAGGCCTCCCAAATTAACGCATTATCTGAGCTGAGATGACACCTATTTTTCGAAAAGAAAACGTTGCTTGACAACGTAATTTAGTAGTCATTCTGCTTTACATATCAAAGAACAGAAACCAAACCATCCCATCCTAAATATTGAATGACTTCGCATAAGATTGTTTAATATATCATCACATCTTCATGCCACTGTGCTTATTTGGAGATAACTTCTGTGTCTTATGGTCTTATTTACCACACCTACCTGAGGAAGAAGAGGAGCTCCGAAACCTAGTGTTTCCAAGTAAACCTTTTGTACTATAACCTGACGTTGTGTGAATTTTTCCTTTATCTATTCCAGTCCAGCACTAGCACGCCCAAATAAGCTCCACAAAGAAACAACATTCATCCAAACAATTGACAATATTTCAAACTAATACTCGTTTCTCCCATTGGCCAGAGTTATAGAAAGTTCCGGAATACGTCCACCAAAGTCGAAAAACAAAGTTCGCATGCACACAGATTTCTTGAATCTTCTGAAGGCATTCCAAGGAGCCGAGTAAGAGACCAGCCGAACACCTACAACGCTAGTTGCCGGCACGTCACCCCAGTAGAGCAAGGAGAGCAAATCAAGGGCCATGAATGCACCAGATAAGGTGGGTGGATGTGTTGGAAAATCTCCACTGAATGTGAAATTAACCTTTTTGGCCTTGGAGAGAGGTGAGGAGGGAGGTGTGGGTACAAGTCTTACACCTCTTGCAGTAGCAGTGGAAGGTGCCAGGAGCGGATGCTGGGCTGTTGGGGGCTGCAGACCTAATGAGGGAGCCACGGAGGGAATGGCATACGCAGAACGCAGACAAGAGTTGGGAGCAAAAAATATCTCCGGGGGTGTAGTCTGTTTGTAGGTGGTCTAAATGGCCGAGGATGCTGCATTGTGGGCAGAGATTAATATAGTGGAAGGTGAGGACGCGGGGTTCTATCCTTGTTCCGGTAGAAGGGGTGGGGTTGTGGAGAAGTTGCGTTTCAGAGCATTATTGATCATGACAGACGCGAATTTGTGATCGTTGAAATCGCATGTTACCCCAGATGTCCTCCTGTTTCAGGGACCACAGTTTCCCCGCCCACATTATAAACAATGCCCTCCAACACATGTCCTCTACCTCCCGCAACCCCACACCTGAACCACACCCCTCCAACTGCAACAAAGACAGAACTCCCCTGTTACTCACCTTCCATCCCACCATACAACCGTCATCCTCCGCCGTTTCCACAAACTGCAGTCATACTTCACGACCAAAGATGTGTTTCCATCCCCAGCCTTTTAGAATTCCGCTGAGACGTTTCCCTTCTCCACTCCCTTGTCAGGTGCGCACCCCCTACCACCCCATTCTCCTTACGTGGCGCCTCCCTTTGCTCCATAAGATGTACAAAACCTATACTGACACATACCCCTCACCTGCGTCCAAGTCGTCAAAGGATCTTTCCAAATCCCGCAGAGATTTTCTTGCAAACCCACCCACCTCGTTTACTGCATGTGTTGCACTCGATGTATTCTCCATTACATCTGGGATACTGCATGTCAACTCGGCAGAGTGATTCGGGGAACATAGAACATAGAACATAGAAGAATACAGCGCAGTACAGGCCCTTTGGCCCTCGATGTTGCGCCGATCCAAGCCCACCTAACCTATACTAACCCACTATCCTCCATATACCTATCCAATGCTCGCTTAAATGCCCATAAAGAGGGAGAGTCCACCACTGCTCCTGGCAGGGCATTCTATGAACTTACGACTCGCTGAGTGAAGAACCTACCCCTAACTTCAGTCCTATATCTACCCCCCCCCCTTAATTTAAAGCTATGCCCCCTTGTAATACCCGACTCCATACGCGGGAAAAGGTTCACACTGTCAACCCTATCTAACCCCCTAATCATCTTGTACACCTCAATCAAGTCACCCCTAAACCTTCTTTTCTCTAATGAAAACAGCCCCAAGTGTCTCAGTCTTTCCTCATACGATCTTCCTTCCATACCAGGCAACATCCTGGTAAACCTCCTCTGCACCCGTTCCAGTGCCTCCACATCCTTCCTATAGTATGGCGACCAAAACTGCACACAATATTCCAGATGCGGCCGCACCAGAGTCTTATACAACTGCATCATGACCTCAGGACTCCGGAACTCAATTCCTCTACCGATAAAAGCCAGTACGCCATATGCCTTCCTCACCGCACTATTTACCTGGGTGGCAACTTTCAGAGATCTGTGTACATGGACACCAAGATCCCTCTGCTCATCCACACTACCAAGTATCCGACCATTAGCCCAGTACCCCATCTTTTTGTTATTCTTCCCAAAGTGAATCACCTCACACTTAGCTACATTGAATTCCATTTGCCACCTTTCTGCCCAGCTCTGCAGCTTCTCTATATCCTGCTGTAACCTGCCACATCCTTCCTCACTATCAACAACTCCTCCGACTTTCGTATCTTCCGCAAACTTGCTCACCCAACCTTCTAACCCCTCTTCCAGGTCATTTATAAAAATGACAAACAGCAATGGTCCCAAAACAGATCCTTGCGGAACACCGCTAGTGACGGCACTCCATGAAGAAAGTTTGCCATCAACGCCTACCCTCTGTCTTCTTCCATCCAGCCAATTCCTAATCCAAACCTCCAACTCACCCTCAATGCCATATCTCCGTATTTTCTGCAGTAGCCTACCATGGGGAACCTTATCAAACGCCTTACTAAAATCCATATATACCACATCTACCGCTTTCCCCTCATCAACCTCCTTCGTCACCTTTTCAAAGAATTCAATAAGGTTTGTGAGGCACGACCTGCCCTTCACAAAATCATGCTGACTATCCTTGATCACATTATTCCTATCCAGATGTGCATAAATCCTATCCCTTACAATTCTCTCTAAGACTTTGCCCACAACAGAAGTGAGACTCACCGGCCTATAGTTACTAGGGTTATCCCTACTCCCCTTTTTGAACAAGGGAACCACATTTGCTATCCTCCAGTCTTCTGGCACTACTCCTGTAGACAAAGAGGACATAAAAATCAAGGCCAATGGCTCTGCAATCTCCTCCCTTGCTTCCCAGATAATCCTAGGATAAATGCCATCAGGCCCAGGGGACTTATCTATTTTCACCTTTTCCAGGATTTCCAACACCTCTTCTCTACATACCTCAAAGCCATCCATTCTACTTGATTGTGTCTCAGTATTCACATCGACGACAATGCCCTGTTCCTGAGTAAATACTGAAGAAAAGTATTCATTCAGTGTCTCCCCAATCTCTTCCACCTCCACACGCAACTTCCCACTACTATCCTTGACTGGACCTATTCCTACCCTAGTCATTCTTTTATTCCTAACATACCTATAGAAAGCCTTAGGGTTTTCCCTAATCCTACCGACTAAGGACCTTTCATGTCCCCTCCTTGCTGCTCTTAGCTCTCTCTTCAGGTCCTTCCTGGCTACCCGAGAACTCTCAATCGCCCCAATTGAACCTTCACGTCTCATCTTGAGGTAGGCCGCCCTCTTCCATTTAACAAGGGATTCCAATTCCTTATTAAACCACGGCTCCCTCGCACGACCCTTTCCTCCCTGCCTGACAGGTACATAATTATCAAGGACACTCAATAGTTGCTCCTTGAACAAGCTCCACATATCATTTACACTCTTGCCTTGGAGTCTACTTTTCCAAGCCACACATCCTAAGTCATGCCTCACCGCATCATAATTTCCCTGACCCCAGCTATAACTCTTGCCCTGTAGTACACACTTATCCCTCTCCATCACGAGAGTAAAAATCACCGAATTATGGTCACTATCCCCAAAGTGCTCACCTACCTCTAATTCTAACACCTGGCCTGGTTCGTTACCCAGAACCAAATCCAGTATGGCCTCACCTCTTGTTGGCCTGTCTACATATTGTGTCAGGAAACTCTCCTGCATACATTGAACAAACACTGACCCATCTAACGAACTTGAGCTATAGCTTTCCCAATCAATATCAGGAAAGTTAAAGACATGTCTGGGTCACATGCACCAGACAAAACTGCAGGCTACCACTTCAACACAAACTCGCATTCCTCAAAGACATGCGAGGCCTTCTTCCACCACTATAACAATCGCACTGCCAACTGGAGGAAGTAAGACTCAACTTTCCCTCGGTAGATTCCATGCACATGGCATTGAAATCGATTTTGCTAATTTACAATTCTCCCCTCCCCACACCTCATCCTCGATACAAGTTTCAAACTCGGCATCGTTCTCGTGCCTTGTCATACTTGTCCATCTTCCTTCCAACCTCTCCTCTCCACCTTACCCACCGACATATCAAATTACGTCCCACCTGCATTTACCTGTTGCACTTCCAGGTACCTCACACTCACCCTCACAAATCGAGTTATCTCTCAGAACACTTTCCCTTCTGTATTCCTGATGAAGGGCTGAAGCTGCTCGTTGGATGCTGCCTGACCTTCTGAGCTTTTCCAGCGCCACAACTATGGACTCAGACCCTCAAGCATCTTCAGGCTTCATTTTCTCCCCAGGGAAGAGTGCGGTCGAGCATAGGGAAAGCATTGAAGTCTGACCGTCACAATTCTTTGATAGACAGAGGAGTTAATGCTTATTTCAAACAGACAGGAATAGGGTGTTCAGCAACAATCAGATCAACTGCAATATGGTTGCACGGTCGGTCAGTAGTCAGCACTGCTGCTTCACAGTAAGCAGTATCCTAGATTCCACTCTCGCCTCGCCTGCCTCCCCCTATAGAGTTTGCACATTCTCCATCTTGTACTCCAAATTCCATCCACAATCCAAAGATAAGCCAGTTACCTGAATTGGCCATGCCAAAATGCCCATCGTGTTTTTGGATGTGAAGCTCTGGTGCATTAGCCAGGGGGAAAAGAAGGCGAATTTGTCTGCGTGTGTAACTCTGCAGAGAAGTCCGTGTTACATGTTGGGTCGAAGAGCCTGTTGCCATAACGCAAGGATTCTAAGGAACAGTGCAGCGGAGTCCACGGTCTTAATAGCTGACTGCTGCTCTTAACTCGTGTGTTTATCTCTTATTCAATCTTTGAAGCTGATACTGTGGCCGAGGAATAGACAACCCATCAACCTCCGATTGTTGCCATTTGAAAAAAAAAACATTGATTTCCTCTGAAAAAATGAGCAGAAACAATATTATATAATTCAATATTTGAGCATATTAGAGGGCGGAGAATGAGCTCTTTAACATCGCCAAAAGAACAGTACTGGGTCTGTGTTTCAGCCAGAAGGCAGTCAAATCTACGGACAGATGTGTTGAAAAGCTGTAACGAGTGGAGTACCACAGAGATCAGTTCAGGATCTTCACTTAATTTCCATTTTTCTCAATGATTTGGATAAGCGTACTGAATTCATTGCAGCTCAAATAACTCACGCACCTGGAAGGTCATTCAAACTTTGGTAAGTGGCGTCCCAGAGTCTCTACTGGGATTTAGGCAGGGGAAGTGAGTTAATAAAAAAACATTCGTCTGAAACAGTAACATGACATCGATTTACTAGAATAGCAGGAAGAATAAAACAACAGTAAACTAATGAAATGGGGATCTAGTTCAGAATAGAGTGGTATTGTACAAGATATGTTAATTACAAGACCACATTTAATTCCTATTCGGGAGGAGCGTTGCTGCTCAGTTCATCGTGATGAAATAACAAAAAACAGCATCTGGAATCAGCCAGCAATAACAGTTTCCACTCAAGTACGATCAGTCCAATCACAAGATCACATATCATTTCAACCGATGCTCCATCGAGTCAGTTCGTTCCATGTGTGAAAATATGTCTCTGAGCCGTTATTCTGTACTCTGGTTCAGGAGCTGCCCTCTTTAAACAAGAACATTTCACTCACTGATTGAAACGCGAATCTTCTCACGCATTGAATATGTGCTTTCCTATCGAGTTCAGCATTTACTCCTCACACTATTATTCCAGGATTCGGAGTTACACGAAGGAGAACATGGGGAGAAGATACCGCCTTTCCTGAGAGAAGGGGACTCAGTGAGCAGGATGGGCTTCCTACAATGTAGGCATCACTAACCTCAATCTTATTTCCCTCTCCATAGAGATCCATCTCTGACCTCACTCTTGCTTCACCGCTACAGCAGCAAAAAAGGAAGACAAATTGAATGTCGCAGTTACGACTAAAATAATAGAGCATAACAGTGGGGTTATGATTGAGATTGAGGGTTATTATTGCATTTGTGGCTGTTCAGAAGAACTGTGCGAGGTAATTCCAGCAATTAAGCTGTTGTCTAGTTCCCACTGAAATCAATTTCGACAACCTATTAAATGTTTGAATGGATGTGCCCAGTTGTCACACGGTACTGAAACAATCAGTTCAATGAGAAAACAAGGCGATAACAATATAATCAGTTTCTTCTTTATTGTGAAACATGTTACAATACCTTCCAAATATAGACATACGATGACAAACCAGCCTTCAGGGGAAGCCTTCTTTTGAACTTTTGTGTATGGTTTTCTGGAATTTTCGACAATTCTGACCAATCAGGAGAATTCATTCATACTTTGAAAAGTTGTCTATCATTTGGCTTTCTTGCTACAGTATGTTTCTTATTGCAGCAGGACCCGGTGCCTTCCTGTCTGATCCCTTGTTTGTTTGGTGGTTATGTTTGTGTGGGTATGTATTTCCAAGAGAAATGTTAACTCTTACATTATGCTGATAGCATGAACACCTGGCTGCTGTATTTGCACTGCGTCTGCCGAGTGGCTTTTGTGTCTTGAGAGTTTTCGTTCGCCAATGTCGTCTGAATTTGTTGATTTTTGGCGAAGTTGGCCATCGGAGCAGGCGGCTGTTGCACTTATTCCTTTTTGAACAGAAAGAAGCTTGTGTAAATGAATTACAAGCCCATATGTAAAAGTTGGTTATGCTTGTTGTTAGATTAGTCAGCTATTTGTCAATTCTGTCATCGAACAGCTGATAAATGATGTCAGTCATTCGCAGACATGTATCACCGAATCCCTACAGCTTGGAAGCCGACCATTCCGCCCACCGAGTCTTCAATGAGATTCTGACGGGAATTCCACCCAGATCCACCCCATATAATTTATCCAGCTGGAACCCTACATTTACGATAGCTAATCCGCCCAATCAGCACATCCATGGTCACTTTGTGAAAATTATCATGGACAATCCATGAATCCTGCACATCTTTGGTCTGTGGGAGGAAACCATAGCATGCGGAGAAACCCACACAGACATGGGGAGAATGCGCAACATCGACACAGACAGTCACTCTATGAATCAAACCGAGTTCCCCAGCACAGTGCATGAGCAAGGGGATGAGAGATTGAGTACAGTGTTGAGAAATTGGAGGTCATCTATGTTGCAAAGAATAGCAGCAAAATTGCACTACTATTTAACTCGACAAAAATGCAGCATGCCGATGTGCAGAGGAACCTGGGTGCCGTTGTGTACGTGTGTGTGTTCATGTGTGTGTGTGAGAAAAAACAGTTTACATCTCTAAGTGAATGTGTGTATGTATGAGTGTGTATGAGAGACAGTGTACATCTGAGCGTGTGTGTCGGTCCGTGCCTGCTCATGTGAAGGTGTGTATCTATGTTTGGGCGGAGAGAGAGAGACAGAGTGACAGTGTACATCTGTGTGTTCCTATGCATGCAAACACATGTAATTGTGTGTGTGAAAGATAGTGCACACCTCTGTGTGTGTTGGTGTGTATGTTTGTGTGTGTGTGTGTGTGTGTGTGGGTGAAAAATATACCTTTTTAGAAAGTGAAAAGCGAACAGTGACAGCACGAAGTCTTCTCAGTGTAACATATGCTTCAGCTGTTGGATTAGCTGGATCCCTGGAAACAACAAAAAAAAGATGCGAATTAGGCCACCCAGTTAAATTACACGCTGAAAAATACCAAATTCTAATCCATTTTGAATTGAGTACATGGACTATCTTAAAATCCAATGACACAATCCGATGCTGTGGGGTATATGACCGCGTTAAAAATCTGAACAGTTGGGAGGAGAACTTCCCATCTTCCATCATGTAAAAGACTGCCAGGAAAAGAGCTCCCTTAAAAATACCTCTATCGACCAGTAACCTATGAAGCAGAATCGCTAAGAAGAAAATAAAGTGCAAGAAATTTCAAATAGAAAAATTGAAAGTTAACTGGTTTTGAGATGGAAGTTTTGTTTTGTAAAATTTAATTGGAGTTTTCTCAGACTGCTATTATCGAAGGGAAGGTAAGAGACAGGTTAGAGTAAGGACTTAGGAATAATTGTTAGTTAATGATTCTCTGTTATACTTTAAGAAATAAAGTTGTTATTTTTTAAAAATAGTTCTTAGCCGATCGATTTTCCATCAATTACTGCATGGGAAATTTCTATTTTTCCGTTGCTGGTTTTAAATTACGCACAAGGGTTACTCCACGTTGTAAGAGCTTTGGGAGTTCACGTCCGTGATTTGAAATGGTAACGACATGCTTGAATAGATTTGTCAGTACAAAAAACCCGAGCAGAGGTAAACACTTGCACGTTAGTGTTCTTGATCTTGAAATAAAATGTTGGGGAGAAAGTTTGTTCAATTTCGGTGACTTGTGGTTGATTAAATTATAAATGAGAGAAATTACTTTTAAAATTGGTAAAATTATGTTGTGGGATTTTAAGATGATTACCATTTCTGCCATGAAACTTCAGAGGAAAGAAAGTGGCCATTTTTTTTAGAATCAGCAAGTAAGTTAGATTTGGGTGTAACCAAGGACAAAAGTAAAATTGAAATTGTAAAGGTGTAACTCAAAGACTTGGGAGTGCCAAAGAAATAGACGAGTGCAGCTGAGGTAGAAAAAACTTAAGTTTCTGTTGAGGAAAGTCGTGTTAGAGCATAAACAAAGAGAGGGGGTGGGGAGACAGAGGGTGGGTGGAGAAAGGGATAGAGAAAGAGTGAGAAGAGAGGTAGAGTGAGCAGAAAGGACAGACAGAGAAGGTTCTTGCCTTAGCAGCAGGGAGAGAGGAAAGGTTGAGAGAAAGAGAGAGAGGAAAGAGAGAGAGAGAAAGAGAGCGAGAGGAAAAAGAAAGAGAGATAAAGTTGGTAGCTGAGCATTACCCGAGACATTTTGAACTGGCGAATTTACGATTTCATCATCAAAGTAAAGTTAACAGGTTGGAGATTTAAAAAGAAAGCACTGATATAAACAAATATGTCAAAACTCTGTCACATTTTGATGAGAAAGATGTTGAAACCTTCATTGTTTCATTTGAAAATTTGTCAAGGAAGATGGTGTGGTCCGATGATGTTTTGGCGACGCTAGTTCAGACTAAACTGGTAGCATAGCAAGTGAGGCACTTGGCATATTATCAGACGCGGTTGCAAGAGAGTATGAAGAGGGTAAACAGACTATTTTAAGTGCTGACGAATTGGTACCAGAAACATATAGATGGCGGTTCAGAAGCATAAAGAAGTTCCAAGCTCAGGTCTATACTGAGTTCACAAGAATTAAGCATATTCAATTTGATGGATGGGTTCGTGCTTTGAAAACAGATAAATCTTTTGAGGCTGTCAGGGAGATTATTCTGTTGGACGAATTTAAAAATCTCACTTTCAACAGAAAGTTCAGCAAGTGAGAAGTGTAGCAGGATTAGCAGGCGATCACATGTTGGCGCAAATGTCACGTTTCCGGACAGAATTTTCTCCTGTGAGGCATAGATGTTGGGAGAATTGTAGTTTCTACACTACGAACCCGAGAGTGGGGAGCACTGATAAGATTTCACCACAAAAGGCAAAAAGCCCAACAGTACGGGCAGGCAGTGAAAGGACTCAGGTGTTTTCACATAAAATTACATTGCCAGTGATTTCAGAAGATCGTGAAAGAAAGTAGCTGTGGGAAAAGATAGACTAACGGAATCTAAGGCAGTGTCATTAGTGAAGTCAGTAAAAGAGACCCCAACAAGTCTTCGAGGAGATGCAGGAGAGTGCACAGTCTCGGAAGGGGCTATGCAGTTAGTCCCTGATCTAGAACAGCGGGAGAAGGGCAAGAAGTTACAATTTTGACAGATACAAGATCGTACCAGTCGCCGATAATAAGGATGAGCGAATATGCTTTCTTTCTTAATTGTTTCCTGAAAGTCTGGGAATTTGCGGGATAGATTGAAAGAAATTTAGCGTTCTGTTATGTAAGATCAGATTGTTGTGCCAGCTCAAGACTGGGGAAGTTACAGTGGGTATGGTTGAGAGAGTGTCATTTCCAGGAATTTAGACTCTTCTTGGTTATGATTTGTCAGGATGCAAGGTGGGAGTGAATCCCCTTATTGTAGAGAATCACAATGAAGACGAAAAAAAAACTGCAGATAAAAATGAGAATGTGTGGTAAATAGATCGCACTATCATAAGTCACAGAACAAGGCGAAAATTATAAAGAAAGACGAAGGAGTTGAGGTTTAGTTAGTGCAGCATATGTTTGACGCAATGGAGCAGGAAAAAGTTGAACAGGCAGTCGGGCGGATAGAAGTGTTTAGTCCTGAAATGCGAAGGGACTTGCAACAGCAAGACTCGATGAGAAAAGATATTAAATGTGAATGTTAACTCTGAAGAGGAGGCAGAGTGTGGTCTGGAGGGTTATTATCGGAAAGGTAGAATACCAAGTCCGAACGTAATACCAAGTCAGATTAGTGCAGAGGAGAAATGGACCGAAGTGCACCAGATTGTGTTTCTGGTAGTATACAGACAGAAGGTGTTGCGGGTCGCAGATGAACTACATGTAGGAGATCACCTAAGGTTAAGAAATACACAGGCTAAGGTTCAAAAAACATTTTATTGGCCTGGACTGCACATGTTAGTGGTTGACTTTCGCTGTAAGTTTGATATATGCCCAGTGGCAAGAAAGCCACATGCGGTAATAAACCCAACATATTTGTAGCCAGTTTTGCACATTTGAAGAAACTTTCACGCGGATTATAATGGATTGTGCTGGTTTGCTACCGAGAACTGAAAACGGGAACCAATACTTGTTAACTGGAATGGGTGTGTCGACCAGATTTCTGGAATGAATTCCATGACAGAGTATCAAAGTAAAAAACGCTGGTGGTGGAATTCGTAGCATTCTTCACGAGGGTATGTGCTCCCCAGAAAGATTCAGTTGGAACAATGATCAAGGTTTTATGCTCGGCTGTTTAAAGAGGTCATGGATAGCTTAGGTATACAACGCTTTAAATTCAGTACGTGTCATCCTGAACACTAGGGAGCTTTAGAAATGTGGCAACAGACCTTGAAGACCATGTTGAGAGCATACTATCAGGACTACCCGAATCATTGGGATGCATGTATCCCATTTTTTATTGTTTGCAATTGGAGATGCCCCAAACGGATCTATTCAGTTGACTCCATTTGAAAGAATATTCGGTCATGAAGTGAGAGGCACTTTTAAATTAATTACACAGACAGTGTATTCCTGTGAGTGTGCATTTGCGTGAGAGACCGAGTAAATCTGCGAGCGTGTGTGTGCGTCAAAGAGCTGTATGTGTGAGTGGCTAATAGTGTAGATCTGTGAGTTGTTGATTGCGTGTGTGTGGGTGTGCGTGTGTGTGTGAAAGAGAGAGATGATGTACATCAGTGAGTTTGTGTGTGCGTATGTGTCTGTGACAGTGTAGTGACGGTGGACATCTGTGAATGTGCGTGTGTGTGTGTGTGAGAGAGAGACAATGTACATCAGTGAGTTTGTATGTGCTTGCATGTGCGTGCATGTGTCTGTGACAGCGCAGTTCACAGTGTACATCTGTGAATGTACGAACGTGCGTGTGAATGCGTGTGCACGTGAGTGTGTTTGTGTGTATGTGTTTGTGTTTGTGTGTGAGAGAGAGACAGTTCTGAGAGATACTACACTGTTAGACACTCAGTACGGAGGTAATGTTGCACATCAAAAGGTCATTCCTGAGGTCGTGCTGCACTGTCCGATACTAGGTACAGAGGGATTTTCAAAGAAAAGTTATTCCTTTTCTTCGTTCTGGTCTGGGCCAGCATTTATTGCCAATCTCCTGTTGCCCTTTAGAGCGTGGTGGTGAGCTGCCTTCTTCAACAGCTGTAGTCAACCTGCTATGGATTGACCTAGCCTACCATTAGGGAGGGAATTTCAGCGTTTTATGCAAAGACAGTGAGGACTTAAAGTGATTTTTACTCTCTGCAATATCCCTATAACCTTAATTTGCTCCTGTAACCACTGCATTTATGTTGTGAGTTTAATTGTGTTTCTAATCAATGGTACCTCCCTCGATATTGAGAGCAGGGATTCCAGTGATGATAACACCGTTGAAAGGCAAGTGATAATGGTCAAATGGTCTCTAATTAGTAATGGTCATATTGGGGTCTGTGATGCTGCGGCTAACATAAGGAGACCGAAATGATCATCTTTTCAGGCTTTCTGACTTATTGTCACAAATGCATCAGCTTTACTTTTTTTCCCTGATGTGCTGTAGTTCCCATAATGGTGGCTTCATTTTCGGAGAGCAGCAACCTCCTCTAATTGTCTCTTAAATTGTCCAATGCTTTCTCTGGCTACACGTGACAATACGACAGAGATAGATCTGAGACATTCATTGTGGGATCACTGAGTTCTATCCTCACTTACTGCTTATGCTGTTTACTGTGTGGACCATTCTGTTTTGTCGCTGAAGGCATTAAGAGATTTTTCAGGTGGTCCCCTCATTTCTCGGCCTGGCTGGTACTTCCCACAACATGACTTTCTGCACTCCTCATTGAACCAGCATGGATCCCTGACTTGATGGTAACTGTCAAGTGGAAGATATGTCCGGTCGATGGTTGGAAACTGCATGAATTGTACAGAGCATGATTCTGCTGCTGCTGATGGCCCACTGCGCCTCATGGACAACTCATCATGCGTTGCTCTGCCAGTTTAACATTTGTTGCATTCAGCACACGAGTGCTACATAACATGATTGAGTCGACAAAATGTGAAAAAGGCCCTTCCTCCCCACGAGAACTGTGCAGTGACCTCTCTAACCGATCTATTAAATGGAGAGGTTTATCTGCAGCAGATGGATTGGCGACAATGAGCTCAAATGTATGTTTCTCTTTTATTGATTCCCACATAATCTGCCACAGAGAAGACCAGCAACCAGAGGGTCTAACATCTATCCTGAGCACTGTATTTACTATTTACCAAGGAGCTGCCACCTCTTCCTGGTTCTGTCTTGTAAATCGGACAGACCCTGCCAGAAAAGATCATGATGTTGCCTGGGACACAGTCCTGTTCACAGAATCTTTCTTTGCAGAACATATCTGACTCTTGCTTGATTGGTCTGTGGGAAATATACAGCAGGTTACATTTGCATATTGCACAATAAAGAGTTATTATCACTTTACTTCTTAAGTATTTAAAATAAATTATAAATCATTATCTTTCAGTTGAAAACAATTAAAATAACAACCATTAAATTACCTGAGCACAAACCTAACTATTACACAATTCAGCGCTCGTAGCATAGAGCTGATCCATGTTCAGATCAGGAAACACACCACCTAGCAGTCAGCAAATGTGTTCAAAATGGCTATTACAAAGGCTGAATTCAGACATAGTTCTACAGAACATCACCACTACCTCCAAAACTCTGGTCATCTCCTAAACATGTACACAGAGCTTTCAAACAGTACCTGAGCAGTAATTCACACAATCCCTCATAACAGACCAGTTATAAAAAGCTCCGAAAGACAAGTTAATGCATGGGGAAGACAGGTCAATGCACGATCACAGGGCTCAGCGCTGATCCAAATGCAATTGGAAATTTGCACAAATCATCCGCCAACAATCATGTGTCACAAGTTTATCTCTTCTGAAGACTTATGGTGTGCCATCTCAGCTTTGTAATTCTGCACATTGGACCTGATCCAGAAGGTATCTGTTAGGAAAGTGATGGACTCGTGCAGCACAAGCGTCTTAACTTCAATCTTTCATAAACTATATCCATTCTGTACCAGCTTTACAACGTCAATATTCAAACAGAATTATCCAACTACATTTATGGCCATCCTCATCCATGTCGAGATGGATATTTCTTTGTTAATGTTCTCAGAGTTGGTCGAACTATTAACAGTCAAGTATCATTACTGAATGTCCGTCATCCTTTGATAATACCCACTTTTCGATTGTCCAATAAGTGCAATCAAGTTCCACCTGTTCCAGATGTGTGCAAGAGCATCTCTGAACTGATTGAAAAACATTGACCCAGAGGAGCTGCCCTCAGGCTTGATTTATTCAATCATTTGGACGGATGTTTTTAATACAAAGTAACGCCAACAATGTGGGTTCAATTCCTCCAATGACTGTGGTCAATGCAAAAATTGTCCTTCTCAAGCTCTTCCTTTGCGTGAATCTGCAATGAAACTACCAGCACTCGACTCTGTCTCACCAGAGAACAATCTCTTCATCATCTAGGACAATGGTGCCTTAGCTTTTCATTTCTGATCTGCAGGTTTTCTTAGAAACACCTTCCCTGAGGAATCGCTGCACGGCAGGCCTGGAGCTGAGCTGGTTGTTCTCATCCAATCACCGCCATTTTTGTTTGAACAAGGTATGATTTAAGCCAGTTCAGACATTTCCCTGATTGTTATTTGCTCCAGTCTTACTGTTGCTCCTTGATGCCACACTTGGTAAAATGCAGTCATAACGACAACTGCAATTGTTCTCACCACATCTCTGGAATCTACTTTTGTTCCTTGTTTGTTCTCCATCTCTAAACTAAGGCTACAATAAGGTCAGAGATGAATATCGTCGGTAGCGTCCAAACTGAGCTTTAGTGATCAGGTTGTTGCTGAGAAAGTGTTGTATCATAATACTGTAGAATAAATCTTTCATCACTTTACTAATGAGCTAGATTAGACTGATAGAGCAGTCATTAGTTATCAGACTGTGTATGTGTTCTTGTGTGTGTGTGTGTGTGTGTGTGTGTGTGTGTGTGTGTGTGTGTGTGTGTGTGTGTGTGTGTGTGTGTGTATAGTTGCACGCATATATTTAAGGACAGGACAAATCCAGATCGTTTTCCACATTGTCACTCAGGTACCATAGTTGTAGCCCAGCAGGAATACCTTGAATGCAATGTTGTCAACGCCCAGAGCCTTCGCATTCTCCAATCCCTTCTGGCATTCGTACATATGACATGAAATTAATCGAATGAGCTGAAGACTGCCGTCTGTGGTGCTGGAGATCTTTGGAGGGGACTGAATTAGATTATCCTTGCGAAACGTCGGTCTCAAAATTGTTGTGAATGTTTCAGCCTTATCTTTTCTATTGTTGTCCTGGGCTCTTCCAAATTTGAGGAAAGCGATTTTTGTAGATCCACCTCCGGTGAGTTGATTGATTGCCCAGCAACATTCATGACGGTATGTGACAGGATTGCATCAAATAGGTTGGATTCGTTAGTTGTGGGTTAGCTTTGATCGGTCTTTCAATTGTTTCTTAATTTCATGTGCATCAAAAACACAATTCGTTAACTTCAGCACATTTTTATGAAAACAAGCCATAGCTCTTGCTGCAACATTCTGAACCCACCTCCTCAAAACTATACACTTCAGCCCCAGTCCAGATGCTATGTCCTTTAGAACCCAAATAACTCGACCAGTTGTGTTATTGTCAAGTCACACTTTTCAGTCGATATTGTAATGCCCCGCTGTGTTCCATTATTTGAGGGAGGAGAACACAGGATGGCAGTGATTCAAGCTAACCGCTTACGTCTCAAGGACAGCTAGTGACAGGCAGTAAACGCTAGCAGGCCACGCCAATATTCGATGAATGGATTAAAAATACCCTCCAGCACCTTCATCCCTCCGGATCTCAGTAACCTTCACGTGTCCCGACATCCATCCCTACCGCTGTAATCTCTGCCAGCAATTATAGCCGTCCCTATTTCTGTATCCTGCTCCAGCAACAATACGTTTCTCTATGTCTGGGCTCTCTTCCAGCCACATCCTATTTCTTTATTTTCCACCAACATCTGCATTGCTCACTATTTATTCTATTGCCCCATAACCATATCCAATTGCCATGTCAGTAAACTCTTCCAATCTGCACCCTCACGCTAACTTTGTCACCTCCGCCGGCCCATACATCTTTCCCAGCTCTTACGGTATTCTAGAACGTTGTTACATCTTGCAGACCTGTGCACCTACCTATGACTGCGAAGTCCAGCAGGTATTACAGCAACCCTATTTCTGTAACTTCCTCCAGCCCATTCACCACTCCATGTCTTCTTCGGCTATTCTGGCCTGAACAGCACTTACAACCCCTGAAACATCTTTCATACCGTTTAATCTCATCTGAATTTGTAATACTCTCCAGCCCAGACATACCTCACTATCTCCGTAAGTTCAAAACATTTTTGCATTCCTCCATATTTCTAGACACTTGCTAGCCCCCACACAACTCCGTCTTTCAGTAACCTCCTCCTGCACATGTACAGCCTTGCTTATCTCTATGACATCCTTCGCCATCTGCTCCCTACCTACCTCTGTAACTTCCCCTAACAGCTATATCCCCTATTATATCTCTAATCTCCCGTATGTACAGTCTGTATCTTTGTAATCGTCTGAAGTATTGACCCACTTCCATGTTCCTGGAACTTACTCTAACCCCGAAAAATCTCCCGGTCTCTGTAGTCTCTTCCAGCAACGACATACACATATATCTCCAACATCCTCCAGCACTATCACCTATACTTAGCTCAGTACCATTAACCAGCAGTTACATCCTGACGTACCACTATAACTCTTGCACAATCTACGTCATTCCCTATCACTGCAAACTCCTCCAGCAACTATATCGTCCTCATCACTTTGACCTCCTCACACCCATACATCTCCTTCACATCTTTCTAACTTCTTCTCGCATTTACTGTCCTCCATATAACACTAACACACAAACGCTATTCCAGCCTTCCTGAGGCCTCTAATACTCTCCAATCCATGAATAACATCCTTCCCTAACATTTTCTTTATATCTTGCAGCTCAGACTCACCTAGTTTTGTGAACTCGACCAGTTATTCCAGACCTCCCTCTGAATGCAACATTCTCAAACACTTGCTGTCTCTGTCACGTCCGGCAGCCCCAATAGCAGTACTTGATCCTATATCCCAGTCAGACGCTAACACTTCCTCCTATATTTGATGCTTCCTCCAGCCAGTACATTCTTTCATATCTCTGTCATCATCTCTAGCCAGTACACTACTCTTATCTCTATCATTTTCGCCTGAATGCAAGCCTTTCCCAATCTCTCTAACATCCTGCAATCCTTCAACACTCTCCCTATCAGTGTCACCTTCGCAAACATAAGGTGCAGGACGAAACCCTCACCCTCACAAAAGCCTGAAACCGAAACACCCAGAGTAGAACACATTACCTTGTAATCTGTTGAAACAGTTTTCGAACTGGCAGAAAGGGGTTGGCAATTATAATAAGCCCCTGACACTCAGTTTGTAATTGACAAACAACAAAACAATTAACAAACCGAATAAATCCCTTTAAAATACAAAAGTTTCCCAAATAACAAAAATTCTAAATATATACTGTTTCAGTAAACCGAAGTCTCGCTCATAAAAACAAAATTTTAAAAATGCGAACTTAATCTCTCTAACTTGCAGCCAAGCTACGTCTTGCAGCATGTTCTGTGCCTTATCTATCGAATCTTTCTGACAGGAACAACATCTTCATCGATTTGTTTTGTCAGAAACATTAAACGGTTAATTGGTAGGTACCTTTGGCTTTAATTATTTTTTCTCGAAGTGCTGCGAGCTGTTCACTTAGCAGATGGTAAAGGGGTTCCTGTTTTGTCCAACTGTCTTCTTCTTTTATACCCTTGATAACATACAATGGGATTGGTGAAACCTTGCGAAAACTATGAGATCCGAATTAAACATGTTTTTAGCCTCAACATCCCTGGTTTCAATTGGTTGGCTTTAATCAACACTTGCTGTCTTCCAAACAAAACAAAACTGTCGCTTGCTCTATTAACTATACAGCCTTTTGCTCTCTGCACCTGCAAACATACATTCTTTCTGAGTCTCTAAGCATAAAAAAACACATCATCTTTTAAAAGCGCAACACACTACTTCCATCCAGCAATTTATAACCATCAATATTTTACAGACACCAAATTCTAACGTCCTGCCTCCCAGTCCACAAGTACTCTACGCAACTTAGAAACACCTCCCTCCTTAACAAATGATCATTATTGCGAAAACATGACTATATTTTATTTTATTTTCTCAACTTTAATGCTATTCTGACGCGATTCGAAGTTCATTAATCTAGATTTACACATTTCGTTTTTGTCCTCTGTAAGTCTAACATTGAACTCTACCACTTCTTTCTCATGTAAACCTCTTTTTATTTTCTTTTAGAACAGTGATACAGTGTCCGCAATACAATTTTCTGCAACATATATAATTTGTAAATTATATGCTTGCATCGAAGACTCCAACGGAATAATCTGATGTTCTTGTTCTTCCATAGATCCAGAAATGTCAACAGTTTATGATCAGTATACACAACCATCGGTGATGCATTATTTGCAATGTAAATATTAAAATGGTGTAAGGCCATTGCCAAACTCAATAACTGTGTTCAGTAGTTGCTTTACATTTTCTGTTGGATATTGAAGTGTTTTAAAAATTAAAAAATTGGCATTGCAAATCCACTTTTATCCATTTGTAACAACACTGCACCAACCCAAACATCACTTGCGTCACTGGTGAATTTAACGTATTTTAAAAGATTGGGACGATTAAAAGTGATGCAGTGGCTAACACTGCTTTCACATTTTCAAATGCCTCCTGGAATTGTTCTATCAAAAGTAACTGCGTTTTCTTTTATCAAGTCCGTCATTGGTGCCACCATGCTTCTAAAATATGGTACAAACCTCTGGTAAAATCCGCTACATCACAATCATTCGAGCAATTCATTCTTCAGTGATGGTCTTGGAAATTCCTATATGGTCTTCGTCTTCACGATCCTCAGTGTCATCTGTCCGTGTCTGACGTTGTGAACCGAGCATACCGATTCCACCTTTTCTAATTTCGTTTTAGCCACGTTTACGAACAACATTGCCTTCTGTAATCTCTCAAAGAGATCTGCGAAATGCTCCATGGAACCACAAATGAGTAAAGAACATTCAGTCATCTATGTCGACGGCACCGCAATTCAATCCTGCCACAACAGTGTTCATAAGGCTTTCAAAAGTAGCTGGTGCGTTTGTCACTCCAAAGAATATTACTTTATATTGATACGAGAGAACGTGATGACTAGACATGCTTGAGAGTATGAGTGGAATAGTGTCGTGGTGGAAGAGCAAAGCATGCTATGCAGCATCTAAGAAGAAGGAAATCGATATTTCGGACATAAACACGAAACTTTGCTGCTGAAGGTCTTTTTCCCGAAACGTCGACTCTCCTGTTCCTTGGACTTTGACTGACCTGCTCAAAACGGATGCCCTTCATTTGGGCTTACAAACGCAGAAACTACTTTTGTTCACTCTCACAAAAATACTTACCAGAATCCGGAAAATAATTCCAACTTTGCGATTGAAGTAGGTTTTCCAATTTTTTTGCACACAATCCTGCAGCTTTGGTATTGTGTATAAGACTCGTTTGTTCACTGCATTTCCCTTCCGATAATCTAAACAGAATCATTGAGTATCATTAACGTTGGGAACAAGCACGATCGGCGAACTCCAATCACTTTCACTCGACTTGATGATATCTTGGACCGTCGCGTCCACTTCCTACTGAACTGAATCTGCTTTGAGCGACTTAAGCCTGTTAGACCATAAGACAAAGGAACATGAATATGGTCATTTCGCCTGTTGAGTCTGTTGTGCCATCCAAACAAGTTGGAAGAATTTTTCAAAACCGTTCTCCCGTTTGCTCCCCATAAGTCCTGACAATAAGGGAACCAACTCTCTCAATTTTAAACATATTCAATGGACTGGCTTCCACAGCCTTCTGTGGTGATGAATTCCTTCGATTCAAAACTTTCTTGCATCAGACATTTATCATCATATCTGTTCAAAATTGTCTTTTATTTTCTTCAACGCTATACCCACGAATTCCAGTCTCTACTGCCAATGGAAACGTCTTCTTAAAAACTTCTCTGTCCAGGTCATTCATGGCTCTATGTGTCTTAATTAGGTTAAACCTTAACCTTCCAAATTCTGTCGAGTATAAACCCGCAGTCCCCAAACGTTCCTCATGTGTTAAGCCGTTTATTCCCAAGACCAATCTTGTGAACTTGTTCTGAATTCGCTGCATGTCCAGTACATCCTTCCTGAAATACGCGGGCCAAAATCACGTACAATACTCCAAACCTGGTCTGACGATGGCCTTACAGAACTTCAAAAGGGGGTCACTGCTATTATATTCAAGTCCTCCCAAAATTAAAACCATCATTGCATTTACATTCATAACTATTAAGTTAGACAAGAGGTGGGTTGGAACAACACAGCACGTCAGGCAGAATCCGGTGCAGAAGTCAACATTTCTGGTGCAACCCTTGTTTAGGACTGGGATTGGGTGGAGGTGTTGCTCCATTGAAGGGGGTGCTGGGTCAGGGTGGTGAAATTGTGAGAGAAGAAAATAGGTAGAGGTCAGGACTGGGTTGTTCAATGGGTGGAATGAATCTGGTTGGTGGTTGCATGGAGTGAAGGGAAGGGGATGAGTTAGAGGGGGAATTGGAGACTGTGAAGGGAGGTGACGCTTAATTGGAGAACTCGTGTTGAGTCCACCGGGCCGGAGGTTGGCCAGTCAGAACATGAGGTTTTGTTCCTGTAGTTTGCAGTTTTGTTTATTGTGACAATTGTTATGACACGGGGTAAACACCTCTGATAATTTAAACCTGCTAATTAGCAGCACAGAATACTTTCATTCCGTGCTTTATTCTGTTTAAATTTGAGACACATAGATCTATCGCAAAACTCGCTATTTGAAGGAATTATTCACAACTTTATGTCTTTTTCTGTCAAACAGAGAAAAATTAACTCACAACTATTTACAACCCATTCCTCCAAAACTATAGTTCACCTTCCGCTCTGCAATACTGGTCCGATAAAAAAAGTCGCGATTATGATCTATGAAAAATATAATCACGTTTCAAAACCAGTCAGCTGGTCGTGTGTCCTCTGTGGATTTTCCTCTATGTTATGTCTTCTTCTTAGCGATTATGTTTCACAGTTCGCTGATAGATAAAGATACCTTTAAGGAACAGATATTTCATCGTGCAATTGCTCGCTGGTGTTTGGTGTTTGTCATTTCTCTTTTCTGCTCTGGGTAGCTGTTCAAATGTCTGATATTAATACCCAAACAACAGATTGTTTAATTGTTTTTAATATTGTCAAATTGCTAAATTCAAACAGGATTGTTTTTTTTTTATCTTGGGGCATAATTTGAAATGATTAGAAAAATATGAACGTGTTTTTGTCTCATAGGAACACAGGTACCGCTAACTGTTTGACAAGAAGTTACAATATAAAATTTCCAGTACATTATTTTCTTCTCTCAGTCATTGCTCGCTTTGAAACCCTCTTAAAAGCTCAGTTTCCCTGACATTTGGAAAACATATCACCACTGAAGAAAACATGAACCACCAGAATGAAAAGGTGGCTTCATCTGTTCTTCAAACACGTTACCATATCATGCAGATAACTTTAATATACGCCCCCCTTAATCTGTTCCTGTGTATGTGTGTGCGTGTGTGTGTATGTGTGTGTGTGTGTTTTATATGCTTTATATTTTATAAAAACATTGGAAAAATACAAGTCCCATCGAAACTTCACCATTTAAATCCGCGATAGCACATTTGCAATTACATTCTAATGACACGCAGCATATTGATTTTTACATGCAAACTCTGTAACATAAGACTGCAACGAAATAGTCTCCTACCCTTGTTTTCGAAGCGTTCTAAGAATGTAAGAGGATTGTGATCTGTGCACACAACTGTCTGCGGCACATTGTTCATGATATTGACATTGCAATGTTGTCAGGTCAGTACCAAACACAATTCGTCTTTTTTGATCGTGGAGTATGTCTTCTGGTGGAAGTTGAGCTCCTTCGAAAAGTAACCAAATTTCAATCATATCATATCCTCATCTTTCTGTATCAGTCAAGTTCCAACTTTGATATCACGAGCATCGATGGCAACATTAAAATTTGTTGAAATGTTTGGTGTAGCTAAACCTACTGATGTGGTTAGTATCGTCTTTAAATGGTCAAAGGCCGACTGGCACGGTTCTGTCCACTTCATGGGCAGACTTCGTGTTCTTGTTGTCAATTTTTTAACGGTGTCACTGTGCTGCCGAAATTTAGAGCACACGTCCAATCGAATCCAAAGTGTCTGAAGAATTGAAGTATCTTTTCATCGAGGTTGGTCGTGGAAATTCCTCGATCGCCTTCGTCTTCGCGTTCTGTGGGGCCAGCCTTCCTTCACCAATGTTATAGCCCAAGAATGTCATCTTTGCTTCCATGAAAACAGTTTTGTTTACGTTTTTTTCATCAGTTTTGCTTCTGACAGTCGTTCAACGATCTCTGCCAACTGTACTATGTGATATTTCCAGGACTTAGCAAAGATTACGACATCATCCCAATAGACTGCACATTTTTAAACCCTGCCATAACTCAGTTCATGAAACTTTGGAATGTGCCGGGTGGATTCCTCGTTCCAAAGGGCATCAATTTAAACATATATAGCCAATTCAGGGTTAAAAACCCAGAAATTTATTTCGCTGCCTCTGCTCAAGATACCGCCAGTACTAAGGCATTACTTCCAACTTGGTGATATAACTTGCTTGTGCGACTTTGTTGGTACAGTCCTCCAATCTCGGAATGAGATAGGAGTCCGTTTTTGTAACTGCATTGATCCACGCGTTGGTATTGAATCAGCGTTGATTCCAATAATCCACGAAGAAACATTGAGTACTGCCTATTTTGAGAACTAAGACGATCAGCGACCTCAAATCGCTCTAGCTTGTTTCCATGATCTCCTCGTCGACCATGGCCTCCAACTCCTTCTGGACCCGTCTGGCTTTGGAAGGATTAAGTCGATAAAATTTTCATTTTATCATAGCAGTATTCTACAAGTCTGCATCATCCACAATAGCATTAGTCCTCCACATCTGTTATTTACATATTTTCTTGTACGGCACGAACGAACGTTTGAACTTTATTCTACGTTCATGAAACACCTAGCTGACTAAATCGATCCCACTCCTCAAGGGCTTCCTCATCTTTTATATCTATTTTTGGATACAGCAAAATCAACATAATCGAGATTTGATTCCACACTCTGCGGGGCAGCAACTGACATAAGATTCTTTAGGTCTTTCTCTCTTGTATAATACAGTGTTAACATGTTCTCGTGACATACCCAATCCCTTATTTTTCTACAAGACAGTTCACCTGACTGAACGTTTTCTCAGTTTGATGGGGACCACGAAACCTGGCTTTGGAGGGATCTTCAGTCACTTGTAATAGTGCTTTCACGTCATCCCCTTGGGAAAACTTCAAAGTCTCCGAGATTTTATCTGCCACCTGCTTCATTCTATGCTGTGTCCTTTTAGTTTGCTGTTTAGCTAACTCACATAACTCGATTTCACATTTTTCACAAACTAAGTGTGAAATTACTTCTTCAGTCCTATCAAATTGCATTTAATGAACTCTAAATGACCTCTCGCTTCATGCCCGCATATTAACACCACCGGAGTGAACTGAATAGATTCATTTGCGGCATCTCTAATGGGAAACAAAAGGAATGGGGTACCTTTATTCCAATCATTCAGGTTATCCTGACATTATGCTTTCGACGTCGTCTTCAAGGTCTGATGCCACATTTCTAAAGCTCCCCGGGATTCAGAATGATACCCACTGGATATCAAGTTCTCGAAATGTAATCCAACACATCCTTATCCAGACGAGCAGTAAAAATAGACCTTTGATCCGAGGAATCTCTCTGGGCAGCCCATACTGTATGAAGAGAGCTACTAACTTCTCCAATACCCTTCCTGCCTTGGCAGTCCGGAAAGGAATTGCCTCCAGACATCTGGTAGATGCATCCGTTATGTTAAAATGTTCTTGTTGCACCTTTTAATTCTCTGGAGAGGACCTACATAAGTTCTTATAACCCAGATGAGCGGTTCTTCAGGTTTGGGAACTGGCAACTGGCTGACATACCATTTGGCATGTATGACACGTATGGCAAAAAGTAACCACAACCTTGTGTATTCCACGACAAGAAAATGCCTTTGTAGCCTAAGCCTCAGTCATTATTACCCTCAGGTGACCTCCTACAGGCAGTTCATGTGCTACACGTAACAACTCATATCTGCATGCCAATGGCAACTCAACTTCGTGCACTTCGGCCCATTTCTCGTCCGCAATGTCATGGTCTCCATTTCCGTCTTCGGATTACATCTTTTAAATAATGAACGGCAGGTATATTCTTTGCCTCATTTTCTTAGTACGGATCCACATAAATCTTTTTATCGACTTGCCTTGGTGTTGCAAGTCTTTTGCCTTTCAGAACGAAATCCTTCTGTCCAGCCCTCTGTTGTCGAAGTTTCTCCTGCACCATTATGTCAGCAGGACGTCCGCTAACCTGGATTCCTTGATGTTTCTCTTTAGTTTTCTCTTCGTGCTGTGACTTACGATCGTGGATTTGGTTACTACACAGTCTGGGAAAATACAAAGATATTTCTGTTTTAACTCCTCCAGTTTTTTTTTGTCATTCTTGGGATTCTCCATAACGAGGGCTGTCACTCCTATCTTGGACACTGTCAATTCATTCCCAAGTACAAACTAAATTTCTGGAACTGACCTTCTGTGAATCACTCAAACTGTCACTGACACAGTCTTGAGATGGCACTCCAAACTGATCTTAAAGAAAGAAACGCTAAATGTCTGTCCATCTATCCAAATAATTACCAAACGTTCGTGTGTCGGATCAGAAAGAATACATGTTCGCTCATCCCTTAGTTTAGATCCTGTATCTGTTAAAATTGTATCTTCTAGTCTTCTCCCCTTATTCTGTCTCATTAAAATTTATCCACATATCAGAATTCTTTGTAGTGATCAGATGCCATTTTCATACTTATCCTCTGCCTCCACCGTGCACTCTCCTGCAGTTGCATGGCTTTTCTTGTGGTTTCCTTTACTATCTGCACAAATGCCACTGGTTTCGCTTCTTCAGCTTTACTTTTGTCCTTAGTTAAAAGCAATTCTAACTTCTTTGCTCATTCGAGAAGTTTGGCCTTTCCTTCAAAACTTGCTTGGCAAATTTGAGAATCATTTTTAAATCCCAGAAATTCTTCAGTAAGTTTAAGGACAATTACAATCATTTTTAATTTATTCAACCACAAGTCACCGAACATAAACACATTGTTTCAACTAAGTTTTATTTAAAGATCTAGGACACTAAACTGCAGGTTTTAAACTCGACTGGGTTTTTTAAATCTCCGACTGGATCTGTCTAATTCTCGTCAAATCACGAATCCGAGACTCAAGCTGTCCAAATCCCGGGCGACGCATCTGCAAACTTATGACACGGGTAAACCCCTTTGCTCATATAAATCAGCAACACAGAAAAGGCCCACCTCCGTGCTGTTATCTGCGAATGTTCGAGAGGCAGCAAACTACCGCAAGGGTTAATGTTTAAAGTAAAAACTAACAACTTTTCCAAAAATCCACCAATAACAATTAACTAGGAAATATTTACAATTCATTTCTCCAACCGCATCATTTACTTACCTCTCTACAATACTGTTCCTCTAACAAATATCCCAATTCCGATTAACAAGAAATGTATAAACATGTTTCAAAACAGTTAGCTTGACAAGGGTGAAGGATAAAAAGCTCCAAACAGATAAATCGAGTGAGTCAGCAATCAGATATTAAAGGTCAGCGCACACCGATGTGTAGGGCAAGAACGATTTTGGAAAATGATAAATGAAGTTATGGTACACCATAAATTTGATAATAATGAACAGTAGATCCGCGATTGTCAATTCCACCAAAGAAACAGAGATAAAATTGGAAGGGCCACAGTTTCTTTTGGCAAAATCTGGATTGTCGTCAAGTTTTCTGTAAGAGAGATGGAACAGACAATTGATATTCCAGTGACTGACTGAACGTTACTATTGAGAATGCAGGAGTCCACTCAGTGTAACTATCAAAATGAGCGAATGATCCACATATTGAATAAAATGAATAAGATGCAGGAGACTCTACGTGCTTGAAAAAATGGTCGCCACATTCTGTTTATCGTTCATCCAGGTGCTTTAAAATGTGAAAATAACATCATGTTCAAAGAGTGATGTGGATATTACAGAAACAGAGTTGATGTGTATATTACATTATTAATTCACTAACATCCAATATGAAGAGTGAACAAGAAAATTTTTAATATCGGTTAAAAACTGACTTTTAAAAAATATCTCACCAGGAAGGGCACCCGATGCAAGAACTGGGTAATAATTCACTTTGGCCTGAATAGAAACTTTGTACGTTTTTTTGTCAGATTTAGATTTTGTCTGTAAGAGCTGAAGGATTCTGATTGTTGCATGCCTTAAGTAAAAGAAGGATCTCCGTATTTGTACCAGTGTCAAAGCTACCGGGAATCAAGCAAATTGATGCATTCTTGACATTATTAATGTCATTTCACAAATGTACACGTGGCAATTATGTCCACCAAAGAAGATAACACTGGATTTGATCTAACATTGTTGAATACAATATTACATGCAACTGAAACAAGCCGGCTCGCGGTGTTGTTTGGAGTCTACTTCTTATGATTGTGACATGGGAGGTTCTTACATTAATTTACCTCTGTTAAATCTCCCATCTTACCCACAACAAAATACAAACTGGCACCTCCAACTCTCTCCACTTCACAAACTTCTGGAACTTCTACACAATTAATTTCCTGCTTTTTCAGTCATCATGTTAGTAATAGTTTGATCATTGGTAAATATCCGACTGCCTGAATGTTAATCATTAATTCCATCTGCACTCGGTTACGTTTTGATTTGGAGGAGGAGATGGTTCGAGTACAGGCAAGTAACAATCCCTCAAATTGGATAAAAAAAGAGAGAGTAAGGAAATCCAGAGTTCCTTCGACGAGGAAGAGATGCTATTAGTCCAACAGTTGCAGTGTTTCGCTATTGACAAGAAGTCACCATTAATGGTTTTCTTGACAATCGTCTCATCCTCTCTTTTATCACATCTTTGCAAGCGCTTCAGTCCCTACTTTACTTGACCACAGATGAACTGATCGCAATGCAGTACATCGAAGTCCATTAAAGCTGCTCCATATGTGCAGACACATGTTGTAAAATGATATTCTGCCAGCTTTGCAAATCCAATGTGATGAAAGATTACAACCATCCACTGCTGTTTCTATCTGTCATTTGCACGTGCAGTGAGCATTCACCGTCTTTAATCCTGGAGTGCGATATGGTCACCATCATAGAGTGTTAAACATGTCAAATATCCCTTTGTGCGACCTCGTACTTGTAGACTAGATATGCTACATTTCACTGTAGCAACCCACATTTGACTGTCTCAAAGTCTCTCAACTTTTCTTCTTCATGTTCTCATCCAGATGACGTTTAAAATGAATAATTAAGCCAGCCACCATTACGTCTTCCTGCAGGTCATTCCATAGATGGACAAAACTCTGCATGCATGTGTTGTCCCTTTAAAGATTCCCCAGCTCATCTTAAAACCAGGCCTTATGATTTTGGAATTCCCTTCTCTTGGGGAAAAAAAAAATCTCGCCTGTTCATGATATACCAGTCCTGAAGCGAGAGCTAAAGCAGGCAGCAGAGCTGATCACTGCACCACCACACCTTTCCATTTTACCGTTCTTCTTTGATGAATGTGTGCAGATTAAATCTGCATGTTTTTGACTCAAACGAAATTGATATCAAGGGAAACCAGCCCCAGGCTGTTCAGCCTGTCCCAGCAATTCAGATCCTCCAACCCTGGCAACATCCTTGTAACTCTTTTCTGAACTCCTGATGTGGTGGAGGCTGGTAAATTGCAACATTTAAGAGGCATGTGGATAGATATATGAATAGGAAGTTTTGGAGGGATATGGGCCGGGTGTTGGCAGGTGGGACTAGATTGGGTTGGGATATCTGGTCGGCATGGACGGGTTGGACCGAAGGGTCTGTTTCCATGCTGTACACCTCTATGACTCTCTGTCTCTATGAATTCAAACGAGGACGAAACATATCTTTTCTCGCCTTATTTCAGCATTGTGTGTTTCAGATCGCATCAAGACAACTTTTAACCTCGTGAAATTGTCACTTAGCACCAATCAGTGATTTTCTTCATTCATTCACCAGATGAGGCTGTGGCTTTTCAGATTGTAATTTATGGCTGATCCCTAATTACCCAGAGAGCCATTAAGATTCAACTACATTGTTATGGGTCTGGCTTCACGTGAAGGCCAGAGCGGGTAAGGATTGCAATATCCTTCACTAAACGCTATTTATGAACCAGACCTGTTTTTCCTTCCGAGAATCAAAAATTAATTCATGGCCATAATTCGACTCTGAATTTCAGATTGTTGAAGTCCGATTTCATTTTAAGGTGCGATTCTAATTCTCGGTGCTCAACACATTAACTTCATCTTTGGATGAACGGTCCAGCTATAATATCACTAAACCATCACTACTACCTTTTCGAGACGTGACTGTTTTCTCCTCTTCTCAGAAGCCTTTTTCTATTTGGTTGAAGTGTATCTATGATTTCAGGATTCATTACCGATAACTTCACTGATTCTTTCAAATCTACTGGCACTGTTTCACAAACAACTTCATCAATGATTTCTGTCTACTTTGATATTTACAATATAAATGACATATTCTTACTTCAATATTGATTGTTGTCCCGCAATTTTGTTCGACAATTAATTCTGCTCCATTTCAAATTAGTCAATACATTGCAGTCAACATTCGCTGTCATTTGCACAATTTCGATTATTTTTACATCTAGCGTTGCAATCCCATATATTGATAGAATCTCACTCGCAGAGTGTACACACTGATGGAAAAAAAAAATCATTATTGAGCCGTTATGTCATACTGATTGTTTTCAAAAGTGTCACCAAGTGTTCCCAAATCGAGGTAACTTACAATATTACAACTTGCTTACATTAATGAGGTCACATTTTTTCTTTCGTCCCTTTGATGAAGAGAAACGGATTCTGGTAAATATGTCCCGTTTAATGTCAATATTGTTTTATTTATCACTAAATGGTTTGCATGAATGTGCATGAGGCACTGACCCTGCAACACTGTACGCAATTTTGGAAGTCCTGACATTTCATCTTGGGAAATTGGGGAGATCGGCGGGAAAAAGGTGATAAAAATTTTCAATGCAAAATAAGGCAAAGTCGAATAAAGGAAAATACAGCAAATGCAGGAGGGGTAAAAAGAGTAAATAGGGAGACATTAGCCTCCTTAAGGATCAGCAAGGTTTTTTACGTGCTGAACGACGGGAATAGGTAAAGACACAAAATGAATATTTCAGTTCCTTTTTTAGATGTGCTGAACGGCACAGAAGTTAGAGAACTTTGTGAAATTAATATTGATGTCTTGAGAAGAATCCACATTAGAGGAGGTAGTGTTAGACGGTTTGCAGCACATAAAATTGTCTACGTCTTCCAGTCTTAAATAATTGTATTGCAGACACTTGTGGGAAACCAAGGAAGGCATTGCTTGAACCAGTGCAAAAATATTTGTATTATCGACATTCACGGATGAAGTGTTGTAAGACTGGACGACAGGTAATGCTGAGCCATTATTTCAGAAAGGTTGGAAGGAAATGCTGGGGAACGAGAGCCATGTCGGCCTGAGGTTCGTGACAAAATTGTTTGATCAATGAGTATCTGCGTTTTGGTTGCTGTTTTGAAAACAATTTTAATCTGACTAATTTATTGGTGAAGGGGATTCTGAGGGGTAAGCTTTTCATTAGGTTTGAACAGCAAGGATTGGAGTCAACATGGTTTTCTGCGTCGGAAATCACACCTTACTTACAGTTAAAGTGTCATAGAGATTACAACAGAAATTGTTATCGTCTGATTGGTTTCAGGCTCTCAACGTCATCATATTTGAAATTGGATTGGATTTGAAGGGCTGAGAGTTTGTTTTAAATAAATTAGTCAGATTAAAATTGTTTTCAAAACAGGAACCAATACACAGGTAGTCATTCATCAAACAATTTTGGAACAGCCAGTCACTTCGCTGTTAAATACATTGGCTGTGTTTGCTGTAACGTAAACTCAGAAAAGCAATTTCATCTAAAAATGTCCATTTGTTATTACGACTACGTCACAGAATGCAAAACAATTTTCCGGAAGTTTGATTGTTTTTGACTCACTTACTAGTGATTCCAGTAACAGCAAGTGTATTACAATAGATTTTCAGCAGGCTATCGATTCGATAATACAGTGCTGCCTCAATTTTCTCTTTTTTTGATGGAAACAAACTCACAATGTTAAACGCTGATTCAGTAGAATCTCAGAGCTTTCAAAATGTATGCTGTTGGATCACGATAACAAATTGCAGCAGGTGACAATGTGAAAGCTAAACATGTCGTTGCAGTCAATTCCCTGTAGTGATACCACTTGTTAAGTAATGAGGCTCAGCTGCAGAATGCTAATCGCAAGAGTTAAATTATTTGTTTTGTTTTAATTGCAATGTCCCAACCAGGGTATAATTCATTCAGTAACAATAGATGCATCCTTATGTCTCATGCTGCTTTGGAGAAATGCTTATGAGAATATGGTCATTCAGTAATTACCATACAAACATTGAACTCTCTCGTTCATTGTGCCTTTTCCTCGGCCGTGGATTCGATTTTTTTAAAATTCACAAATAATGGGTATACTTCGAATATTCGCAGAATACCTGAGATTCAAATTAAGATTATGCATTTCAAGAACCACTATTCATGGAAATATGTCTTACACTGCTTTTTGCAGTCGGAAAAAATGAAGTGGGATAAATGTATAATCGCTGCCAGTAAGCGTGAACGGACAATGGGGAAATAAGTTGGTCCAGAAAACTTCCCACAAAAAGCCTAGAAATGTACTGGAAGAGTTTTTTGGAAATGAGTTGGAGAAAATACTCTTCAGCATGATGGTGGGGAAAAGCAAAATACAAAATGTGAGGTGTTCATGATGAAGTGCATGTAAACCACTTTCAGTTGCAACAGAAATGGAATTCCGTTGCTGGAATGGTACTGACGTTCATGAAGAAGTTGTAGCTCGGCTATTTGCTCATTTAGTAACATAGATAGTGAACATGCATTCAAAATATATCCACGAACAACGGTAAAATAGAACAAACGAATGCTGAACCCTATGGATGATGAAAGATAGAAAAAAAATCAATTAAAATATATCTCTAAAACAGTTCTGAAGCAGCAAGCTGAAAGTTAATGGCTTTGTTGAAGTCTCTGCTATGGTTGACCTTGACACCTCTTGATGATCTGGAAAGAAAGCTCTACCGTTGCTCTGCATTTGAAACATGGTGTTTTTTTCCCCTGCTGGCCATCCCATCACATATCAAGATTTATTATTTCATCAGGCAATATGACACAGGCAATCTATTTCAGTAGAATTGAAAAGCAAAGCGTGAGCCAATGTTAGTTTGTTTGTCAAGACATCATTTATAGTGGTGTCACACTGAAATTCGAGGTGCCTCACGAAGTGACAGAGAAAGGCTGAGCGGAAAAAAACATTTGAGGTGTAATTCAGTGAAGGGGCAAAGCTCCCTGATTATCTGACCTCGATCTGGACTGTAGTGCATTCTTTTGCCTCCTCGTGAAATGGCTACTTTCTCAAACTGGGTCGTTTACTACTCGTTTCATCTGCACTGAAACCTTGGTTTGTGTCACTTCAAAAACAACGCGTGGTGCAGCAACGAAAATTCCCGTGCGCAACTCTGAGTTTTTCGAAAATAAGTTCAGAAATCGTACAATCCTAGTGATCCGCTCATTGATGTTATGCCATATAAAAATAAAATATAACATTTAATGATCAAAAAGGAGATGAAGGGCGGCACGATAATGCAGTGGGTATCACTGCTCCCTCACAATATGAGTGACGCAAAATCGCTTCCTCCCTCGGCTTACTGCTTGTGTGGGCTTTGACTTGCCCCCATATCTTTGTGGGATTCCCCCCAGAGATGTGGTTTCCACCCACGGCCCAAACCTGTACAGGTTAGGTAAATTCGCCGTGCTCGCTTGCCAATCGAGTTCAGGGATGTGTTTCGTTCAGTGTATTAGCTATGGGAAATGTTGAATTGAAGAGAAGGGTCGGGGATGCTCTTCGCTGAGTTGGTGTGGAATTGTTGGGCAGAATTGACTTCTTTCCAAACTCTACGGATTCTATGAAGCTGTTAGATCTGGTGAATTTTGTATAATCGACATCCTTTATCTCATGGCAATCTTGTTTCATGCCCAAAACTCGTATTTCATTAAGGACATGACTGACTATTAAAATATATCAGAGCGTTGATTACCGAGTTAACAGGAATGGGATAAACGGTTTATAACGGCGGTTAGCCAGTGAAATGCCATTTCGTTCTACAAGCTTGACTTTTGTTAGCAGAATCATGATATTTATCAACTATCTCTCCAGGATCATATATAAACTACCAGAAGATGTCTCCGAAGCCGAGCAAAATGTTGGCAGGATAATAACCTCCCTTTTTCTCATTTTCTGTCAAAACAGGTTATAAATTTATTGAAGAATAATTTCACCGTGAACAAAACAGAATAGTGTCGATTGTATGAAGCAGAATACCATTCACATGTAACACCGGAGTGATACCATCGCAGATCAGTAGAAGACTGTGAAAAAGGGGAATGGCTGTTGGGTTGAATAGTTGCACCGACGAAGTCCCCACGAGCAGAAGGCAGACCTCAGGAAGACACTCTCCGGGGACAAGCAATCACCTGGACTAAAGAGCAGGTAATCGAGGACTTGGTGGCAAGGAATACGTAAGGCCTAAACGGTATATTATTGTAGTGTTTCCTTTCCTTCCATTTTCATCTGAAAAAAATAGGAAGTGGAGTGTTCGACAGATGTGTCATTGCAAAATTGGATGACAGCATAGAAAAAGTAACGTTTTGGCTTGGGAGGCTTTGGAATGCAGCGTTTCAAAACAAAAGTACACATATAACAGGTAACGTCATTTTAACTTTGTTTTTAGCTTTACAGCAGTTGTGGTGGCAATTGGGGCAGTCGCAAGCTCCTCCAGCAGGATGTGGGAGCTGTGGGAGACATCCATTGTCCCTGATGACTGCACCTGTGTGAAGTGCACACAGTTGAATTGATTGGTAAACCGTGTTTCGGCGTTGAAGCTGGATGCACTCAAGATTATCCGAGATGCTGATTGCTTCATAGATATGAGTTTTAGTAAGGTAGTCACAGCGAAGTCATTGGAAGAAAGGAACTGGGTGGCCACTGGAAAGGCAAAGGGAAATGGTAGAGAATGCAAGAATGCAAAGTGGGCATTCTCCTCGGCTGCAAGGACACAGCATACTGCTGGGGGCGGGATGATCATTCACTGAAAGCAGCAGTCGCAATGTGGGTGACATTACGACTGTCTCTGGAGCACAGCACGAAAGAGTAAAAGTAAACAGGATATTAGTGACAGGAGACTCGATAGTTGGAGAATCAGATGAGATGGTCTTTTCGTGCAAACCAGAGTCCATGATGGTGCGTTGCAGAAGAGGGTCAGAATTTCTTTGAGAGGTGGCAGAGCATTCTCACGGGAGAGGGTGAGCTGAACGAAGTCAATGGGCATGTTGGTAAGGATGACATAGTTAGAAGTAGGGATGAGATCCTGCAGTGTGTTTACAAACAGCCAGGAAAAATCTTTAAAACCAGTACCCTGTTGGTGATAACATTTGAATTACTTCTGGTGTCATGTATTCATGAGATTCAATACAGGAGAATATGGCAGATGAATGCATGACGAAAGAATTGGTGCAGGGGACAGGTATTCAGATTTCTAGATTATTGAGGCGCTGTATGAGGCAGAGGCGAACTGTTCAAGAGTAACATGGTACACCTGAAGTGGAGGGGAACCAATACCTTGGTGGTGAAATTTGCTAGTGTTGCAAAGGACGATTTAAATTCGAATGGCAGGGGTTGTCATTCTGAACAACAAAGAGACTAGTACGAGGCTGGAGGGACAGTGTGTATATCTATATTTATATATATGGAAAGACATCGGTTGATTATGGTTAGTCAGCATGGCTTTGTGAGTGGGAGATCATGTTCCACAAATTTATGAGAGATTTTAAAGAAACTAACAGCAACGTTGACGAGGGCAGGGCGTTAGACGTAGTCTGTGTGGTGTTCAGTAAGACCTTTGATAATGGTCCACATGGTGTGCTGCTTTGGAAGGTTAGATCACATGTAATCCAGAAGGAGCTGGCAAATTGTATGCAAAATTGGCTCGATGGTAACAAGCAGATGGCAATACTGGAATGATGCTTTGAGACTGGAGGCTTGTGACGAGTGGAGTGTCCCAGAGGTCAGTGTTGGCATACTATTGTTTGTTTTCCATAACAGTAATTTGGAGGAGAATGTGCAAGGTCTGATCAGTAAATTTGCTGAGGACAATGAATTTGGGTTTATCGTTTTTATATGCAGTTTATTTCGATAATTATGAGGTGTTGCATTTTGGAAAGTCAAACCAAGGTTGGAATTTCATGGTGAATGGCAGATCCTGAGGGAGTGTAGTGGAACAAAGGAATCTGGGAGATCAGGTGCACAGTTCTTTGAAAGGGGAGTCACAGGGAAACAGGGCAGTGAAGAAGCCATTTGGCACACTGCACTTCATCAGACATGACACTGAGTACAGAATCTGGGAAGGAAACTTGCAGTTGTTAAGGCCTTTGGTGAGGCCCCAACCGGAGTATCATATTCCGTTTTGATTAATTTTCTACAGAAACGATTAAAACTGAAAGAGTGCAGAACTAATTGACAAGCATATTGCAGGAGTCAAGGGTCTGAGTTATAGGGAGAGGTTGGACAAACCAGATTTTTTTATCATATGAGACATGAGGGTGGACTTCAATAGAGGTGCGTAGGATCATGAGAGGCATGGATATGTTGAATTCAATCAGTAGTTTTCCCTGTTTGGGTGAATCGAGGACCAGACAGCATCAGTGTATGGTGAGAGGAGAAATAATAAAAGGAAAGCTGAGGGCCACGTTGTTTACTCTGACTATGGTAGGAATATGGAAAGAGCTGCCAGCAGAAGTGGTGTAGGCGGATAGGTTAATAACATTAAAATTGCATTTGAAAATGTACACGGGTAGGAAAGGATCAGAAGGATATGGGCTAAGCGCAGGGAAATATGGAAGATGAATGCATGGCGAAGGAATTGGTGCAGGTGCCAGGTGGATGAAAGTTTGATCGTCTTGGAACAGTTTGCGACAAAGGACTATCTCTGTGCTGTTGGAGGCTATGACTCTATGACTCTATTAGAGAAACATTTCTGAGTGAAGGACAGGATTGGCATTTTTAAGTAGCAAGGTACAGCTGCTTTTGGCGGTACAGACCTATTGGAAAGACGGAGAGGGAGTTATATTTCTGATTAAGGCGGGTATCCCAGTAGTTATCCCTGATGAAATGACCAGAGTCATCCAGTGAGGCATTGTGGATGGAGCTAATAAATAAGGGCATGATGACGTTATTGTTGCCATCCTATAGGACACGCAATTACTCAAAGAGAATTAGATGAACAAGGGGGTTTAGATGAACAATATCCAGCGAAATTGGGGGGATTGCAGCAACAAAGAGGTTGTCATAGTAAGGAATTTTAACTTTACAACATACACTGAGAGTATAAAGCGTTAAGGGCTTAGATCGGATGGAATTCATTCAGTGCATTTCAGGGATGGCTCCTCTAGCAGTATACAGAATTACGCCTGGAGAAGGGGAAATTCTCGTCATACACTTGGGAAGAAGAGCTGGACAGGTGATGGAGGAGATAGTGGCGTGGCACGTTAGGACCAATGACCAGTTCTATTAATTTAAAAATATTTATGGACAGGGATAAAACTGGAACACACGTTCAAGTTCTAAATTGAGTGAAGACATTTTTCCATGAAAATAGACATGCACTTGCAGGAATTTATTGGAGTAGTTAAATTGCAGGCAAAAGGACAGCTGTTGAGTGGGAAATCGCAAGAGTTCATGGGATATATGTTGTGTGAGAGTGATAGCCATGGTTGACAGCAATATGGAACCATGGACGATAGGACATTTTGAGGCTTTGAGGAGAAGAAAAGAAGGAGGTATGGCTCGGGAACATGCAGCTAGAATCACTGCAGGTAAAGAAGAGACACAGAACTTTACTGTAGAAGGAAATCAGGAACGCAAGAACGGTCACGAGATAGCCTTGGCTGAGAAGATAAGGGTTAACCGGAAGTATATTAGTGAAAAATAAAGTGGATTAACAAGAGAAATATGACCCCTCCAGAACTAAACTTGGCATATATATGTCGAATTTCAGGAGATTCGCGAGATCCGCAATGAACATTTCTCCTCTGTGTTTATCATGGACATAAATATGAAGACTTAGCAACTTGGGAAAGGAAGTGGTTACAGCTTAGTGACAGTCCATATCACAGGAGACGAATTGTTGAATGTATTAGAATAGTTGTAATTGGATGTATGTCCTGCACCTGGCCAGACATTTCCAAGAACACTTGCAAGATGCTGCTGAAGAAATTGCGGGGGACCTCGATTTTTGCAACATACTTAGCCACTGGTGAGGTTTCACACGATTGGAAGGTGCCGAATGTTGCACACTATTCAAGAAGAGCTGCAAAGTTAAATCTGAGAACTTTAAAACAGTAAGCCTAACATGTGTGGTTGGTATGTTTCATGAGAGGATTCTGAGATAAGATTAACATGCATTTTGAAAGACAATATTTGGTCAGGAATAGACAGCATGGTATTGTACTTGGGAGATTATACATCAGAAATTGTTACATTTCTTTGATGAAGTGGCCATGAAGGTGACGTGAGCTGGTTGGTAGACGTAGTTTGCCTGGATGTCTTTGAGGCCGTTGATAAGGTTCCACAACAAAAGCTGCTCTGGAGGTTAGATGGCTTGCAATTCAGGGGAGCTGGCAAACTGGATACACAATTGTCTTGTTGGTACGAAGCAGATGCTAGTAGTAGAAGGATGCTTGCCGGACTGGACGTTTGTGAGAAGTGGAATGCTTCAGGGGTTGATGCTGGACCATTGATGTTTGTTATCCACATCAATGACTTGGATGAAAATATGCACGGCATGATTCATGTGATTGTAAGTTACACTAAAGCAGGCAGTACCTTCGAAAGTCTGGGAAGTTATCTGAAACTGTAGTAGAACCTTGCTCACTTGAGCCGAGAAATTGCAAATGCAGCGTAATATAGACGAGTGTGAACTGTTGCACTTCGGGAAATCATACCAATGTCGGACATTCATCGTGAATAGTAGTGCCTTAAGGAGTGTAATAAAACAGAAGAACCTTGGAGGATGGGTGTACGGTTCTCTGAAATTGCACTAAGAAGTAGACAGGGCAGTAAATTATGCTTTCATCAGTCAGGGTAATGAATATCGAAGTTGGGAAGTTATGTTGCATTTGTACAGGACGATGGTGAGTCCACAATTCGAGTATGTTCAGTTTTGAACAACTTGCTACAAAATCGATGTTATTAAACTGGAAAGAACGCAGACGGAATTGAAAAGGATGTCGCCAGGTCAGGTGTCTGAGTCATCGGGAGAGCTTGAACAAGCTGGGACGTTTTCCTCAGTGCGTAGGAGACTGACGAGGGATTTATAAAAACCCTTAAAGATCATTGGAACCATAGATAGGTTGAATGCACTCAATCTTTTCCCCATAGTTGGGTAATCTTGACGGGACAGCATCGGGTTTGACGTGAGGGGGAAAGAAAATAAATCTGAAGGGCAACGTATATGCATATGGAATGGGCAGCTGCAGAAGATGTGAGGTGAGTACATTAACAACGTGTAAAATGCATTTGGATACATATATGGATAGAAAGGTTCGAGGAAGATATAGATGAAGTACATGGGGTGGGTGTATGGACATTTTATTTGGCATGGACCAGTATGGGTCAAAGGGCATGTCGCGTGCTGTAAGACTCTATGGGTCTTTTAATCTATCCCGATGAGTGACACACATCAATGTGAACAAGGAGAGAGAAGGCAAAATCTTTGAAACGAATGATGAGAGGGCTGTGACTGTGTTCTCCCAGGAATAAAGTGACTTATCAGACAGCAAATTTAAAAGTGTTCATTTTGGGGGTGGGAGGTATTGAAGGGGATGTTGGCGGTGATGTGCATATGTCCATTAAGCGTGAATGCCGAAATATGTTCTGCAATGTATAAGATGCTTTCTTAAAAAGGCCATGCTTTCAACTCATCTCTTCTACAGTCACTTACCCCTCCACGAACCTTTCTACTGACCAAGGTTTGTCTTCCTTTCAAAATAAACCTTCAATCTGACCTGTTTAATGTTTTCAAGTGGAGATTGATTCCTGCACTGGCTTAGCGTCAGCGGATTAGTGGTTTCAACAATAATACTTTTGATGAATATCTTACTGTATATTGACATCGAGGACTTATTGTTTGAAGACATAGAACGTAGAACATAGAGCGCGAAATATTACAGCGCAGTACAGGTCCTTCGGCCAATCGAATTTACATCGATCTATGCAATGCCTTTAAAGCCAATCTGATCGACACCATTCTATTATCATCCATTTGTTTATTCAATCGCCATTTAAATACCCCTAACGTTGGCGAGTCTACTACTGTTGCAGACAGGACGTGCACGACTTTACTACGCTCTGAGTAATGGACCTACCTCTGCCATCTGTCCAATATCTATCAAACCTCAATTTGATGCTACATGCCCTCGTAATATCCATCACCATCCAATGAAAACTGGCTACCCTGTATAATCCTCTGGTGATCTTGTATGTCTGTATTAAGTCATTTCTCAACTTTCTTCTCACTAAAGAAAACAGCCTCAAAATCCTTAACCTTTGCTCTTAAGATCTTCGTTCTGTACCAAGCAACATCCTCGTAAATCGCTTCTGCGCTATTTACAATACTTCCACGTCCTTCCGAAAAGTGGGCGAGACTAGTACTCTACAAAATACTCCAAGGAAAGCTGCATGAGAGTTTTATAAGGCGGGTGTATGACCTCGTGGCTCCGAAACACAATCCACCTCCCAATAAAAGCTAACAAGCCGTTTGCCTTCTTAACAACCCTATCATCCTGGGTGGGATCTTTCAGCGTCTATGTACTTAGGAAGCGAGATTTCTCTGGCATCTACACGAAGAATCTTACAATTAGTCCAATACTCTTTATTCTTGTTGCTCCTTCCAAAGTGAATCACCTCATACTTTTCCACATTAAACTCCTTTTCACACCTCTTAGCCCAGTCCTGCAGCGTACATATATCCCTCTGGAGCCTGCAGCATCCTACAGCACTCCAGACGATTCCACCAACCTTAGCGTCGTCAGCAATTTTACGAACGCATCATTCTACGCCATCATCGAGGTAATTTATGAAACTGACAAACAACACTGGCCCCAAAGGCGATCCTTGAGATATACGACTAAAAATTGAACCCCAGGATGAACATTTCCCATCAACCACCAACGTGTGTCATCTTTCAGCTCGCCAATTTCTGATCCAAAAAGCTAAATCACACTCAATCCCATTCCTCCGTATTTGGTGCCATGATTTTCTGGGGAAATCTTATCAAAAGCCTTCCTGAAATACATATATACTGCATCAACAATTTTACCCTCAACAAACTGGTCACCTTCTGAAAGATCTCAAGAAGGTTTGTGAGGCACGACTGACAGAATAGCAATCCATGCTGACTGTCTCGAATCAACTTATCCACTCTAGATTATGATAAGTTCTATCACATATAAACTTTTTAAAAACTTTACCGACAAGCAATGTAAGGCTCACTGGCCTATTATTATTAGGGTTGTCTCTACTCCACTTCCTGAAGAAGCGACTAACATTTTCTATCCTCAAGATTCTGGCACTAATCCTTTTGACAATAATAGGTGAAACATGAAAGCAGTCTCTGTAGCCTCCTCGCTGGCTTCCCATCAATCCGAGGATAAATTCCATTTGTCCCAGGGGACTTATATATTTTCAGCCTTGGCAGAATTTCGAATACTTCCTCCTTGTGAAGTTTGATGCCATCTCATCCAATAAACTGTATCTCAGTATTCTCCCCGACAATATTGTCGCTTTTCAAGTGCGAGTACTAATGAATACTATTCGTTTAGCGCCTCCCCTGTCTCCTGGGACTCCATTCACAAATTCTCATTACAATCAATGATTGGCCCTACTCTTTCTCCAGTCATTCTTTTATTCCTTTTATACATTCTTTTTGTAAACTGTGTGGAAACAGGCCCTTCGGCCCAACAAGTCCACACCGACCCGCAACACATCCAGACCCATTCCCCTACATTTACCCCTTCACCTCATACTACGGGCAATTTAGCATGGTAAATTCACCTCACCTGCACATTTTTGGATTGTGGGAGGAAACCGGAGCAAGCCCACACAGACACGGGGAGAATGCGTAAACTCCACACAGAGTGTCGACTGAGGCGGGAATGGAACCCGGGTCTCTGGTGTTGTGAGGCAGCAGTGTTAACCACAGTGTCACCGTGCCGCCCGTGTAGAAAGCTTTTGGCATTTCCTTGATCCTACATTCCAACAATTCTCATGCCGCTCCTGGGTGTTCTTAACTCTTTCTTTCGGCCTTTCCCTGCTAATGTGTAAATCTCAAGCTGCCGACCACTTCCTCCTTGCCTGACAGGGATATACATATCCCTGAAGAAGGGCTAATGCCCGAAACGTCGATTCTCCTGTTCCCTCGATGCTGCCTGACCTGCTGCGCTTTTCCAGCAACACATTTCCATCTCTGATCTCCAACATCTGCAGACCTCACTGTCTCCTCCATATACATATCAAAGACACGCAGTAGCTGTTCCTTGAATGAGCTCCACGTTTCAATTGTGCCCCGCCTCTGCAGTATCCATGACCCATCCCATATATCCTAAATCTTGCCTAATCGCATCATAAGTGCATTTTTCCCAGTAATAAATCCTGCCGTGTGGTATATAGGTGTCGATTTCCATCGCAAACTTAAGGGTAAACCAATTGTGGTCACTATCACCCAAGTGCTCAGCGACCTCCAAATCGAACACCGAGCCAGATTTATTACCCAGTACTAAATCCAAAGTTGTGTCGCTCCTTGTTTGCCTGTTCACATACAGTGCCACGAAAACATCCAGCACACATTGGTCAAAAACTGCTCCCTCTGAAGTACTCAAAGTTTTGTATTTCCCGTCAACACTTGGAAAGTTAATGCCCTCATGACAACTTCCCTTTTTCTCTCTCTTTCATCCAGAACGACATGTGCTTTCCTCTACAACTCCAGATCTATTTGGATTCCCACAGAAAACTTCAAACTGGGTGACCTCTCTTTTCCTGTTTCTAAACTTAGTGCATCCTTCCTCTGCTACTGTAATATTGTCCTTGACTAATAATGCCATAGCCCCCCCCACTTTGACCATCTTCTCTGCTCTCACTTAAATATCCAAACCCTGGAACGTGCAAAAACATTCTTGTCCCTGTTCTTTCCATGTCTCCGAAGTGACCACAACGACGAATTCCCTGGTCCGAACCCGTGCTGCAATTACAAACATCTTATTGAGGATGCTCCTTCCGTTGAAGTAGACATACTTCAAACTTCAAGGTAATTCTCAGTAGTGAATACTGAGACAAAATATCCAATCAGGATCGCCCCTCCTTCCTCGGACTCGAGGCGCAAGTGAACTCCATTAACCCTGATCGATCCTACCTTCACTCTGGCCAACTTCATGTTTTTCACGTAAGTTTAGAAGTGCTTATAATTCTCTTTAATGCTGTCCGCTAAAGCTTTCTTGTGCGCTTTTCCATCTCACATAAGTCCATTTTTAAGTTCCTTCCTGGATAACTTGTAACCCTCTGAAGCCGTGTCTGATCACTGTCTCTGCAATCTTTCGTTCTTCCTCTTGACTAGTTTTTCCACATTCCTTGTCAACGAAGCATTTATCAAGCAAAGAAACTTTGTTTGCCTCATTGGGACCAACCTGTACAGCAGTAAAAGCACGCGCTTCCGACAGAAACTCCACATTTCTAGTCGTGCATTTCCCTTAGAACATTTGGCTGACAACATTTGCTCCCACTATACGCGCCCCGGTTCCAGACTTATAGCATTGCAATTTCCTCTCTCTCCAATTAAATAATTTGCCATACTGTCTGCTCCCATCCCTCTCCACGCGTATAATAAAGGCCATAGAGTTGTGATCCCTATAACCGAAATGCTATCAAACCGAGAGATCTGACACCTGGCATGGTACGTTGCTAAACACTGAATCCATAAAGGACCCCACAGTATTCGGCCTACCATGTGTCTGGAATCCTTCCTAGATAGACCTGACAGAAACCGCTCTTTCCAAAATATTTTAACTAAGTAGGTTCCAATCATTATGAGGGAAATTAAAATCACATATTACAACAACTCTGTTAATCCTGCGACTTTGCAAACTGCTTTCCAATCTGCTCATCCGTGCCTCTGTTCCGATTAAGCGAACTGTAGGAAGCTACCAATACATTGATAGTTTCCTACTTGCACAACTGCTGCCTTTGCAGAAAATATCCCTTTCTGCAGCTGTCAGACTTTGCCGAATTAGCAATACCACTCCTTAAACTCTTATACATCCACATCCCCATTCCATTTGAAACATCTAAACCCGGGAACATCCAAGAAATGTTACTATTCCTGTGATAACCAGGTCTTTGTAATGTTCAAAAAATCACAGTTCTAAATACTAGTCCATGCTCTACGTTCGTCACCCTTATCCTGATAAGTCTACTGTTAAAATAGAAAAACTTTAATCCATCACACTGAATGTACCTTTGAGCAATCAAGTGCCTTTAGCTTCTCACAGACACTCCACACGCTCTTTCTGTCTGTTCACTCCCGAGTCCATCATCTGATCCGTAGCTCTAGTTCCCAACCCCTGCCTCACTCGTTTAAACGTGCATAATGACTTCTGGCTGCTCACCATCGCCACTGAGTACATGTTTCAACGACTTCATCTACCCTGAACCCTGGCACCTGGGAGGAAATGCCATCCTTGATTCCTGTGTGCGAACACAGAATCTCCATTCTCTCCCCCAAACTATCCAGTCTCTTATTACGAAGGGTCTGTTTAACTTTATCATTGACTGCTGTGCCCTGGAACTCGTCATAGTGTCACTGACTTGGCTATTGCCGATTCCCCTGAATGGAAATCTCCCCTATATTATCCAAAGTGGGCTACTTGTTTACGAGGGAATTGACCACACGAGTTTCCTGCACTGTCCACTTACACCCTTTGCCTTTCCTGGTGGTCACGCAGCTACTCTCTAATTGCAGTTTCCGTGTGACCATCTGATTAAAACTCACTACTCAGCATCGTGAATGAGATCATTTTCGTGTCTACTGTGAACTTTAACACGTGGTCCCCAAATTCAAGGCAACCCTTTGAAATGCAGCCAATTGCTGTCCCAACAATGATCTCTGAGGAATATCAATAACCACTGATGGCGAACCAGAAAAATACAGCTTTGTTCCCAGTCTTTGATTTCTGTTCATTAACAATGCTGTCAAATTACCCAAAACATTATGCACATTAATCTTATTCAGCCAGAATTTTTGTGCAGCAGGTTGTCCAATGCTTTCTGGCAAACCAGAAACACAACATCCATCGTTTTGCTGTGGTCCACTGCACTCACAATACCTTCAAAGAATTGCTGTGATTCGGCTAAACGCGAACTACCTTTCATGAAACCATGATGTATCTGCCAAATATAAAACTTTCACCAATCTCTCTCTCTCACTCTTCCCTGATAGACCCAAGCACTTCCTCACTACTGAAGTTAAGCTAACTCATCAATAGTGACCGTTTCTTGTCTATCTTTTCTTAAATCAGTGGCATGGCACTTATTGTTTTGTAATCTCCCAGAGCCGCCACACAGTCCACAGTCCACACAGTGTGTGAGTGCGTGTGTGCACGGTTGTGATGGAGTAGATGCCTGTGAGTAGATGTGTGAGTGAGTGTGACGTGGGAGTGTATGAGTCTGAGAGAGAGCGTGTGCACGGAAGAGGTTCGCTCGCTCTCTCAGGTGCACTCATACACTCATACTCAAACTCGTGGCAACACACTTTCACAGGCATCTACTACGTCACAATCCCATACAATGCACACTCACACTATTTCCTTTTCTCTCACCTTCACACACACACGCTCAATCTCTCACGCTCTCTCACTCCAATGCGCACAAATATAAATATATATATATAGGGGTGAATTTGCATTTGCAGATTTGCATTTGCTTATATATTATATGTCTTCGATCAGCAGATAATCTGTTGGCAGTCAGTCCGTGTGACGTTTCATTAATTCCGGTTTTGGAAACAGAAACGTTCTGACTCAAGGGTTTAAAAACAGCCAGACTCTAACCTTACTCCTTTAATGCATTGTCGGAGCTAATATGTCTTCTTTCCAAAATTAAATCTTTAAGATATCTCTGGAATGTGACTAGAAAAGAGTTCTGGGATTTACATGTAAATGATTCGAAACGTAAAACCCATTCTAAGTGATTAAAGACTTAAAAGCGATATAAGTGTGTTCAATACATTGCATCCGTTGTTTGTCACTTTGATCTTTTAGTATTAATTCTATTTCCTATGGTTCTGCCCCAGTAGCTACCCGAACAAGCAGCAGCGCTCTGAAAGCTTGTTTTGGACTATAACATGGAGGTTTGTGATGTTTGACTTTCAACACCACCCCAGTCCAACACTGGCACGTCCACATCTCTGCTGCCATCATTTCTTTGTCCTTCATCGATGGATTTGAGCACCTGAAATCTAAACGTTGACTTCGTTGAAGGAGGGCATTTTTCACGTACTTACTCTCTCTAAACCTCACATAAGCTGAAAAACCTCCATTTGGTCTTCCTTAGTTCAGGGATAACAGTTCCAAATTTTCCAAAACACAAAGAGAACAAAATCACATCCCTGTTAAACACCGTCAGCATCATTTCTAATGTCTTTGTACCCAAGGAAACGCCATCAGTGTCCTCTCCAATACAATCACAGAACCCCTCCAGTGCAGAAACAGCAAATCAGACAATCGTGTCTGAAGCCATCCTCTGAACAGCATCCCAACCAGTACTAGCTTCCGTCCCTTTCCCCGTATATTTAAACTGAAGAAGGGACAGCCAACTGGGTTGTGATTTCAAATAAACCTGCTGGAGTATAACCTGATGTCGTGTAACTTCTGACCTTATCCCTGCGTGAACCACGGTTATCTAAAAATTCCGTGGATACGAGATGGCAATTTAAAATAGCCAAGCCACCCAACCTACAAACCTAACAGCTGGAATAGCCACTGAGCCAATGTACCATCACAGTGAGCACTATCCGTATCATCATTGCCTGGAACCCAGTGAAAGTAAGTTGCGTCCATCAGCCTGCATTCAATGTTTCGAAACGTTACTCTGTGCAGCACGATCTCATTCGTGCTGCGGGATATTTTTCGGCAGACGCATCTGAATCGGTATAGACCGTTTCTTGTTCAGCTTCCTGTTTCTCATAAACACTTCAATGCGGAACAAATGTATCAAATCATTTTCATTTCAACATGGACACAAGGTGCAGCTTACTGAGATCACTTGTTTGCCGTTTCACTGTCTCTGTCTCCCCGGGAGCTTTCAAACCTTCCCCACGCTCGTTCAGACATCACCGTCGTTCCTTTGATATGCCTCATCAATAGTGGAGTCATGCATTAATAATCCGCACTTGGGAATGGAGTGACAGTTTTAAAGCATTTAAACTGTCCTCAAGGCGGAATTGAGCTCCAGTCTCCCCCGGGAGAAGCGGGGACACGAGACGAAGGAGGACAACAGTGTTGAAGAAACCTCTTGAAAAACAACCACCAAACAATCCGAATCCCATTTTCCATCTTTTAGGCAATAACCTTGGTATCACAAATTCACATCTGAATATTTCTTCAGTCGATGATTGTTTCTGCTTTCCCACCCTTACAGCCAGTGAGTTCCAGATACCAACCACCCGGTGGTAAGTGTGATCATCTCAGAGAATGTTGCCAAATAAAAAAAATCAACTTCATATCGTGTTTCACATAAAGTAAAATGTCTAGAGCATGTATTGCCATGAATTAGATTCGAACAGAGACTGATATTGATAGTCTTTTACAAAACATAAAAGGTTCAGGATAATGTTGAAATGTATGCTTCAAAATCAATATCGTTTCACATCGGCTACATCACCAGTATCCCCACAAAACGCAGACGATCACATATAGTCCCAGTTCCAGTCCCCAGGCCCGGTATCAGAAAAACGGTGGCGCAGCTACGATGATCTAACTGGAAAGGGGGAGGGTAATGAGCTCGCGAAACTACTCTGTGGCTACAGTGATGCAATCAGTGAGCGCTTGGTCATTCTAAAACATTATAAACGCGCTTGAATTGCTAGGGTTAGGAATGATCCTGGTCAAATGCAGGGAGAAGAGAAGACTTGTCCCCGTTTATAATACCATCGCAATCAACAGTGGACTTTGCTGAGACAGCTGAGTGCTGCAACTGGAGCGTGTTAAACGCTTAATTTTGCGGTATCGGGTTCAAACTTTGATTTTGCTGTTAAGGTTGGTGTTTCTGACATCGGCAGTAGCAGCTGCTGTTGGTCGCGTCACCTCAGAACCTGCTTCTTGTTTCCAGTATGTACTTCAAACTGGAAACGTTGGTGTTATGGTGATTCACTCAACTCGTCATCCTTGGGCATTGGGACACAGAACTGGTGTCGTTTAATTTCGATGAATAAAACCTGGAAAGCAAAAATGAACTCAGGAATACAGATTATTTCTTTAATTTCCTGACTGTTCGGGAGGGGATTCTGCCATTTTTACTCAATCCTGCGTACTTGTGATTCCATGGCCAGCACAACATAGCTAATCCTCATTCCGAGAATCCCTACTTTGTGGGGAATCAGGCCATTCGGACTTTCGGTTCCACAACGATCCGGTGAAGTGCATCCGAACCAAACGCAAAGCCCATAACCTATTCCATTATCCAGCATTTCCAATCGCTGATCCACGTAACCTGCACATCATTGGACTGTGGGAGGGAGCCCACGCGAACACACAGAAAACTTGAAAATTGTCCACAGACAATCGCTCAAACCTGGGTCAAAACCATTTTTTCTGGGGCAGCGAGGCAGCGACGATTTCGGGATGAACAACAAGCGCTGTCCTAACCAGCGGTACACACATTCTATGGAAGAATGAGGAATAACAAAAAGACATTCACAACAGGGAAAACGGGACTTGTGCCAGTGTGGGCACGATTTGAACTGATCGTTGACTCTGGATAGAAAAAAGGACACTGACAACAAAGAGAAACCAGGGCAATGCGGGGACAGCTGGAAGGGAATCAATTCCCAGCTGAGGTGGAAACTCATTTTCTTAGTCATGCTGGAGAGTGATCTTTCAGAAATCCTGTGTGTGGGAAGGGATCACTGAGCAAAACAACCTCCGGAATCACTAGCAAAATTACATATCCCAGCAGGTGTTTGGTTATGCTGTCAATGCTGTTGTTAATAACAACCAACTACGTGTTACATAGCGTCAAGGTCATAGAGTTATACAGCATGCAACCAGGCCCTTCAGTTCATCAGTCCAGGCTGAACATAATGCCAGACTAAATTATTCCCATCTGCCCACTCCTGGTATCCGCTGAGAGTTGATCATGCCCTTGTGGTATTATTACTGTAGTGTTAATCTCAAAGTCCATGTGATATTTTGGGAACACCGTTTGAAATTCTGGCGTGGCAGATGGTGGAATTTGAATTCCATAAGTACCTGGAAACGAAGCGCCCAATGATGACCCTAAATCAGTTGTTGTAAACAATATTCTGATTCACATTCGCCAGTTCGGGAAGGAAACTGCCATACTTATCTGGTCTGGCTTACATGTGAGTTTGGAGCAATAATGTCGTGGTTGACTCTTAACTGCCCTCCGGGCAATAAATGAATGAATAGTTTTATTTTAATCCCACTGACTCTTTCTTATTCATGTAACTGTGCAAATACCCAAAAATGCTGTAATTGTACCCTCCTCCATCACTTCCTCAGGAAGTTAATTGCACACGTAATTCACCCACTGTCAAAAAATGCCTCTAACTTTTTGAAACATATCTCTCTTTTCACCTTAGGTATGTACCATCTAGATTTGAAATCACCTTCCTGGGGAAAAGGCAGCTACCATTACCTCTAATGAAACTCTCAATAATTTACAAACTTCGATCAAACTTTATTCCAGTGTAACCATCTCCAGTCACTATGTGATATCTTCAAGTTCCTGTGTTGCAGACTTGAGCAGTTTGAAATGACTTATCCTATTACTGTGTAATAGGATACTGCTGCTATTTGGCCTACTCTGGTCCCAATGTTGTAGACTCAAGGAGCAGATTGGTGTCCTCCTGTAACTGAATTTCAGCTTCCAGAGGCTGAATAGCCTCGTCCTGTTCTGGTGTAACAAGTCGTATGCCTTAATATACTTCTTTGTTTCTGTGCAACAGACTTGAGATGTGGAATGGATTTCTCCATTTGTTGGTAATTTGCTTCTGTTGCTGACCCCTTCCGGTATTCTGTGTAACAATCAAATCACCTTTAATGTTTGTAAACTCTACTGACTATTGGCTCAACCTAATAATACTTTCCTTATAAATGCAGACCTTCATTGCAGCAATCAGTTGAAAGAGCCAACTGAGCTTCAAATGCAACAACATTCTTTCTTCAGTGCGGAGATTGAAACGGTACACACTGCTCCAGACGTGACCTCACGAAGATCCTGAGCAGCAGCAGCAGCAGAAGCAACACTTTGCCAGCCTGTTTTCAGTTTCCAGCCCAGATTAGATCAGTCTCAGCTGCTCGAAGAATGCACAGCATTATTGCAAAGTATGGGCGGCAAGGTGGCTCAGTGGTTAGTTGAAACTTTATTGCTGGAACAGCACAGCAGGTCAGGCAGCATCCAGGGAACAGGAGATTCGACGTTTCGGGCACAGGCCCTTCTTCAGGAATGAGCAGAGAGTATTCAGCAGGAGAAGAAAAAAGGTAGGGAGGAGGGACTTGGAGGAGGGGCGTTGGAAATGTGATAGGTGGAAAGAGGTCAAGGTGAGGGTGATAGGTCGGAGTAGGATGGAGGCGGAGAGGTCAAGAAGAAGACTGCAGGTCAGGAAGGCGGTGCCGGGCTGGAGGGATTCGGCTGAGACAAGGTGGGGGGAGGGGGGATGAAGAAACTGGTGAAGTCCAAGTTCATCCCCTGTGGTTGGAGGGTTCCCAGTCGGAAGATAAGACGCTCCTCCTCCGACCGTCGCGTTGTTGTGGTTTGGCGGTGGATGAGTCCAATGACCTGCATATCCTCGGTGGAGTGGGAGGGGGAGTTGAAATGCTGTGCTACAGGGTGGTTGGGTTGGTTCGTCCGGGTGGCCCAGAGGTGCTCTCTGAATCGCTCCGCAAGTAGGCGGCCTGTCTCCCCAATATAGAGGAGGCCACACCGGCTGCAGCGGATGCAGTAGATGATGTGGTTGGAGGTGCAGGTGAATCTGTGGCGGATATGGAAGTTTCCTTTGGGGCCTTGGAGAGAAGTGAGGGGGGAGGTGTGGGCGCAAGTGTTGCACCTCCTGCGGTTGCAAGGGAAGGTGCCGGGAGTGGAGGTTGGGTCGGTGGGGGGTGTGGATCTGACAAGGGAGTCGCGGAGAGAGTGGTCTCTACGGAAAGCTGATAGGGGAGGGGAGGGAAATATATCCTTGGTGCTGGGGTCTGTTTGGAGGTGGCGGAAGTGACGGCGGATGATGCGCTGTACATGGAGATTGGTGGGGTGGTAGTTGTGGACCAGTGGGGTTCTGTCCTGGTGGCGGTTGGAGGGGCGGGGCTCAAGGGCGGAGGAGCGGGAAGTGGAGGAGATGCGGTGGAGGGCACCGTCGACCACGTCGGGGGGGAAATTGCGGTCCTTGAAGAAGGAGGCCATCTGTGTTGTCCGTATTTTGAACTGGTCCTCCTGGGAGCAGATGCGGCGGAGACGAAGGAATTGGGAGAATGGGATGGCGTTTTTACAGGGGGCAGGATGGGAGGAGGTGTAGTCCAGGTAGCTGTGGGAGTCGGTTGGTTTGTAGTAGATGTCCGTGTTGATTCCGTCGCCTGAGATAGAAATAGAAAGGTCTACGAAGGGGAGGGAGGAGTCCGAGACAGTCCAGGTGAATTTGAGGTCGGGGTGGAAGGTGTTGGTGTAGTGGATGAACTGTTCAACCTCCTCGTGGGAGCACGAGGTAGCGCCGATACAGTCATCAATGTAGCGAAGGAAAAGATGGGGGTGGGGCCAGTGTAGTTGCGGAAGATGGATTGTTCCACATACCCTACGAAGAGGCAGGCATAGCTGGGGCCTATGCGGGTGCCCATGGCGACTCCTTTTGTTTGGAGAAAGTGGGAGGATTGGAAAGAAAAGTTGTTCAGGGTGAGGACCAGTTCGGTCAGTTGAAGGAGGGTGTCGGTGGAAGGGTACTGGGTGGTACGGCGGGAAAGGAAGAAGCGGAGTGCTTTGAGTCCTTCGTGATGGGGGATGGAGGTGTACAGGTACTGGATGTCCATGGTGAAGATGAGGCGTTGGGGACCGGGGAAGCGGAAATCCTGGAGGAGGTGGAGGGCGTGGGTGGTGTCACGAACGTAGGTGGGGAGTTCTTGGACTAATGGGGACAGGACCGTGTCGAGGTATGCCGAGATGAGTTCGGTTGGGCAGGAGCAGGCTGAGACGATGGGTTGTCCGGGGCAGTCAGGTTTGTGGATTTTGGGCAGGAGGTAGAAACGGGCGGTGCGGGGTTGTGGGACTATGAGGTTGGAGGCGGTGGATGGGAGGTCCCCTGAACTATGAGGTTGGAGGCGGTGGATAGATCAAAGAAACTAATGAGGAAATCAAAAAAGAAACAAAATTTTACAATAATTGGAACCATGAAGACTTTCGAAAAACTTCTACTGATACTTGAAAGGAAAATTTAATGTCAGTTGTGGAATAGTGCACTTGCGGACAGGATAATTTATTTTAGAGAACAGAGATATTACGGGGAAACTAAACAGTTACATTGTGCCGATGTTCAAGTAGGAAGATCCAGAAAATCTCACATAAATACGGTATGACCGTGGTAATTATAAATAAAGAACAAATTCATTCAAATCAATGGTGAAATAACATTTGGAAACATAGATTATTTAAGCGTTGATACATTTGACGAAGCAATAAATGTCATGCCAGAATTTTGAAAGAAGTGTAATACACATATTGATTACAATGGGGAATCAAATTTGTTTTCCAATGCATTCTGCACAGGCAGGAAACTCAGTGTGCGTTGTCTACTGATCAAAAAATTAGAGGTCATCACAGTGAAACTAACACAGTGGCATGGAGAAGTGTCGGCAGGCAAGGTGAAGAAAAATCCTAAAGTCTTCCGCAAGAACAGCAAGTGACACAGAATAACCAGGGAACAATTAGGATCCAGTATAATTAAAGGGGGCACACTATTAATGAATTCGAGAATGTTGATAGATTTCAAAAAGAGAATGTCACATCTGCTTTATTTGGGAGAAGGCGGATGCAGGCACAGAATTCGAGAAGATTGGCTGTGAAGCTATTGAGCAGATTGATGCAAGCAGACATTGATGGTTTTGGCAGTTGGAAAATTGATCGAGTAGCTTGGTTCCAGTGAGTTGTATCTCAGCTATTGTCGGAGAAAACGGAGGAGAGCGAGTGGTCCAAATAATTAAGTTGACTCTTGCCTCAGGGAAGTTGCCAGAGGACTGAAGAACAGAAATGTAGTTCCAGTTTGCAGGAAAGGTGGCGGAGCTAAGCCAGGGAACTATAGACCAGTGGTATCCATCTGGAAAGGGAATATTTGACCAGGGATCGTCAGCATGACATTTTGAGACCTAAGTCACACCTAATCAATTTTATTGTTTTTTTTTTATTTCAAGGATGTCGTTTATAAGTGTTTCAGCAAAGTCTTTGAAAAATACACAAACGGGAACCTGTACAAGAAAGTAAAATCACATGGTATCGGGGGAAATTAATAAGCTGCATCCAATATGTTAGTGCCTTCTATTTCCTGAGTGGCACAAGGCAGAGTGGGTGGTAGAAGGCTTTTTGTGTGACTGGAGACGCTTGGGTTTTTTTAAAAAATGCACATACGTTCAAGCCGCAGGAATTAGTAAAACAGCTGTATTTGGGCCGACCTCATAACGTGAGCAAAGTGGCGATGATTCCAGCAGTAGCTCAGTGTTGAGATTTGCTGGAAACCCCATCAGGATCTGTAGTGATGGCTAAATACCAGTTGCAGATTGAGAAAGTAGAATTAGAAGCAGAAATGAAACTGTTCGACTTACGATTATGAGAAAAAAGGGAACTAATTGCATTAGCAGAAGTAAAAGGAAAAGAGAGAACGTTTGAACTTCAGAAATGGACACTTATGAATGAAACTCCCCTTAAAAGGATGGAGACGAAGGATGAATGAAGGCTTCTTGAGGAAGAGAATTAGAATGAGCCAACCCATGGTACTAAATTGACTGGAGTGAATCTGTTTAAATACATTCGCGCCTTACTTAAATTTGATGAGAAGGATGTGGACACCTTTTTCATTTTATTCGAAATAGTGGATAAACGAAGTGGCTAGTGACCATGTGGATTTTGTTGATGCAAACAAAATTTTATGGAGTGTGGTGTGAGGGAGTATGAGGATGTGGAGAAAGTTATTTTAAGAGTACATGAGCTTTGACCAGAAGAATTCAAACAACTTTTCAGTAATCTAAGGAGGGATCCTGGTCAAACCTGTACTGAATTGGAATGGATCAAATAAAGTATTATCGATAGATGGATAATAACTTTAAAAATAGAGCAAACTTAAAGTGCTCTTCGAGATAAGTATTTTGTAACTGTTCAAACATTCACTGCCTGAAGTTATGCGAACTCTGGTGAAAGAAGAGAGACTGAAAACGGTAAGTTTAACAGTTGAAGTGACTTTGATTATGAGTTGGTGTAGAAAACACGCTTTGTTTTCCAGAATTTATTTCAGTCTGTGAGGGATAAAAAAGTGGAAAGCGAAATCCTCACGTGTAAAACAGATGTTGGTGACGATCATAGGGAATACTTAGCACAGCATTCAACGCCCATGGAGCGGATAAACAAGTTAAAGAGTATTTTCATTGTAATAAAATGGGTCACATGGAATCACAATGTTGGTGGGCTCGGAAAAATGCCAGATCAAGGAAAACAGGATAAGCCTGTGAGTATTGTGGAAGTGGTAACAGAAAGCGCAGTGGAGGCGAGAAAGCCACATCAGAGTGTATAAGCTCATCGGAAGTTGATTGAGGAAGAAGTATGAGATCCGCTTAGAAAATATACCAACAAATGTAAGGTTTATTTGCATAGGCCAAGAGTAGCCATACAATGGTTGCGCTATCAAGGGACACAGGATCCTAACAGTCTGTTATGTTTCAAAATGAGCAGTATGCACTCCTGAAGGACTATTGCCAGAAATCTACTGGCAACGTTGAAACAAAAGGCAGTCAATTATGCAAAGTGAGATTAGAGAATGCAGAAAAGATTGGATATTTTCTGGTAGTAGTACTGGACATACTACCAGAAGAAAATGTGTCCTTGTGAATGATATACATGATACACTGGTAGTAGTGCTGCCAACTGTGGTTGAAAAGCCAATGGAGACGCTGGCTACTGAAGCAATGCAGGACTCTTGCCCTGCAACCTTTCCTGATCATGGGGTGACGCGGTCATATAGTCACCAGTTGAAACAGGCAAGTTCAGAAGTACAGATAAGGAAGCTGAAGGGTATTAGCAGAGACATTGTTCATTCAGAAAATTGAGAAAAAACAGGAGCAAATTGCTGATTATGCTAACATTTTTTGCTCAACTAAATTAATTGAGTTTCGGCAGAAATATGAAAATTTAAAATTTAAAGCAGTATTATCAAGAGATATACAAGGAAAATTAATCTGAATGTCTCCGTGAGTGCCAATATCTTAAAAATGATGTCTTGATGAGATAATGCAAACTATCTCATATTCAGGCATCTGACAATGGACAGAAATTCAGTGAACTGTTTGGCCAGTGGGGTACAGAAGGTAGGAGTTACACGAGGTGCGTGTACTACAACTTAGAGTTCATTTAGGTGTGAGGGAAACACAATATTATGTACAAAGACATTACTAGTGGCCTGAAGTGCACAAGGATATAGTTGAATTTTTCCTGATGTGTCATCCATGTCAGGTAATTGGAAAAAAATGTAACAGGCAGTAATAAAAACAACATATTTAATACCTATCCCAGCGTTTGTGCAACATTTTACAAGATTCTTAACTGATTATGCCGGTCCCCTACCACAAACAAAACGTAGGCATCATCATTTGTTAACAATAATGGTTGCATTGACGAGATTTCCCTAGGCCTTCGCATTACACAATACCGCAGCTAAAATGATTGGAGAGGAATCACTTTTTTTTTCACTAGATACGAACGAAATCCAAACTATTGGGGGAAGTTTTGACAGTTTAGGAATGAACCAGCTCAAATCAACTGCGTACATCTCGAATTGCAGCGAGCGCCATAAAGGAGTCAACAAACATTACATAACATGTTGAGGGCTTAAATTCAAGACTATCTATGTGATAGGGATAAGCGAATTCCGTTTGTGTTTTTTGCGATTAGATATATACCAAATGAATTGTCCAAATTCAGTTGCTTTCAATTAGATTGTAGGTAGGAAATGAGAGGAGCGTTAAAATCGCGTAAGGAGAAATTAATAAGGCAGAATTCAGAGACCACACATCTGAACTATCTTGCAAATTTTCGGGAACAATTAAATAGAGCTGGGGAGTTGGCCAGACAGCACTTAAAAGAAGCTCAGCATGAATTGAAAGACGAAGTAGACAAGTAATAATGTAAATGCAATTTTGTTATCGGTAATACAGTATTCGTGATACTTTCAATAATATATCAACCCTTAAACGGGAGGTTTAGTGGACCTTATCAAATAGACAGTAAATCCAGTGAGATGAACTACTTGACAAGGATACCAGATAGGAATAAATATCACAGAATGTGTCAAGTGAATGTGATCGCAAGGCATTTTGATGGGGAAGGAAAGAAGGAGGAGTAGGTGTTAATAAATACAGAAGGAATAACCAAGTTCAGGCCATTCTGAATTGGGAATTCCCCATATTAAACTGGACAATCACGAAGCTCAAGAATTGGAATGAATGATTGTGTTATCCTCCTGAGAAAAATCGAAATGACCTGAAAGAGTTTTTTTACCATCACATGGGATGATATTTGGAAATAAAATGGGATGTAATAAACTAATTTTTCGTGTTGCAGTTGTTGGAGATGCTATTCCGATTAAACACATTCTTAGAGGCATAACCGTCTAATGTGGATACAGGTTCAGAAGGAGATTGAGCATATGCTCCAAGACTATATAATCATTGTGAGTTGCAGTGACTGGAGCTCACCCAATGTAATGTTGCCAAATCCAGTTGTTACCCAACGGTTATGCTTGGACTATCACAAAGTCAAATTTACAAAGACTGATGCATGTACAATTTCGTGCTTGGAAGACTGCATTGAAAATCTGGGACAAGCAAATTACCTTTTTAATTTGGACTTGCTCAGAGGCTACTGGCAGGTGCCTTTGTCAGAAAATAAAAGAAAATTGGCGTTTGTAACGCCGAATGTACTGTATTAGATAAGTCTAATAAATTGAGACGAAAAGTGTTCCAGGCACGTTTCAGAGACTAACCAATAATATCATTCTTGGCTCACCCAACTGTGTTGTGTACATTGAGAATCTGGTGATATTTAATCAATCATTTCAGAAACATTTACAGCATCTGTCGGATTTGTTTGATTGACTTTGGAAGGCCGCCCTTTTCAGACACCTAGATAAAACTTAATTTGCAATAGCGCGAGTCACATTCCTGGGTCATGTTATTGGACACGAAAAAGTGGCACCATGCGTTGCGAAACGAAAGATAATTGAAAAATTTCCCATAGCATCAACAAAAAGGAAAAAACGGATGAAATGGGTTTTATCGAAAGTTTGTGCGGAATTTTAGCAGTTTGGCTGCTCCACTCACTGAATTGCTAAAGAAAGGCAAGCAGTTTCATTGGATTGTGGATTGACAGAAGGTATTTGACAGACCAAAAACATGGTAACCGACTGTCCCGGTATTAGCCACACCTGAAGACGCTAAGCCCTTCAAGATGGTAATCTATTCCAGTGATGTCCGTGTCTGTGCTGTGCTCCTTCAGGAAGACAACGAGAAGATAGCAAAAAAAAACTATTGGCTATTTCCCCAGAAGTTTGAACGTTCATCAGTAGAAAGAGCTCACATGTGATAAAGAGACTTTGAACTTCTTGTTGGCATTCCTAGATTTCAGTGTTTATATTACCAGCAACACGTCTGAGACAAACATATACACCGGTTATAACACATTGAAGTTTGAGGAGTAATTTGAGGACAAAATACCAGACTATTTAGATGGAAACTGTTATTACATCCATTCATGTTTAAAATTGTGCACGAGGAAGGTCGTGAAAACGTGATTCCGATGCATTTGTCGAGACTTCAATCAGCAATTGAGAATGTTTCTTGGTGGGAGAAAAGCAGCCTGAATGCGGATGCAGTTGTAAATAATTTCATGCTTATAGTCAATGAATATTTGTGAGTTCTGGAGTACTAATTAACTTTTTGGGGGATTGAGAAATGAAGTCATCTTTGTAAATTGATCGTACATTTATTTTTAAGCGGAGTAATCACAAAGCTGGTGAAGTGTCATCGATATTTTTAAGAATGATTCCAAACGATACAAGGTTCCAAAATGTCTGCAGTTCGAAAATTTATTGTGGCCCGTTTTTGTTTAACTTTTCACGTAATGCATTATGGAGAAGGCTTTCAAGTGTTTTCAAAAACTGGTGTTATCAAGTGGGCTTGGCCATCTCTCAAGCTGCGCAGGTCAGTAAAGTCCGGGGGTTAGCTGAGTCAAGTTGACAGTTGATAATGAATGCTCTCCCCTTCTTGTACCCATCGGACTTCGTAACATGCATTTTTTATATTTTTTTACACTTTGTGCTAAGTGATGTATATTTTGTGATTGATGCATGTGTTTTGGAACAGCATCATTAATAAGGAATGGCCTGTCGATTTCAGATATCTTACATTATTTAGGTATTGTATTTATGTTTCATTCTGTTTCATTCCATATTTTTGGAAATAAGTTCTTCCTGTTTCAGAGTAGGCTGTCTGACCAGCCAGTTCGGCCCGACATTCTATTCTGAACCTCTGAAAAGTAACGACAGGGATCCGGGTTCGCTTATCAGCACCAGTGACTGTCTGTGTGGAGATGGCACATTCTCCTCACGTTTGCATGGATTTATTCCGGGTGCCCCGGTTTTCTTCCACAGTCCGACGATGTGCAGTTTAGTTGACTTTGCCATGTTAAGTTGCCAATAGCGCTCAGGACTATGTAGGCCAGGTGCATCAGTCAGGAATAAATAGAGGGCAAGAGGGAAATGGTTTTGGGCGGTTATTCTTCGAACGGTGTGTGTGGATACATTGGGTCGAAGTGCCTGTTTCCACAAGTTAGGTATTCTATGATATTCTATTCTCTCTCCCTGTTAAGATATTGGTCTCTTTCCAGTTTGGATTCGACCAATCCCTTTTAGAAAGTTCTATTCCATTCCAAAAGATATTCCAATATGCCAAATTCCTAAATTCATGAATAACACACCAGCTCTTCAGCTATTAAATTTTCTCCTTTGACGTTTTGTTCCTTCCGCAGTTGAGTTGAGAAGTGGGACTAAACCAGAAAGCTTTCTCTGATTCCGCATCATTTCCACACGGTCCCTTTCTTCCCACGACCTCCCACTCTCTCTCTCTCTCTCACACCTCGCACTGTCTCTCCTCCTGGCACACACTCTCTCAACCCTACATTTGTCTCTCGCTCCTCCCACATTCTCTGTCTCATCAGTTCCAGCTCTCTCGCGCTCCCCATTGACTCTCCCCGCCCCTCCCATTCTCTCTCAGTCTCTCTTAACCCCCGATTCTTTCTCTGTCTCCATCCTGCTCAGCCTCTCCCACCATTTCTCCCCCCATCAAAACCTGTCTCTGCACGTCTCACTCTTTCTCACACACCTCTTTCACTCTCTTTCAGCCCCCAGGACCCCAACACGCTCTCTCTCTCTCTCTTCGGCTCTCTCTCTCTTCTCGCTTTACCCCTACGTCTCTGTCTCGCCGTCTCACCATCAGACTCTCTCTCTCTCTCTCAATGAGACTCCCCACACACTGTCTCCGTCGCGTTCTCACTCCTCCTTGTCTCACTCCTTCCCAATCTCATTCGCCTATTCACGTTATCTCTTTGCCCAACTGACTCAGCCATCTGACTCTATTTCCCTCTCCCACGCTGTCTCCCCTCCTTTCGCTCTCTCTCCCTCCCAATCCGTCTATCAAGCCCCTCCCACTCTCTCACTTCGCCCACTCTCACCCTCCTCTCCCCATCTCCTATTCTCTCTCTTCCCCTCCCAGTCTCTCTCTCATTTTCTCAATCCCACTCTTTCTCTCTCAATCCCTACCTCTCTCTCTCCCCCACTCTCAATTTCTCTCTCCCCTTTCCAATTCTCTCTCACCAGCTCCCGCGCTCTCTATATTCTCAGTGATACTCTTTGCCTCTCTATCTCTCCCCTACTCTCGCTCCCCCACCCTATTCTCTCTGTCTTATTCTCCACTCCTACTCTATTTCTCTGTCCCCTCCACGCGTCCTCTCTCTCTGCATCCTGCGAGTCAGCCTCTCACTGTCTCTCACTCTCCGCCATTCTGATTTTCTCTCTCTTCCCCTCACTCCAAATCTCTCTTTACAATCAATCACACTCAAACTCATTCTCTCTCCCTCTCTTTCTGTGTCTCTCAACCCACTACTCTCTCTCGCCACCAGTCCAACTCTCTCTCTCACCTCTCTTTCTTTCCGCTCTCTCTTTTTCTCTCTGTTGCTCTATCTCTGTACCTCCCGACAATCGTGCTCTCACACACTCGCCCCCCACACTCTTGCTCACTCCCCATCTCCCTTCACCCCTCAATCTCTTTCTACCCCCGTCTCTCACTCTCCCTCCTTCTCTGTCCCGCGCCCACTCTCTTTACTCCGACCCTGCTCTCTCGCTCGACCACATAACCTCTCTCTCTACAAGACTCCCACTGTCTTTAACCCCCACTCTCACTTTACCCCAATCTAACTTAATGTTCCCTCCCACTCTCGGTCTCTCCCCCCACACTCTATCTGTCTTCCCCTTCCACTCTGCCTCACTATCTGTCAAACACCCCTACACTATCTATCTTTCTCCCCTTACCTCTCCCTCTCTCCAATCTCTCTCTCTCCCTCTGTCTCTCCCCATACTCTCTTTTCCTCCCGTTCAACTCTCTCCCCCCACTACCTCGATATCCGCAACATTCTTTCTCTCTCTTCTCGGCACTCTCTCTTTCTCTTCCTCTCGCCCTGTCTTTCTCGATGCCACCCTCTAACTGTCCTTCTCACTGTCTCTCGCAACATTCTTCCTTCCTTTGTCTGTCTTTGCTTCCCTCCTTCTATCACACCTGACCAGTATCCCACCCTCTGTTCCTCCCTTTCTCTCTATGTAGCTCTATGTCTCTCCACCTCTATCTGATTCTGTCCATCCATCTCACTCCATCTGACTCTCTCTCTTGGGCTCCGTCATTTCCTCTCTAGCCGGCTGATTCTTTCTCTTTGGTTCCTTCAGTGCATTTGTCAGATTTTCGCTTTCTCTCCCTCCCTCTCCCCATGTCTGACTCTCCCTTCCTCTGTCTCCTTCCCTCCCTCTTCATCTGTTTAGATCTATCGGCTGCTCGTTCGTTGCCTTTCCCTCTGTCTGACTCAGTCTCTCCCTTCCGACTCTCAGTTTCTCTCCCGCATTCCGAACTTCATTTTCCCGGTCTCCCTCTCTCTTTCGTCTATCCCGCTTTTGGCCTCTGGCTGAGTCTCTCTGGCTCCGTCACTCCACCTCGAACTGACACACTCTCTCTCAGAAATGGGGGCTGCGTTTGAGATGCTGAAGGGCGAGTGATGATAGAGAGATGTGGGGAAAGTTGGAAGAAAGATTAAATACGGGAGAGATAAAAACGCGTGAGAGAGACAGAGACAGCAAGGGATAGAATGCGAGGGAGAGAAAGATGCGCTCAACGGGTGGAGCAAACAGGCGTGAGAGAGTGAATTGCGGGAAGAGTGAATTTGAAAGGGAGTGGGGAGAGAAAGACATCGTGAGAAGAAAGAGAGGGAGAAAAATGAGGAAAACGAAATGCGGGGTAAGTAATGGGGAGGCCGTGCAAGAGAGGGAGAGGGGCAAGAGGAATAGTGAGGGATGTGAGTGAAAGACAGAGACATGCATGAGTTTGAGTGGAGATGGGTGAGACAAGGTAAAGAGTTGAATTCTAGATAGGAATCGGGGACACATGGGTGGAAGCGAGGACATGGTGACTTGAAACCTTTTCCTGACTACGACCCCATCCTCCACCCCTTCCCTGAGGAGAAGGTCTTCCAGTTGAGTCTGTCTCTCCATAGCTCAGCTTCTTCAACACACAAACATCAATGTCATTCACGCCGCTGCTTGGAACTTTTTAATGATAATTTTTATTGTTTTCAAATTGAAGTGACAATGCAGTCATTTGGATGCTACCTTTTCTCTCTGGAATTTGTGTTGAGAGAAACGTGAAAAGTTTTCTTGTAACACCTTTGAGTTGAGGATGGGCAAAATCTCTCTACCCTCAGTCAGTTACCATAGCATCAGGTGGCTTCATTGCTGAAGCTTTGAACTGACATAAGAAAATCAAGGATGGATTGATGAATGAGTTAATGTGATTGATTGATGAATTTGGGTAAAGGGATATTTCAGCACATTCCTCAGCTGCTGCCTGAAATTAGTTTGCGTCACAGCATAAATCGCAGTGTTTGTGCAACAACTGAGGAGCTGCAGCATGAAGCCCAAGTGCTGCACATACCAATGTAGAAACACAGGGGTATCAACAATCCAAAACATCCTGTTCCATAAAGAATACACCATTAACGTTGACCATAACAGAATGAAATTCACCGAGATCAGAAACAGTAAAATGATGCTATTTTTTCGATTTCTCATTTCTGTGTCAGTCTGAGGGTCCTTATTTGTGCGAACCTTTCGTCTCCTGCGGGCTCTGCTGGTCACTAAAATGTGTCTGACGGTGAAAGCATTGAGCAGCAAAATCAGGAGAAATGCAATAGCCGGGGTGAGAGTGTGGTGGAGGAACTCGATTGTGATCCAGACACGGGAGGAATAAATATCCCGTGTAACCTTACAAAACCAGGGGAAGTTCATCAGCCAATAGCGAGCAGAGAACATAAAATACCAGAAAATGTTCTTTAAACAGCTCAGCACCGCCACTGTTCCCAGAACCACAGCCGCTCTTTTCTCAGTGCAATATTTACTTTTCAGTTTCTGGCAACAAATGGCCACAAATCGATCAAAAGTGAATGTGACGGTGATCCAGACAGAACAGTCAGTGGCTGCATAAAGCAGGACGGCGTGTATGTTACACACGTGGATGGACTCCAGGAAATAAAAGTGATCGTTATAAACAATGGGAATGTGTCTCAATATCAGATCGATGATAATGACCAGTAGATCTGCCAGTGCCATGGCCTCCAGGCATCGTCTGACACATGGAGACAATCCACAATCTTTATAAAGCAGGACGTAGATCGTCACTAGGTTAACTGTGAGGAAGAAAAACAAATACATTATGCATCAGTGTGGAGGCAAAGTGACCAGTTTGACTGAAGATAGAGTGAGATTTCCAAATGTGACACTGCATTCAGAGATTTGCTGAAATAATTGGAGTTGAAATAGCAAATGGGAGGGACTGAATTAATGACCAATCTTAGTCAAATCCACACGAAATCCTCCCTCCCCAAACACACAGACATACATCCATCAAAACAGATGGTTTCCAGAACATTCCCAATCACTCGACAGCAGAGACAAGTCACTCCTTTACCGTTCCAAATATGGTAAGTGCAAATATTGCCGTGCTGAAGGCTTCAATTCCACTTCCTTGAACACAAACGGAGGTTCGACATTTATGTCCTCTAGTATACATTATTGGCGATCTTCTTTTCTTTCGTGAGGAAATATAGATGCAGGGTAAACGTATTCACCCGTTTACCTGCCTGAGGTGACTTTGAAACAGATTCTCGTTCTCCCTGGGGCGCGATCTGTTCCCTCGTGATCTTATCTTCTGTTCAATTCACTTTCGATTGTCCGTTCATAAACAGGTGAAATGGATAGGATGTTCCAGGTAATGTCAGTTATTGAACATTCTGGACAACGTCATTTATAGTATGTTCTGGGGAATGCCTTTTATGCAGTGTTCTAGGGAATGTTGGCTACAGAATGTCGCAGGGAACATCGATTCTTGAATGTTGTGGGGAATGTTGAGTATAGAATGCTCCGAGGAATGTCGGGGACAGAATGTTCCGGGGAATGTTAATTATAGAATTTTCCAGTGAATATTGGTTACAGAATGTTACAGGGAATATCAGTTGTGGAATATTCCAGAGAATCTCTGATCTCGAGCGTTCTGGAGATTGTCGGTTTTAGAATGTTCTGGGAAGCGTCGGTTTAAGAATTTTAAGTGGAATGTTGTTGACAAAATGCTCCGGGGATTGTCGATTTTATTATGTCTCCGGGAATGTCGGATGCAGAATGTTCTGGGGAATGTCCTTGAGAGAGTGTTCTCGGGAATGTCGAGTATAGAATGTTCCAGAGAACTGGAAATGTGTGGCTGGAAAAGCGCAGCAGGTCAGGCAGCATCCAAGGAGCAGAGCAATCGACGTTTCGGGCATGAGCCCTTCTTCAGGAATGTTCCAGAAAACTGTCGTGCATAGAACGTTCAATGGAATGTTGGCTATAGAATATTCTGAGGAATATCAGGTATGGAATGTTGTGTTGGATTTCGGTAAGATAATTTTCTGGAAAATGTCGGTTATAGAATGTACCAGGGACATTCGAATATACAATGTTCCGGAGAATGTGGTGTATAGAATGATCCGGGGAATGTCATGCATAGAATGTTCCATTAAATGTCGGGGACAGAATGTTCTGGGCATTGTCTGGTATAGAATGTTCCGCGGAATGTTGGGTATAGTATGTGATGAAGTCATAAAGACCCAAATCAGAAAGGACCTTTTGCCAATTAGTTTTGGTGAGACCAACTCATTCTCGCGGTGGGAATCTCTCCGGAAATTCAACTGGCGCTTTGCAACGAAAACAATAGAGTGGAGACAATATCACGGCCATTTCATGTAACATCCTTTTTATGACACAAAAGATGGTATCTGTTATTCCGAGATTTCCCCTACCTCCTTTTCGATTCTGCATATCACACCCAACTGTGAAATGTCTTGGATATTCAGTTGCCAAAATTGGTCACTCTGTAGCGAGAACCATTGTCACCGTAATTCCTCATATTGCCTGGTCAAGAATCGTCATGCGCAAAGAATCAGATCTGACGGGTAATGATTCATAAATCGCAATTACCATCCCTAAGTATATGCTGCAGCACATGTCGGACAGACCCAGTGATGGCGGCACCGTGGGATACACTCAGGGAGAGAGTTATATGGAATTTCCCAACATTGATTTCAGAACCCAGGAAATCTCATGGTAACTAGTCAGAGATGGTCCAGGAAATTGCGTGATGATGGACACCTACTGCACTCCACATCGCTCCTCGGTGATAACTCCGTTTCCCTCGATGGTGAAATGAAATGTGATGAAGCACTGAGGGTTACAAGGACACAGAATGGACTCTGGGTGTGGTACTTCAATGTCCATCGTCAAAAGTGTGTGCACAGATCCATGATTGAAAGAGCAGCTGGAGGCTTCAAATGCACAGTAGCCAGTCTGTGAGAAAGGATCGGGGAACCAACAAGAGTCAAACATTCTTCCCAAACTCCTTGTCACGGATGTATCGGTCCTTCACAGTATCTGTCGGATGATCCAGCACACAGTTATGGTGGTGGGAAAATTTCAGTTTCATATTGAAAGTACCGCCCACTGTGATATATGGCACTAAATCCTGCAAGGTAGGACATATTTTAAAAGGGCTGAACAAATGGAAACTGGGCATGAATAAGGCACTGTGGGCCATCAGTAGCTGCAGCATCAATGTCCTTCCGTTCATCAGAAGGTCACCACTGGTTTAGTCACTGAGGGTTCCAAAATATCCATCACCACTCAAAATTGCACCAATTCTGAAGCAGGATATTCAGCCCATCAAGTGTTTTAAACAGGAACAGAATGAGACCATTCAGCCATTCGTGTTTGTTACTCAGCAAATGGACTAATGAGTTAATCTCCCCTGGCTGTTACGCAGGAAATCGAAGGGGGGTATTCTGCCTTTAAATGCTGCTGCATACTAATACAGGAATAACTGGTTACTGAGTCGGAAGCAGGAATAAATTAGCAATTAATTAGTCTTTATCAGTTTATCACGCATTAATGACTCCAGTGACATACTGAACAGTACTGAGTCTTCAAATATTTACAACAATTATCCACGTTTTAGATAAATGTAAGAAATGCATTCTAACTAAGACAGACAGGACATTAAGTTATCACGATGAGGTAGAGAATGTGAAAATGTATACGCAATAGAAAACAATTTGTCAGATGGAATATAACGTGGGTAACAGTGAAAGTTTGAATTTTTCATGAAAATTAAATGGCTGCATATTACATACATGGAGAGACATTATAGGGCTTAGTGACACAGTGTGTACTGGAGGTTCACTCTGACCCGTTCAGACATCAAACCTGTTGTTCCATCCCCCTATTGACCTGCTTCCTTATGTTCCCAGTGGCCCCGTTGTCCTTCGTACATACTGGATATTTTGATGCGTTTGGTTGCTGGTGAGGAATGGTGTGGGGAAAGTCATTTTAAGTAGTGCATCAAAAGGAGAGCCTTTATCAGAGACCATCCTTTCTTCTATGTGGAGTACTGAAGTCAATGGGAACAGCTGACTGATCCTGAATGCCGAGGATTTTTCTGCAGCCGGGATCGTGTTTATTCACGAATAAGATGTATTGTGGTTGGGTACACTGTAACAGTAATGGAGTGAGAAACGGAGGGGGCAATCACAAGAAAGAGAACATAAAATTAAAACATTGTCAGATCAGCTGAAATAGTCAGTAATATAACATACTTAATTCACCTCACAGAACCAGCCCAGATACCATGAAACCACACCTGGCATGTTTTAACCAGTGACCATTAGTCAGACCCAGCTATGCATTCTCCAACCCGGCAAATGACGCAGAGTGCAACACCGTGCTTACCACAGCTAAGCATTCATCTCTCAACTCGGTTCTATATATCTGTCCAGATCCAGGAGTTATGCAGACCATAGTATTACAAGTATTTTCACACTCTGAACGAAGCGCATTTAAAGAGTTTAACATGAATTTTATTGCACTTCCTCCAACTTTTTATGTTTTTTATGTACTCTTGGAAATTACAGTGCGAATGGATTGGAAAGTCCTGAAACAATACTAATGACAGCAGATGGGCAAGCAATGGCATGTTCATCTCCTCTGTTAATATCTTAAGAACAGCATTGCGAGGATTCGGACAACCTGCTCTGAGTCTCCAAAGTCATTCTCTGAATAAACAGTCGAGAAATGTGTTAAAATGGCGGGACAGCGGGAATGTTCAGGCTAAAGATCCTCCACTCTGGATTTTCATTTTTTCCCTGTTGTCTGGACTTTTATTTTCACACCAAATGCTTAGCTTTTTAAAATTACTCGGACTGAAAGGAAGGAAGCAAGTAACAGACCAAAGGCTGCCACAGGGTGGTGAGGCTCGATTTATTTTTTAAATGAGCAGCCTGGAGACTCAGCCCAGTGCGGTCTGGAGACTGGACCAAGTGTGGCCTGGTGAATCGACGTGGTACAGTCTGGAGTCATGGCCTGGTGCGGTCTGGAAGCTAGGCCCAATTTGGTCTGGTGAGTGCACCTGGTGTTGTCTGGGGACTCAGTCTGGTGTGGCCCGAAGACTGGGCGCGGTGCAGTCTGGAGACTGGGCCTGCTGTGGTGTCAAGACTGAGCCTGGTGCGCCCATGACACTATCCGTAGTGTTGTTGGGAGACTGGGCCTTGTGCACTCTGGAGACTGGGCCCGACAAGGTCCGGACACTGGGCCTGGTGCCGTCTGAAGTCTGCGACAGGGGCGATCTGGAAATTTGTTGCAGTGCAGTCTCGAGACTTAGGTCGGTATGTGGTGGAGACTGGCCCAATGCGAACTGGAGACAGGACCCAGTGTGGTGCGTAGAATTGGCCCAGTGGTGTCTGGACACCGGGCCGGTTTTGGTCTGGAGTCTAGTTGCGGTGAGGTCTGGAGACTGGGTTCAGTGCAGACTGGAAACTGGGCAAAACACATTCTGGAAACTGGGCGAAATGCGGTCTGGAGTCAGGAGCCAATGTGTTCCGGAGAGGCGACCCAATGTGGTCGAGAGACTGGGAATGTTTGGACCTGAAGAGTTGTGCTCTAATCGGAAGCTGGGCCGAGCGCGGTCTTGAGACAAGTCCTGGTGTGGTCTGAAGACTCAGATCGTTGCAGCTTAGAGGCTTGATTCCATGCTGTCTGGAGACTGGGACTGTAACTGTCTGGAGAAAATGTCAGTTTGAGTCTGGAGACTGGACACGGTGCAGTATGGAGACTCAGTTCTGTGTGGACTGGAAAGTGGGCCAGAAAGTTCTGGAAACTAATTCTGGCAGGGTCTGAAGACTCAACCCATTGCAGTCTCGAGACGTTGCTCGATGCGGGCTGGGGCCCGGGCCAGTAATAGTCTGGAGAATTTGCTCGGGGTAGGCTGGAGACTGAGCCCAGTGCTGTCTGCAGACTGGACACTGTGCAATCCGGAGACTGGGCCCGGTAGGTCTGCAGACTCGGTGCTGGCAATCTGAAGTTTAAAACTTGCACATCTAGTCGATTTCATTTTTCATTTTTATACTTCCGCTGGCCTTCATGTAGTATTCTTCCAATTTTGCACGAAGTATTTAACTATCTGAACCGAGGGGTCTTGTATCTAACATAGAACATAGAATATGGAACATAGGCAGTACAGGTACCTTCGGCGCTCGATGTTGAGCCGACCTGTCATACCAATCTGATGCCCATCTAACCTTTACTATTCCATGTACGTCCATATGCTTGTCCAATGACGACTTAGATGTACTTAAATTTGGCGAATCTACTACCATTGAAGGCAAAGCATTCCATACCCTTACTCCTCTCGAAGTGAAGAAACTATCTCTGACATCTGTCCTATATCTATCATCCCTCAATTTAAAGCTGTGCCCCCTCGTGCTCACCGTCACCATTCCTAGAAAAAGTCTCTCCCTGTCCACTCTATCTATCCCTCCGATTACCTTATATGTCCCTAATAAGTCAACTCTCAACCTTCTCTCAAACGAAAACAGCCTCAAGTCTCTCAGCCTTTCCTCGTAAGACCTTCCCTCCATACCAGGCAGCATCCTAGTAAATCTCCTCTGCACCCTTTTAAAAGCTTCCACATCATTCTTATAATTTGGTGACTAGAACTGTATACAATATTCCAAGTGGAGCCGCACTAGAGTTTTGTACAGCTGTAACATAACCTCATGATTCCGGAGCTCGATCCCTGTATTAATAAAAGCAAAAACACTGAAGGCTTTCTTAACAACCCTGCCAGATGTGTGGCAACTTTCAAGGATCTGTGTACCTGTACACCGAGATCTCTCTGCTCATCGACACTACTAAGAATCTTACTTTGCATTAGCCCAGTACTTTGCATTCCGGTTACTCCGACCAAAGTGAATCACCTCACACTTGTCCGCATTGAACTCCATTTGCCACCTCTCAAACCAGCTCTGCAGCCTATCTTTGTCTCTCGAGAACCTACACCATCCTTCATGGTGACATAAGTATGGACATTGCACGTTTTTCACTGAACTCAATTGAGTGCAAGCGACAATAAAGCCAATTCAGTTCAAATCTGTGGCTGTGACTGTCTTTGATGCCTTTTCCAAACAGAGCTGGTATACTTGTGCAGGAAAGCCAGAAAAACGAGTATTACAGCATTTTAAACACAAGAGGGGGAGGCAGGCAGACAGAGTGTTTGAGAGTGTGGAGGGACATATTTATCCTCATATCAATGTTTCATTCGAAAACAAAGAAACCAAGCGATCAGGGATGTAGATGCAGATCACACATTAATACAGTAAAGACACACAAAAAAAAAAACACTGGGAAATACCAATGCACAGCAATAAACTCACAGGTGTATGCAGTCATTCGACCCCTCAATCTTGCCTTGCCATTAAATAAGTTCATAGCTGATCGGACAAAGGCCTAAGCTTCACTTCCTCTTGGGTCATACGGCAGGGTAAATAACTGAGCTGTTAGAGTGAGACTATTGTGCGACCAGTGACCATAACTCTATTACTTTGAAGTTGTTCAGGAAAAGGATAGGCCTGGTCCAAAATTTGAAATTATAAATTGGTGCAAGGCCAATTGTGATGGTATTACGCAGGCATTTTCAAAAAATTGACTGGGGGAAGCTGTTGACATGTGGAGGGACATATGGCACGTGGAACCTTTTAAATGCAAGATAACGAGAGTTCCTGTTGCAGTGAAGGACAAATCTAGCTAGAGTAGGAAAGATGACATAACAGGGTACATTGAGGCTTTAGCAGAAGTTGTCAGATATCAGCAGCGGGGATCAAGTGAATTCTTCGACGACTATACAGGAGTCAAGAATACATTTGTCAGGAAAATTAGGAGGGCAAAAGGAGGGCATGAGGTAGTGTTGGCTAATAAGGTTAAGCAGACTCGAAAGGGATTCTACAAGGTTATTAAGGGCAAAAGAAAAGCGAGGGAAAAAATGGGGTCCCTTAAACCTCAAATAGTCATCTTTGTCTGGAACCACAGGAGATGAATTAGGTGTATTATGTTTATTGTCACATGTAGTCACATAGGACAGTGAAAAGTTAACAAGTCGCCACATGTGACCCAATCATAGGGATAAAAGTACCCACCCTCCCACTCTACCCAGGTGCGGAACCTCGGTGCAAAGCGGAGCAATAAGGAACACAAGAATTTAAATGGAAAATATTACAGCCATTCCCATAAAAGCAGGAAAAAACACATTTAACAGTTCAACTGCTACGTTCATTGGCGCGTGGCCATGTTGGTTTCACACTCCTCACATGCACTCGATCTCCCCAACTCCGCTGACTTACAACCTGTTGCTGCTCCATAGGTGATAGCCCATATAAATATTTTCCATGTGTATTTATAATGGAGAAATATATGGAAACGAGGGAACTCTGATAAAACAGAAGTACTATTTTGAAACGAGACCACAATACAGAAAAGGAAGTGCTGGAGGTCTTGAAATTAATAACGATAGATACATACATGGGACATGTTCAAGTGTATCTCAGGTCATTGTTGGAAACTGGGGAAGAAATTGCATTGCCCCCGACAGAGATATTTGCAGCATTCCTTCGCGTTCTGAAGATGGGTCACTGGATCCAAAACGTGAACTCTGATTTCTCTGCACAGATGCTGCCAAACCTGCTGAGATTTTCTAGTAACGCCTGCTTCTGATTTCCAGAATATGTAGTTCTTTCAATTTTTATTTGTATCATTGACAGCCAAGGTTGAGGTGCTGGAGGACTGGAAGTCAACTAATGTTGTGACATTATTTTTAATGTGGCTGCCAGAAAAAGCCAGCGAACAACAGACTGGTTAGTCTGGTGTCAGAGTGTGTTTGAGTTCCGAGGAAAATCTGAGAGTGAGGATTTATATGCATTTAGAAAGGCAAGGATTGATTAGCGGTTGACTGCATGGCTGTGTGAGGGGTAAAACGTGTTTCACAAAATTGATTGCAAGTTTTCAAGAAGTAACTAAGAAGGCAGATAAAGGTAAAGCAATACACGTTGTCTATCCGGACCATAGTGAGGCACAACATGGCTCAGCATTAGGTAGCCTGGTTAATAGGTTAAGATTGCATGGAATTAGGGAGAGATTGTCCATTAGACATAACACTGGTTTGACAGGCAGAGACAGAGTATGGTGGTAGAGATTTGTTGTTCCCACTGGAGGCATATGACCAGCGGTGTGCTACAAGGACCAGTCTGCTGTTGCTCGTCATTTTTTTAAATAAATGATATAAATGAGAATATAGGAACCATGGACAGTACATTTTAAGATGAAACAAAAATTGGTGTTATTGGGGACAGTGGAGAAGGTAGTTTGAAACGAAAATGAGATGTGCTCAACTCGACTATTGGCCAAGAAAAGGCAGATGGAGCTTCTGCAGAAGAATGTGAGCTGTTTCATTTTGTTAGACAAACAATTTCAGGATTAACACAGTTAACCGTTGAACCCTTACGGGTGTTAAGGAACAGACAGGCCCATGGCTGCAGGTAGATATATCCCTGAAAGTAGAGTCGCAGTTAGACAGGGCAGTGAAGAAGACATTAAGCACGCTTACCTTCATTAGTCAGAGAATTGAGTATAGGATTTCTGAATACATTTGTGGCTGTACAACAGAATGGTAAAGTCACATTTGGAGTGCAATTCTTGTCGCCCTGCTCTTGAAAATATGTTATAACTGGAAAAGATTAGATTAGATTTCATATCCTACAGTCTGAAAACAGGCCGTGAGGCCCAACAAATCCACAGTGACCCTCCGAAGATTGACCCACCCAGACTCATCTCCTTCTGATTAATGCACCTAATAGTATGGCCAATTCACTTAACCTGCACATCTTTGGACGGTGGGGGAAAACCAGGAGGAAACCAACGCAGACATGGGGAGAACATGCAAACTCCACCCAGACAGTTATCTGTGGCTGGTATTGAACGTGGATCCCTGGTTCTGTGAGGCTGCAGTGCTAACCACTGAGCTACCGTGCCGCCCTGAATGAAAATAATATTAATACTGGCTTGACAGAGACTGTAGGTTTTGACACAGAATGATGGGCTGGAATTTTGTTCCTTTTGCGTAGGTGTCTGAGGGGTGACGTTATAGAGGTTAACGAAATCTTGAGGGGCATGGACGGGGTGACTCGCCAAGGTATATTCTTCTGGATGTGAATACCCAACACGAGAAGGCATAGGTTTAACGTGGAAGGTAAGAGATTCAAAAGGGATCTAAGAGGCTGATGATTCTCAGAGAGCGTGCTTTGCATATGTAACGAGTTGTCAGAACTGGTGTTAGAGGTGAGCACAATTGCAACATTTAAAAGAGGATTGGATGTGTACAGAATACGAAAAGGTTGGAGGGGTATGGGTCAAAAGCACAAAAATAGGATTAGTTCAGCTTCGGCAATTTGGTGAGCATGGACGAGTTGGACGGAAGGTCCTGTTTGCATATTGTATGATTCCAATTGTCGATGACTCGATCACCCCTATTTCATCACCAGGTATTCACTGCATTCAATTCATTTCCAGTTCAGAAATCCTCTGGCAATATATTCAATGTCCCAGCTCTCTGAACTTTCTTGAATAAATCCGTCCTGACATTGGTGTGGTGCGAAAACCACAGCAGTAGCCGAGCAGAATTATTTTCAAGCACAATCTGTAACACTTTGCCTGGATTATCCCCCCGTCTTCACCTACCATAAATTCGATCAATTGTTCAGTGAGAACTGTGGGTTAACATGCCAGGGTCAGTACCATGTGTACCAAATACCCATTAAGGCTACCAAATTTGTCTGTTTACACTTCAAACAGCAGAAATAATAACTGATAGAGAGGGAGAAATGATCTAAATATCAACAGACAAACTATCTTGTCACATTCAGTAATAAATGATTTTGGATGATTAAACATCTTACTGGAGGAGATGGCTTCACAAATATTCCCATTCTGAATTATGGAGCAGCGCTTAACATCAGAGTAAAAGGCAACGATGTAGTATTTGCACGTTCCTCAGCGTAATTGTTCAGCCTAAGATCCACCTCACCCTATCATGATGGCCGAGAGAAGTAGTCATTACAATACGCACATAAGAAGCTGCATTAGAACATTGTTTCGATGAACCGCCACGTACTGCAGCACAGAGGAACGACACAGAACAGATGAAAATCAAATATACAGTGTATTTTAAAAAGGCATGCAATGAACACAGTCCATCGATTTCCGAGCAACAAACCCCAAGAAGCAGACAAAACACGTCCAGAAACAAGAGCCACCTTCCTCGACATTAAAGACATCTCGGAAATGTCTGCCACACTACTCAAACCTCTTGGCAGCATCGTAGCCCACAAACCCGTCAACACACTAAATCAGCTGCTTATGAACGAAAAAACCCTACACTGACAAGAAGCAAAATTAATGTAATTTACAAAATACCTTGCGAGAACTATAACAAACGCAACTTTGGGCAAACAGGCAGAACACTAGCCACCTGGATGCATTAACATCAACAAGCCACAAAAATACATGACCCACTGTCACAAGTATCCTTACATAGAGATGAGAAAGGATATCACTTCGACTGGGACAACACATCCATTCAAGATCAAGCCAAACAGAGACACGCAGCAGAGTAACTCGAAGCATGGCATTCCAACCAGACCTCTATCAACAAACACATTGACTTGGATCCCATTTACAACCCCGAGAAAGGGAAACGGAAATTATATCAACACAGAAAATGGCGGCACCACAGAAAATGTCACCACCAACCCAAGAAAACCTAAACACGTAAATATCAAGCGGGGCATGCCACTAGTGTTTCATCCAAAGGCTCTTTGATGTCATTATCTGGTATGTTGACAAAACATCTGAAAACGAACCTTGCAGTTCAGCAAGCAAACTCACATCCAGGTTAGAAGTAATTTAATAGCTTGGATACAGAATTGGCGAAGAATAATGTGCAGTGAGATGTAATAAAAGCATAAATTTCTCTTCGCCAAAATGCTCAGTCCTCAGGTCTCAATTATTTGCAACAATCAGTTGAGCGGGATGGAACTTGCTATAATCAAATTTTCAGGCAAGAAATTGCAATGAAGATGTAAGGAATTTGAAAAAGGAATTGGATAATTCGGGCTAACATTCGGCAGTTGAAATTGAACGAAGAAAAGTATGAGGCTATCCATTTTGCTCAGTGAAGAAAAAAGGCAACATATTAACTATATAGGGAAATACTTCGAAATGCTTACATGCAGAGGGATCTGGGCGTGCTTGTACGAATTAAAGAAAATTCCGGTGCAGACAGAGCAGGTAAAGAGCAAGGTAACTGCAATTTCCGCATTTGTTTCTGCAAGAGTAACGAATAAATGCAGGGTATTAGTGAGACTGGAATTAAAGCACCGTGTACGGTTTTAGTGTCATACTGGAGGTGGGATATAATTGTATTGGAGGCATTTCAGAAGATGTTCACCAGACTGACTTCAGAGATGAGGATTTTGCCTTATCAAGGTAAATTCAACTGTCCTGGCCTATACTCTCTGGAGTTTCGAAGAATGAGATGAGATCTTAAAGAAACTTATGAATTCATGAGGATGATTGATAGGGTGAAAAGTTAACGTCTTTTCCACAGTTTGGCTAAGTACCAAACTAGAATGTGGGATAACTTGCATCCCATGCTGGAAGTCAGAGGATGTGCATTTGCAGCTTCATATATCCGGTGTGTCATGACAAGGGGTGCTGTGGGTGTGGTAGTGACTGCCAGAGAGAGATGGGGAGGGCATCAGTTTAAATACCACCAAATGCAAAGAGTTTTGTACAATGGCTGAGAGGGTAGATTGAGAGAAATGTTCTGAAGGATGTGTGCACAAGTTTTTATGAATGCAGAAATGAATGAATTCATTTTGATACCGACCGGCAACATGACACAGTCTTTGTAGAAATGATGGTTGATCTGAATATTGTTGTGAGTTCAGGTGACAGTGAGCTTTGGAAGAGCATTTGTGCTGCAGCTTTGTAATTGGGAGTTGGGTCAGCTGAGATTTCGACGTATTGAGTGTAACAGAGGGTTCGGCTGTATGAGGTAGAGCTGGTTTCCTGCTACTATCTTATCGAACTCACCTCATTAAATACTCACACCACACCATCGTGCCTGACTCATTCAATGCAGCCCAACTACCCCACCCATCATGATTGGGTGCACTCACCATCGTCCAGACGTCTCTGCAACTTCCGTGATTCCTAGCACTTGCGACATCTTCAAAAGATCAATGTGGACACTTTTGTGATTTCTCAGTTCAGAGCTACACTGCACAGTTTACCATAAGCATGGCAGATAAGGTGCAATTACACAGTGATTTGTCAACATGGCAGGGAGGTCCTGATGGATAAGAAAGTACAGAGGAGGACCAATCTCTTCCCAGAAGAGACCACAAAACCAGATCCACCAAGCCTTGTCTGAACTTACTACCCAGCACAGTGTACTAAGTGCGATCTGAAGAAATGTCCAGCAATGCAGAACAAACATTCCTCGCTCTGTTAGGATAAGGATCACCACGTCTCTGCTCCTTCACACTCACTTTATATCTGTTATAGGACCTACACCCGAAAAATGCGCAGCTCCACCACTCTCACGAATGTTTACAACACCTTCGCTCTGAAACTCCACTACACCCCCATACCCACAACACTGCTTGGATTCAACACTTGGACCAACTCCTTCTGGACACCACAGCATTGCACCCTCAATCTGACGCCAGCATGAAAAGAATGGCCACTCACTCTTACCCTCCCTCCCTTTCTCCAATTCCAGGAGAAACAGTCTGTCACAGAGTAGAAAGTCCCAGGTATCCGTTCCCTCACCCCTTCACTCCTCCAAGTACAAAGGGCTGTGGCCCGAAACAAACAGAATGGGGAAAACGAGTGTGGATGTTTTAAAGCATCTGTATTCCAATAGCCGAGGAAGGAACAATGTTCAGTGAAGGGCAATTCTCCCTTTCAGACCACTGTCAATTCCGTTGCCCCCGGCACAACTTAAAGCCGTGCCCCGGACGCCAGCTCTCTTTTGTGTGGAATCGGTACAAATGGAATCTCTACGGTCTCGCAAGACTGGAATATGGGCTTCAAACACATCATCTCTACCAGTTCACAGGAAGGGAGCACGGACGCTCCCTCCCACAACTTCTTATGCAAACAGCTCAGATACTGAAACCAATCTGTGATAATCACTGCTCTCCCCACTTTTCCTGACATATTCAACAATCTGTGCTTATGTACACCAAGCGCCCTCAGGTCCTGCACCCCTCGTGAGAACGGTACAGACTGTTTTATGTATTTTTTCACTGTTCACAAGTGTCACAATACACACACAAATAACGACATAACGAGAGTTCAGGATCGAGATGCTCCTGTTACTATGAAGAGCAAGACTGGCAAAATTGGTGAGCACTGGATGATTAGAGATATTGAGGGTTTGGTCAAGAAAAAACAAACATGAGGAAGTATATGTCAGGAATAGACCGTGTGATCAGTCAATACCTTGAGGAGCATAGCTGGAAATCATTAGGTCTAAGATGAAGTATAAAATAGATTAATCCGATAATTTAAAGGAGAATCCAAATGTAATCTGCGATTATCTACTGGAAAAGGAGGAACCATGAAGAGAATTGAGCCCCTTATTCAAGATAAATGTCGAAACAGAAGAGATCTTAAACAAATCATAAGCAGGTGAGATATTAAACGAATATTTTGAACCAGTACGGACTGTGGAAAAAGACATGGCAGCTGGGAAACATTGGAAAAATAAACAGTGATGTTTTGACAGGAGTTCACATTACAGAAGAGGATACACTTAATATCTTGAAATGCGGGCATTTGGATTAATCCCGTGTATTTGACTTTGTGGGAAGCACGGTAAGATATTGTGGGGCCCGAGCAGAGATATTTGTATCATTGACAGCCATATGTGATGTGCTGAAAGACTGGAGGGTGTCGAATGTTGCGCCATTAATTAAGAAAGGCTTCAAGGGAAAGACAGGGAATAACAGACTGCTGATCCAGACGTCAGCGGTGGACAAGTTGTTTGAGTTGATTCTGAGAGTCCGGCTTAACATGAATTTGGAAAGAGAATTTTTGATTTGTATAGTCAGTGTTGTATTTCTATGGGGAAATCATCTTTCATGATTGTGTTTTGTATTCGGTGACCAAGAGATAGATGAAAGAAGAGTGTTACCCGTTGTCATAAGAGACTTCAGAAAGGCCTTCAACATGGTTCCCAATAGTAGGCTAATTAGCAATGGAGAATGGACCGGACAGTAAAGAATGTGTGAGAAATGTTTTCCTTTCAAATCAGAGCAGTGACTACAGCCATTTAGAGTCCGTGATATGGTTGTACGAGAGAATGGTGATGTACCAGTTGTGGTAATGTTATCACTATTGATTCCCTTCCTTTGGGAAGGATGTTAATAAACTGGACAACGTGCAATAATATTGGAAATGAGACTGAAGGCTTTGAGGTCGAGGAATAGGCTGGGATTTTGCTGTCTTGCATTGGAGGCTGATGGGTACCCTTATCGAGATTTATTAAATCATGGGGAGCATGGATAAGTAAAATAACCAAGTTCTTCTCTATAGCGTAGATGGGTCGTATCTTAATCTTTATTAGTGAAGGAAACGGCCACAGAGGGTCGTGTCACTATCTGCCTATTCACCATCCTTCTCCTGAGGGGCAGTCAGTTTCTTTTATCGTGTAACGTTGGTGTATCTACCTCCCTATCGAATATATCAGCACGAATATATCAGCTCACGTACCCAGCAATCCCGGTGTCCGCGTCCATTCCTGTTGACATTTCATTCCGTAAATCTTTAAGAGGGAAAGTTAACGTTCTTCGCAGCCCCATGGTAACCGCTCATCACTCCCACGGCTGAAAATGATAAGTACACCATTTCGGATACTGTTGGGGGTTACGACCTGCAACAGCAGGGGAAAGCCACAACAGCCACTTCCCTGGCTCTGAGCCTGGATCTGTGGCTCAGAAGTGATGGGGGTGGGTGAGCGGAGAATAACAGAGCGATTGTGGTAGGAGGTTTAATGGAGAGAGGAACAGACTGGAGATACTGTGGTCGATAACAAAACCTCAATAGTATTTGTTGCCTCTGGGCGCCAGGCTCGGGCATGTCTCAGATCGAGTCTACAGGATTCATCAGGGTGAAAGAAAGCAGGCAAACGTCATGGTACACCGCAGTACTAGTGACATATGTGGAGGCAATGAAAAGAGAATAGCGAGAGTTAGGTTGGAAGCTATAAGATGGAACGGTCAGAGCAGTAATCTCAGGAATGCTACTGGTGTGGCGGACTAGTGACACTAGGAATAGAGAGCGACTGCAGATGAACACGAGGCTGCAGATCTAGTGTAGGGGTGAGGGCTTCAGATATGTCGATCATTGGGATAATTGTGGGGAATATCGAACCTGCACAAATAGGACGGGTTGCATCTGAACTGGAGGAATAATAATATCATTGGGCGGGAGGTTTGATCAGAGATCTTGAGGCGGCATGGTATCTCAGTGGTTAACACTGTTGTCTCACAGCACCAGGTTCCCAGCTTCGATTCCAGCCTCGACCAATTACCTGTGTGGAGTTTGCACATTCTTCCCCTGTCTGCGTGGGTTTCTTCCGGGTGCTCCTGCTTCCTCCCACAATCCAAAGATGTGCATGTCAGGTGAAGTGGCCATGCTAAATTGCCGATAGCGTTAGGTGCCTTAGTCAGAGGGAACTGGGTCTGGGTGGGTTACTCTTCGGAGGTTAGGTGTAGACTTGTTGTGCCGCAGGGTCTGTTTCCCCACTGTAGGAAATCTAATCTAATCCTAATCTTCGGTCGGAGGTAAACAGGTTTGGCAGGGGTTGGCAACTGCAGCTGCAGGTCAGATGATACACTCGATAATGAAAAGCCAGATCTCGGTTATGGAGAGTCTGTGAGGGGTGATAGGCACTTCATAGGACAAAGCTGCAGTCAGGGTGATGGGTTGAAGTATGTCTTAGTTCGTACAATTAATATCTGGAATAAGGGGGATGAATTTAGAACACAGATCAGCGCTTGGATCTGTGATGTTGTGGCCATTACGGAATCTTGGAAACCTCAGGTGTAGAAATGGTTGTTGCATGTTGCAAAGTTTAGACGATCAAAAACAGAAAAAGAGGGAAATTAAAGAGGTGGGGACTAACTTTGCTAATCAGAGATTATATAACAACTGCAGAGACACGGTGCCAAGAGGGTTTCTTGACTGAGTCATTATGGGTCTAACGCAGAAACAGGAAAGGATCAGTCGCTTTATTGGGGGATTGCAACAGACGCACCAGTAGCAACACATACACTGCGGAACAGATTGCGAAACAGATTTTGGAATGGTGCTGAAATTACAGGGTTATTGTCATGGACGACTTTAACTTCCCTAATTTAATTGGGTCATCTTCAATTCAAATAATTTGGAAGCAGTAGTGTTTGTTAGGTGTTTCCAGGAAGGGTTCCTGACTCAGCATCCAGATAGGATAGTTAGACGTGACGCATCATGGCATTTGGTGCTTGGGAACAAAATAGAACAGGTGTCGGATCTATTGGTGCGCGGGCATTGTGGTGATATGGATCATAGCTCCCTGACCGCTACTCTCATCATAGAGAGGGACTTCAGCAGACGGTATAGAGTTGTACTTATTTTTGGGAGGTCGAATTACAATACTATAAGGCAGGAACTATGAATAAATACGGCTGACAGTGAGAAAATATCGCAAGATCAACAGACCATATCTGAGCACTGCAGTTCTGCCCCATCCGATCAAACATCGTGATATACGATTAAACAACAAATTGATGCAGAGGGCTCCATAAATATCCGTATCCTGAACAATGGAAGAATCCTGCACGTCAGTACAAAAGACAAGGATGTCGTAACTGTACCATCCTGAGTCAGAAGTGTTCAGACGATGATTCACCTCACTATCGTCATGATGCCCACAGAATCACAGACACCAATTTTATTCGCTGCACGTGACATCGAGAAATAGTTTAAACTCTCCATACAGCAAAGGCAATGAGTCCGAACACCATTCCTACAAGAGGACTGAAGGTGCAATTTTCACATCTCCCTGACAATGCAGGAAACTAAACAATTATGTCCAGTCGCCAAAGAGGAAAATAATTAAAATCTCACCAACTGCCACACCCTCGATTCCATCACCATAGTCAAATTGGTGGGTGTTCCTTTTGACAGAGCTGTCAAGCAACACAGAAATAACCTGTTCAGTGTGGTTTTCGGTAGGTTCCCATGTGGAGAGGATGCTGTTGTGGAAATGTCTTTGTATTGCTAATCCAGACAAGACTAACGTTCTGGCAGCTGGTGGAAGTTAAAGATAGTTAATAAGATATCGAAATCGAATAGCTCCTGTCAGTAATAGTGATCTGGAAATCATTGCTGATTGTAAATACCATTCTTTTCCCCAGTGCCCTTTCACGAAGCAAATCACCCTTTCTTTCCTGATCTGACGTTAAGTGACTCCAGACACACAGACACGTAATATACTCTTCAATGGTCTCTGAAATGGCCAAGCAAGACACTCAACTGTAACAAATGCTCCCAGATCCGAAAGGTGAAAACAGGGCACAACATCCGCACCAGACTCGAAAAAGGGAATTATATACACAGATCTGTCGACAATGCAGATACCTCGTTCATAGCAGCTAAGAGCTTGTGACAATTTACAGAGCCTTCTCACCTTCTGCACCGAAACATCCGGAAAGGAATACGCCATTCAGCACATTGACTCTCCCACACTCTCGTTCATGACTGAGCATGTCAATGCACTTTTCCCACGCAATGTCCACTTCCCTACATTTGATTAAACATTAGAAAACAATATTAAATTTTGATTGCAGTAGTTCTTCGGTCCAAAGAATATTCTACCCATTGCAATATAATTGTGGCTGGTCCTGGATCTCCATACCACACTCCCGCTCTTTCTCCATCCCGTTAGTGTCTAGAAATTCGTATGTATATTCAGTTCCTTAGCTTCTACAACCTTATGGATGAGAGAATTCCTCACAATCACGAATTTCTGAGCGCAAACAATATTTCTCATCTCAGTGCAGAGTAACTTGGTGTAAACCAATATTTTAGACCCTTATTTTCGACGTTCCAGCCAGGGGAATTATCAACCCTGCTTCCAATCAATCTCACCCAGTCAGCGTTTTATATATTTCATTGAGATATTTACTAATTTCCATAAATCACTTGTAATAGAGGTGCAGTCGTCCCAAAATCTCCTATCACATATAATTCTGTCATGCCAGACAGCAGTCTGGTCATTCTTCGCTGCACTTCCTCACGTCGCTGTCTTTTATTAGATAAGTAGACGAAAGCTGCGCACAGCACTGCACAATGTTCCAGATGAATTCTCATCAAGGCTTAATACAGCTGCATCAAGGCACCCTTATACTGAGATTCAAATACCGTTGAAATGAAAGCCACCGCATCATTTACCTTCTCACCTGTTTTCTGTTACTGCCATGTTGCTTTCAAAGACTGTCATACATGAATATTTTTTCTAAATTACGGCGACCCACCTGGTGTGTTTATCTGCACTGTCAAAGAGTGTGGTGCTAGAAAAGCAGAGTTGGTGAGGCAGCATCTGAGGAGCTGAAACATCGACTTTCTGGGCATAGGCGTTTTACTAGGAATTAAAATTGTGTCCAAGGGTGCTGAGAGATTAATGAGAGAGGGCTGGGGATGGAGAAAAGGTTGGCTGAGAACACGAGAGGGAGACGAAGGTGGGGTGAAATTGATTGGTCGAACAGGACGGTGGTGCTGATATTGGGAAGAAAGAAGGACAGGGAGGACAGTTCAACAGGGAGATACCGAGTTGGAAGCTTGGAATTGCATTAAGGTGCGGGGAGTGCACATGAGGAACCTGCTGAAATCTGCATTGATCCCGTGTGGTTAGATTTGTTTGGTTGGTTTATGTATAAACGCCATCACTTATTCCCAATTCCTCTCCTCCTCCAATCTCAGGAGGATCAATGGTCATCTAGATGACCTCCTTCATCCGTGACTGGAATTTCTCCCCCCCCCCACTTAGTCGCAGCTGCCATCCAGTACATCCCCACCACTTGCTGCAACTGTGACTTTATTGCACTTCCCTCCATTCACAACAACGACAGATCTCTCCGAACCTCAGCTTCTGCCAAGTGTCCGCCACTTCCATCACCGACAGGCTCTACCACCAGAGATACATTCCCCGCCCCTCATCTGCGCTCCGGAGACACCATTCCCTCACAAGTCCCACTAACTCTCCCTTCACTCCCAGCAGCTTCCCCTGCCACAGCAAGAAGTGCAATACATGCACCTACACTTCACTGCTCATATTCGCCCAAGTCCCAAAAGTATATTTCCACATCTGACAGAGATTTTCCAGTACTTCCATAAGCACCATCTATTGTATCCATTGCACCCGATGTTGTCTCCTGTACGTCGGGGAGAAAGGACAGCAGCTTTCAGATTGTTTCAGAGAACATCTATGGGATACCCACACTAAACAACCCCATCACCTTATTGGTGAACACTTTAACTCCCCTCGCATTCCGGGAAAGGCATCCAGGTCCTGGGCCTCCTCCATCGCAAAACCCTAACTACTCAACGCCTGGAGGGAAAATGCCTCATCTTCCGCCTTGCGACCTTCCAGCAACACGGGAGAAAATGAGACTTTCACCACTTCCCTCATTTCCCCTCCCGCCACGTTATGCAGGTTCCAACCTTCCAACTCGGAACAATCTTCTTGAACTGCCTTACCTGCCCATCTTCCTTCCCACCTATCTTGTCCACACTGCTCACTGACTATCAACTTCACTCACCCCTTCATCTACCTCATGCATTTCCACAGACATTGATCCCGGCCTCAAAGTCCTCCCATTTATCTCTGAGCCAAATTGGCCACCGTGCCTCTTTCCTGAGGACTGGCGTGCACCCAAAACAACAATTCTCCTGTTCCTCTGATTCTGCCAGACTGGCTGTTGTTTTCCATCACTACACACTTCAACTCTGATATTCAGCATCTGCAGTCCTCACTTTCTCTGTGTTTATGTACACTTCTGAGTGCGCCAATGCCATTCCCAGTATTCACTTCTGGCTTCACATAGTACTGCCCTGCATTGACCTCGCAGATAGAAGGAAACAACAACAAGGAGTATAGATCCCTTTATATGTCAGCATTTTTTTAACCATCCATTTTCAAATGGCTGGCTGCCATCACATCATCACATCATCACATCTACCCACATTGGTCTCCACCTGCCACGTATTTGCACATTCACTCCACTTGTTGCAATCACCTTGGAGCTTGTTTACAGTCACCACTATCACACACCATCCGACATCGTTTCGTGATGTCAGCAGGCATGGGAATATTTCATTTGATTCCTTCAACCAAATGATTGTTAATCATTGTGAATAGCTGACATCCAAGCACAAATTCCTGAGACTTCCTATGTGCCTTCACCTACAAAAAAAACTTTTTTAATGGTTTTACTCTCGTTTTCCTGTCAACTCTCCCATTCAAAAACGATGTCCATATATAACCTTCAATTCCATAAGATTTCCTTTTGCACACTAAGCTTGGGAGTTTATCACAAATCGTTCTGAAAATCGAAATGCATTCCATCCATTGATTCTCCACGACGGTTTTGATTCAGATATATAACACATTCATGTTTGCTTCTCCTTGCTCTTTGTAAGCTCCATCCAAACTGATTCTGTGGAATCGGAGAGATATGATCGCTTATGGGATTCGAGATAAACTTGGACAATACATTGGGGGAGCCTCGGCTCGACGTTGAGATGATCTGAAGAAATGTCCAGCAATTCAGGACAAGCATCAATAACCGCCTCCGCTCTGCCAGAATAAGTGTCATCGTATTCTCTGTGCTCACTGTACGTCTTTTGTAAGATTGTTCCCAGAACCAGGGTGATGCTCCAACAAACTCACTATTACATGCTCACCTTCCCCTTCCCTACCTCCCTCGATAGTAATAGCACTGCATTAATTCAACACTGTGGACGGATTCACTCCAGACACCTCATCTTTCGCGTCCTACCTTCAATTAAATCAGCACTAACAGGAAGCCTAACTACTCCCACATTAACTCCCTCCCTCCCTTTATCTCATTCCAGGAGAACCACCCGATAGTAGTTCAGAAAGGACCAAGTCAGTTCTTGGAGGGATCGACATGCATTCCATCAAATTCCCCCCAACTGAAATGGGTAAGACACTGGCAGAGTTGGTGATGACTAAAGTGAATTGAATGGAGATTCCGTCGCATCCACGTCCAACCGAGAAAGAAACAATGTTCAGTGGACGGTAAGACTCACTTTAACTGATCCGTCTTTTCCGATATTTCTTTCCATCCCAAGACCATAAATACCTTCCGGGTTTGATAGCCAAATAGAATGACTTACTAGCAACACAAGATCAGCGAAGATGGGATAGTAACCACATTGAATAACTCAAAGGATATCTTGGATCCGCGAGGCTCATGATATCCAAGGCTGATATAACCAGTAACGAACATATGATAAACCCCTGCTTGGTATAGTAGCATTTCTGTCTAATATTCTCAGATTCTGATCTCTCCTCCCCTCTCCCAAGAGCTGCTGATCATTTTTATTGCTGTCAGATATTCTCCCGCTCATACTAGGGGATAACACAGTGAACAGGACACATTTACTGTTCAAATATGGAAACCCTCCACTGGGAAAATCGCAATCCACGGGCATTTACATTAATTACATTCACCGAATAAATAGCTCCAGTTAACCCCTTGTGTGTGTCATGCTATTAATGTTATCGATGTCAATAAATTATGATGAAGTACCACTCACTGGACTTCAATTACAGTGTGATTAAGACCTTGGTGAGTAGACAGAAAGCAGAGAGAATTGGAGGAAATTTATGATGAGACTGGAGGGAGGGAATATGATATCATCCCGTCATCAGTATTAGAACGTTACTCTTTCTAAATCATTTGAAGATCAGATATAAGGATACATTTAAATAATGAAGGGCAGTAATGATAAGACCAAAAACATAGGATCAGAATTTTGGCCATTCAGCCCAGTAAGTCTGCTCCGCCATTCCATCGTGGCTGTGATGCTTCTACACCCCATTCTCCCGTTTTCTACCAGAAATTCTTGATTCATTTTCCGATCTACTTCAACCTTGAACATAGTGAATGACCTGGCTTCTAACCCTTCTGTAGCAGTGAATTCAATAGATTCACCTTTCTTTCGATGAAGACGTTTTCCTTATTTCTGTTCGAAAAGATATTCTTTTTACTCTGTGCCCTCCAGTCTTCGTGTCTCCGATGAATGGAAATATCCTCCAAACATCCACTCTGTCCAGGTCATTCAGTACTATGTGAGTTTCACGTAGAGCCACCCCACATCGTTCTAAGGTCCATCAAATATAGACCTTTGTCACTAAAATGTACGTCATATGTTAAGATTTTCATTCCTGGGGCCATTCTCGACAATCTACTCTGAACACGCTCAAGGGACAGTACATCCGTCCTGAGATAAGAGTTAACATTCTACCACGAGAGAACAATACTGGCTATAGAGAAACGAAGAAAGAATAACTTGAGGATGAGCTGCATAGGTATTTTGCATCAGTCTTCACAATGGAAGGCTCTAGTGGCATTCCAGAACTTCCAAGAGATTAAAGAGCCGAGAGATACGTGCTGAGATCTGCACTGAGGTGGAAGTGCTGGGGACGCTGCACTGCTTGAAAATGGCTAAATCATGCGGATGACAAACCAAGTTTCGAAAGGAGATAACGAAAAACATTGTGGAGGCATTAGGAATAACTGACATCAAGGAGAGACCCAAAGGACTGGAAAATGAATAACGTAAAATCTCTGCGGAAGGAAGGAAGGAAGAGAGAAAAAGGTCAGGGAATTACTGGACAGTTTTCCTGTTATCGGCTGGTAGTACGATATTTGAGTCCATTATTGAAAATGTGATGGCAGAGTACTTGGAGGTGTATGGTAAAATGGGGCTGAGTCAGCATTACCACGTCAAGGAGAGGTCCCGCGTGACCAGAGAATCAGAATACTCTGCGAAGATAATGAGCAGGTTTGACAAAAGAGGACTTTGATTTGATTAGTCAATAGGGAGTCCTCTAAAGTTGAATCTGTGTTCAATTACAGCTTCTTCATTCATTGGTTGCAATTTATTTACAGTTTACAATCTGCATGAGCAGAGAGACACGGACAATTCTCTTAAAGAGAAAGTCTCGTTAAAAAGTGGCTAACTGAAATAAAGTTGGAGAATCAGGTGAGGTGTTTTTTCTGCTTTTGGTGGGAGCTACTTTACATCAAAGTGGTTGCCGGTAGCAATGTCTGCAATAAACGTTCTTTTCTCGAAGAGCTCCAGCTCGAATTCGATGAGCTGGAGTCTGAGCTTTGAATATTGCAACACCTCAGGGAGGGGGAGAATTACCTTGGACGCTGTGTTTCGGAGACACTCACATCGCTTAGACTAACTAACTCAAATGCAGCCAGTGGTGAGGAACAAGCGGGTATGATTATGAGTGAGGTATTTAGAGGGATCCAATAGGTAGAGTTACAGAAGCATCAGTCCCTATCCTTGTCCAACAGGTTGAAGCGTTTTGCGCCCTATGTGGACACGGCAGAGTCCCTGCAGTGAGGATGTGCCGACTGAACACAGCACAGTGGTGCAGGGTGCGATTCCGGAGGGTGAAGAAACAGAATTATTATTGGATTTGGGGATAATATATTTAGAGACATACTCAGGACCAGGAACGTGAGACCTGAATGATGTGTTACTTGTTTGGTGTTCGGGTTTGGGATATGCCATCTGGGGCATAGAGGAATGCGAAGATAACCATCCAGCGACTGTGGTCCAATGACATAGATAAAACTAGGAAAGAGCGTCTGCTATGGGATATGAACAGCTGTGAGTTGAATTAGAAAGCATAACAATAAAGGTAATAATCTGTGGATTACTACCTGAGCCACGATCTATTTGGTACAGAGTCAACATCATGAGGCAGGTAGATGCATGGCTCAGCATGAGTGTTGGAGAAATTGGGTTATATTCAAGGGGCATTGGCAACAGGAATGGCGAAGCAGGGACTTGTTCTGATGGGGCAGTCGTCATTTGAACCGTTCTGAGACCAGTGCCCCAGCGAATCACGAAACCCGGGCTGTAGACAAAACTTTAAAACAAATGGGGGTTGGGTGGGGGAGGAATTCAGTAATAGCGAAAATTCGAAAACTGAATTAAAAGAGGACGTAAGGACGCAGACCTCGGCAGAGGTTATTAAATTCGCCAGCACAGACAGAAAAATAACAGTGTGTGGAAAGGGTTAGCAGTCAAACTTCAAGCACACTGGACAAACAAACGACAATGAGAAGAGGGATGGTTAATAAAAGACTGGAGTTTTTACACCTGAATGCAGGAAATATGAGAAATAAGGTAAAGGAACATGTGGTGCAGACCGAAATTAGCAGTTAGGACGTGTTGGTCATCCCGGAGACGTGGCTGCTTCGATCAGGAATGGGAGCTGGAAGTTCAAGGCGATACATCCTCTCGAAAAGATAGGCAGCTAGTTAGAGCGAGTGGGGTTATGTTATTAGTAGCAAATGAGGGTAAATCGATAGTAAGAAACTAAGTAGGGCCAGACGTTGTAAAATATGTGTCGTTAGAATTTAGGAAAAAAAATTAAAGGTAAACATTGTTGGGGTTACGTACAGACATCGAAACAGTAATTAGTAGCTCGGGCACACGATACACCAGAACATGGAAAGATGTGTAGGAATATCAAACGTGCAGTGATTATGGAGAATTTAAATATGTTTGTGAAATTGGAAAATTGTGTTGGTAGTGTATTGCAAGAAAATGAAATTGTGGAATGTCAAATGAAGGGCCGAGGTAACTGGGGCCCACATTCGTTCCCATCCTCTGCCATACTCCCCATCCCGACCTGAAGAAAGTAAGCGATGTTAAATACAGAGGTTCAGCATGAGGTTGAACTCGCCAGGCAGAGGAGGGTGATGCTGGCTGGGTGCAGTTTAAAACTTTGCTCCAATAACATCCTGACAGCCCTGGTACCTCTCTGTTGCGGATGGATGGTTAAAGGTATAATACATCCATGGTAAAGAGGAAGCGGCTGGACCCCGCAAAATTGAAATTCCGAGGCTGGTGCAAATGATCAGAATCACGGATGCAGTGGGCAGCGTGAAAAAGAGATTATGTCAAGGTAAGAAGAGATGAGTTCTTTGCAGCAGGAAAAGTCTGAAACAATGGGTCTGCCGGTGCAGCTCTGTTTGTGGAATTGCGGGAAGAGATGGAAGCAAGCTGTAATACCAGATGAGCATCAGCTTGGGGCCGTTGGGTGGAAGCGGGCATGAACAGATGAATTGAGATAATATATCGAAATTGATACAATGGCTTGATGTACCGTGGTCAGGGTCAATGTCAAGGGGAAATCGGAGTATGTATCTGAGACCTGACACCCAGCCTCTGCAATGTAGAGGTCCGTCCACAAAACTGCAGTAACACCAACCTTATCAGCAGGCTGAATGACACTAAGGGTTTCATCTAAATGCATGAAGCGCAGAAATATCGGAGGATGATATCTTGGAATGGGCGAGAGGATGCAGAGAAATTGAGGTGACCATGATCACATTGACTGTCCGAAATGAACATATCGAGTCAGGTAAAAAGGCCAGAGCGTCGGGTCTAATTGGGGTGAGAGAGTTGGAGTTGGGTAAAGCGGTTTGTGAGACTTACAGGTGACTCTTGCTCAAAGAAATAGCCTCGGAGGCGTAAAGTTTGGAAAAAAGAGTTCAACGTCACGTTGTGCCAGAAATTCATTAAAGTGCCGGTGCAGATGGATAAAGTTGGGACCTTTTCCAAATCGAGAACATTCAGTATCAGAGAGTGGAATGTTAGGCGGGATGGTAAATATACGACACGAGGTGGGGTTGGGTGAGGGGGTGGAGTCAGAGGCAGGGTAGGAGAGGGGAGGGGAGAAAGGTTTCAGAGGGTTATCAGTAACGATAAATTATTGCATCTAGTGGGCCTTGATGCCTGAAAGGGAAGGGAAAATGTTCTCGTTAGCTGTGCGATTGAGCCAGATGATAAACCAGAATTGTGCAGTAATGCAGCTTTCAGCCAATGGGATGTGCTGCTATTGGACAGAGCAAATGTTGTGCGCAGTGGCACCAACATCGCATATTAGTCCTCAGAAAGTAACTCTGAGTGAAAACAATTGGGATTGTAATCATATACTGATTTCACCGGAGTGACACTCAGCCAGTAAGACCTGGCTTTTCTGAGACTTTAGACCAAAGTGAAAAAAAATCATATGTTGAGTGAATTATTTCGTGAAATATTTATTCTCATCACATTCGCTTTTTCAGACAAATTATTCACAATTCTGTATCCATATTGCGAAAAAAAATCATTCAGCTCTGCCTATTGCAGGGAATAATACAAAGAAAAGTTCGAAGTAAATGCACGTGTTGCAGTGCAAGATGCCGAAACATAGTCCATCCTAAATTATTTACGAGCTGTATAAATAAAACATGTAGGGGGCAGAGTGTAAAAGATGAGTTACCTTGGGTATAGGAAATGCTATTTGTGGCAAACTCATAAAAGATCTTAACGACATTACTCAGTAAATTGACGAAAGTAAGAAGAGCAAGAGAAGGGAATTCTTAGTTCTTCCTCTGGAAGTAACATCTGGAGAATAGGAAGGAAATTATGGTTGTTGTGGTTCCGTTCGCTGAGCTGGAAGTTTTTGTTGCAAACATTTCGTCCCCTGGCTAGGCGACATCATCAGTGCTTGGGAGCCTCCTGCGAAGCGCTTCTTTAATGTTTCCTCCGGTGTTTATAGTGGTCTGTCCCTGCCGCTTCCGGTTGTCAGTTTCAGCTGTCCGCTGTAGTGGTTGGTATATTGGGTCCAGGTCGATGTGTTTGTTGATGGAGTTTGTGGATGAATGCCATGCCTCTAGGAATTCCCTGGCTGTTCTCTGTCTGGCTTGCCCTATGATAGTAGTGTTGTCCCAGTCGAATTCATGTTGCTTGTTGTCTGCGTGTGTGGCTGCTAAGGATAGCTGGTCGTGTCGTTTCGTGGCTAGTTGATGTTCATGTATGCGGATTGTTAGCTGTCTTCCTGTTTGTCCTGTATAGTGTTTAGTGCAGTCCTTGCATGGTATTTTGTACACGACATTCGTCTTGCTCATGTTGGGTATCGGGTCCTTCGTTCTGGTGAGTTGTTGTCTGAGCGTGACTGTTGGTTTGTGTGCCGTTATGAGTCCTAGCGGTCGCAGTAGTCTGGAAGTCAGTTCCTAGATGCTCCTGATGTATGGTAGTGTTGCTAGTCCTTTTGGTTGTGGTATGTCCTCGTTCCGTGGTCTTTCTCTTATGCCTCTGCTGATGAAGTTGCGCGGGTATCCGTTTTTGGCGAATACCTTGTATAGGTGTTCCTCTTCTTCTTTTTGCAGTCCTGGTGTACTGCAATGTGTTGTGGCCCTTTTGAATAGTGTCCTGATGCAGCTTCGTTTGTGTGTGTTGGGGTGGTTACTTTCATAGTTTAGGACTTGGTCTGTGTGTGTGGCTTTCCTGTGTACTCTTGTAGTGAATTCTCCGTCTGGTGTTCTCTGTACCATCACGTCTAGGAATGGGAGTTGGCTATCCTTTTCTTCTTCTCTCGTGAATCGGATTCCTGTGAGTGTGGCGTTGATGATCCGGTGTGTTTTTTCAATTTCCGTGTTTTGAATGATTACAAACGTGTCATCGACATATCTGACCCAGAGTTTGGGTTGAATTTGTGGTAGGACTGTTTGTTCTAACCTTTGCCTAACTGCCTCTGCTATGAGTCCCGAGATTGGTGATCCCATGGGTGTTCCGTTGATTTGTTCGTATATCTGGTTGTTGAATGTGAAGTGTGTTGTGAGGCACAAGTCCAGTAGTTTAAGTATGCTGTCTTTGTTGATAGGTTCAGCGTCCTGTTTTCTGTTCTGTATGTCCAGTAGGTTGGCTATTGTTTCTCTGGCTAGGGTTTTGTCAATCGAAGTGAACAGTGCCGTCACGTCGAATGATATCATGGTTTCTTCTTTGTCTATGTGTATATTTCTGATGATGTCCAAGACTTCCTGTGTTGATTGTACAGAGTGTTTGGATATGCGGACTAGGTGTTTCAGTTTCTGTTGTAGTGCTTTGGCCAGTTTGAATGATGGTGTCCCTGGTAGTGATACTACGATTCACGAGAGAAGAAGAAAAGGATAGCCAACTCCCATTCCTAGACGTGATGGTACAGAGAACACCAGACGGAGAATTCACTACAAGAGTACACAGGAAAGCCAATCACACAGACCAAGTCCTAAACTATGAAAGTAACCACCCCAACACACACAAACGAAGCTGCATCAGGACACTATTCAAAAGGGCCACAACACACTGCAGTACACCAGGACTGCAAAAGAAGAGGAGGAACACCTATACAAGGTATTCGCCAAAAACGGATACCCGCGCAACTTCATCAGCAGATGCATAAGAGAAAGACCACGGAACGAGGACATACCACAACCAAAAGGACGAGCAACACTACCATACATCAGGAGCATCTAGGAACTGACTTCCAGACTACTGCGACCGCTAGGACTCATAACGGCACACAAACCAACAGCCACACTCAGACAACAACTCACCAGAACGAAGGACCCGATACCCAACATGAGCAAGACGAATGTAGTGTACAAAATACCATGCAAGGACTGCACTAAACACTATATAGGGCAAACAGGAAGACAGCTAACAATCCGCATACATGAACATCAACTAGCCACGAAACGACACGACCAGCTATCCTTAGTAGCCACACACGCAGACAACAAGCAACATGAATTCGACTGGGACAACACTACTATCATAGGGCAAGCCAGACAGAGAACAGCCAGGGAATTCCTAGAATCATGGCATTCATCCACAAACTCCATCAACAAACACATAGACCTGGACCCAATATACCAACCACTCCAGCGGACAGCTGAAACTGACAACCGGAAGCGGCAGGGACAGACCACTCTTAACACCGGAGGAAACATTAAAGAAGCGCTTCGCAGGAGGCTCCCAAGCACTGATGATGTCGCCTAGCCAGGGGACGAAACGTTTGCAACAAAAACTTCCAGCTCGGCGAACAGAACCACAACAACGAGCACCCGAGCTACAAATCTTCGCACAAACTTTGAGGAAATTATGGTTTCTGTGTTACGTTCATAAATGATGATGGTGAGAATGTGGAAAATGGAGGGCAGTGGTTGATAAATAATGTTGTATGACACAATGATTGGCTGGGTGGTTGACAATCAAGGGGAACGTTTTAGTTCCCAGGAGGATATAAACGGAATACTTAGATAGCCAGATCAAGGGCTGATGAAATTTAACAGTGATAAAAGTGAGAGAATGCACATCTGAAGTAACAAAACAAGTGAGTACTTAACTAATAATGGGGCAGTGGCGAAATTTGCTTGGTTTATTTCTTTGCAACAGGCAACGTTGATATGGGAAAATCGCATAAGTGTACGACAGCATCGGTGTAGGGACAGGATGAACAGGCAACAACTGTTCGCCTCAGTCAAAGCATCAAAATCAATGGTTCACAAGTTTAAAGTGAAAGGCAGGAGAATGAAAGAGGATTTGCGTAATGTGTGTCGAACAGAGAGAGTGTTTTTTGACTGGAATGCACTACCTAGGAGGGTGATTGAGGCAGTTAACCTCATCAATGTTTTTTAAAGCCTTTGGATATGCACGTTATGGTGCAGACTCGGTAGGCCTCAATTTCATTGCATCATTCGATGTGGTGGCTATCATGTATACTCTGATATATTCTGAAGCATTATCCAAAGGTACTTGCTGGGTTGTTTCTTTACCTATACTTAGTAAGTGGCGATGTAACAAACTAGCATCATCTCATACAGTATCCACACTTACTCAACATAGGGCAGCACAGCAATCTCTGGGAACATCCAGGATGATTTACTTGCTCAGTGCAAGTATTGTCCAACAGCAGCTCGAGCACTGTGCCAGAAGATTACCATTATTGTTTCAATTACAGCAATAACATGGATTGACAATAGACCAAAGACAGTAGACAATAAGTACAGGAGTAGTCCATTCTGCCCTTCAGGCCTGCACCACCATTCAGTATGATCATGGCTGATCATCCTTAATCAGTATCCTGTTCCTGCCCTTATCTCCATAACCCTTGATTCCACTATCCTTGAGAGCTCTATCCAACTCTTACTTAAATGAATCTGGAGACTGGGCCTCCAATGCCCTTTCGGGAAGAGCATTCCACATAGCCCCCACTCTCTGGGTGAAGAAGATTCTCCTCATCTCTGTCCGAAATGGTCAACCCGTATTTTTAAGGTGTGTCCTCTGCTTCGGCACTCACCCATCAGTGGAAACATGTTCCCAGCCTCCAGAGTGCCAATCCTTTAATAATCTTATATGTCTCAATTAGTTCCCCTCTCAGTCTTCTAAACTCAGGATATACACGCCCAGTCGCTCCAGTCTTTCAGCGTAAGGTAGTCCTGCCATTCCAGGAATTGACCTCGTGAACCTACGCTGCACTCCCTCAATCGCCAGAATGTCTTTCCTCAAATTTGGAGGCAATAACTGCATACAATACTCCAGGTGTTGTCTCACCAGGGCCCTGTACAGCTGCAGATGAACCTCTTTGCTTCGATATTCAATCCCTCTTGTTATGAAGGTCAGCATGCTATTAGCCTTCTTCACTACCTGCTGTACCTGCATGCTTACCTACATTGACTGGTGTTCAAGAACACCCAGATCTCTTTGTACTGCCCCTTTACCTAAATCGATTCTATTTAGGTAGTAATCTGTCTTCCTGTTCTTGCCACCAAAGCGGATAACCTTACATTTATCCACATTAAACTGCATCTGCCATGCATCTGACTACTCACCTACCCTGTCCAGGTCACCCTGGAATCTTCAAATATCCTTCTCACATTTCACCCTGCCACATCGTAGTATCATCTGCAAATCTGTTAATGTTATTATTAATACCATCTTCTATATCATCAATATAACGTGTAAAAAGCTGCGATCCCAGCACTGATCCCTGCGGTACTCCACTGATCACTGCCTGCCATTCAAAAATGGAGCCGTTTATCACTCCTCTTTGCTTCCTTTCAGCTAACCAACTTTCAATCCAAGTTAGTACTTTGCCCCCAATACCATGCACCCTAATTTTGCTCACTAACCTCCTATGTGGGATTTTATCAAAAGCTTTCCGAAAGTCCAGGTGCACTACATCTAAGGAATCTCCCTCGTCCATCTTCAGAGTTATATCCTCAAAAAATTGCAGAAGAATAGTCAAGCATGATTTCCCCTTCATAAACCCATGCTGACTTGGACCTATCTTGTTACTACTATCCAGATGTGTCGTAATTTCATTCTTTACAATAGACCCCAGCATCTTTCCCACCACTGAAGTCAGACTAACTGGTCTATAATTTCCTGCGTTCGCTCTCTCACCTTTCTTAAAAAGTGGTACAACATCAGCCACCCTCCAATCCGCAGGAACTGATCCCGAATCTATCGAACTCTGGAAAATAATCACCAACGCATCCACGATTTCTCGGGTCACCTGCTTCAATACCCTGGGATGTAGACCATCAGGCCCCGGGGACTTGTCAACCTTCAGAACTAACAGTATCTCCAACACCAATTCCTGGCAAATATAAATTCCCTTCTGTTCAGGCCCTTCAGCTACTGTTACCTCAGGGAGATAGCTTGTGTCTTCCACAGTGAACACAGATCTGAAGTACCAGTGCAATTCTTCTGCCATTTCTTTGTTCCCCTGTCTTTAAGGGTCCAATTTTAGTCTTAACCATTTATTTGCCTTTCACATACCTAAAAACGTTTACTATCCTCCTTTATACTTTTGGCCAGTTTCCCTTCGTACCTCATTTTTTCTCTGCGTATTTAAATCTTAGTAATCCTCTGTGTTTGGTTGAAAGCTTCCCAGTCCTCCGTTTTCCCACTTATCTTTGCTATGTTATACATTTTCTCTTCATATGTTTCTTAACTTCCCTCGTCAGCTACAGCCACCCATGCCTCCTGCTAGGACCTTTCTTCCTTTTTGGAATGAACTGATCCTGCAACTTCTGCATTATACACAGAAATATCTGCCATTGTTCCTCCACTGTCATCCCTGCTAAGGTGTTGCACCATTGAAATTTGGCCAGCTCCTCCTTCATACCTCCACAGTTCCCTTGATTCAACTGAAATATTGTCACTTCTGATTGTACCCTCTCCCTCTCAAATTGTAGATTGAAGCTTATTGTATTATGATCGCTACTTCCTAATGGTTCCTTCACTTCGAGGTGCCTGATCAATTCTGGCTCGTTGCACAATACCAGATCCAGAATTGCCTTTTCCCTGGTAGGCTCCAAATTGAGCATTTCCTTCATTATAATAGAAACCTCCAGCTATTAACGTCAACTTCTGTGAAACATAATAAATTCATTCCCAGGCATTCGTTTCGACAAACAACAGGTTTTCTAGTCTTATCTTGCCAGTTTTCTATTACAACATTCACCATCCCACTCCACCCCATCCTCTTTCACCTTTAATATTTTCTTGTGCACTGGTATCCTGATCACACAGACCTCACTTCCTCACATTCCCCAACTCTCTTCATCCTTAATTCTTAATAAACCTGTGTCTCATCTCTGTCATTCATTCCAACTTCCAACTCACATTTTGAACTTTTTAGAATGTAAATTGGAATTTGAATTCTCAGTGTGTGGGAACAGGCCTTCGGTCCAATAAGTCCTCACCGCCCCTCTGAAGATTATCACACCCATACCCTTTAACCTACAATTCTCCTAACTAAAGCATGTAACCTATACATCCCTGAACACTGTGAACAATTTAGCATAGCCAATTCACCTAACCTGCCCATCTTTTGAGAGTGGGAGGAAGCTCGGAGCAAACGGGAAAAAGCCACACAGACAAGGGGCGAATGTGCAAACTCCAAACAGACAGTTACCCGAATTGGAATCAAAACAGTATCCCTGGCAATATGAGATTGCAATGCGAACCACTGAGCCACCATGCCACAACAGGAAAATCAACAGATATAGTCCTGGAAGTTACAGGCTCGTGAGTTTTATATCAGTGGTATGGAGACTAGATTAGATTCACTACCGTGTTGAAACAGACTCTTTGGACCAAGAACACCACACAACCCTAAGAAGAGTAACCTACCCAAACCACTATCCTATATTTACCTTTCATTAATGCCCGCCAACAATATGGGTAACTTTGTTTCGCCAAATCACCTAACCAGCACATCTTTTGATTGTGGGAGGAAACCCATACACATACGGGGAAATTGTACAGACTCCACGCCAACAGTCACCTAAGAAGATATCAAATCTGGGTCACTGATGCTGTGAAGCAGTCGTGCTAACAACTGAGCCACAATGCCGCTTAAATTATTCCTTCCGTCAGCATGGCCATTAGACTGGTTTTGCCTGTTGTCCTATTCACCTCTAACGTCTGCTCAGTTTCTGGCGAATTGCTTCGTTGCACACTCTCCTGCTTTATTAAATTGAATTCACGTGACTTGAACACACAAACGTCATACCAAAGATGTTGTTGTTCCTTCAGGGAACAGGCAACGTGTAATGTTTTCATTGGTCTCACCGATACTGGAAGAGATTCAAATGATCTAAGGATTAGGATTCCAAGGATTAGGATCTTCCTAATCCTTTCCTCTTTACCAACTACCACGGGCATAATCCAGAGTTTACAGAGGATTGTTCTCTCGCTCTCTCTCTCTCTCTCTCTCTCACACACACACACACTCACACACACACACCTACACACATTTTCACACAGACAGATATTCAGCACATTACTTTGGAAAAAATACCAGCAACCTTATAAATAATCAGAATGATATCTGGAATGAAGGTTTTAGCTAAAGGAAGGCTACGAAAATTTGCATCTTATTCTGAATGTAAGTTTGCTCGCTGAGCTGGAAAGTTAGTTTTCAGACGTTTCGTCACAATACTAGGTTACACCGTCAGCCAGGCTCTGGTAAAGCGATTGTGTTATCTCCAACTTTCAAACAGCAGCTGGCCCATATCCCTCCAAACCCTTCTTATTTATGTGCCCATCCAAATGCCTCTTAAATGATGCAATTTTTCCAGCCTCCATCACTTCTTCTGGCAGCTCATTCCATACACGTACCACCCTCAGCGTGAAAAGGCTGGCCCTTATGTTTCTTTTATACCTTTCCCCTGTCACCCTAAACCTATGCCCTCTAGTTCTGGACTACCCGAACGCAGTGAAAAGACTTTACCTATTTCCCCTATCCAAACCCCTCATAATTGTGTTAGCCTCTATGAGGTCACTCTTCAGCCTCCGACGCTCCAGGGAAAACGGACCCAGCCTGTTCAGCCTCTCCCTATAGCTCAAATCCTCCAACTCTTGGAAACATCCTTGTAAATATTTTCTGAAGGCTTTCAAGTTTCACAACATCTTTCCGAAAGGAAGGAGATCAGAATTGCACGCAATATTCCAACAGTGGCGCAGCCAATGTCCTGTACAGCCACAACATGACCTCCCAACTCCTGTACACAATACTGTGACCAAGAAAGGAAAGCATCCCAAACGTCTTCTTCACTATCTTATCTGCCTGTGATCCCACTTTCAAAGAGCTACGAACCTCCACTCCAATGTATCTTCGTTTACCAATACTCCCTAGGACCTTACCATTTAGTGTATCCGCCCTGCTCATATTTGCTTTACCAAAATGCAGCACCTTGCATTTATCTGAATGAAATTTCATCCACCAATTCTCAGCCGATTGGCGCATTTGGACAGACTCTGTTGTAATGTGAGGTAACCCTCTTCGCTGTCCATATCACCTCCAATGTTGGTGTTGCCTGCAAACTTTCTAACTGCACCTCTTTATGCTCGCATCTAAATCATTTATGTAAATGACAAAACGTAGAGGACCCAGCACCGACTCGGCTTTAAACTGGTGACAGGCCTCCCGTCTAAAAAACACCCCTCCACCACCACCCTCTCTCTTCTACATTTGAGCCAGTTCTGCATCCAAATAGCTAGTCCTCCCTGTATTCCGTGAGATCTAACCTTGCTAATGATAATATGTTCATTGTTTTTTCCACTAACCAATTTTTCACAGTAAGTATCATTCAATTTGAAATTGAAATGCCTCAGACATGGTATGATAGTACAGGACAATATTTAATGTCAGTTCAAGTTTCAAAAAGAGTGTTAGAAATAAGTCAGCGGCTAAAGACCACCAAGTTTCATATCAGTGGCAGGGAAAGATTGCCAAAAGTTCTGAATGCTTTTGAAGTTGGTGATTGAACATTTTCTAGTCTGAGAGAGAGAGAGCCTTATCTTTAATCAAGGGTTACAGGGAAAACGCAGGAAATTGGAATGGTGGATTATGAAAATATGTACAACCTAACTGAAAGGAAAAGCAGACTTAGTGAGCGGATGGTCATACCGTTGCACCTCTAACTAATGGTTTTCTTTTTCCAATAACCCTGCATTCACTGCAACCTCAACCTCTTTCCCTCCAGAGTGAGACACAGTTCGAAGTACAAACAACGAATTCAAGGAAATCATACACGCATACGATTTTGGATAATATTTAGGGGAGGGGGAATGACCATTCAGGAACAGAAACAGTCACCAGTTCGGTTGCGCTGCAGGTGGCTCAGGGGCACTGCCGGAACGCGAAAAGATAAAGAGGTCCTCAGGGATTGGAGACTCGATACTTCAAGGGACAGAGAGGACATTTTGTGACTGTAATCGGAAAACCAGGATGGTGTCTTGCTTCCCAGGTGCCAGGATGCAGGAGTCTCAGAGTGGCTGCAGATCGTTCTCAAGAGGAGATTAAGCGGCAAGACGTCATTGTGCAAGTTGGCACAAATGACATATAGAAATAGGAATGAGAGCATGCGGAGTTCTGATCGAGAGCTTGGAAAAACGTGAAAAACCATAACCCCGACAGTGGTAATCTCCAGATTTCTTCCAGTGTCGCGTGCCAGTGTAGGTCAGAACAGGAGGATTATACAGATAAATTCATAACGAAAGAATTGGTGTGGTCCAGGGGTTCAGACTTTTTCATTCTGGGGCAGTCGGTTCCTGAACTGGAGGTGAACCAACAACATGGCAGTCAGATTTGCTCGTCCTGCAACCTTTAGACTGGATTGGGCAAGGAGTGGGATTCTCACCAACAGGAAGAAAAGTGTGAGAGCGGAAGGAGATACAGGAGGCAGAAATAGTAATTTGGAGAGACAGGTCAGGCTGGAATGTGACAAGGAGCAAAGAATGCCTGCTCAAAGAATTTGCATATATTTCAAATGCAAGAGGGCTGATAGGTCAGGCCAATGAACATTCGGGGGTGGAAATATAAGTGGGACTGAGATATTTTAGTCATTACAGAAAAAAAATGCCTAAGGCAGTGACAGGATTGGCAGCTTCATGTGCCAGAGTATAGATGCTTCGGCATAAGGGAGGTGAAGGGGGAATTGACATTTTTGATTAAGGTGAGTATCACAGCTTTAATGAGAGATGAATTAAGTGAAGGATCATCCAGCGAAGTGTTGTGGGTGGAGCTAATAAGTAAGGGGATTGGTGACGCTACTGGTTTTGGACAATAGGTCGATAAAAAGTGAACGGGAATTAGAGGAACAAGTACCGAGGGAGAAAGTGGACATTTGCAAATTATATAATTTTGTCATCACAGTGGACCTTAATTTCTTTCATATAGACTGGGACTATCTGAGTTCGGCTTAGTTCGGTTGGAGGCTGTTAAGTTCGTTCAGGATTTAATCTCCAGTGTCTGCAGTTTTCGCTTTCTCCTACGATAGTCGATTTACTCTGCATGAATTTCAATTGCACCAGAACAGGATGAGACTGTTTAGCGCTGTAGCCTGATAAACAGTAACAGGAGGAGAAAGTGAGGACTGCAGATGCTGGAGACTAGAGTTGAAAAATGTGGTGCTGGAATAACCCAGCAGGCCAGGCAGGATTCAAGGAGCAGGAGAATCGACGTTTCGGCATAAGCCCTTCTTCAAGAATGAAGAAGGGCTTATGCCCGAAGCGTCGATTCTACTGCTCCTTAGATCCTGCCTGGCCTGTTGTGTATTTCCAGCACCACAAATTACAGGAGGAGGTCGAGAACGCTGGACCTAGAATAAATCATGCAACAGGAGAAAGTGAGGTCTGCAGATGCTGGAGATCAGAGCTGGAAATTTGTTGCTGGAAAAGCGCAGCAGTCAGGCAGCATCCAGGGAACAGGAGAATCGACGTTTCGGGCATAAGCCCTTCTTCAGGAATGGGGAAAGTTTGTCCAGCAGGCTAAGATAAAAGGTAGGGAGGAGGGACTTGGGGGAGGGGCGTCGGAAATATGATAGGTGGAAAGAGGTCAAGGTGAGGGTGATAGGTCAGACTGGGGTGGGGGCGGAGAGGTCGGGAACAAGATCTCAGGTTAGGAAGGCGGTGCTGAATTTGATGGATTTGACTGAGACAGGATGGGGGGAGGGGAAATGAGGAAACTGGTGAAATCCGAGTTCATCCCATGTGGTTGGAGGGTTCCTAGCCGGAAGATGAGGCGTTCTTCCTCCAACCGTCGTTTTGTTGTGGTCTGACGATGGAGGAGTCCAAAGACCTGCATATCCTTGGTGAAGTGGGAGGGGGAATTGAAATGTTGAGCGACAGGGTGGTTGGGTTGGTTGATCCGGGTGTCCCAGAGGTGTTCTCTGAAACGCTCCGCAAGTAGCCGGCCTGTCTCCCCAATATAGAGGATATAGAAGACCACTCCCTCCGTGACTCCCTCGTCAGATCCACATCCCCCACCAACCCAACCTCCACCCCCGGCACCTTCCCCTGCAACCGCAGGAGCTGCAAGACTTGTGCCCACACCTCCCCCTCACCTCCCTCCAAGGCCCCAAAGGAAACTTCCATATCCGCTACAGATTCACCTGCACCTCCACACATATCATCTATTGCATCCTCTGCACCCGATGTGGCCTCCTCTATATTGGGGAGATCGGCCGGCTACTTGCGGAGCGTTTCAGGGAACACCTCTGGGACACCCGGACCAACCAACCCAACCACCCTGTATGTTGGCTCTCTCCCAACATAATTCAGGTGCCCTCAATGTGGTCTTTTTCAGATCAGGGTGACAAAAACTAAAACAAGGGCACATTTCGCTGAGCATCACAACCGGGCCGACAGGGCTGACCCACTTTCCCAGTCTCCACTAATTTCAATGCCCTTCCATTCGATTTCCGAAATAGCCATCCTGGACGTCCTCTCTTGCTACCGTGAGTCAAACCACAAAAACGAGGATTGCCACCTTATCTTCCAACTCGATAAACTACAACCCGGATGACTCAACAATAAGTTTTCCGATTTAAAACAGCCATCCCAGCCATGTTCATACTCCCTTTCCAGCTCCACCTCCTTCCTTACATTCCACCTAACGACCCTGTCTTCCTGGTACCAAGCGAATTCATCCCTCCCATCGACCAACTTCGTTGCACCAACAGTTTTGTCCATGTATCCCGTCTTCATCATTCTGCTGCTCTTCTCACCCCAACCAACCCCCTTCCCTCTTTAGCTGCAGGTACCCCTATCCACCCTCCCAGGACTGAAAAACGGTTATATCTTAAATGTTGACTACGATGAGACAGGAAGACACAGAGCCCTGTCTGCATATGGCGCTGGTAAACATGAGACTTGCATTGTCCAATAACGTCATTGGGCCTCTTCCCTGGAAACAGGTGGAAGACAATCAGACCCTCAAGGCACGAACACCTGAAGAGAAGTGGCCATTCAGCCCCTCCAGCCTTTAACACAGAAACTGGAGGATGTCATTGATCCTGTAACATGTCAAAGCAATGAAGCAGAGACTGAACAGACATGCTTCCATGTTGTTACTCCTGGCTCCATTGCTGAAGGTACATGTTTTACGTTAACAATACTGTAGTTTGCTGATGGTAAGGAGCGACGCTAGATGGCTTCTGTCAAGTCTCACGAAGGCATCTTCCAACTCCGAGAACCTACACTAGTGTTCTGTGTGGAGTACAGAACCTAGTGTGCTTGGCGAACTCTTTCAGTTTGGCTGCTGACAGATTTGTGAACAACATGACTTTCAGTACAGGGTGACACACCAACCGTACATTGAGGCGGTGAGAGATCATTCAGAATTAACAGCTCCGTGTCAAACAACATAGGGACTCATAGAGGTAGATAAACTATCATAGAGTCACATGGAGTCCCACAGCACGAAGACAGGCCCTTCAGCCGAAGCTGTTCTATGCCGACCAAAATGTCCACCTATGCTAACCCCATTTCCGTCGAATTTTCCCATATCCTTCCAAGACTTTTCTCACGATATATTTTTGAAAATGGGAAATCATGTATCGTGGGAAATCACATGTTATATTTGAGTATATCTATGTTTTGTTTTGTAAATAATGAGTGTTGGTCTGTAACACTCAAGTTTTAATGCAATCACCTTTTATTTATTTGTAGCGTTCCAAATTAAATACTCGTTTCCTTCATACTCTCCTCATGGTACGATCACCGCAGGGTTTAGTCTGGTGAAATATTTTTACACTGTCTCATTGTTGTAAGGAGAGCATTCCTTATAAACGAGAGAAAATCTGTACACAGTGCCTCAAGTACGAACTCAACAACACACAACAACTGCAGGACGTCGTCTGCACTCCTGTACATTAATTATTTTGCAATGAAAGTCAGCAGGCACGTTACTTTGCTGATTAATTGCTGCTCGATATGATTTGTGCTCGTGACTTACGACCAAGGACACCCAGCTCTTTTTCACCAAGAACACTTCACATCTTATCACCATCTAATAAATGCAAAATGAGAAAGGTTGTATGTTTTGAGAAATTATTCCTTTGCCTTGTGAAACGTTCTGCTTCAAGCATAGAAACGCCAACAGCAACATTCATAATGCTACTGGATATAGTGGGAGATTCTGGGGACGCAATGGTCTCGTGGTATTATTTCCAGAATATTAACCCAGGGACCCAGGTAATGTCACAGAACCTGGATTTGAACCCCGCCACAGCAGATAGTGGAATTTCAATTCATAAAATTATCAGGAATTAATGATAATGAAATGAAAGCACGAAACCATTGTCGATTGCCAGGGGAAAAGAAAAATCATAGAGTGAAATCGACAATCTTGACCTGGTCACGGTTACGTGTGACTCCAGACCAACAACAATGTGATTGAGTCTCAATTGCCCTTTGAAATCACCAACACAGCCGCTCGCTTATATCGATCACTGCAAAGTCTCAAAAAATGAAACTGGCTGGAACGAAACACTGACTACGTGGTCATTTGAGTTCACGTACGGACATCGTCGGTGGTAGGTTTGAAACAATGTTGTCCGTGAAGTAACATTTGCCTCTGAATCACATTTCAAACAACACTACTACACTGACACAATGCCCCTCTTTTTAGAGACAAGAACAAGATTGTCAAAAACAAGCTGGTACCATGAAATCTTATTTTTTCCAAGGCATAATTAATGGTTTGTTATGCATCAGCACTGACGTCTAGTTACGGACTTGGGGATATTATCGTATGCTAGTGGATAGGTTGGGGTGATGGAGAGAATCACTTCACGGCAAATTACGACTTCAGGATTGTGAATAGTCTTGTTTTCAGATGTTTGTGGGGGCTGGGATGTGGGCGGGTCTTTCGGTAATGAATGGCGATCGCAGTTGAAACTGAATACAATAGTTTCTGTCTTTGCCCAATGTACATAATAGAAATAGCAATGAAGTAAATCGCGGTTTATGATATTAATAAATTAATTGAGATTGGGACACTTACTTGGAACACCAACAATAGCAAGGAAAGGATAGTAGCCCGCCTGTATAATCATCACTGCACCTAATATCCGATAAGGCAATGTCGACCGAGACGAGGAAAGATATGAAATACCCGAGGATAAGCTCCTGTCCATTGTTGCAGCATTCCAGTCTGCTGTTCTCAGCTTCTGATCTATTGTTGTTACATTCCAGTCTACTGTTGCGTGATTGTAATGCATTGTTGTAACATCTCGATCTCGTGTTCTTACATTCTGATCCATTGTTGTAAAATTCCAGTATAATTTTCTCAGGTTCTGATCCATTGTTGCAACATTCCAGTCTATTTTGATGTTTTGATCTCTCTTTTCCCTGTTTCTGCAGCTGGTGATCGCTGTTCGTGTCGAAGGTGACGCATCTGCTCCTAGAATTGGATACATCATGGCAAGAAGTCCTTAAATAATAGAAAATGGAAAACCTCCAGTGACACGGCTGGGATCCATGGAGACTGGCATCAATCACAGCCACTGAACAAAGGGCTCCACTTAACTCTTTTTGGTATGGTTATTACAGTTCACAATGATATGTGGACTGGATTGGTTGCTGACATCGCTGGCTATGAATCTTATCGCCAATCATCCATTGCTCTAACGAAGGCAGTGGTGAGGCAAAGTGATGGATGTTTTGTTTTCCCAGGCGAGATGATACTTCTGTGCTGTCCGTTTGCAATGTTGTTACCACTTGACGCTCTCCACACCACAACTCCCCCGAAGTTATTGTTGCTGTTCTGGACTCTCTTCCTCCACAACATGCGTCATACAATAGATAATCAGTGGGCGTATTTTCCCTGACCATACACAGAAAGTGTAGATTTGTTTGAACATTCCTCTCATTGATCTAATAAAGCAATGTTGCACCTTCAACACACAATGCACTTCAGCATTATTACATCAACTCGCAAATACCTCAATATGCTTCAAATACGTAAAAGGTTCATTTTTTTTAACTTCAATCGAAAGCCAAACGTGGCATTCTGTCACAAAGCTGGTCCCTTCACAAGGCCATGTTGTCCTTGATGTTTTTCAGAGAGTTTCTAAACAATGAAATGTTCTCAAATGCCTGAGGAGTAAATTGTTGATTGGGACTATTTTGTTTATAAATAACAGATAATGCCTCGGGCAGAGGACATTCATTTGTTTTAGGAAAAGAACGAGGAAATTAATTTATCCGAATATCAGTTATCCGAATATCGGATTATCCGAAGGGAATCTCAATGTACCAGTAGAAACATTACGTCAAAGAGCTATTTCAACCCTGATCGTGTCTTTTGTTATAGGTACAATGAGTAAAAACAAACTCACCTCACTGAAGTGAACCAAGAATAATCCTGGACAGTCCAGGTACCGACTCTAAATGACTGACCACACGCCCTCTCTCTCTCTCACCCCATACTTTCCCTGGAGTTCTGCAGCGGGGTGAGTCCTAAACGCCCCCCTTCCCCAAGTCATCTCTCTGACATAGTCCTACACAGGGCAGAGGTGGAACCTCTCAAAAAGATGTGTGTGTGCATGGGTGTGTGTGTGTGTGTGTGTGTGTATGGACTGCGTTCGCGCTATTTGGAGACTTACCCTCAAAGGAAGCAGCAGCCTTACTTTTGCTGTGCAGTCAGGCTACCCGGAAGGAGGGGACAGATAGGAGCGAGTTGGACGAGGGCGGGGCTGCGGGCGGGGTTCGGACGGTGGGTGGGCATGGTCGTGTTGCTGCGATGGGGGAGCGGTATTGGGGCTGCGGGGTTGAGGGCGGATGGGGACCGGTAGGGTTCGATGTTGAACGGGGTTGCGGACGAGCAGGCGGGCGGGGTGGGATCGTACAGTGCTGGGGCCTGGGTGGAGAATTTGTGTGGAGCTAACGGTGACGGGCTCTCGAGCGTAACTTGCCTTTGCATAGTCCCTTGAAGGTGGAGGAGTATTCACAGAAAACTCCGATACCCAGAGGGAATCAATTCAACAAATAATCAATTATCTGAACGAAATAGTGCCCGCCCATCTCCTTTGGATAATCGAGGTTCCTCTGTAATCAACGTGACTTGGCATTGCTGGAATTGGACTTGACAGTGATTGACCAAGAAGCACAACTCCAAAACCTCGTGCTTCCAAATAAACATTTTGGAATATTACCTGGTGTTGCATGATTTTTAATTTGGTACTCTGCAGGGACCGTGGCCAGCTCTTGCGTTGTGCAGGTCAGTTCACTGCGATGTTTAATTGAGACAGGGATACAGTTGAAACTGCATGCTCTACATAGTTCGCCCACCCCTCTTTTCTCCCCTTCTGTCCTCATAACCTGTAAGATCTTTGTGCCATTTTTACTCTTTGCAATGTGGGGCATTTTCACTGGGATTGTTGTAAGTATTTTGGAACAGCATCATTAAGTCGGGATAGCTTTTCAGATTTGGACAGGATAAGCTATTCGGGTTTATGTTTTCAGTTCGTTGTGTTTCGTTTCGTAATTTAAAAAATCTGTTTCTTTTAATGTATGCAGTCTGACCAGCGCATTCATTGCGGGAATATTCATTGTGCATATCCATTTAACAAACAGCAAAGTTACTGTCTGGGCTACTTGCTTAATAGTATTTTGTGTGATCGGGACTGGTCTAGATCAGGGGTCCTTTGTGAGGTTCACACAGCGAGTGACTGATGTTAGTATAATTTATTTCGCGTGTTGATTTGTTTGAGTTAACAGAACTTCAATGGCTCTTTCAGTCACCAGAATGTTTTCAAAGGTGGAAGAAGTGACCTTGGGGGTTTTACAAAACGTACATAAAATCAAGCTGCAGGAATAAGTGGAAAAGCTGGAATTGAGGATATCTCCTAACGTGAGGAAAAATGAGATGATTGCAACAGTAGCGCAGCATTTAAATTTTCTGGAAACCCCATAAGGACTGAAGAGTTGGCTAAACATCACTTGCAGATTCTGCAGCTAGATGTCGAAGCAGAAATGAAACAGTTTGAATTACGATTCATATCAGAAGAGAAAGAAAGGGAACAATTAGTTTAGCAGAGGAAAGAGGAAAAGATCAAATTGCTTTCGCTGAAGAAAAGAAAACGGGAGAACCTTTGGGCTTCAGAAATGGACACTTAGAAAAGAAAGTCAGGTTAAAAGGATGGAAACGAAGCCTAAAGATATGTCTAGTGAGGAACAAGGTGAGAATGAGCAAACGCATGGTAACTAATAGCCTGTGAGAAATTGTTTAAATATATTCACGCCTTGCAAAATTGGATTAAAATGATGTGGAAGCCTTTTTCATTTGAAAAATTGGACAAACCGATGCAGTGTCCTGGGACCAAGTGGGTTTTGTTGATCCAAATAAAATGCATCGGTAGACTGGTGCGTTATTCGCAACAATATCAGAAGTAGTGAGTATGAGGAGGAGAAAAAAGCTATTTTAATAGCATGTGAGATTTAACCAGGAGCCTTCAGATAGGTTTCAGGAATCGAAGGATGGATCTTTTTCAAACCAATGCTCAATTTGAAAATATAAAACAAAGTAATTTTCATTGATGGATAAGAGATTCAAAAATAGAGGAACCGTTCAATATTCTTCGAAAAAATATATTTTGGAACAGTTCAAAAATTCACTGCCTGAAGTAGTGCGAACTCATATGGAAGAACCGAGTGTGAAAATGGTAAGATTAACAGCTGAAATTATTGAAGATTATGGGTTGATATCTAAAGCACCTTTGTTTTCCTGAATACATTTCAGTCCATGAGGGATAGAAATTTGGGCAAAGTGAAATCCTCACGTGGAAGGGGAAAGGCAGATCTCAGTGACGAGCATAAGGAAATCTTACCACAATGGTAAAATACTTGAAGTGGACAATGAAGTTCAAAGGTGTGTTGTTTTCATTGCAATTAAGTACGTCCTATAGAATCACAGTTTTGGTGGACTAGGAAAAACGCCAGATGTTTGAAAACAGGATAAATCTGTAATTTCTGTTGTAATTGCAACAGAAAACACAGTGGTAGCTAAGGAGCCACATCAGTGTGCACAGGCGAATCGGAGGTTGATTTAAGGAAGTACCGAATCTGCTTAGTAAATATACCTGCACAGGTATGGTTTATTTACATAGTCCAGGAATAGCAGGTAAAACGGTATCACTATTAATGGACACATGATCGTAACAGTCTGTCATATTGAAAGATGAAGAGATATGTACTACTGACTGACTATGTCAGAAATCTACAGTTAACGTTGAGACAAAAAGCACTCAAATATGTAAAGTGAGTTTAGAGAGCCCAGAAAAGAGTGGAAAATTTCTGTTCAGAGCACTGGATAAACTCTAGGAATACAACTCGTCCTTGCAAATTGTGTGTGTGTATATATATATATATATATCTGATTCACTGCTAAGAATGTTGTCTTCTGTGTTTGAAAGGCCAGTGGAGACGCAGGCTATTGAAGGAATGCAGGGTTCTTGTCCTGCAATCTTTCCTGGTTGTGGGGTGATGCGAGCACACCGTCACCAGTTGAAACAGGAGAGCTGACAGGGTACAGATGAAGAAGCTGAAGCAGCATCAGCAGAGAGTTTGTCCAGTCAGATAATTGAGACAAAACAGGAGTAAATATTTTTATGCTCAGCTAAACTAATTGAGTTCCCGCAGAAGTATGAAAACTTGAAATTTACCACAGCTGTACCAGAAGGCTTGAAAAGAAAAGGAATCTGAATGTGTCAGTGAGTGCCATTACCTTTTTAAAAAAAGATACCTTATTTAGGAAATGGAGACGATCATATATCCAGGCAGATGACAAATGTACAGAAATTCATTACAAAGTTTTATCAGTGGATTTAGAGGGGGGGTGTTGTGGGTAGCGCTTGAACTACCACTTGGAGGTCATTTGGGAGTGAGGAAAGTACAGGATAATATACAAAGACATTACTACTAGCCTGGAGAGGACAAGGATATTGTTGAATTTTGCCAGACGTGTCGTTCACGTCAGGTAAATGGAAAACCACAGGCGGTAATAAAACTTCACCTTTAATACATATCCCTGCTTTTGAGGAACCTTTCAAATAGTCTAATTTGATTGCATAGGCCCTATCTCAAACAAAAAGTTGGAATCACCATTCGTTAACAATGATGGATGTGTCGATGAGATTTCCAGAGATCTTCTCATTCCACAATATCACAGCTAATTGGATTGGAGATGCAGTATTCATTTTTTTCAGTAGATACGAACGAACAAGTTTCAAACTTCACATCCAAACTATTCAGGCAATTTATCGACAGATTAAGATGGAAATAAGTAAAATCAACTGCATACATCCAGACTCGCAGCAACCGCTAGAAAGGAGGCATCAAACATTAAAGACCATTTTGACGGCTTAAAGTCAATAATACCACATCATTGGGATATGCGAATTCCGTTTGTGCTTTTTGCAATTAAAGATATACCAAATCAATCGATCAAATTCAGTCCTTTCGAATTAGTTTATCGGCATGAAGTGAGAAGACAATTAAAATTCATTAAGGAGAAATCAGTAAGTCAGAATTCAGTGACGACGCATTTGGACAAAGTCAAATTTTAAAGAATGACTAAATCGATCTGGAGAGTTGGTGAGAAAGCATATAAAAGAATCTCAGCATGCAATGAAAGAGGTGGTGCGCAATAAATAATGAAAATATTATTTTGCATTCGTGGATAAGGTATCACTGTGACTTCCAGTAATTGGTGAATCCTTCAAAGTAATGTTTAGTGAACCTTATCAAATTTACAGGAAATTCAGTGAGGTCAACTACTTGACAAGAACTCCCAAACTAAAGAAGTCGCACAGGGTGTGTCATGGGAATATGCTCAAATGATACTTTGACAGGAAAGGAAAGGAAGAGCAGAAGGTGTTAATAAATACAACACAAAAGGAAGAACCAAGTTTAAGGGATACGGAATTGGGCATTGCTCAAATTTAATTGGATAGTGGGAAAGTTGCCAAAAATGGGTATAAATCATTGCGTTACCTTTTGAGTAAAATCGAAATGACCTGAAAGAGATATTGCAATCAAAATGGGAGATATGAGGAAATAAACGGCAAATTAATAAATTCGTGTTGGAGATATAGGAGTTGCTGTTCCGCTTAAGCAATATTCTTCTGGGCATGACACACTAAAATTGGTACAGGTTCAGAAGGAAATTGAGCACATGCTCCAAGACGACATAATCGAAATGAAATCGGGTGACTGGAGCTCGGCAATCGTGATGTTGCCAAAATCAGATGTTACCAATTGTCATGTGTGTTCTATCGCAACGTCAATGCAGTTAAAAAGACGGATGCATATCTAATTCCGCTCTTAAAAGACTGTGTTGAAAACCGAGGTGAAACAACATACATTTCTAATTTGGACTTGCTCAGAGGCTACTGGTAGGTGTCTTTGTAAGAAAAGTAAAGGCAATTTCGGCTTTCGTAAAACCGAATGCATTGCATCAGCTCAAAGACTAACCGTTTGGTACGAAAAATGCCCCAGGAAAATTTCAGAAACTAACCAGTAATATCATTTCCGGTTAAACCAATTGTGTTGCATACATTGATGACCTGTTAGACGCTCATTTTCGGAACATTTACCACATTTATTGGATGTGTTCGATCAACTTTGAAAATACCGTTTGATGATAAACATAACTGAAAATGAATTTGCCGTAACCCAAGTTACGTTCCTGGGCCATGGTATTGGACACGGACAGGTGGCTATTCTGGATGCGATACACAAAGGTAAGTGGGGAATTCCCCATGCCATCGACAAAGTAGTACTCCTTTTACTCGGATTGAACGGACTTTAGCGAAAGTTTGTTCCGAATTTTAGCAGTTTGGCTGCTCGACTGACGATTTGCTAAAGAAAGGCATGAGGTTTCATTCGATGGCAGATTGTTAGAAGGCATTTGACTTCCTGAAAACGATGTTAACCACTGTCCCGATATTAGCTTCATCTGATTGCGCAAAATCTTTCAATTTGGCTATCAATTCCAGTGATATGGGTATCGGTGCTGTGCTCCTGCGGGAAGAAGACGAGAAGATAGAAAAACCTAATAGCTATTTCCCCAAAACGTTGAACGTTCAAAAGAGAACGTTGAACATTTGAGAAAGAGACATCGATCTTGGTGTTGGTATGACATTCTATGCACTAGTCATCACCCATTGAAGTTTGTAGCATAACTTAAGGTCAAAACTGTCACACTGTTTCGGTGAAGCCTGTTGCTGCATTCATTCAGTTTGGAAGTTGTGGATGTAGAAGTTCTTGAAAACGTGCTTGCCGATGCATGATTAAAACTTCAATGAGACACGTTGGCTCAGTGGTTAACACTGCTGTCTCACAGCATCAGGGACTTGATTCAATTCCAGTCTCAGGTGACTGTCCATGTGGAGTTTGCACGTTCTCCCCGTGTGTGCGTGGGTTCTCTTCGGGTGCTCCAGTTTCCTCCCACAATTCAAATATGTTCTGGTCAGGTTAATTAGCCATGCTAAATTGCCCATAATGTTAAGTGCGTTAGTCAGGGGTAACTTATTGAGTTACCATCTTAAGTAAAATAGAAATGACCTAAAAGAGTTATTACAATCAAATGAGGAGATATGTGGAAAAACGGGGTAAATATGGGGTAGGGGAATGGGTCTGATTGGTTTACTCTTCAGAGGGGCGGTGTGGACTTGTTAGGACAAAGGGCCTGTTTCCATACCGCAGAGAATCTAATTGGGAGGTTTGGTACTGGAAGAGCAACAGACTAAATCCTTATACACTTTTATGCTTGCATGTTTATAGTCAGTGGATATACGTTAGTACTGGAGTACTAACAACTTTTTTCAGGTTTTGAAAAACGAAACCATCATTGAAAATTATTTTTTTAAAGGGGACGTGTCAGAAGGCTGGTTAGGTGTCCTCGATTTTTTAAGAGGGATTCTAAATCATACAAGGTTCCAAAATGTCTGACGTTTGAATGGTTTATTGGGTCCCTTTGTGCCTTTACCTATCAGAAAATGACTCAGGTTGAGGGCTTCCAAGTCTTTAAAATAACAAGGTGTAATCAAGGGGGATTGGCCAGGTCTCGAGCTGCGCGGGTCAGTTAAATTCTAGGATTAGTTGAGTCTGGGTGACAGTTGAAAGTGGATGGCAGCCCCGACTTTCTGCATTTCTGACTTTGTAACCTATAATGTTTGCGTCATTTTCACTCTTTGTGCTAAGTGATTTACTTATTGGGATTGTCATACATATTTTGGAACAGCATCATTAAGTCGTGATCGCCTGTCCACCTCCTCGGATAGGATACATTATTTGGGTTTTCTATTTTTGGATCGTTCTGTTTCGTTCCGTAATTTTGAATGTAGTTATATTTGTTGATAACTAGGCAGTCTGACCAGCTAACTCACTCCAGGAATAATCACTATACACTTAGCTTCAAGAAATAGAATGCCTGCAGTGTGGTCAAAGGCCATTCGGCCGAATAAGTCCACTCTGAACCTCCGAGGAGTACCACACACAGAGCCATGCCCTTACTCCTCCACATTTAATCCAGACTAATGCACCTAATCTACGCATCCGTCACGACTATGGGCAATTTTGCATGGCCAATTCACCTAATCTGCTTTTTTTGGCATTGCAGGAGAAACCAGAGCAAACGCATGGAGGCAAGGGGAGAATACACAAACGCCACACAGACAGCTGGCTGGCAGGTTGGGGTGGCGGTGATCGAACTCGTTTCCCTGGTACTGGTACGCAGCACTGCCCACCACTCAACCACTATGCCACCCCAGTGACATGGTACGTTCTGGGCGACTTGCTGAAAAATGTTTTGAGGAATCAGCCCTTGTCCATAACAATGTACAATAACCATGTTCATTAAAACCCATGAATTAACGAGTCAGGGATGGAATGAATATGATATTGAATAGGAGACAGAGAGGACTGCGTTTCATGGCTGAAGAGACTCGAGGGGATGACAGTCATACCTCACTATCACGAGTATCCAACCATCAATCTTTATGACAAATGGAATGAAATGCATTGCAGACCAAGTCAGCAGACAACATTTGGGAGGTGGAATGCTGAACGACAATGTGAACAGAATGTTTGATCACATGTAATGCAGGTTGATAAGTTTGTTCACATCTCGACTGGATATCCAGAATTAAAACAGAAGCAAATAACAAAATATGTAATGTGACAGTGATAACAGTGGGGACAGAGCTCATTCCGAGCTGCTGCAGAGACAATGGGCTGCGTAACCAACATTTTCCTTTAATTATTCTGAGAAACGTATTGAACGCTACGAGATCCTCAGGAGACAAGTTATTTATAAAGGGCACAGACAACCTCATAATTACTAATCTATTCATTTTTGTTTTAGAAAGTGGCACTGTCTCTGTAACGCGGATTAAATCAAAATAAGTTTTGATTTAATCCGCTTGTGGCTTCGAAATTATTATCACCAATGGGTTTCTTTCCATGTGCTTATCTCGAACCAGACTGATTCATGTTTTTGATCTCTTGTGCGAATATCATTTCTACGTACAGCCTTGATATTATCCTTAACCTAAACAGTAACTCCAACTACTGTTCCTTCTTGTCTGAATACTGAGTTCCTTTGGACATTTAGCTCCCAAATCCTAACCTTCCTGCAATCACGTTTCAATAAGATTTGTGTATTTAAGAGGATATTGGCAAAAGTCTTTTTTTTTATACTTAAAGAAGAAACAGAGTCCAGTGTGATGCAAGAGTCACCAGCACAAGTAGTTGCACCAGGAATGGAGCATGTGATCCAAATATAATTAGGTTCAACGCCTGGACCCATCAAAAAAAGCAACATATTAAAGATAATGCAAATCTGAAATGCAAGCTGAAAATCGTGGAGGAATGCAACAGATGAGGCAGTATCTGGAGAGAGAAACAGCGTTAACATATCGAGTCTCATCTGAAGCTTTTTTGAAAATCAGGTTCGACTCAAAATTTTAATTCTTTTCTTCTCTGCTCTAATACTGCTGAGTTTCTCTCCAGCATTTTCAATTTGCGCAATGGGACGAGACAGACAGTCATGGTGGAGGTTTGTTTTTTGAAATGGAAGCCTGTTACCAGCATTGTTCCACCGAGATTTGTTCTGAATTGTCATTGTTTGAGATTTCCTATAAGTGAATTGGATGGGAATACAGAAGGCAGAGTTAGTAAGTTTGTGGATGACAACAAAATTGTTGGCACAGTGGACAGTAAAGAAGCTTTTCTGATATTTAAAAAAAGACGTTGATCAAATTGGCTAATACGGTGGCATATACAAGATCGAGTTGAATCTAGATAAAAGCCCGGTGCGGACAATTCCACATCTCCTGGTGTTCAACACAAATATGTCCTCCTTGATCTTTAAGATGTTTTATCCTCTCCCGAGTTACTCTCTTGATCTTAAAGTCGTTGTAAAGTCCCTTTAGATTATCATTAACCTTTTCTGTCAATGGTATCTCATATCCCCTTTTTGGCTTCCTAATTTTTCACGAATGTCCCACATTATTTATTTTGATAAACAAATTCTATTCGAACAAGTTGTTTATATTGAAAGTACGATACTTTTCTTATTGCTGAGTTGAAACTCGCTGACGTTATTCATCCATTGTACCTTAATCGAACCAGCCTTACGCCTCATTCTGAGAGGAATATAATGCCTGCAAACACTCTTGTCACAATGTTGATCCCTACGCACTTGTCAGGCTGCTAACAATCAACACCAAACTTATTTCATGCCAAAGCAAATGTGGTATTTCAATTAAAAGCATCATACCTATGGGAAGCCTATTCTTATCCAATACGATTTTGAAACGAATGGAGTTACTATCGCCAGAACCAAAGTGTTCACCCAATTCTACTCGAGTCACCTGCCCTGCCTTATTGCCAGAAGAATGTCTAGAATTGATCCTTCTTTCGTAAGAGCATCCGCATTTGATAAAGAACATTTTGTTGGACACGTGACAAATTCTTCACCATCCAAACTTTTAGCATTTTAGTAATCCCTGTCAATGTTTGGAAACTTAACCCTCCCCCCACCCCCCCGGAAACCCCTGGTATTCCAATCTTATTATGCTTACATTTATATGAGATCTCCCTGCATATTTGTTTCTCAATTCCTTTCCTCCCGTTGGAGTGCATGTAGTACAATCCTTTTCTTTCCTTTCTTATTTGTAATTTTTCCCATGTATTTTCACTGGACGCTTTTTCAGAAATAGCTCCCTAAATTAAAGCAATAATTTATTTTGTCATCAAAAACGACTGGCCAATCCACATCTTCTTTTCTATCCTTTGTATACACTTAATACACGAAACTTTGAATTACCACTCTTAAATATCTCTCTGCCATGTTTTTGCAATAGCCATCATGTCCAAATCTCATGTTTTTAAAAATGCCCCCAGTGCATCAGGATTCCCTCTCAGACCCCTATCATTGAAAGAAAATAAAAGTTGATTCTCCAGAATAATTATATACTCTGACTCTCTCGTCTTTTTTTTAATTGATGTGCTCTCATCACATTAAGAAACTTCTTCATCCGTCCGATTAATTGCACTGCTGCTTAGAATACTTCCACTATAAATATCAATATACATTCTCCCTATCTGAGTGCGGCAGCAAGGTGGCTGAGTGGTTAGTACTGCTGCCGAACAGCAACGGGGACCCGGTTTCGCTTTTAGCCTCTGGTGACTGTCTGTGTGGAGTTTCAACAATCTCCAAACCTCTGCATGGGATTCTTCATGAAACTGCGGTTTTTGCCCACTCTCCAGAAATGTGCACTTTAGCTGACTTTGCCACGCTAAATTGGCCATTTCGTTCAGGAATATGTGGGTTGGTGCATTAGTCACGAGGGAAATGGGTCCGGGTGCGTGACTCTCCAAAGTGTCTGTGTGAACATGTTGGGTCGAAAAGACTCTTTCCACGCAGTAGGGATTCTATGATATTCTACTCTCTCTCTCTTGAACATGTTGTTCCAATCCTTTTTGAAAAGACCTTTTCCATTTCAAAAGACATTCCAATCTCCCAAGAGCTTGAATTCTTGAATAACGCACCATCTCTTCAGGCATTGATTTTCCTCCTTTAACATTTATTGCTTCGCCAGTTGAGTTTAGATTTGTGAGTAAACCAGAAATTGCGACTTTTAAGGTTGTCTGTTTTAATCTTCTACCTCAGCTCATAAATTCACTTTATACTGCTGTAATAGTTTCACTAAAAATACTAATTGTTTCCAATAAGTACAATAATTTTTGACTTCTCAATCTCACCATTAGCTATATGCTTCGAACGGTTAAAGGCATTGTTAATCCGAGCACCGGGAAAGCAACAAACCATTAAAATTGATACTCACTGCCGCAGACTCTCCTGTTTAAGCCCATCACAGCAGAGTCCCCAGTCGCAATAATTCTACTAAATCTTGTCAAACGCTGCCTAACATAAGAACATTTCGAAGTGTCCAATAAGAGACGGCTCTTCCATATTCCTCGGAGAGACTATCCCCATTAACAGTTCAAAAACAATCTGTTTGATCGATTCATAGCTAGTGGAAACTTGTGAATAATATATTTACCTTTTCTGATAGTCACCCATCTGTCTGACTGATTTTACTCAATAATAACTTTTCTAAATATTCTAGCTATCGCTTTCTGCACCGTTTATGACAGTCATAACATGATGCAGAAAAGCAACTTGTTTCATAATGCCTTGTATATTTGTTACTTATCATTACTTACAGAAAATAATATTAAATTGAATACTTTACAAACACACACGTACACACCATACACACACACACACATTTTATATATACACAAACCAAATAAATGAAAAATAAATAAAATCAAGCATTTTGCTATTTAACTCAATAAAAAAGATTGCAGTTCAATAAATTCCTCGAAGAACAATGTCTTCAACATAGCTGAACTTGTATAGGACTCTCCAAAATTAAGGCGCAACTCCTTTTTTTAAAAACAAAAACAGCTGCCTAGTCTTTCGAAAAAAAAAGACATTACAGTCTTTAAAAATAAACATTTTTGAACATGTACACACCTTTCTAGTTTCCTCGCAGACGACCTTTAAAATTTACGTTCGTTTTTTTTCAAAAAAATTTGTTTGAAGAAACAATCGCGATTTTTTGTTTTCTTTTTGTTTGTGTTCGAATTCTAATAAACGCAAATGGGAATAGACCTTATATTAATGAACACTCATGACGACATTAACTGCAAAATAACTATATTAATCTTTAAATATGTCTGCAATCCCAGGAGAAGCTGTAAGATGCATACTGTTCCAACAATACTTTTTGAAACGCGTTTCTGACAATATGAAGAACAGTGGGCGTATGCTCTAATTTGTTTCCCAGTTCAAGGTAGACTTGACGATGTGACTTGACGTCCTGTCGTGGGCCAAAAAGTAGATTTAATTGAAACTTTATCCTAATCACTCTAGCTTTTTCAAATAAAATTCTGAGTCTGTGTACATTCTACAGACCAAAAATTCCTTCAGCTCTGACTATTTCAGGCAATGTTACAAAGAACACTATGCAAGTCCATGTAATACACATACGTTGCAGGGAAAGGCACCGAAATCTAGTTCAAATTCATTTCTCTCAACCACACGCCTCGACTATTGCAACTCCAACTGTCAGCGTTGAAAAAGATCCAAGAACCGCAATTGGAACAAAAGAAGAACATAGGGATTAGGAGTGGGCGTATGAACAAAGCAAGTTGGAGTGGCAGTTGGAAATTCAACCTTGCAGCTATCTTCATTAAACACTAGCTCGCAGGTGTAGTCCCATTCTCCAAGCCCATCAATATTCATCTGTAGACTCCTTACCTCCACATCACAGCTATTTTACCATCTATTGTAGTACCATCGGTGGATTTAGTCGCCAGACTCTGTCTCTCCTTCCAGGTCATTTGGATAGATAGTAAACAGTTCAAGTATGACAGCTGAAACTCGCAACACCTCACAAGTTTCGGTTCTCCTGAGAATGAGCATTTTTCTGTATATGTGCTTTCTGTTATTCAGCCAAACGACAATCCAATTCCATACCCTCGCCTTAACCCCCTGGCAGATATGAGTCCTTTATGTGGCACCTTTTAAAGTGGCATCTGAAGTTTTGATGTACCGCATTTGCTGGAGAGCTGGTTACATTCTCAAGGAACTCCAACAGGTTTGTCCAAGCACAACATGTCCGTCGCGAAACTGTGCTGGCACTGGTGAATTGATCTTTGTTTTTCAAAGTGTTTAGGTATTTCCTAATTTACGATTGACTGCAGCAACTTCCGCACTGCAGAAGTGAAACTTGCGCTGGTCTATATTTTCCGAATTCTTGCTTATCTCCTGTATTACCTAAGGGTGTCGCATTAAAAAATTTCCAATATTTTGACACGTTCAAGAATGCAAGGAGTTTTTTTGAATATATTAACGATAACGCGTCCACTATCTCCGCTGTTCTCTCCTTTAATACCATTGAGTGCAGACTATCAGGCCTTAATTCATTTAGTACCTTCTTCCTTGTCATCGTACTTCCATCGAGATCCTTTGCAGATTGTCGTGAAAATTAAATCCAATCGAATCAACTGCTAGCAACATCAAAGCAAAAGCTTCATTTTTAACCTCTGCATTCAGGGAACTAATACACTTGGCATGAACGCCATGTGTCAGGGCCCCGAACAAATGTCGCATATTCTGTTTATATTATTCTTATCACACGCTCAAGGGAAAGAGCAGGGAAACATTCGAGCTTCTTGTTTTCCCAGTCCCTTGCCGTGGAAATAATTGCTTACTGTTTTTGGGTTTCCCTTAGCTTATTTTCTGAGTTCAACTGCTCGCAAGGGCAGGTTGAATGTTTGCAAAGTTCATCAAGCCAAGCTGTCTCTACTGCAGAAGGCAGCAAAGTCTTTGTAAAGTTCAGAAAATTATTAAATCCAGCAACGTATTCCCCTTCAGATGTCATAGTAAATGTCAACTTTGTTAATATTCCATTACGTTTTCCCCCTTTTGGTCATTTTATGATAACAAGGAAAACACACAAATAAAGTGCCAGATTAAATAAAATATATGCAGAGCCAGACAGCGAAAACTCAACGATCTGAACAGTTGTCTGTGTTGCAAGGAACATTTGAAAATGGTCCCGGCCACCTCTTCGCCTTCCAGTTTTTCCTCCTGTAGTCTTTCAACACCACTCAGTCTCCAGTTTCTAGATCATGCAGCTACCCTTCTGCTGATTGGGATAGTGCTGCTTTAACTTGATTCTATATTTGAGGCAAAAGTGTAGAATGTTTTATAGAGTAACACACCATCTCATCCTCCCAGTGGCCTATTATCTGTCTTACCTTAGACCTTTGGCCAATTCCTGTGTTGGGCAGCCGACCAAACATAGAACATAGAACATAGAAGAATACAGCGCAGTACAGGCCCTTTGGCCCTCGATGTTGCGCCGATCCAAGCCCACCTAACCTATACTAACCCACTATCCTCCATATACCTATCCAATGCCCGCTTAAATGCCCATAAAGAGGGAGAGTCCACCACTGCTGCTGGCAGGGCATTCCATGAACTTACGACTCGCTGAGTGAAGAACCTACCCCTAACTTCAGTCCTATATCTACCCCCCCTTAATTTAAAGCTATGCCCCCTTGTAATACCCGACTCCATACGCGGGAAAAGGTTCACACTGTCAACCCTATCTAACCCCCTAATCATCTTGTACACCTCAATCAAGTCACCCCTAAACCTTCTTTTCTCTAATGAAAACAGCCCCAAGTGTCTCAGTCTTTCCTCATACGATCTTCCTTCCATACCAGGCAACATCCTGGTAAACTTCCTCTGCACCCGCTCCAGTGCCTCCACATCCTTCCTATAGTATGGCGACCAAAACTGCACGCAATATTCCAGATGCGGCCGCACCAGAGTCTTATGCAACTGCATCATGACCTCAGGACTCCGGAACTCAATTCCTCTACCAATAAAAGCCTCTACCAAACAAAAGCACAAACGTGCTAAGATTAGCTCTTCCTCTCCACCTAGATCTCATATACATTAGCACATTTGGAACTGCCTTTGTCCATGTCATCCCTAGTTCCTCAGCACATTTTGTCTTTTTGTTTAGTGTAGCATTTTCTCTTTCCACTGCACCACCGCTCGCTGGATGGTAGGCACGGTGTTGTCTCAGGTTTAATCTCAAATAATTTCTGAACTGTTGTAAGGCATTATTGACAAATGGTGTCCTCTTGTCACTAATAAGCCTTGCAGGTTTGCCCATCTCCAACTTATTTCAGTTACCAAAGACTTGGCTACTGCATTGACATCCTGTCGACGTGCGGACCGCTTCCAACTATTTGGAAAACGAAACAACTATTAGCAGATAATACTTTTTCTCTTCGCTGGGTTTTAGTTCGATAAAATCCATCATGAATGTTCAAAGTGTCTTTGGGGTTGGGGGTGTGCTGCCTTCCTCATCTGTATTTCCCTCCACACATTATTAGTGCACAGATAACACATCGTTCACAATATTTCTGGGAGTAATGAGTAAATCCCTAAGGTAACCAGTGTGCCAAACTAATGTCGTATATCCCCACTTTTGACACATGGACATGACTGTGTGTCAGTTTGGCAGAGAGTGGAAATAACGATCGCGCTCAACAGTGTTTACCAATGAGGCCACACCATACCACTTCCCTCAGACTGCACTTTGCTTTCGTCCACTCACGCTATTCTTACGTTGTGGGCTGACTTTAACACGTTACGTCTGCTGTTGAGGTACAATGTTTTGTCATACATATGTCAATCTGATCACTTGGTGGCTGCTGGACTGCCGTTCTTGTCACTGAGTCTGCCCTCACATTGCCTTGAGAAATAGAATCGTTATTTTTCTTGTGGGCTTCACATTTACACACAACGATTGATTTACGCAGTAGGACTGCTTCCAGGAGGTCAGAAATCATGCCACGGTGTGTGATGGGCTTTCCCGTTGAGGTCAAGAAGCCCCTATGTTTCCACAGGGTTCTAAAATCAGGTGCAACCCGGAATGCATATCTGCTGTCTGTGTAAATATTCACTGTCTTTCCCTTGGCCAATATACATGCCATAGTCAAGGAGATCAGCTCTGCTGCTTGCACTGACAGTTGAAAAGGGAGTGACCACCCTTTGACTACCTCGTGGGTAGTCACTACAGCATACCCAATACAATTCTGGCCTGTTTCCTTGCTCTGTTTCCTTTTCTGACCCATTCAGAAAAGTCTTCATATCTGGATTCTGAAGTGGCGAATAGTGCAAGTCTGACCTGAGGCTGCAAATTTCATTTGTTACAAAGATGCAATCATATGGGTCTCCGTCTCCTTCTGTAGAGCGCTAGAAGGATTAAGGAGGTTACATCGCTTTATTGTAATGTTAGGCATCTCCAATAACACAGTATTGTATCTAAGCCAATGTGCAGCCGACATGTGAGCGGTCCTTTTCTCGGAAATCAGTAAGTGTACAGCATGTGCGACCATTTACGTTAATTCACCATAGCCGATTATATGCCTGGAAGGTAAACAAGCCTTCTCAGGCGCCGCCGCGTCTCTTAGGCATTTAGACAATCCTGCCAATACGGGGTCTACTTTTGCGCCCTTTTCTCTTGTAATCGTTGTTCCCTGGTTTCTGCTATTCCCCACTTTGAAAGTACTTTGCGGGAATGGGGGCTTGTGGCTTCGAAATTAATATCACCAATGGGTTTCTTTCCATGTGCTTATCTCGAACCAGACTGATTCATGTTTTTGATCCCTTGTGCGAATATCATTTCTACGTACAGCCTTGATATTATCCTTAACCTAAACAGTAACTCCAACTACTGTTTCTTCTTGTCTGAATACTGAGTTCCTTTGGACATTTAGCTCCCAAATCCTAACCTTCCTGCAATCACGTTTCAAGAATCCTCACGAGACCACGCTTGTTTGCCTTTTTATTTTGCTGTTAGCTCATTCATTTTATTCCAATACTGCATGTATTTTTGCATAAACTATTCAGAGAAGATATATTGACTTGCCTTTCTCTTTTAATACTTTTTGTGCACTTCTCTGTCTATACTCTCCATCCTTATAGATTGTTACCCGATAATATTGAGTCTCTCGTTTACTCCAAATGTCAGGTCCCAATTTTCAACTTTTTCGATTTCTTCCCTCAGCATGACCATTATATGGGCTCTGATTGCTTAACATATTAACATCTAATTTCTGTTCACTTTCTGTCTTGCTGTTTTCATTCCTAGATTCCTGTCTCATCAGTTTAAATCTACCCGAGTTACACAATCAATGCTCCCTTCCAAGATGATGTGGCCTCCATTTAGGATGAATCCTGTCACTTTTGTACAGGTCCCAACCACCCTGGAAGAGAGTCGAATCATCCAAAAATCAGAAATACACCTCACAAACTAGCTGTTTAGCCACATATTCAACAGTAATATCATCCTCCTCCTTGTCGCATTTCCACGTGGCACGTGGACCAATCCCAATATAACAGTCCCAGATAACCTACTTTTCAACTCAGACCCAGCTCCCTTAACATTCCTTGCAGTCCTGTCACTCTACCTATCAACGTCATTGTTATCAATTTGAACTACTGCCGCTGACTGTTCACTCTTCTCCTTTATTATGGCCTGAGCTCGCTCGGAGGGAACTATCACCCTTCTTATGAATCAATCATAGAATTCCTACAGTGTGGAAACAGGCCTTTTGCCACATTAGGTCCACACTGATCCTCCAAAACGTAACCCCAATACTTCGCATTTACATTACATTTCCACTGTCTAATGCAACAAACGTACACATGCCTGAACATTATGAGCAAAGAGTAACCAGTACAGAGGCACTCGCCTACCCTATTACTCTGCATTTACTCCTGACAAATGAAAGAAACCGGCACATTGCTGAATACTCCAGGTCTAAAGAAACCCACCCAGACCCAATTAGAGTCATAGAGACGTGGAAACAGACCCTTCGGTACAACCCGTCCATGCTGAAGAGATATCCCAACCCAATCTAGTCCCACCTGGCAGCACTGGCACATATCCCTCCAAACCCTTCTTATTCATATAAACATTCAAATGACTCTTAAATGTTGCAATTGTACCAGCCTCCACCACATCTTCTGGCAGCCCATTCCATACAAGTACCACCCTCTGCGTGAAAAAGTTGTCCCATAGGTCTCTTTTATATCTTTCCCCTCTCACCCTAAACCTATGCCCTCAAGTTCTGGATTCCCCGACCCCAGGGAAAAGACGTTGGCTATTTATCCTATCCATGTACCTCATAATATTGTAAACCTCTACAAGGTCACCCCTCCACCTCCGACGCTCCAGGGAAAATAGCCCCAGCCTGTTCAACCTCTGCCTGTAGTTCAGATCCTCCAACCCTGGAACATCCTTGTAAATCTTTTTTCAACCCTTTCAAATTTCACAACATCTTTCCGATAGGAAGGAGACCAGAATTGCATGCAATATTCCAGCAGTGGCCTAACCAATGTCCTGTGCAGCCGCAACATGACCTCCCAAACCCTGTACTCAATACTCTGACCATAAAGGAAATCATATGAAACGCCTTATTCACTATCGTATCTACCAACAATTCCACTTTCAAGGAGCTATAATCCTGCACTCCAAGGTCCCTTTGTTCACCAACACTCCCTAGCACCTTACCATTAAGTGTATAAGTCCTGCTAAGATGTGCTTTTGCATGTGGGCGGCACGGTGGCACAGTGGTGAGCACTGCTGCCTTACACCGCCTGAGACGCCGGTTCAATTCCCACCTCAAGCGGCTGACTGTGTGGATTTTGCACATTCTCCCCGTGTCTGCGTGGGTTTCCTCCGGGTGCTCCGGTTTCCTCCCCCGGTCCAAAAATGTGCAGGTTCGGTGAATGGCCATGCGAAATTGCCCGCAGTGTTCGGTGACGGGGTAAATGTATGGGATTGGGTCGAGGTGGGTTGCGCTTCGGCGGGTCGGTGTGGACTTGTTGGGCTGAAGGGCCTGTTTCCACACTGTAAGTAATCTAATCTAATAAAAATGCAGCACCTCGCATTTATCTAAATTAAACTCCATGTGTCACTTCTCAGCCCATCTGGTATAGATGCTGTTGTAATCTGAATCAACCCTCTTCGCTGTCCACTGCACCTCCAATTTCTGTGTCATCTGCAAACTTACTAACTGTACCTCTTATGCTCGCATTCAAATCATGTATGTAAATGACAAAACGTTGATGGCCCAGCACCGACCTTTGTGGCACTCCACTGGTCACAGGTCTCCAGTCTGAAAAACATACCTCCACCACCACCCTCTGTCTTCTACCTTTGAGCCAGTTCTGTATTCAAATGGCTAGTTCTCCCTGTATTCCTTGAGACCTAACCTTGCTAATCAGTCTCCCATGGGAACCTTGTCAAACGCCTTATTGAAGTCCATATCGATCACATCTCCTGGTATGCCCTCATAAATCTTCTTTGTTACTTCTTCAAAAATCTCAATCAAGTTTGTGCATCATGATTTCCCACGCACAAATCCATGTTGACTATCCCGAATCAGTCCTTCCCTTTCCAAAACATGAACATCCTGTCCCTCAGGATTCCCTCCAACAACTTGCCCACCACCGAGGTCAGGCTCACCGGTCTATATTTCCCTGGCTTGTATTTACCGCCCTTCGTAAAAAGTGGAACCAAATTTGACAACCTCCAGCATTCCGGCACCTCACCTGTGACTATCGATGATAGAAATATCTCAGCAAGCAGCCCAGCAATCACTTCTCTAGCTTCCCACAGAGTTCTCTGGGACACCTGATCAGGTCCTGGGGATTTATCCACCTTCTGTACTCTTTGTTGATCCTGCTTTCTCACAACAGATACAGACAAAACTACTGAGCATTTCCAGCAAATACTGGATATATCAAAAATGATGACCACCTATTATTCGGAATTTCTACAACTCAGAATTGAAGAAAGCTAAATTTAAATTCTCAGCAGAAATATATATATATATATATATATATATATATATATATATATATATATTTGGTCATTCAATTATCATAGTAAATATCCAATAAACGATTTTTGTTTGTTCCATGAACTTCATTTGTTCACTTTCCCCATGCATGATTGAAATATATTTTTACATCTGCTTTGAGATCAGAACACTTGGAAACGTTGCACATTTTCTCAGTCGTATTGGATGTAATTGCATCTCATTCTTTAAATTCATTCCAGTTTCAGAGGATTATTCACAACACACATATGAACAAACACACGCGCATACACACACACAAACAGATACACACGCAATACGTTACTTGTCGAAGAGTAGCAGTAACACTGTAACTAATTGAAATGATAACTAGAATGAGGGATTGAGGTAAAAGGAAGGATGAAAAAATAGGACATTTCATGGAACAGGAAAAACTATTATGTCAACTTACTAATTTGCTCAAAATTATGGGAAACTACGGAGTGCAAAAAAATTCTGTGCCGATTAGTTGGCATTGCATAACTAAGATCTCCAAAAGCATCAGCTCTTCTGTTCGCAAAAGAGGTGGACATAAGACAAGTGATACTTCTTTGTACACAGACTTGTGCATGTGGATTCAAAAGCCACCTGGAAAGTTACGAATTTTAGTGCTGCTGGAGATTAGCCTGACAAATGGGAAGAGCTGGGTAGATACTTTGGAAGCCGATGCACACACTGTGGTCAACAAAAGACTCGTTCTGTACTTCAAAGTACTTAACTCCATCATGATGCTAATAAAGAAACATTCCGATTAATTCCTCTTGCAAATTCTGGCAAATAACTGATCACGTTTGGCGCAACAAAACCAATTTTAACGCAAGTGTTGCAAGGTCATCATTATTATGAACTCGAAGTATTACAATGAACAGAATATTTTAAGTTTTCAATCCCAATGAACAAAACGAACATGAATTGCGTTTTCAACAAAACTCTGAAAAGAATTATTCTTTCATTCAAGTAAAATATGTTTTTTTCAACGAATAATTTTGCACACAAAATACCATTTATTGTAAAAACTGCATGTTTCCAAAGTTTTGTTTGTTATGTTTTGACGCGGAGCTCGAACCTCTCTGCTTATTAAACCAAACATCCAAAGAAGCTCATCTTACCTCATAAGTGCGTGAAAGAGAACTCCTGATTACCAGCACTTAAATAAAAAATGAAAAACAATATATTTTAATAACAGAATACTAAACAAAACTATCAACAAACAGCTCACTCTTTCCCGTAATTGAACACAATCGATTTAACAGCCAATTATTACTTGTGTCTGTTTTGAGACAGCTCATCTCCCACCCTTTGTATTTGGGCAGCTGAGCTTTCAACATTAAAGAAAGAACACTCTCTATACAAAATGGATACACGTCCTCTCGAACTCGTCACAATTCCCACGTTAAGAAGAAAAAAGAACCCTCAAAGTAAAGATGGTCAAAACATTGAAGCACCACTTTCGTCGAGGATCTTCGTGGAGATTCCTTGATGGCTTTCATCTTCACATTCCTTGGGTATCAAACTTCCATGTCCGAACTTATGTCCCAAGAACGTTATCTCTGCCTTTGCGAATTCTGTTTTCTTAAAAAGTGTTACCAGTTTTCCTTCAGGTAATTTTTCAAAGAGGTTTTAGCTTACCATTGATAGCTAAAGGTCACCACATAATCAGGATAAAATACATTATTTCCAATCCGGCCACAACTGTGTTCATGTCTCTCTGGAATTTCGCTGGGGTGTTCTTCACTCCAAAGGGCATCGCATTGAAGTGATAAAGACTATTTGGGATTACAAATGCTGAAAGAGTTTTCACTCTCTGACAAACGTTTCTGCATATGAATTCAAAATTTGTGGTGTAACTGTCTTGTGGGACTTCCTCTACGTTGCTTTCTGAAGTGGGATAGGAGTCCAATTTATTTACGATGTTGACTTCCAATAGTCTCCGCAAAATCGTTCACTCACATCAGCTTTGGGACCGAACTCTGCTCGGTCGGCGAACTCTGCTCACTCTGACTCGTTTCAATGACCATCGCATTTACTTCCTTCTGAACATGTATGGCTTTGAGCAGTTTAAGCCTGTACGTATGTTGTTTACAAGAACAGCATTACGAACTGCACTACGTGCACAATAGAATGAATCCTTCTCATCTTATTCCTTCTCATACTGCTTCAATAAACATTGAACCTCGGTTACTTGCTCCTGACACAGATACCGAACTGTCCTATTCAACTCTTCACGGACCTCCTCATTAGTTGACGTATTTTTTTAGATTAGATTACTTTACAGTGTGGAAACAGGCCCTTCGGCCCAACAAGTCCACACCGACCCGCCGAAGCGCAACCCACCCATACCCCTACATTTACCCCTTACCTAACACTACGGACAATTTAACATGGCCAATTCACCTGACCTGCACATCTTTGGACTGTGGGAGGAAACCGGAGCACCCGGAGGAAACCCACGCAGACACGGGGAGAATGTGCAAACTCCACACAGTCAGTCGCCTGAGGCGGGAATTGAACCCGGGTCTCTGGCGCTGCGAGGCAGCAGTGCTAACCACTGTGTCACCGTGCCGCCCACAGAGGCACATAAATCTCCATGATATCGAGCGTCAAACGTCCATTTATCGGGAGCAAAGAAGAGAGAGGGAAGCAGGAGCGCTGACTGCCAGGAGGAAGTTTTCTCACTTCAAAGAGAAAACTCGGGCTCCATGCTGCCATTTTGAGGCAGCTGCGAGGAGACAGGGAGAGAGGCTGCCGGGAAGGTAAATCACTGATTTAAAACTTTTCCTCGTGAGAAGCCGGAACTCACGCTGAGCAGATGTGGACACGAGAGTGCTGCGTAAGTGAAGTAATATATTTAGCCAGTTACGTTATCCGAAGCACTTCTTAGGTCGTGTATCCCACCCATTCTCCTCCTCTCGCCAAACAGAAAAGGTTCTGTGCGCTCGATTAGAAAATCATATCCTAAAATACCTTTTATATTTCTCACCAGTCGCTTTGGGAATTTCGTTCAGTGGGAATGGATTTCGGGCAGTTAAATGTTTCTCCTGCAGAATGCAGGAGGGTAGGCCCACTTTTGGTATCCCTGCTGACTTCATCTGCGGGAAGAGCACTCAAATCAATCTCCTCAAAATCCCTGAAAGGGAACTGGAACTGGAGCTGAATGAACTTCTCACCATTCGGGGTGGGGTCATTGAGAGGAGTTAACGGGAGGTAGTCACATCTCTGGTACAAGAACAAGGCAGATGGGTCACACTCAGGGGACGGAAAGGGAACAAGCAGGCTCTGAAGGGATCATCAGTGGCCCTAATAAGTATACTGTTTTGCATCCAGTTTGGGGAGCAAATTACCAGAGGGACAGATCTCGAGCACAGATTCAGTAACTGTTGATCAGAAGGGAAGTGGGAAGAGCAGAAGAACATTTGTCGTTGGGGACTCCATAGTTAGTGGGACAGATAGGATATTCTGTGAGAACGACTTAGACTCATGTTTGGTGTGTTTCCTCCCAGGTGCCAGGTTTCGTGATGTCTCTGATCATGCTTTTGGATACTTGAGGGGGAGGGGGAGCAGTCCCAAGTCGTGGTCTTCATGGGCACAAACGACATAGTTAGAAAGAGGCATGGGGATTAAAGGCAGAAATTCAATGAACAAGGGTGGAAGCCTGGAGCGAGAAGAAACAGAGTTGTTATCACTTGTTTGTTGCTCGTACCACGTGCAAATGAGTCGAGGAATAGAAGGAGAGAGGAGTTGAACACGTGGCACAGAGAGGTTGCAGAGAGAAAGGGTTTTGGGTTTCTGGAGGATTGCAGCTCATTCTGGGGTAGGTGGGACCTGTAAAAACAGGATGGAGTAGTAAGGTAAGAAATATGGTTTCCAGGTTGCAAGAGATCACTTGCAAACGGGAAGGTGGTTTCTATGTCTCTACTTCAACGCGAGGCACATCCGGAATAGGGTGGGTGAAACTTGCAGCATGTATTGACACAAAGGATTTCGATGTTGTAGCTATTTTAGAGACATGGATAGAGCAGGAACAGGATTTGGTTATTGCAGGTTCCAGGATTTAAACGCTTCACTAAGAACAGAGATTCTGGTAAAGGAGGGGGTGGTGTGGCAACGTTACTCAAGTACAGTATTACGCAGGCAGTAAGAGAATTTGACGCCTCGTCTACTGAGGTAGTATGGGCTGAGGTTAGAAACAGTACAGGAGTGGTCACCGTGTGGGGAGTATTCTCTCAGCCTCAGAATCGATCCAGACATGGAGGGGAAAGGAGAGCAAAGATGACTCTGGAGGAGTAAGAGTGACAGAGTAATGGTTATGGGGACTTTAATTTGCCACATATTGTCTGGAAATACTATATTTTGAGTACTTTTGATGGGTTAATTATTGTCCAATGTGTGCAGGAGAGTTTCCTGACACAGTATGTCGACGGCCAACAAGGGGCGACTTGAGAAGATTTGTGATGCACAGGATGGGGAAGGAAACTGCACGGGATAGGCACAATTGAAATATTCAGGTTATTCAAGGAGCTATATGTGGAGCTATTGTTTGCTCTTGATAAGTAGGTAACTGATAGGCAAGGAGGAGGCGGTCAGTTGAGACAACCGTGGCTTACTAAAGAAGTTTAATCTCTTGAAAGAAGAAGAAGAAGGCTTATGATGGAATGAGACATGAAGGCTCAGCTAGACCGCTTGAGAGTTACAAGTTAGCCAGGAAAGACAAAAAGAGAGAACCAAGAATCGCCAGGCGGGGATATGAGAAGTCCTTCACAGACAGGATCAAGGAAAACCAGAAAACGTTTTATCGGTACATCTGTGGGGGAAAATACGACTACAATAAGATTTGCGCCGATCAAGGACAGGAATGGGAATTAGTGTGTAGAGTCCATAGAGATAGATGAAGTTCTAAATGAATATTTTTCGTCGATGTTCACACTGGAAAAAAGACATTGATGTTGACCAGAATACCGAGATAAAGGCTACTAGACCAGATGGGACTGAGGTTCACACGGAGGAGTTGTTAACAATTCTGGAAAGTGTGAAAGTAGTTACGTTCCCTGGGACGGATCAGATTTATCCAAGGATTCACTGGGAGCCAGGGAGGAGATGGTTGAGACTTTGGGTTTGATCTTTATGTCGTCATTGTCTACAGGAATACTGTCTGAAGACTGGAAGATAGCAAATATTGTTCCCTTGTTCATGAAGGAGAGTAGAGACAACCCTATTAATTATAGACCAGTGAGCCTTGCTTAATGTGTTGGAAAAGGTTGCAGACAACAGGATCATCCAGAAAGGAATAAGTTGATTAGAGATCATGAACGCGGTTTTGTGAAGGGTAGGTCATGCCTCACAATCCTTACAGAGTTCTTTGAGAAGGTAACCACGCAAGTGGTTGAGGATTAAACGTTTGATGTGGTGTATATAGATTTTGGTAAGGCGTTTGATCAGGTTCCCCATGTAGACTATTGCAGAAAACATGGCGGCATCGGCTTGAGGGTGATTATCGGTTTCGATCAGAATTTGCTTCGCTGAAAGAAGACAGAGGATGATGATTGATGGGAAATGTTCATTCCGAGTTCAAGTACCAGTGGGGCGTCGCAAGCTTCTGTTGTGTGTCCACTGATACTTGTTACTTTTGTAAATGACTTGGATGAGGGAGTACAACGATGGGTTCATAAATTTGTGAGTGAGACTAAGGTCGTTGAACTTGTAGGTTACAGATGGATATAGATAACCTGCACAGCTGAGATCAGACCTGGCAAATTGAGTTTAATTTGTGAGGTGTTTCACTTCAACAGGAGCAACAGCAATAAAGAGATTTGCACCAAACGTAAGATTCTTGGCAGTGTAAATAATACATAGATCCCTGAAAATTGCCACCCAGGTTGATGTGGTAGTTAAGAAGACATTAGGTGTGTCAGCTTTTATTGGTAGATGAATTGAGTTTCGGAGCCACAAGATCATGTTGCAGCAACACCATAATCTGGTGCAGCTGCACGAGGACTATTGCGTATGAAAGGAAGGATATGGAAGCTTTGAAAAGAGTGCAGAGGAGAATAACTAGGATGTTGCCTGGAATGGAGGGAAATTCTTATGAGGAAAGGCTGAGGGACTTGAGGCTATTTTCGTTGGAGAGAAGGTTTAGAGGTGACTGGATTGAGGCACATAATGTAATCAGAGAATTAGAGAGGGGAGCATTAAGAATCCTTTTCTCAGATGGTGATTTCTAGCACAGGGGACATGGCTTTAAACTGAGGAGTGATAGATATAGGACAGATGTCAGAGGATGTCCGGGAGCAGTAGGGGTGCAGAGCGCCTGCCTGTAACAGTAATAGACCCGTCAACTTTACAGCCATTTAACTGGTAATTGGATAAACCTTTGAATTAAAATGGAACAGTGTAGGATAGATAGGCTTCAGATTATTTCCACAGCTCCGCAAGACATCGTGAGCTAAAACGCCTGCATTGCACTGTAATTTTCTATTTTCTGTGGATTTAATTCCTCACTTTTCAGGGCAATAACTAACAACATTTTTTCCCAAATTGCTGTCTCCATTATGATCAGATTTCAACATGTTCACATAACATTCCCGATATAGGCTGTATTTTCTGTCCGACATCTTTACCATTCAGATTACCTGATTTTATTCTCCATTCGATAGCCTTTCATTAAAGGGATCTCGTACCACGGGTCGCAATGCTGATGCGTCATCCCCATGGGATACATCCAAACATTAGATTTTTTAATCTGCCACCTGCTTCTGTCTCTGTTTTGCCCTCGTTTCAACTACTGGGGGAGAGTGATCATTTCTCACAAAGGGTCAGCCAAATGTCGAACTTGCACAGAGCAGTAGCATCACTAGGAGCACATGCATTTGTGGAAAGACACAAACAATGCAACCATTACTTAGGGGTGTCCCGTCTGATCACCAAGCTGGCAAATAATCACCAGAAAATCATGATATGTGGAGGTGATCATTCGGTTATTTTATGAATCAATTTAAAAGAAGAAATAATGGTTCACAAATATTGCTTTTGGCAATCTCAAGAGTTACACTTTTGTGCAGATTGATAACAAACAGTGAATAAGTGTAGAACTCCGAGAAATAGACTGTTCCTGGTGTTATATACCAGGCTGGATATCCTTTATCTTAATGCTGGGTCTATTATACGTCAGACAGATGTGATAACAGAATAGATTGACATGTGCAACTGTGATACTTTTGCCATCAGAAACATGGGTGAAGGAGATCAGTTTTGGCAGCTCAATATTCCGTGGTATTCGAACGATAGTCCAGATTTGGCGCTGGAAAAGCAGAGCAGGTCAGGCAGCATCCGAGGAGCAGGAGAATCGATATTTCTTGAAAAAGCCCTTCATCAGATCCATTCCTGATGAAGGGCTGACGCCCGAAATATCAATTCTCATGCTGCTCGGTTGTTCCCTGACCTGCTCTGCTTTTCCAGCAACACACTCTCTGCTTCGATGTCCAGCATCTGCAGTCCTCACTTGTTCGTACAGAGTTCGTACAGACGTGCAGGAGACAATGTCGTTTTTCGTAATTAAGGAGTCATTACTGCAGTCAGCAGGGATGATATCTTGGAAGGGCTTTCAACTGAGGCTTCGTGGTTAGAGTTTGGAATAAGAACGATGACAGATATATTGGTAGGTGGATACAGTAGACCCCAGTTTCATGAAAGTACAGGATCAGATTTGTAACCAATCACTGTAGTGTGCACAATTAACAAGTCGTACATTCTACACAGGCGTTTCAATTCTGAACACTTATTAGAGGAGGCATGTGATTAAAAGAGGTGACAAATATGTTAAAATGTATTCTTGAGAGCATTTTATTTTAACATGAAGAATATACAACAAGAAACGGTGCCGTTCTGGGCCTCATTGTGGGGATTCAAGCCAGGCAGGCTTTCCAGGCGGGATTGGCAGAGCATTAAAGGCCCAGTGAACATAACATCATACCCTTAATTTTGTCAAGGAAAAGACAAAATATCTTCAAACTAAAAAGTTTTTGTATTACCTATAGAGAATTTATTTAAAAAGAAGACAGGTAATGCCCAAAGCCTTCTGAGTACAGTTAGTTTTTGGTAAAGCTGAAGGAAAACCGTGTGGTGTGACCTGTGGGAGGGGAGCTCATGCTCAAAATGGAATGGATGAGCATATGGGCCTTACATGTTACAATATGCGAGCAAATTCAGTAAAATACGCTCAGAGAACGTTCAAAATCTAAAATATTCAGAAAGCAAGAACAGCGTAAAAAGAATCTTCATGCAGCTTCAAAGAAATTCAGTAGAAGAACAAAAAGGGGGCGTGATGCAGCATTAGTGAGTAAGATTTAGCAGCAAGAGGCCGAAGACATTCTATCAGTATACCAAATGGAAGAGGTTAACAAGGGAAAGAAAGGCGACTATTAGGGAATCATGGAGACAATCTGTGCACGGAGCCACAGAATATGTCAAACTTATTTTTTTCGTATCGGTATTCAGTTTGGAAAAACATTTACTGGATTCAGTTCGAATGACCGTGTGAACCTTGAGCACATTTATAGAGAGAATAAGGAAGAATTGGAAGTTTTGTCAGAAAAAAAGAGCGGACACATGCCCAGATATGGATGATTTGTATCTTAAACCGATGTGAGAGATGACGGAATCAAATTACAGGCTGTGAACTTTTTTTCTTATTTTGGTTTTGGCCAAAGAGCTGGTGCCATAATGCAGCACGCATCTAATGTGGGTTCAGGAAAGCCTGTTAGAAATAAACGAGGGAATTAAAGACTACCAAGTCCCACATCAGTGAAAGCGAAACATCGGAGAACATTTTGGAAGCTTTTGAACTTGAACCATTTTGTATCAAAAAGGTTGAGACACATATTCTTAAGCCGTCAGTGAATCAAATTTGACGGGGAAAATGCAGAAACGCGGAGTTGTGGATGATCAGAACGAACATGACTGAACTGAAAGGCAGAGCACAATCTGTGAGCTGGTGGGCATACTGTTGTTCCTATACCTTACGATATCAAGTGGACTATTGTTCCCTTGTTCGTAGGAACAACAAGCAATCTCCCATTGAAGTCACACACAGTTCGGAATGCAACTGACTGCTTCAAGCAATTTATATATGCTGCAGTGAGAGCCAGAAATAAGTAAGAAACAAGTATCCAATCAATATTTTGTAACTTGCAATGAAATTAATTCTCATTCTTTGAAACACCATAGAGCACAGGTCGAGTTTGTCATGGCCCTTTTTGATAGCATTTTCCTTGGAAGAATTCTATTGAACCTTCCTTACCGTCTCTAAGTAGCAATAATTTGTTTCGTGAGATAAAGAGTCAAGACTACACACTCCTCCAAGTGCAGTCTGGCCAAGCTCCTGTTCAACTGGAGCAAGAAAGGTTATCATTCCAGTGACTTTCCAAATAGTTTACTGCACCTCTATGAAAGACTTCAGCAGCTGAAAGACAAGGACAGCGTGTGTTTTATATACATCACTACTTTTCAACATAGTATGATTTAAGAAATATGCTGCACACCAATTTGTGCCCATGCAGAAGTCTGTTCAATCTTCAGGGAGGTGTCCATGAGTTACAGTGGATAACTCATACAGTCTGCAACCTCACGGCCGGGCATCCGTGCCACGCTACAGCAAAACTCAAGCCAAGGTCCACCCTGGTTCAATGAAGAACACAAAAAGTCATGTCAGGAGCAGCACCAGCCAGAGCTAGACATGTGGGGACAACCTGCAGAAACTCCTATCGCACAAAACAGAAAAACTTGCATGCGAAATTGCATAAGCAGCAAGTAATGGACAGATGTCATTGATCCCATAATCAATTGTTCAGACCCACCTCTGCGTTCCAGCCACATGTAGTAATAAAAGATAGTGGACAACGAAAGGGGCCATTGGAGGAGGACGCTTCTACTGTTCAACAATGAAATCCCCAATTATATAGAGCACAGCACATCAGGGGGAAAATAAATCTGCTGCGTTTGCAACAATCTTCAGCCAGACGGGATGAGCAGATGATCCATATCAGCCTCGTTCAGTGCGCCCCAACATCAGAGACACGAATCTTGAGACAATTCGATTCATTCCAAAAGATGTCAAGAAATGGCTGGAAAGACTGGAAGCTGTGATTTAGCTCCAGTGAGTTCCACATCTCTAGCCAAGCTGTCCCATTCCAGCAAGCCCACAAACATCCACCAACAATATGATGAATGTCTCAAGTATGCCATGTAAACAAAAAAGTAGGATATTTGCTTTGCAGCCAGTCACTGACACATCAGAGTACGGTCTACCATATAAATGTGAAGGAAGGTGTCAGCAATAATGTGCACATTCAGCCCTAACCTGCTCAGCGATGTTCAGTTAGTGTCCCGTCAGGCTCAATCAGATCCTAAACTAACTGCAAGCTTCGGTCAAAATAGTGGAAATTCGAAGGGGCAGTGAGACTAATTAGTCTTAACAACAATGCACCATTGTCCAGTGTGTGAGAATAGGAAACACTCTGCTGGTTAGAGTAATCACGAGTAAATAACAAGGTTGTTGTTAGTGTCAGTGAATTGAACCCCACGGCTTCGCCAGCCATTCAGCAACAAAGAGGCTCAAACATGTTCAGATGCTGCATTGATCCTCTCTCCATCATATGGTCAGACGTTGGAATGCTAACTGATTATACCATTCCCCAGATACTGAAAAAAAATCATGTTCAAATGCAACACGATCTGGAAAAATTGAGGTTTAGTCTCAAAAACAGCAAATAATATTCACGCCAAACAAATTCTGGACAAATACAATAATGAAGAATTTTGTTGATTTTTAATAATACGATCACCACTGAGTCCCCAACACGGTGTTTGTCAGCAATTTATGTGTTATCACTGACAAGAAATTGCCGTCAAGTAGCCACATAAATACAACTGTCTTCAAGAACAGAAGAGACGCTACGGATTCTGCAGTGAGTAACTCACCTCCTGACACCCGAAAACGTGACCCCAAAGAAGATGAAGGATTATGTACCTGAATAACATGGGATAAAGCCAGTATATTTTAATGCTATCACTTTCGCAAGCTTCTATCTCCTCCACCACTGAAGCTGAATAGTTGCAGTGCATACCACCCACAAAATGAATTGCATCAGTACTTATGAGTCAGGACATTCCAAACCCACGGCAATCGACAAGGACAAAGAAAACAGATACATGGGAAAATCATGTCTCCAAGCTCCGACTTTCTACATTCAGATATGACGAAGTTCGCTCATGATTTTACAATCCCAGCTCCTAAAATCACAAAGTCAGTCCATGTGGAAATGTAGCAAGACTTGGCCAACAGCCAGGCTTGGGCAGACAAATGGCAAGTAATATTCGTATCTTACAAATACTAGACAATGATTATCATAAGCTATATCACCAGCGCTGTTTGACATCCAATGATATTCACTTTGCTGAATCCATTGCCAGTAATATCCTCAGGTTTATCGAAGACCATATTGCTACTATGGTTAAAACATCAGTTCAGACGCTAGGAATCCTGAAGCTAGTAACTTTTCTCCCGTCTGTCCATAGCCTGTCCACGACCTCTGAGTCTTAAGTCATGAATATGATGCAATAATATCCACTTGTCTGAATGAGTGCAGCTCCAACAGTACTCAAAAAGCATAACACAATCAAAGAACAAATAGCCCATTTGATTGGTCCCTATCCAAAGTGACTCACTCCCTCCACCTCCGACACTCAGCAGCAGGTGTGAGTACAATGGCACATCATCTTCCACACGCGTGATCACTGCCATCTGGAAGGAAAAGGGCAGAATCTGGGGAGGAGTGATCAGAATTTATTTGATTCTAACATAAGTCTTGTAAAGGACAAAGGTAGGGGAAAAGTTGGTTATTTAATATGAATCGGTCTAACTTTAATAAGTTTAGAAGAGATGTCATTCAAGTAAAGAGGAAACAATAACGAGAAGATAAATCAGAATCAGATCAGGTATTCTGAGGGGAAATTAAAGTGGCTCTCAGAAAGCGTTTTCTCAAAAGTAAAATGGGCCAGGCTGCGAAATCCAGAGTTCCCAGGAACTCTACGAGCTTACAGACACAAATGCTACATTAATGTCAGACAGTGGGACATCCGTATTACAGAGGAGTGTCGAATGTGAAGGAGCGAGATCCGAAAGGATGTTAGAAAGCAAACAGTGTATGAGCAACTATGCTGCCAAGAAGTATCAAGCAAATTTAGCAGATTACTTTTCAATAAAGAGCACGAAAATAAGTAAAGTAGGGAAAATCAAAGGCAAAAACAGAAACCACAAGTAGATGTAAAACGTTTGGATATGGTTCTGAACTTGAATTGAAGACTAAAGGAGACTCAACAATTAGGGCTATCGTTATGAATCGGGTGATATTGTCTGAGAACCCCACTCGACCATTTTCGATGATACTGCATTGAGCAATTTATGATCTGGTGATCGTGGCAAGTTTGTAAGGATGGCAAGCTTTGGGAATCTGTGCTGACAATTGTGAGCTCAGTCAAAAAGAAAAATGAGGCACATTTAAGATTTTGGAACCTGATGACTGCCAAAGGCCTTAAAAAAGATAAAAATAAACAGAATAAAAACGTGTGCAAAGAGTTAGGAGAGCTAAACGGCATCGGGAAATGTCTTTGGTCAACAAGATTAAGGACAATCCCAAATCAGTTTATCAGGATTATGCGAGTTGGCAGGGAAAGAGTGGGTCGACTCAAGAGCACTCAGGAGAATTAATGCACAGAGCTGGAGGAAGCGGGTGGGATCCGTAAAGTTTAAGGGAGACCTGCAGAAGCTGCTGTGTTTAAGGGCGCTCAGTGCAGGAAAAGTACAATGTAAGGGGAAATTGGCAGGACTGGATGAGATCATAGACACAGGGTGAGTTGTAGTGGTTTGAAGACGTGACACAGACGAGGAAGGTAGTAAGTCTCTGAAATATTTTACTCGCCATTGATCTCGTCGAGCCACTGCAATCCTTTAGGATTTACGGAGGGGAAAATATGCTGTAATTCGCTGTGGTGGCTAAGAGGGACAGAAGAACTGCAGAAATTTACAGAGCTCGGAAGGTTTGGAGGGATCGGAGCAATTACAGATAAAGGAAAATTTTAGAGACAGTAACAGGGAGCACGGATGGAAAGTTTCAGAGTTACAGAGAGAGATGGTTTGTGCTGCGGGAGGAGTTGTAGGGGGTAGAGGAGCAAACAGGCATTATGGTCGGCTTGTTGTTGCAACTGGAGAGGTTTACAGATTGTAGGAAAACCTGATGTTGGCTGAGAGTCAGTGGACCACAGAGTTTGTAGGGATTGCAGTAGGCCTGACAGAAGGGGAGTAATATGGGGGTTGGAAGTATGGACAGACACAGCAAGTGTTGCAAGGATCGGAGGAGTTTACAGATTGAAGGAGGGCGACAGCGACTGGTGTAGCTTGCAAAGACAGGAAGAGCAGAAAGTCTAAAAATGGTCAATCAGATACGAAGTGTTAAGAGCATGAAAAGTAAAGAGAGATAGAGAAGATTAGGAAGATTTGTCAGTGTGTGGGATAAGGTTACAAAGACGTTGGGTTTTCGGGATTGGAGAAGCACGCAAAGGCAGTGACGCTGCTGGATATGATGCTACAGAGATAGGGAGTGTTTCAGCTACTGAAGGAAGTTACAAAGATCGGGACTGTTTTGGGCTGAAGTTCGAAACAGAATGGGAGGGTTGTTGGGACTGTAGGACTGATCAGCAGAAATCTGTGGTCTGTAAAAGTTCCATTGTGGGGAGATTTTGTTGGTTAAACTGATAGGGAGGGTGGTAAAGACTGAAGCAAGTCATGGAGACAGAGTGTTACATAGAAATGCATGTGCAGGCCATTCAGTTCCACTAGCCTGCCCACTGTCTAATATAATCACGAAAGATCATCTAACTCATTACCCTGTTCCTGCATTCACCACATTCCTTTTGACATTGTCATGACCGGAGAAAGTTCAATAAGAAGCAGGGTTTGAATGACTGGAAGAAAGGATAGTGATTGGGAGGATTGGAGTGACTGGAGAAGATTATCAAGATTGGCAGGGTGGTGTTAGCAGTTGACATCGATAGGAAGGGTTGGAGTGTCTGAAGGAGGTGAAAGTGATCGTGAGGTTTGGAGTGACTGGATGAGGTTACACAGATAGGGAGGGCTGTGGAGTTCAGTCAAGGTGAAAGATATAGGTAGAGTTGCTCACAAAGAAGGGTATGAAGATGTGAGGGGCAAAATTTTTGCACAGAGCGTGGAAGGAGTGTGAGGCATGTTGTCAGGGATGGTGGTGGACACAGACAAGACGCGGAATTCTAGATGGCTTTTAGACGTGCACGTGACTACACGAAGTATAGCGGGAATGGAACATGGGCACGCTGAAGGGATGAGTTAAATTTGGCGTCATACTCAGCAAACATCGTGGGCCAGTTCCTGTGTTGTTGTTTTTTTTCATGTTCTACGTAAGTCTTTTACAATTATCTATTAAGGAAGGGCCTGGACCTGCGAAAGCGTCTGGCCACTCAGACAAGAAAGAGAAAAAACGAACTGGGTGCGGACACCTAAGAGCAGGGAAAAAAGTAGTGTGTATAAGAGGGAGCACGACTAGTAAAAGCAATCAGGACCATAGTAGAGTCCGAGAAATGAATGTGAAGAAAGCCCACGTAAAGATTAGCAGCACATAAATTAGGGAGCTGCCTTGATGAAACCCTCATTTGAACAAGACTGACGAAATAACGAAACACTAACACATCAGGTTAAAATATTCATTATTAGAGGAAGCACTGGTTGGACAGTGGCAAAGAGATAATCCTGGAGGATAGTGATGAAACAGAGCAATGGATGTACATGGATTCAGATCCACAGGAAAGGGATCACACCAGAGCCTGAACTATGAACCACAGCAGTGCAAGTTGGGTATTGAATTATAGATGAATGCTAAATGATATTTACCGCTGAAACAATTCCATCATACTTCAATGGAAACTCTCCTGCTGGACTTTGTAGCTCAAAGGATAGCACAGAACTAGAATCAGAGAAACACTTCAGTTTACTATCTTCTGATTCTTTGTAAAATGAGTTGACAAAATAAGTGTGTTCAGAGATACTCAGAAGAAACTGACATATCTCTTTGTTTTAGTGCTCAACATCCACCTGCTAAAGGTGTTTCTAAAATACATCACAATCAGTTCAGAATTTAAATTTACAAAATGATTTGAGTGATCGAATATTTTAATGACAGGATTATATTGCAGAGAGGGTTTGAGTGATTTGATGGATGCATCGAATTGTAAGGTGTCTTGACATACGCCAATTTTGCTCTTTCAAATTTAATTTGGATCACAGAAGCTTATAATGCAGGAAAGAGAAAAGTATGAATTAATAGAAGTAATTGCCTGTAAAAATTGAATTAAATGGCGGGAAACTACCCTGCTTTCCCGTGGTGTCCACTGTACTCATCGAGGAGAGGGAGATGAATTCGCAGTTTTGATTTCAGCTCTGTGGTAAATGGGGAGACATGCTTTTCGTGACGGTAAGGCTTCAGGGCCTAGAGGGAGGGATGGAGTCAATATCCTTTATAAACCCTTTCAGCGACATTAGAGCACTTGAAAAATAAATCGTGGAAAAATATTTTGCAGCTCCAAGTTGAACAGCCACCATCTTGCCATGGGATCTGGACGCATGCGCGGGAGGAAAGGTGACGACATAGTACTGGGCGGAGCTTGAGGACGCTTCATGAAGCTATCGAAAATCTGAGACTAAAACAGGAAGTGCTGGAGGAAGTCAGCAGGTCTGGCATTACACGTGGAGAGAGAAACAATTAACACTACCATCCCAGTGTGCATCTTCTTCAGAAATCATTGCTGGTGTTGTGCAGTGTCCTGTGCGACACCTTTTTTAGCAGCTTCGCCCACAGGTGATATTTATGAGAAAAAGCAGCCTCCTTGAAAGCTTGGATTTTTCTGCATGAAGCATTTTTAATCAAACTCTTCAGACGTGTTATCATACACTTGTGAAGCACGTGGGGCTTCAGAATCCAAGCGTTCTCAGTCACAGTGGAATTACTCAGAGTCACGTCCTTGAGCTAAATTGTTTCAGCTGCTTTATCAATGATTTTCCCTTTTGAAGTATGGTTCTTAGTTGACGATTGTACAATATTCAGCATGGTGTTCATCTGCTCAGATACAGATTTACCTCACATCCATGTGTTCACGTTGTAAGTTTGCTTGCTGGGCTCGCTAGTTTGGTCATACTGAGAACAAATTTACAACGTGACCCTCAACCTGGGCTAAGACCCTGCTCAAAATCTCATCCATATGTTGCAAAACGTGTGCAGCATCTAACATTTCCATAAATATCAAGTAACAGTTATATCACATAGCTGCCTGGCAATGACCATCTTCAACAAGAGAAAATCCAAGTATCCCTTTTTGACATTCAACAGCAATATCTTTGCTGAATCCTCCACGAGCAACATTTTGGTCGTGTACTGGTGACTGGAAACTGAAAAGGACTAAATATATAAATGCAGCTGGTTCAAGATCAGAGCAAATGCTAAATATCGAACAACACTCAACTCACGTTATGACTGTCCATCATTTACAAGACATAAGCTACATGTGATATGAAATCCTCTCCACTTGCCTGGTTGAATGCTGCTACAACAACGCCAGTAACGTGTCACCATCTGGGACAAAACACCACCTTTGATTGCCAACCACTTTCCATAATCACTTAACTTCCCCATTGGTGTCCAGTAACAGCGAGGTGTATCATATCTTGTGTAACATTATTCTGGTTGGGGATTTTCTGGTATCCATCAGTTAGCTCAGTACGTCCCTAACCAGGTTTGCACCTCAGGACGTACAATGCCTCATAGACGCTGGGGGAAAAAAAAAACAGCTTTTGACAGTGCCTTTTGCATCATTCAATATGATTGGGTCATTTGCTTGAGAGGGAGTGTGTAATAAAGCACAAATGTCGTTCTGAAATTGGAATTATTTGTTTTGAGACTGTACGTTGTTAGGACAGCGATAATATTTGTATCTCATTTGACAGAGTAATAGATGGAGAGAATTGAAGATGAATGAGTCTAAATCAAACATGCGATGATGATCCAATAGAGTCACTCAATTCATCACAACATGTTGGAAGCATGTTTCCCTGGAAGGTCTCTGGGAAAAGCTTTCAAACCCCAGCGTGAGTGGTAAATCGCCAACACACACACACACACACACACACACAAACACACACGCACGCGCGCAACAAGCACACAAGTGGGAGAGTTCTAGTGAACTGACTGCAAAAATTAATTAACATTATCCAGTTAACATTCCAAAGAAAAATCTATGGACAGACAAACCATATCTGTGTTGTGTTTATGGGTAAATATTCAACAGATCATTCAACTTGGAGGTATGTGAGGAGATCGTCACCATGAAATGACTGGATTGTGGGAAGAGGTACAAATACCCAGGTCAGCTGGACGCTCTTCAAGAGAGACATTCTGAGGAGGGACTTTTTACATGCTTTGTTTGTGGGAAGGGAGTTACTTTGTCATCCAGCTTCCTGTAATACCAGTGGGTTGACACTAACAAGAGACTTTTCCTCTGACTGCGGGGAAAAAAAACAAATTTTTATACCTGTAAAGGTCTTAAATTCAAAGATCTTAATTCAACATCATCCTCTTCACATCGGGAGGAGTCATTCCGCTGTTCCATTTGCGGGAAGGTGTTCACCTGGGTATCCAACCTAATGTCACACAAACATGTTCATAAGCGGGAGAGAAGCTTTTTCAACTCTGTTTGGAAAGGGATAACATTCACAGTCCCGTCTAATGTCACCCAGTCGAGTTGATAATGGAGAGAGACCATTCGTCTGCTCTGTATATGAGAAGACATTTATTTAATCAGCAAAGCTTCGGATACACAAGCGTGGTCATACAGTAGACAGGCCTGCACTGAGTGTGGAAAAGGATTAACTTGGTCATCTCCTCTCAGACAGAACCAGCGTATTCACACGAGGGAGAAAGTTTCACTTGCGCCTTGTGTGGGAAGAGATTCATTTGATTCTCCAGTCTCAGCAGACGTGTGCTTATTCACACCAATCAGAGAAAAGTTTAATGCTCTGACTTTGAAAACAGCTTTAGGAGTAGCGATGATTTGATGAAATACCAGAAAGCACATTGGAATTAAAATCCCTGCAGTGCAGAAACAGGTGCTTCGGCCGAACAAGTCCACACGAAATCTCCAAAGAACACCCAGACCAATTGCCCTATCTTACATTTACCCCGACTAATAACCTATACTACGGGCAATTTTGCATGGACAATACACCTAAATTGTGCATCTTTTGGATTGAGGGAGGAAACTCGAGGACACCCACGCAAACACAGGGCAAATATGCAAACTCCAAACAGACAGATGCCTGAGGCTGGAATCAAACCCGGTTCTTATTGCTCTGAGGCAGTAGTGCTAAACACTGTGCCACATTGTTGGGAGATGCACTTCACCTGCACATTGTTCACCAAGTGATTCAATCATTCATCTATACCTGCGACAGGCTAATCAAGTGAAATAGCTTTAGCTCAGTTGGCTGCAATGTTGGTTTTCAAAAGAGTCTAATGTTAATAACGTGGATTCAATTCCCATCGCTGTTTTGCGGTTACTATAAAGGCTCTCCTTTACAACCTCTTCCCCCAACTTTGATCTCGTGGCCCTCTGGTTAAATCACCGCCAGTCACTTCTTTCTCTATTGAAGGGAGCAGCACCTATGGTCTGGTAATACTATGGTGGCAGACACGTTCCAGTGAGGTCGCTGGTGATTGTGTTCTGTTGTTATTACCTCTAGAACTAAACTGTGTTAATACTGTCAGCGGGTGTTTACGTCATTGGATATGAATAAGCTCTTTAAGTGATGTGGTATTTAATTGTTCGTTTATCAATCACATCAAATATACAGCGTTTTTCCGCTGATTTCTATCCAATGAGCGGACATTTTCTTCATTGTTAAAGCTTGATTTGTACTTTAAAAATATATTTTCACACAATCAGGATTTCTGAATGTGATTCACCGCAGCTGATGTCCTTGTGAAGTGCCATCCCTTTTGTCTGAGTTACAGGAGCGAAATTGTGCCGATGCATAGCAGGAAATCAGTCCCACAGTGAGAGCATAAGATTGGTTTCTTATCAGTTTGAACATGTTGATGAGACTTCAGTTCCTGGTAACTTGTAAAGCACTTCCCATTATCTGGTATTTAAACAGTTCCTTGCCACTGTGAACCCGTTGGTGTATCAGGAGGATGGATGACCTAAGTGCATCCTTTCCCAAATTCGGAATGTGAATGGCCTCTTGCCAATGGGAATTCGCTGCTATGTCAGCAAGTTGCTGGGATCAATTACTATCTTCAAAAACACAGGAGATGAATGGTCTCTCCTCTGTGTGAACTTGCTGGTGCCTCAGCGGAATGAATGCCTGAATGATTCCTTTCCCACACTTAGAGCATGTGAACGGCCTGTCTCCAGTGAGTTTGCAGATGTAGAGTGAGATCAAATGACGGCTTATCCCCACTCCCACTGCGAGAATACTTGAATTGTTTCTCATCAGTGTGAACACATGCTTAGCACATCGGTTCCCTGAGAACTTTTAAAGCGTTTACCGTACTCTGGACAATTAAATTCTGTCTCCTCCGTGTGAAAAGCAGTGGTGCATCAGCAGTGTAGATAACTGAGCAAATCCTTTCCCACCCTCACAACAGTTGAATGACTCCACCCCAGTGTGGTTGCATTGATGGATTTTCAGTGCAGACGAGTAATTGAATCATTTCCACGGTTACCAC